>NC_045770.1:82480014-83104389 GCF_008692025.1 Phocoena sinus
ACTTATCCTGATTATTAAAAGCAGCAATAGCATTGGGCTATACGTTATGGTAAACTTGGTTCTAGAAAGGCCATTCTCTTATATCTAAGATGGACAGATAACGGAATCTAGAATTTGGGTTGTTTTGTTCAAGAAGATGAACTTCTTCCCATCTTTCTCCTATGTTTTCTCCTATGAAAGAAATAACTGGCATAAATATCTCATTAGCTCATTCCTTCCTTCCTCCCTCCTTTCCTCAAATATTTGATTAAACATACCAATAAGTGTTGAATGAAATAAGAAAGCCCCAGAAGACTACATGCAGCCTAATATCCTTTCTAAAATCAACTTAATTTGGATAAAATTTACGTACAATGAGCTATATCCACTTAAAGTATACAATTTGATGGAATTTTTGATATGTATACACATCTGTGATGATGAAACATGACCACAGTCAAGACACCAAACAGCTCCATCACCCGCCCCCAATATTCCTTGTACCCTTTGCAGCATGCCTTTCCCTCTACACCCAGTGTAAGCAACCACTGATGATCTTTTTGTCAAATTGGATTAGTTTGTGTTTTCTAGAATTTCACACAAATGGAATCATACTTTATATACTATTTTGTGTCTGGCTTCTTTCATTCAGTATAACATTTTGAGCTTCATCCATATTATTGCATGTTTCAGTAGTTCATTCCTTTTTCACTGCTGAGTAGTATTCCAATGTATGGCTATATTATACTTGTTTATCCATTCACCATTCATGGACATATGGGCTATTTCCTGGGTTTTGTTATTGTGGATAAAGTTTCTATGAATGCTTGTGTACAAATCTTTACTTGGACATGTATTTTCGTTTGTTTTGGTAAATATCTAGGAGCAGAATGGCCAGGTTGTATGGTAGGTGTGGGTTAACTTTTTAAGTAACGGCCAGAAGTTTTCCAAAGATGTTGTACCATTTTATATTCACACCTGCTGTGTGTAAGAGTTCTGTTTGTTGCTCCACACTTGTAACTCTTGGTATTGTCAGAAATTTTAGTCACTCTACACAGTGCATTGTGGTATCTCACTGTGGTTTTAGTTTGCATGTCCACCATGATTAATCATGGTGAATATCTTCCTGTATGCTTAATGGCCATTTGTATATATCTCTTTATGAAGAGACAATTCAAACTTTTGACCATTTATTGGGTTATTTGTCTTCTTATTATTGAGTTGTAGGAGTGCTTCAGATATTCTGGATAGAGATTTACATAATTGTGAGCTTTATATGTTGAGAATATGTTCTCCCAGATTGTGGACTGCCTTTTTATTTTTGTAATGGTGTTTTCTGAACAGGAAAAGTTTTTAATTTTGATAAAGTTCAATTTGTCATTTTTTTCCTTTTAGATTCATGCTTTTTATGTGCCCAAGATTTCTTTGCCTATCCCAATATTTTCTTTTAAGTTTTCTTCTAGAAGTTTTATAGAATTACTTTTTCTATTTCAGTATAATATCTATTTTGTATTTATTTTTGTATATGGTGTGAGGTATGAGTCCAGGTTTTCCATATGACATTTATTTGTCCAAGTTGATTGAAGACTACTGTTTCCCCTTTAAATTGCCTTGGCACTGTGTCAAAACTCATTTGACCATGTATGTGTGAGTCTGTTTCCAGACTCCTTTTTCTCTTCCATTGATCTATATGTCTATTTTTCACCATTATCACAGAGTTTTGATTATTAAAAGATTTATAGTAAGTCTGGATATCAGATAATATAAGTCCACCAACTTTTATTTTTTAATTACTTTTGGCTATCCTAGATCTTCTTTTTTCATTTTCAAAAAAATATTAGAATCAACTTGTTTATTTCCAAAAATCAAAAGTCTGCTGAGATTTTGACTCAGCCGGTAGACTAAGTTGCACCTATAGATTAACTGGGGGAGGACTGAACAGTCTACAAACACAGTATATCTTCACTTGTTTAAGTCTTCTTTAATCCTTTCAGCAATATTGTTTAATTTTCAGTGAAAAGATACTCCAGATCTTCTGTTATATTTACCCTTGCCATTTTATGGTTTTGGTACTATTGTAATTAACATTTAAAAAAATTTCATTTTCAATTTTATGTTGCTAGTATATAAATAAGCAGTTGCTTTTTATATACTAGCCCTTTATCCTGTAACCTTGCTAAATGTACTTATTACTTCTTGATTCTTAGCGATTCCTTAGAATTTTCTAAATTAACAACCATGTCACATGCAAAAAAGAGACAATTTTACTTTTTCCTTTACAATCTTCATTCCTTTTATTTCTTGTTTGTGCTTTATTATACGGTTTAGGGCCTCCAAAAATTGGTGACTAGAAGTGTGAGTCCAAGAAGCCTTACGTTTTCCTGATCTTAGTTTGAAAGCATTCAATATTTACCATGAACTCTGATGCTAACAGTACGTTGTGACCCTGTATCAGATGAAGTTCCTTTCTACTCCTAGTTGCTGAGAGTTTTTATGAATGAATGTTGAAATTAGTCAAACGCTTTTCCTGTATCTATTTGAGAAGACAAAATTCAAATTAATGTATACCTGGAGAAGGAAGGCGTAACAGTAAGAGAGGGGAAAGCACAAAGGCAAACACAAATTATTGTCAGTAGTCTAGTTCTCTGGCTGTGTAGTGTGGGTCAATGGATGTTCACTACATTATTCATAAATGGATAAATAACACGATAATAATAAGGGATATGCACAGGCCCATGATAACAGTGTGTCATGAACCAAGGACTTTGATGAATTTAATTTTGTCCATCTAAAAACAAACTTTACAGAGTCCTCATCTTGATCCTATATTCCTGAAAAGTCTCAATACCAACAAGATTCCGAGAAGCTCTGGCCACAGGGTCTATGAAATGGCTTAGGATTTATGAGATTCATTTATAGGTAAAATTTATGGACTATTCGAATTTAGGCACATCTTAGACACATGGTTAATAATGAGAAAATCCCCTAAATAATGCTGTCATTTTGAATGAGGAGGATAAAAAGACAAAACCATGCATGTGTGGATTGTTTCTTTGTTCACAACACATACAGGCTGTTTGACCGAGACAGGAAAAGTTCCTGAGGGTCAAGGAATAAGAAGAAAGACTGAAGGTAAGAATGCAGAGGATTCTTAAAATGGAGAAAACTTCAGCTTGCATGCCTAAAAGCATACCCACATGTCAAGGACTGTGGGACATTTTCCCAGAGGGGACTGAACAAGAAGACTCTCTGGTCTTAGTATCCTAACCGAGGCTGAATGGAACACCAGGGAATATGCTGGAGGGAGGGGAGCCACTGGCCAAAGGGGTGGAAAAAGTGATGCAATCAGAGTGCTCCTGCCCATCTCTAATTTTATGACTCTCCGTAAAAAGGAAGGAGAATTCAAACCACTTCAAAATAAGATCACTGGAGACCTGGCTTGGAAGACTGGATCTGATGAGAAAGAAGTTTATAGGGATTTATTTTCCTAGTTGATAGTCACAGACCATGCCAAAAGACACCACCACCTGACTACTGCTTTATAGCAACTATAGGGTAAAAAAATTTTTTTTTTTTTTGCGGTACGCGGGCCTCTCACTGTTGTGGCCTCTCCCGTTGCGGAGCACAGGCTCCGGATGCGCAGGCTCAGTGGCCACGGCTCACGGGCCCAGCCGCTCCGTGGCATGTGGGATCTTCCCGGACCGGGGCACGAACTCGCGTCCCCTGCATCGGCAGGCGGACTCTCAACCACTGCACCACCAGGGAAGCCCAGGGTAAAATTTTAAACTTATTAATGCAGAATAATTTCTCTGGGAATTGGGAACAGCAGGAGGAGAATCTAAACTATGTCACTGAGAAATAAAGGCTTTCCTTCCCGACAACCTAAAGCTTGACAAGTCATGCCAACGTTTTATTTCTCAGGATGTTTAAAAGAGCACAACAAATAGAAAGCTCTCCGCCACCTCCTTGCTCACTGGTTTGATTTTTAAGGAGAGTGCACTCCCAAAGACAAACCTCTAAAGAAAGGTTTAGATTTCCTTTTCTTTTTTCTTATTTGATGCCATTAATAATAAATTGTATGGGTTTTCCTTTCCCAAGGGGAAAGAAAATTTGTTGCTTTTCACATAAAAACACATTTAAAAATTATGCCTTTTAAAAGAACATTTAAAAAAAAAAGGACAGAAATTTGCTAATTGCTCTAAAATTCAAATCTCCAATCAAACTGAACACTCCCATGGGTGTGAGGAAATAGGGCCTCTTTGGGGGAATGTAATCCTAATTATGCGGCATGAGGCACCCAAGTTTATGTCAGGAGCAGATTCTGATAAGATATGCACCAAATGCACCAAAGGAATCAGGTCTGGACTGTTTCAATGGGAGAGTGTTGGTGTAATGTTGGTATTTAGCTGTGATCTAGAGGCCAGCAAAGGTCAGGTTGGACAAAGCAGAGCCTAATGAAGCTGCTAGTGTCTGGGGTGAAAGAGCCACAAAGCCTTTCAAATTAGCAGCTGAATCCTGACACTCATTAGTGATTATATGTGTGATGGCTGCAATTTAAGTCCCAACCAGTAAAACAGCCTAGACACCCAGTATACACAAAGGAAATAAAGTATGTGCAAAAATAAAGAACCAGAACCTTTCAAATGTTTTCCCTTTGGCATGTTTTTCTTTTTCTTTCCTTTCTTTTTTTATATTAATGACAGAACTGCAGTGTGCTTACCTTCCAATTTGGCACTAAAATAATTACCACCGCGACTAAAATGAGACTTCATTTTTTTTAATCAAGGAAGGTCTAGTCAGAAATTGCTTCTGCTAAGTTCTGTACAAGACATAATATACTCTTGTAACTCACAAAACCAATAAATCAAGCTGAAGCACTTATTAAAGTATCTTACAGCACTAAATTTATCACTGATGACAAATTTAATTTGGGACTCTGACAGTTTGCTCCTTGCATATACTTCAACAGATTTCTTTATTATTATTTTTTTTAGAGGGGGCATTATTTCACAAGTAATGAAGACTGAAATTCACTAGAAATTTTTAGAGATGTAAAAGATGACTTCCGGTAGGAAACTGTTTTTCTCCAATAGCATCGTCGTCACTGGGAAAAGTTACACATTAAAATTCTTTTCCAGCAATCTTCTCCTTCGCACATTAGAGTTAGCAGAATTTTTCAAATGGTGATAACGAGCATTTTACAAAGCAGTTTATAATCATCACTCAGCTCACCCACACTCTATCTTCCACAGTTAGGTCAATGCTTGTCCCTTGATAAAGAAGATAACAAAATTGAGATACAGCGTTTCCCCCTACCTAACGGGTAGAATAGTTTTAATCTGTGCCAAGGTCCTTCAGCAAAAGGGAGGGTGGGAAGAAAAGAGCAAAGGAAACTCACAAAATCGTATTGGGTCTTCTTATAATCCCTCAATATTGTGGCGAAAAGGATGCTGTTCCCACTATAAGTTATCAAAAGAAAATTACACATAAATACACATAAAATTATTATTAATAGGCAACCTTTGCTGCACACCATACTTCTTGACTGCATAATATATATGATGCTTTATTTTCTGTTCCAGTCAACTGCACTCTGCAGTGTATCCTACAACACAACCAAGCTACACAAGTTATATTTTCTGTAAACTTTTCCTCTTCCTAAAACACATCTCTACAATTCTACATTAGCATTTTCTTGTTGTCTTTTCAAATGGTATTTTCTCTCTTGACAATGCAATCAGCATATAAAAACCAAATTTCACTGCCTGGTCCCATTTAAGGCAAACCGAGCAGCCTGAACCACAGCCTGACAAGGAGAACACATTAAGCTCTGGAACAAAAGCGTCCAAGTCGACCTGTTTTGCAGGCTGATTAATAGAAACAAGCTCCAAGGACTAATCACAAGTCGAGCCCTGTTTTGCAGATTAATAGAACAAAGACACACGAGAGGAGGGGAGGGCACAGCACTGGAATACAAATAAGCAAAGGTAGGCACCAGGCTTTCCCTGACTGAAGTCGCATTCTGTAAAGCCAGACCCACAGACCCAAGTCACACGGGGGGAGGTGAGTCAAAAATGCAGCACCAAAGAGGGCTGGGTTCCGTCAGTCACCCCAGCACCAAATGAGCCATCTGGGTTCCACCTTCTTTGGGAGAGACTGATTTAAAAGAGGAAACCAAAAAAAAAAATAAATAAATAAAAGAGGAAACAAAAATTTTCAGCGGAATGAAGCACAGCTCTGTTGCTTTCTGGGAATCTTTCCATTTCAGCAGGGCACACACAGAACTTGTTGATGAGGACAGACATCCATGCCCACCCCCCCATCTTTGGCAATGGCCTGTGACACAGGTAATCCCTGAAGTGTGAGCATATGTGCAGGCCCACAACTCTGCAAGAACTGGATACACGACGACGGCACAAAGTTAGAAAAAATGAGAGTCAATGTCCAAATTACCCCTAGCATACATCTTACAGCTAGAGAATGTGGTCTTTTCTTCTGACTGTAAAATTAAAACTTACCCACTGCAAGAACACATAAAAGTCCCAGACAAGTAGAATGAAAGAAAGAACAATTCATAAGAGAAAACCATTGTTATACTTGTGGTGTATTACCTTTCGGTTTTCATTTTCTCTACATATGTTTATACATTTTTCTGTGACGCTATTGATACCTCTGTATATTTTTGGTGGGAATTTAGCTTGTGAAAAGCTTACTGCTACATGTAAGAAGAAAAACATACCATTGCTCTCTGATGTCTGATGCTAATTCTTGAATGACCAAAACCAGGTGAATGGATGAATTTTCACTGGAATGGTAAAGTTTTTATTCATGTGAGTGTCCGATTAACTGAAGAGAGTTTACACAGCTTGGAAAACATAATCTTTAGGAATTGAGATGTCTACTTTTTGCATGATTTCTACCCTTGATATTCTGCAATAGCTATTTTCCTCTCACCTTTTTTGTTGTTGTTGTTCTGTTCTTACTTGTAGAAAACCCAGAAAGACAAGTTTTTTTGGTCTCATTCACAAGAAGGGTTATTTGAGTCAATGGACAAAGAAAATGGATTTTCTCTGGCATATTTGTATTCTGCTCTATCAGTAATCCAATGATTCTGTTTATTGCAACAATCAACAAAGTAAAAACACATTTATAATGAAAATCATAAGTATCAACAGTTACAAAACCTCAGAAATGACTTTAGCGTACGGTTAAGCCTGTGGTTTACAGGCCAGCCAAACTTCAAAATTTCCAACGAAGTGATCCTGTTTCTCTCAGGCTTTTCAGAACAGAGTTCAAACTCTACAGAGGCAACTTCTATAACAAATAACCTTAAAAACCAATACCCTCCTTAATATCAGATTTTCCCTTTAAGAGTAGTACTGAATGGCACATATGGTGTGTTTGAATGTAGGCAGGCACTTCAATACCCTGAAAATTCCCTCACCTCTCCTGGGCCTGCCTCTGAAGCTGCTCTGTAAGCCAGCAAACCATGCAGAATTCGCCTCTGGTAAGAGCTATTTAAAAGCACAAAGGTCAGGGCCAGCATTATATGTACACACTTAGGTCTCCCGTTTTTCATATTCATTCTGCAGGACCTACAGGTAAGTACTTCCCTGTACAGAACTACTATATCTTTTTAAGGGAGAAGCTGAATTTGGGTAAGAAAAATAACTAGTCTTCGCTGTTTCATCTGAAAAATAGGGAAGCATTAAAAAATGTTTAGTAACAGAGGCCTCATAAACACAGCCTAAAATCCTCATTCTCAAGTGCTTCCTACATATTAATATATTTAAATATAAAAGCAAAACTCACGAATTTGAGTTGAATTTCTTAAACAAATGTCCTTTCCACAATTTCTTGTTAAGCCATAACACCCAAGGAAAGAAAGAAAAAAAAAGTGGGGAGGTGGCTAATAATAGCCCAACAGCCTGTTTCCAACTAGTTTTTCCAACCATTTCTGATTAGGTTTTAGTCTAACAGCTTTTATTTCGTTCTGAAAAGATCAAAGCAAGAAGGTTTTTTCTATTAATTCTTGATTCAAAACGAAAATAGAGGCCCCAGTTATGGCCTAGTGATTTGAGGGGTTGGACTTTTAAATCAATAAGACAATAAAAACTTTTTTTCCCCCTAGTTTCTGTTTTTGATAATCCTATTTCTGGAATTATGATGCTTTAAGCTACTTCCCATTGCTTATGGAGTCTTGTGTGGCACAGAAAGTCAGCATACCTTACTGGATTTAGAATTAAAATTGATATGTCCCATCATTTCATTGCATAAAGTAACTTGAAATGTAGTGAGAGAAACAGTCATCTCCAGTTATAGAGCCAGGCAGGCATCAGAGGCACTTAGTTTTATGTGCCATCATTTTGTACATCATATGCAAAAGAAGTTCATAACAAATTTTAGGAGAAGGTGGAAAATCAGTGTGTCAGCTCTGACCTCTTTTTTTTCCTTTACACACATAGCATTGGTTTTACTTAGTCTTCAATGTTGATTTACTGTAGGTTCTATGAAATTTTAGCACTGTTTTTTTAAAAAATTAAATTAAATTTTTTAAAAAACATCTTTATTGGAGTATAATTGCTTTATAATGGTGTGTTAGTTTCTGCTTTATAACAAAGTGAGTCAGCTATACATATACATATATCCCCAGATCTCCTCCCTCTTGGTTCTCCCTCCCACCCTCCCTATCTCACCCCTCTAGGTGGCCATAAAGCACCGAGCTGATCTCCCTGTTAGCACTGCGTTTTTAAAAAAATGTGATCCATCCTAAAGCTACCATGCCAGACATTAGGTTTTATATACCAGGTGCTTTTCTTCATTTATTTTTCATTTTTTGCTGCAAGTTTCATACTTGGACATTGTTAGTAACGGTAATTGTATTTACACTTTAACCTAGCTGATCTTTTCTCATATTTGCGCAAAACAACCTTCCTATATCCTCTCCTGAATTAAAGCAGATTTTCAAACTCATTTTTTCTGCTCTTCACAGAATGCAGACACATTCTGCTAATCCAAAAGCTTTCCGATTTGCCACTAACTTCCTGTTTGAGCAGCCCTCACGGAACATTCCACTTTCAATTTATAGTTCCCATCCAAGATTACCTTTATTTTTTTCCTGGGTGAAAACCAGTACCAAGCGTTACTCATACATTTAAAATGATGCTCCATGTAAGTGACCTTAAAATGCCCCATATGTCTTCATTTAACAGACATCTATTCACTCTTCCACGTCCTTTGACCACATGCTGCCGATATATGGGGTTCCTTTCCTAAATGGTTTCCACTTATCCAGATCATTAGCAACTTGCTGTGCAATGAAACCATACAATGTTTGCTTTTAAAAATTCTTTTCTCTCCCCACCTCCCTCACATACACACACACACACACATAGGGGTAACTATTTTCCTAGACTAAGTTTTTTATTCACCTCCTTTCTGTCCCTTTTTGCTTCTCCCCTTCCACCCTGATATACCACCATAAAAAAAGACAAGAAAACAGACAGACAAACAAACAAAAAGAGCCATCACAAAACTACACAACTATTACTTTCCAGGGAAGAAAATACTATTTATTGAGCATTTACTGAGTGCCAGGAACTTAACATACACGATCGCCTTTTAATCCCACGAAACATACACAGAGCAGTGAAAAAATTAAGGCTTTGAGGTTAGACTTCCAGTTCTGCTACTTAGGAAATGACTGTCCTAGTGTAGTTATTTAACTTCTCTATTTTCATCATAAAACTTCAATTTTATCATGTCCCAAATGGGGGAAGTATTACTTTCTTTACAGGGTGGCTGTGAGGCTTAAAAACTATTTTACGTAAAATACCTGTATGTGGGTGATGCTTAAGGAATAGTAGTTGTTATTCTTTGCATACCCATTTCACAGATGAAACTGTGGCTCAGAGATGAAACAACTTGCTTAAGAAGGTAAATGAGTTCTAAATGATAAAAATGAGACACAAGCTCACTGGGGACAGCTGCTTCTAAAGGGTAAAGCCTGAGGCCTCTATACACACACTGCTTCCCCCGAGAGTAGGTAGAACAGGGCTGCAGCTGTTCAAGCTATGTCCAGCCTGGGGATCAGACCTTTCAGGGGGTGTCTCCCTGCTGGGGAGGCCCAGCCAGAAGTTTGTTAACCTGAGGAACTGATGTTTTAAGGAAAGAGGGAATCAGCAAGAAGAGCTCAGCCAGTTTCAACAAACCCTTCACTGTCAGAGGGATGTCCCTGAGCACAGCATGTTTTAGTCCTGTCTCCCAACAAGCCTCCCACGGGCATACAGGTGACTCTCTGGGAAGCTGAGTGACATCCTCTGATGGCCCTCTTACAGAGCAGCCTAGAAGGGCACAGGGCCTTTCCCCTGTCGAGCGCAGAACACAGCATGGCTTTGATCGCCGTGACTCTGTTATGAAACAACTCTGGCAGCAGGCAGACTCACCAAAAAGGGCAAAGGGGCGACCTGAGGCCATGCAGGTGAGGTTCCCGGCAAAAATGGAGCACTAGGTAGAAGTGGCAACCTCCAAGCTGTGGGCTCCGAAGCCCATTCACCCTCACTACGGATCATCAGGAGGATTCAAGGAACCTACCTGTGTAGTTACCTGGACTTCCTTGTGAGCACACCTGAGCTATAGGGTAAATGTATGCAGGAAGGCAGAGCAGCAGCAGTGCCTGGAACCTGGCAAATATGGGTCACAACTGTCAAAGGGACGCCAGTGGGCTCACCACCTGGTAATAGCTGCAGAAATTCACATTACACTCACAAGTCAAAGGATTAAATAAGAAATACATGTTTGCCAAATAGCTTGAAAATAAATGGTACAGAATCTGTATGGCTTTAATTCAACTCAAAGAATTCAACCATTGAGAACTCAACCATTGAGAAAAGAGAGTACTACATGTTTAATAACTAGTTTCTAACGTCCAAAGGACATTCTGAGGGCCCACTCGGTTTAGCTTCCAATCAAACTCACACTTTACACTGGCTGCTTTTACTGTAGCTTGAAGACGTAGTCTCCAAATCTAATAGAAATTTCTGTAGCTACTCAGAGCATGGGGATAAGGCAAATGAGGTACAGAAATAACAATTAAGAGTCTAAAAATACTGTTTGAGCCTTTCTTTGAAAATTCTCGCTGCCTTCTAGGTAGGTCTGTCCCACTGCTCCCTGACCATGCTCACCTGGAGAGATGCCGTGCACTCTATCTTTCCGAATGTTCGGGAAGGATCTAGACATGTTCATGAAGAGCTCAGGGACGTAGGTTAGTGCTTTGTTTGGTCCCACTTTGTTCTACCATCTCTAGCTGTCCTTGCAGATTCATGGCTATGCTTGATCTTGTCTTGGAAATGTTTTTTCTTTTGCAACTGGCTGTCTCATAGGTGTAGACCTTCAGTCAGGCAGCCACAGACACATCTTTACCACTACCACCCTCATTCATTCATTCATTCATTCAGCAGAAACGGACTGGGCACCCACTGTGTGCCAGGCCCTGGGCTGGCCTAGGGTATGCATGGAGAACAAAGCTGACAGGGTCCCCGCCCTTGTGGAGCTTAGAGCCACTGTATCCTCTCCTTCCCTCCACCAGCAGCAACTCTGGGTTAAAAAGGAACCTGTCAGTGTAACATGAGAAAATGAAAGAACACCCAGCAGCAAGCCGGCAGGGTCTCATCGTGGAAGTCCAGGTCTGCCTGGAGCATGGTGTGTGGGTCCACACCAGCCCGACTTCCGTGGGGAAGCACGGTCAGCACTTCCTTCTCGGTGCATGTGCCCGGGGCTGCCGTGTCTCTCAGCTGCTCCTTGGTGCTTCAGAGGGAAATAGCCATGTACACCCGATACTTGCCCCTCTAACGTGTGTGCAGAGGAAACGGAAGTTGTCGCCATGGAACAGAAACACCAGAGGAGCTGATCCATGTCTTATGACGCACAGGTATAGATCTTCATTTTTTAAACCCTAGGCTCTGGAGCACACCGTGCAAAAGATCAATCTTTTGTTCTGTCCCCCCAACATCCCATTGTCCCCCCCTTCAAGCACCCCAACACTGAAGCTGAGAGCTCCTGAGAGGACTGGCCTGGATTTCTGTGTGTCCTTTTTGCAACTAGATGGGAACAGCCAAGGCTTCTAAGTGGCCACTTCCTGAGTTGCCTCAGGTCAAGGAGTAGAGTGACATGTGCGGTTACTAGGATATCCCAGCTCGGCCTCAAGATCTCAGCAAAGGAAGGTGGGATTCTAGTCCTGTTTCTCCCCAAACTAACTTTGGGCAAGTCGCCTTTTCTGCCAAAACTCGACCTTGGTTTCTTCTGTCAATAGGAGGCAACACCAGGCAGCACTGTCACGACATACAAGCACTTGTAAATGCTGGCTAGTATTAATAATTATTATGAATACATGCCCTTTGCCTTTGAATCGTTTAGAATTGGTTTTAGGTTTTAATTATTTAGAATTGTTGTGAAGCCCAAAGGAGATAACACATGTACAAGCTCTCTAAGTGAAATATATCATCCAAATAGAAGTTTATTATCGTCGTTTGCTAATTGAGTTGGTCTCTCTGAATGTGCAGGCAAAAATTTAAATTATGCCAATGGCTGATATTAAGCATAACTGAATGCCCGGGAACACTTCTATACCCCTCTCCACATTCGTCTATACGACCACCACCAACACATCAGCTAAAGGCACACGACAAGCAGGCGGAAAGGTATGAGTTGCCTCCAACGTCCTAAACTCCGCAGAAACCAGCTTTTGCCAAGGTATGTACTGATATGGCTAGCAATGGGAGGTAGGAAGCAAGCGGACAGGGTTTGCTTTCTCCTTTTCCAAATAAACAGCGCGGTTGTTAAACCAGAAATGAAGCTGATCCCGTGCAGCTTTCAGAGCAGTCAGCTGCATTCTGAGGCAGGCGAAAATGTAAACAGAGCCTGTAATTCTAGAGCAGGACAGACCCGCCACAGGTTTCAGAATGGGAGAGTCCGTGGGCCTCACGCCAAGAAAAATGAAACGTTAGCCTGGGCCCTGGAACAGAATCATGTAGAAGGAGAGTGCGTATTTGTTTAACACACACACACAGACCTGTTTCTGCGCCAATACCTTCCTGAGCCCTCCTGAATAAAAGCTGGAATCCCTGAAATCGTGGCACAGAATCAGTGTTGTTCGTACAGTCCTGTTCTTTAGTGTGAAAGGACTTTCCTGCTGAACGTGGAGATGTTTCTTCCTTTTCTTCTTCTTCTTCCCTTTTTTCTTTTTGGCCCAAGTTAATTACTAAGTATGACTTGAAAATAAAATAAATGAGCCCATTCCACCCATCCCCAGATCTGAATTCTATCATGAGTTGCCAATTGGTTTTCTCATCCTCTCACTCAGTATCTGCTGTTAATTTTTTCGCTATTGCAAGAACTTGAAGACTGTCAGCGAAATACATGATGCATTACAAACCTTATAGTTGGAAATAAAAATATCTGAAGCTTTCTGACAGGGTAAACTTACAGTACCATTGTGCTGATCAGAACAAGGCAACGTGAGCAACCTTGAAGCTGTTTGGTTGCAAACACAATTATAAAGGCTGCAGAGAATGGAATCAACGCTTAACTCCCACTTTGAAAAACGCTGAGAAAATTACATCTGAAGGAATGGACAAAGCCAACATGTTGATGATCCAAAATGAGGGGGAGAGAGGAAGGGAAAAAAAAAATATCCTGCACACACTTCCTTTGAAAATGCAGCTCAATGGACTTTCTCTTGCTATTTCAGCCATTTTAGAATTACGCTGCCTAGGCTCGATCTAATTTTCCTGCTGCAGAAGTTAAGGCACTTCCTCTACAATTACTAAATCTGACAAATTACACCTGGGTCTACTCTAACATGAGAAAGTGTGCTCTTTGTTCCTGACCCCTTGGTCAGCGTAGAGATCAAATTCCTGGACACTGGAAAGCCCCGCTCATATTCATTAAAAGTCATAGGAGACTAGCTGTGCGTTTCTGTTTAGGAGGGGAACAAGGTACACTGCTGAACAATACAACTGCCACACTCAGGTCGGAGCAAGACAGACTTTTTTTTTTTACTTTTCGCGGCTTGGCTGCTGATCTGTTTGCACCTGAATTTTTTTTTCTACATAAGCATCTTAGTAGCCAAAGAGCAACTGAAATCAGAAAAAAGAAGGGGCCAGTCGATTTTTAAATACCCAGTCCCACGAGTGAGTTTATGGAAATCTACTTGCACTAAAATGCTGGCTACAGATCCAGTAACCAAAAATACAGAGATGATTTCAAAACGCCACCTCCCCTCCACCCTGACCAGACAAACAGTGAATTAGCACAAATATCTGTGGTTGATATTTGACAGATTAGAATTTTGTCTCCTTTTTCTGACCACAGTCAGCCTTTGGAAAAGACATTTTTGGGATCAAAAGCTGAAAGTGATCACGAAAGGAGATCAGGAAGCACCTCGGTGGCAAAAAAATCAACACAAGGGATACAAGAAATCCACGAGCTGTGCCACTATGAGAGCAAAGTCCTGGGCAGATCTAACTGCTAGGCCACACAAGACCCTCTTCTGTCCCCCAGAGAGGGAGGGAAAAGTGTAACAGGAGAAGTTAAGAAAAGCTGTGACTGAACTGTTAGTCCCATGACAATACATCATGCCTGACTCCTTTCTTCACGATTCTTGGAAGAATGAGGTGCCGAAGGAATACATACAGAAGCCACAGAACCGGGTGGAAGGCCTCCTGAGGCCAGGCTGCCCCTTGGGAACGGGTCAACTCTTGCCTTCCTTCCAAGGGAGCACCTTTCTTCCAGGATAAGGCACCCCATTTACAACTTCTTCAGTGTAGGCCGTTGGATTTTCCCAGACCCATCAAACCACATCCAAACCCTCTTCTTTGCTGATCTAATTGGCACGACAGGGTCCTCCAATTGCAAACACACATGACCGCTCAGGATTGTTGTAAGTTATTTTCCACATACAAAGTCCTCCTAAATTGTAAGTTAGGAGACGCTGCGTTAATTCTCTCTGGTCTTTAGGAAGCTTTCAGCGGTGCTACAAGTTATAAACATGTAATGAATATGAGCTAATACACCTTGTTTAGAGTGAAACTGAGTCACAATCCACATTTTGTAAATACATGAGTTAATAAGCTCTCTCCCTGGTCAGACAGCAATTACTTAAAAAAACATTTTTTTTTTGATTGAAGTCTAGCTGATTTACAAAGTTGTGGCAATCTCTGCTGTACAGCAAGGTGACTCAGTGATACACATATAGACGTTCTTCTTTTATATTCTTTTCCATTATGGTTTATCACAGAGATGGTAATTACTTTTGAGAAACCTGTGACAGGATGGAAATCCTTAGTATCAAGGTTCTTATTTTGATTTCTGTTTTTAAATGAAAACCACTAGCAATATCAGTAAATCAGAACTTAATATTCCCTCCAGAAAAGTTACAGGAAAAGCATGGAAATCAAAGTTAAAACCATTCACATTATTTTGGAGTTGGAGTATCTAATGGGTTACTAAGCAGGTGTCCACCTATGTGTGAATCTTAGGATGGAAAATCCTTATGTCTCATAGGAGACGAGTAGCAGCTCTAGTATAAATTCTGCGCCCCCCGCCCCGCCAGATTTGCTTCCAGTCAAATTCTTAATAGTGAAAGAAGCTAAAAATTGTACAAGATATTAAAATAATCAAGCATGCCCACAAATATGTATGCTCTTTAAAGATTCTAATTTTGGTGACTATTGAGGTGAGTGGCATCAGAGAGAAAGTGGGGCAGACCTCACTACCCCTGTTTTACAAAATAGAGAAGGGATTTGTTGTGCAATCAGAGAGACTGAACTAAGGCTAGAAGCCAGCCCATCTGACTCCTAGTGCAATTGTCTCCATGTGAAGGTGGACAAAGGTACAAAGTACATTGGAAACACCAACCCTGCTACATCAGTAATAGCTAACACTTATCCAGTACTTACTCTATGCCAGGAAGTCTTCTGCATGCTGCGGATGCATGAACTCACTTATAACAACCATGAGAGAGAAGTAATATTGCTATTTCTCACTTTCGAGATGAGAAAACGGAGGCATGGAGACATTCAGAAAAATGCCCAGGGTCCCAAGGCTGAATAAATAAGTAGTAGAAATGGGAAAATCTGTTCTCCTTGCATAGAAATGCTAACATAGGCATTCCTAAATCAATGTTCAGATTACAGCAGTTCTGAGAATATTATTTTTTTAACTATTTTAATTATCATTTTTAAATGTTAATACTAATTTTCATCATAAAAATATGACAAAATTGCACTTTCCTTTTCATCAACCCCTGTATTCTTGGTAAAAAGACAAAGTATCAACAATTCCTATGGGTGAGATAAATTCCATTTAAAGATCTCCCTCATTGTAAAAAGAAAGGAAATAGTTCAAACTTTCTAGAAATCCCAATAAACTGTGTGTAAAAAACAACTTCAGGGTAACATTTTAGAAGACTAATGCTGAATGTTTTCTTGACTTTACCAGTTTCTCCAATATTAAAATAAAACATTTTGAATGAGATCAATCCAGTTCAGACATAAACTTTGTCCGAAGTTTGTACCACCACCAAAACCAAATTACGCCCCATTACTTCCCATGTTGGAACTATTATGTTTTGTTATTTCTTGAGATGCTACACGATCTGCCTCGGAATTCAAAATCACTCCCTCATGCATCACAGCCATAATCTGGTTGAGCTAAACCCTATCCTAAACAGATCTGGACCTGCTCAGATAATAGAGGAAGCTTGCTGTCATCACACCAACAACCATCAATCCAGGGAATCTCTGAAAGTCCTGTCTGGTCAGGAGTGGGCTTAAATGTTCTGGGCGCTGAAGATTTTTCAAAAATCATCTTAAATCATTGAAAAAATAATCTCAACTCCAAGTAGAGCTTCTCTGCCAATTAGAGGTCATTTCTCAACTACTGCATAGTCATTAAGAAGTGAGCTGTGAAGCTGAAAAAGCGCTCTCTCTCCTGCCCTTTACCCAGAAATGCTGATATCGACATCCTACATTACCCCAAGATCAGCTTTCAGATTATTGTTTGATAGGGCTAATTTCTGCTGTTTGTTCTCTTGCCCTTTACCACCTTGTCACATATAAAAAGAACTAATTGACGTGCATTCATAAAGCTGGATATAAACACTGCAGATTATAACCACCAATTACCACAGCACTACCACCACCACCTCAGGCATACCATGTACCCTGCAGCCGGACTGAAATAAGGATGCTACCACTTAGAATCCGTGTGATTCTTGAGCAGTTACTTAACCTTTCTGTGCCCGAGTTTTCTCCTCTGCCAGATGAGAATCACAATAGTGTCTGTCTCTTAAAGGTAGCTTGAAGAAAATGAGATAATAGGTATAAAGGACCTAGTGCCTGACATTTGGTTAAGTACTCAATTAAGAGTTCAGAATCACGGTCAGGTTGATTTTAAACGGAAATATACTTCCTGTATCCACTCATCAGTCCTTCTGGACTGATGAAAACCAAATTTGGCTAGAAAACCAAATGACAGGAAATATCTCAACTTTCTCTTTTACAGAAGACAATCCAAACTGTTGAGTGGGGTGGCCAATCTGAATTCACTCTGTCCTTTTCCAGCCTTATCCGCAACTCCTAAGGCAGGACTGGGATACTTTTCCAGGTTAAGTGAGTAAAGATTAGTTTCTCTGCTCTATATACACACAGGGCTCTCAAAAAGTAAGAAAGCAAATAAAGAAAAATCCAAGACTCCTCTGCTACTGACCTTCTGATCTAACACTCCCATTTTAGAGATGAAAAAACTGGCTCTAGAGGCTAAGTGACTTGCTCAAGTTCCCATAAATATCTCGTGGCAGAGCTAAGGCCTCAAAAATGGTAATTGTTATTCTAAGCAAATCACCAGGCGCTCTTCTCAATCCATTGCAAACATCACCTAATTTAATCCGCATAATAACCCTCTAAAAGTAGGTATTATTTTCACTGAGGTTCCTTCTCTATGAATTAACTTCTTCAAAACCAGACAACTGACAACTGATAGAGCCAAGGTCAAAATGTTTCCTTGTCTGGTCCCAAGGAATACACACCTGCTTCAAGTTTTCTAGAGCTGAGAATTTCAGTACTGAGAATTCTAGGACTGAGCTCTCAACCGGTAACTTCCAAACTGTGTCTGTGCTTCAGTCTTGTCTGGGGAGCTTTAAAAATACAGGTCACTGGGCTCCACCTCAGGAAGGAGAATCAGAGTCTCAGGGGGATATGGCTTCAAAATCTGTATTTCTTCAGAGTTGGTCAGGTGATTCTGATGTGTAGCAAGATTTGAGAAACTCTAATGTAAACAAGATATTTTATGAGTGCTTCCAATGTAAAACGAGAAGGGAACGAGTCACGTAGGCTGATGGAATGTTCAGAGTGGCTGAACCTGCATGAAGGGTAACACAGTGACCTTCCACCAAATCCTTCTGTGTCCCACAGACACACATGCAGCCCCGGTCACACAAACAGACACGTATCTACCAAAGCCATGCTCCCATTGATCTTGCCTAACGAAATCTGCATCACAATGAAAACAACAAGCATCGTGTTTTGCAGCAGTGCCAAAATATGTGTTATGTTCTAAATACAGCCAAAAGGTTTCTCTCCATCTTTATCCTTTTGGTTTAAGGCACCTAAGCCAGAACCATGCTTTCTGAGTGCTGAGCTGAAAAAACAGAGGGGAAGACTGTTGGAATGAACACTTACCAAGGTGCACCGTATATCCTGAATCCCTTCACCGTTACCTCCGAGTCTTGTAAGTAAATACTGTTTGTCAGGAGGGACTGAACGTTGTCAAAGTCCTCTGGTTTCAATTTGGACACAGAGGGGAAACGGTAGTAGTCCTGTTTAACAAGGTCTGCCATGAATTCCTTATCAAATGTCAGTTCATGATTCCCAGCAATCACTATTTTATATTCATATGGCAGGTTTCCTGAAATAAGAAAAAAAAGCACCAATTAGCATGTACATTTCCCATCACGAAGTACAACTGCAGAGACTGCGTGGTTAGCAGACAGTATCCCCAAATGAAATAGCTCACGCATTCCTTTCTATTTCCATGGGAACCGAAATTTATGACGACTTTTTTATGCTAACAAAAATGACAATAAACGGGAGATAGGAAGCTGCTCAGAAGCTAAAAAGCTACTAAGGAGACATTAAGTTTGCTAGTTTCATTTCCCTTTTCTGTCTGCTACAGATTCACTGTGATGAATCCACACTGTGACGGATCCATACTTTATAATTATCCAGCAAAAAGTACTTTAATCACGAGCCTTAAAAAGGTCTGGACTTGGTTTTGACCCTTAAAAAATAAGCCGACCGACTATTCTTAACAACTCAGATAACTGCTAAGATTTTTTAGTATAAGCTTCATACAAAAGACATGGCATAGCCAAGCATTTCACAATTTACAGAAATGAAAGGAACTACACAGTACAATTTCATACGGCAAGTTAAAGTTTACCTTTTGGCTTGCGAATAAAAAGAACATTAAGAATGGCCCCCTGATTAGAAGACTAAATTTCCTCCCGTTGGGGTGGGAGAAGAAACTGTAAAGCTTAACCCCCTTTTAATATTTATGGTATGGAAATGTGAGTTCTCCATGTGTGTTTTTTATGCAGAAGTTTCCCGATCAAAATGAGATAATTCTGGGAAGAAGAATGAAAGCTATAAAGGAAAACCCAAACACCAGACTTCTGCATAGATTTATAATGTTTGAGTAAAGTACAGACCATACATATTAATAACTCACCGTGATGCTATAAGAACCAAAATCCAAAGGGAGATAGTGCCGGGCAGCTGCCCCCATCCTGAAATTAATGCCTTTTTCTCTTCTTTGTCATTATCCATCCCTCAAGCCTCACCACTGGGCAGCTGCTCGTTTTATTTTATTTCATTTTATTTTGAGGAGGAAAAGGGCGGGACGATGGTGCCTATAATTCCAGCTTCCTGAGACTCCTAGGTCCAATGCAAAATTAATGTTGCCTGCTATTCCAGGAAGAATGAAAGTTACCACTAGCAGGAAATTGGATACATTTGTTGTAAGAATTGGTCCTTACCAGCAAGCCAGAATCAATGATTCAATTAATGAAGCTTATAGTGGGGGAGAGAATTATATTGTTTGGAAGGGAAGGCAAGTTTTGTCATAGGCCCACTTGGATTTCAGCAATGCAAATTGCTGAAAAATTGTATAAAATTTTTAAAATTATTAAATTTTTAAAATTTAATAAAAGTATTAAAATTGTATACATAGCATGTGGGTTAAGGGGGAGACCTAGGAGAGAGGTGAAAGCAGTCAGAAAACAACACTGCAGAAAGACGAAACCGAAAACATTGTGGCCAAGCATCAACAGATATCCTTGATTATTAGCCCACAATGCTCTGTGAAATGCCTTTGGCCTCAGTTATTTGCAAGGCTACAGTGAAGAGCTCATAGAAAATACGAAGCCTCTCTTAAATGCGCAGAGCTTATAATCTGCACTAGCATAAGGCAATAAGACTGTGATGTATGTTGCAAGCTACTTGGATAGAATGATGATATTTTGCACAACTCCCTGCACTTAAAATACAGATGAAAGATGTATTAAGAAGCCTGCAAATTCCCAGTACTGCACACGCTGGAAGTTTTTGAGATGCCCCACAATTTCAACATCATGGCTCTGTGAACACACTGGCCTGATACTGCATCCCCAGACTCACCTGTGCTCCCAAGGCCGGAACGGGCTGAAATGTTTTCCTGGACAGTAATCTGCTCCAAGGCAGGTCCTACCTGCGTGAACCTTTGAGCAACTCTATTTGTACAAGTCATGCTTTAGCTGCTGGTCCTCCTTTAATCATTCATGATGATGGACTCGCTGTAAACCCTGTCTTTATGTACCACTGCTCTTGCAAGAGGCCTTGGTTTCTTGTTTTTTTCCATTTCAGAGATTTGGTTCAGGGATGGAATGGGTGAGACTGGGAAACAAGGTGAAGGAAGTACATCTCTCCCCTTCAGATCAGTTAAGAAAACAAAAAAAAGTAAAACTGCTGCAAAGTAAATCTTTCTCAGGAAGACAGCCTCTTCAGTGTCTTTTAAATCAAATTTTGGAGACTCAGCGTTAAGAAGTAGCCACCAAAATGAACAGCCACAGAAAATCGTGATGATATTTACACATTGCCAACAAACTCATCTCTTTCTGAGAATCCAATAGTAGTTTCCAACTTCCATCCTCTGTTACCTATGTTATGAGATTGTCTGACATATTTTTTTTGCTGAACTGACCTTTCATCTAATCTGCCAACCTTTGTGTTTTATATGCAAATTGTCCTGTTACTTGATGGCATTTTTGGTTTTTTCCGGACTAGATTAATTTGGAAGGCTCTCTAACTTCTCGTTATTCAAATAGCATTATTTTAAAATTGTCAGACAAAGAGGTGCCTGCCTTTATCCATTTTATTCAAATCAGGCCATCGAAGCTGACCTGCCTCAATAAAAAACCAAGGCCGTAGTGCAGTTATTCTAATGTGGAAAAATTCTTGCTTTGAATGACCTAAAGAATTCTACCAACTAACCAGTTCTATCTTTCCTAAGACACGGTATATGTTCTATTGGTAAGATACAAGATTATTTTAGGTGGAATAGAGATGAACTTCTGACAAAATGTCAAGTAGTTTTGTATGTTCTACAAATGCATATTTGGAAAAACACAACAGTGCAAGTAATGATATATGGCTTCATTTTTCATTTCTATTTTCACTTTTCTATTTTGGTATATAAATTAAGAGATGATTCAAAGAAAACTATTGAGCAAATAATAACACAGATAATTCACAGATATGGCAAAGTGATGACTAGCGAGTGAATGAATGTAATTTGGGAAACTAGCCCATCAATCAGTTCAGTTTAGAGCTACTGATCAAAGGAAGACGATAAGCTCTTGGAGGCATCAATTAAGTCTTATTCAAATCTGTATCTCCTACTGTATCTATATCACATAAATAGATGCTCACTTAAAACTAATGGATAATGCAAGTCAGCTGGGTCCTCCCTGCTATTCTACAATTCTAATCACCCTATACTCTTGCCACTGCCTATTCCCTAAGCCGCTATCACAAAACTTTTCCAGGTTCCTTTCTAGGTTCCAGGCTCCTTTTGACTCTGCACTTAGCATACAATACGTCCTCATCTCAAGATAGACTCTCTTCATTTCCTTCTCTTCACTTTCCGATCACTGTTTACATCTTCTCATCTTTCTAATAATTGGCCTCTTAATCCATTTCCTGCCACTGGCACTTTAATTTTTCAGACATCTCTCTATGATATTTTGGGTCTCTTTATTTCTCCTCCTTAGTGAGTTTATGTTTACCCACCCCAAGAAAATAAAAACAAGCAGCTCTTCACTCACACACACACACACTCCTCAAATGCAATCCTACACCATCCCTAACCTTACTTCTTCTTTGAGATGCTTCCTCATTTTATTTCTAAACTTCTGGAAGGAGGATTCTAGAAGCTTGCAGCTGGTATGCCAAATTCAGCCCACAGATGTATTATAGTGGGCCCTCAACTGTGTTTTATTTTATTTTCTTAGTTGAACTAACATTTAGAAATCAGGAAATATCATACCAAAAATTCAGGGTTTCTGGCTTCTTTTGGAAGATAAAAAAATCAGGCGATACTGACCTCAGTCTGCTGCAGACCTCCTCATTCCCTGTTACTTCTCACACCTTGGCCCACTTATCACGACTGTGTTGCCTGATGGGCTACCCTACTATTAGAATCAGCAACTTAGACATAAATGGCTACTCAGAATTTACCCAATGCAATCTGCCTTTGTTTCTGTACTCTTCCAAAAGCTTCCCTGAATGTCAATAAAAACCTCCTAAAAACCAAAGCCAAGCGTTTTTCTCCATCCTCATCTCCATGGATGTCTCCACAGTGACATCCCTGTCTGACAAAGCACCTCTTCCTGGATTAGTGATGCTGGACTCTGCCTTCTCTCTCCCTCCCTCTCCGGTATTTCCTTTCCTCTCTTCTTCCTCAACTCCCTTTGTGTCCCACCTCATTCTCAGCTGACCCATTACACTTTCCCTCTTCATCTTTACTTCTATGAATATTATTTAATATTTTCTTACCGCATGTGTCACACTTCTATTCTCTGCAATTTAGTTTTTAAATTTTATTACAAATTAAACTGTGGAGGCAGCAAGAGGGTAAGAGTGGGGCCTCTGCAGGCTTCACGACATGTTAGCTGTATGACCTTGGACAGAGCCCTTATGCTCTCTATGGTGCGTTAGCAACACGGGGATAATAACTGCATCCACCTCATAGGTTGTGTTCAAGATAAAATGACATAAAGCTTCTAAAACACATGTGTGGTATGGAGTAAATAATCAGTGCACTTTATTATTTTACTCCATTTTTTTAGTTTTACCCTTTGCATGTGACTTGTCTCCTCCTAGACTGTAAGGTCCTTGTAGGCATGGATTGTGGCTTGTGGTTCCTTGTTTGGCCCAGAGTACCCAGTTCAATTCCTTCCCATATGGCAGGCACACAATAAGTATCTGTTGAAGGAATGAATGAACCGCTGCAAGACTTACCAGGAACTTCCTAAAAAGAATTCCAGGAATGGGCTTGTCATCTTGAGCTATATGACAAGGCTTAAACCAGTACTGGGTTGTCCTCCAAGTGTAAGCCCTCCTGAATTGCTAGTTCAATTAAAAACAAACAAACACAGTTGGGGGCCAATTCTAATACATCTAATTTGGCCTACCAGCTGCAAGCTTCTGGAATTGTCTTTCCAGAACTTTAGTGAAATGAGGAAGCATCTCCAATCCAGTCTAGCCAAATCCTCTCCAATACACTGTTTTTAAACTGCAGTGTCTTCAAATACAAATGGGGGGAAAATAAAAATACTACCCCTAGGGTTTGATGCACATTAAACAATATACTGCATGTAAAGGTTTGCACAGTTTCTCACACTTTATCATCACTCAATAGATATTAGCTGTGTTATAATAATTATTATAATGATGGCCCTTCCCAGCTGCCAACCAAGAAAATATTAGTTTATCCACAAATTGGATCACTCCCTGGTCACACTGCACAATGTCATTGCCTTCAAAGAAAAGCATGGGGAGATGAAAAAGAAAACTTCGATTTTCCAAAGGCAGAAACTGGCATGGTCCAATGTATCCTTCAAACTAACAAAAACATTGCTAGGGTCATTAAGATATCTGGATCTGACGTGATGGTGGGTGGACCTATGAGACCTTCGACCTATACACAGTGCAAACCTAGCTGCCTCTGTCGAGATGCTTCTAACCTTGAAAATGTGTGCCCTCAACAAATCACTGCTTTCCTCCTTCTAACATCCAGTTTACCCATCTCTTTTAACATTTACTGATTGCCAAAAAATGGGCCAGGATTGGCCCCTCATTCACAAATGAATAGCGTAACCAGTGATAAGTAACGCCCAGATTCTATTTCTCTCAAGAGTGACTACTCATTTGGAATACCCCTAATATCTTCATAGAATCAGATGAAGGTACTCTTCGATGAGTATATAGAGAGGAACAGAAAAAGAAAAACTAAGATCTTTGGCTATGCACATGTCTGATAAAGCCGTGACAACTTTAAAGCAGACACACAGCGGATTGTGTCAAGGTCAGCCCCCCTTCCTTCCCAAACTCTGGACATTTAATGTATCACTTAAAGCGGCTCCCATGTTTCACACCCTGAGTGATTTGAAAGCTGTGCTCTGTAACCCTCCCTGGGGCTGGAGCAGGGCGATGTGAGGAAAGAGACAAGGGGGGGAGGGGAGGGGCCTGTTCCCATGTTCACCATGGCAGCACTGCTTTCCTTTATTTTACGATTTGGGGAAAGATTTGAATCAAAGAAAGTTAGCCCTGGCTTAAAAATATTAAAAAGAAAAATCACTGATGTATCCAATTCAATTTTACTAATGAAGAGAATGAGTGCCAGAGAGGTGCTGTCACTTGCTAAGCAAAGTCACAAGTCAGGCTGGTGGCAAAAGTGGGACAAGAAAAGCTCTTTGCCTCCCCTGCTAGTATTCTGTCAGGTGAGCCCAAATCTTTTTTTTCTGGACACATGATTTATTTATTTATTTATTTTTAACATCAGTATTGGAGTATAACTGCTTTACAATGGCGTGTTAATTTCTGCTGTATAACAAAGTGAATCAGCTATACATATACATATATCCCCATATCTCCTCCCTCTTGCGTCTCCCTCCCACCCTCCCAATCCCACCCCTCTAAGTGGAGGTGAGCCCAAATTTTTAACAGCCTCATGGACTTTGGCTTAAGACCTATCTCTTACATGAGTCCTCCTCATACCACACATGCTGGCTCAAGTTAGGCATTCCCCAAATGTTACCGCAGCTGTGGGTGCAGAAGCTGTACTATAGCTCCCAGAAGAATTTGGGAGCCTACCCAAGGAAGGGAAGGTCACAGATTTGAGAAGGAAAAAAAGCTCCCTTGTTCATTGTCATGCAGAGTCCCAGAATTAGAAAACTTGCTGACTGTATTATGAGAAATAAGATGAGGCTTTGACAGTAGAATAGAAGTCCAAGGTAATAAACTAAAATGTCTACAGGGACCAGAGAAATAAGAAAAAAAGGTGAACTGAACTAGGCAGAAGTAAGAGAGAGTGGTGAGGACTAGGGCACGTGTGCATCAGCATTTTACAATAAACATATATAAGCGCTCCTCTGGCCAAACACGATTCCTTGCTACCTTGCCCCGCACCCGCCAATAAAAGTAATGTTCATCAAAATTATCACACAACTGCAACCTATTTTTAAAAATCATTATAGAATGTATTCCTCTTGAAAACTCAAGTTCATGTCAGATCAGAATCCAAAGTCATTCCAGAATATTTTCTTTTCCTGGGAATCTGCCTGCCACCTACTAGGAGTTGGCTCCTGCCCCACACTCTTCATTCGTCATGAATGGGGAGTATGGGAAATAGGGGCAACCAAAATGGCCATCAGGTTGTGACTTACGACAAATACCACCTTCACCATGCCCAATTTTTATCAGGGATCTGACAGGCAAGGTTAACTGACTGCTATCTCCTATTTATTTCTGCTAAAAACCCAGGGGGAAAAAAACCCAGAGTACAATAGTAGTTCTTTGTGAAGGAGATCATCCCAAAGCAAACATGGCTTGCTGGGTTTTCTGGGTAAAGGAAAACCTACTTATACGATGGTGACCAATTAGTTTAAATATCTCCAACCTCTATGCACACTCCCCTCCATACTCCTAAATTCCAGAGTTTGAAAATATATGAGGAAACCAAAAATATTTCTAGCATATCACTCACATAGAATAAAGCTCACTATGTAGCAAGAAGGAAACAACACAGAGATAACAAGTCAGAAGAACCTGCAATGGCTCCCAGATGCCCAGGAAAATACAACTTACAGGGCACAAGCTTCAGGCTCACTTTCCCTTGCCAATGTGCTAGAAAAAATGAACTTTCTGAGATTCAAAAGAATAAAACAGATATATACTCAGACCTATTATCATTGGACTGTTATACACAAAAGAGATATATTGCAATTCAATCACATTTCCGAAACCTTTGGTCTGTGTGGGGCATTGTAGATGTTCCCTAATGCCAATGTTATAAAGGGACCTTGTTATAGCCCCAAGGTGGATAATAGAAGGCATTTTTTTCTGTTTAAAATTATTATTGTATTTTAAAATCATGACTCCAGCAGAGAGGGAAATGTTTAAACTCTTGAAGGTTCTCTATTCCACTCAGGACTAAATAAGAATAACTTGGGCTTGAAAATTGGCCAAGCAGAAAATTTTGCAAGAGGATGGAAGGAAAAAAAAAAAAACCAATGGCTATGAGGATGGAAGAATTATGAGGCTCTGGGATGGACTAAGGAGATGTGTCAGTTAAATTCCTTCCTTGATTGGGATCTGGGATTAGCAGATACAAACTATTATATATAGGATGGATCAAACAACAAGGTCGTCCTACTCTATAGCACAGGGAATTACATTCAATATCCTGTGATAAACCGTAATGGAAAAGAATATGAAAAGGAATATATATATGTATAACTGAATCACTTTGCTGTACAGCAGAAATTAACACAACACTGAAAATCAACTATACCTCAATAAAAATGAAAATAAATTAATAAATTCCTTCCTTGATGACTGCTGGGGGCCAACAGCAGAGAAAGGCTGAGTCCAGCCTGGAGGTAGGGAGAGGGCTCTGAAGCTAGAAGCAGGTAGAGCCCACCTTTCCCTGCTTTGCTTCCAGCACCTAGAAAAGTGCTTGACACATATTTGGTGCCCACGGCCTACACGTTAAATGAATGAATGGACCTCCAGCACTCCCTCTCGGCTCCACGGTTTTGCACTCACTTGCCTCGGCTGCAAAGCCACCAGAAACATTCAATCAGGGCAAGCTCCGTCTCTGACCTCAGTCTGTCCCCCGTCAGGCTCCATTAATTTTCACAAGTCCTGACAGCTCTAACGTTAATACTCACACTTGCTGATGGAGCCACACAGCAGGTTCAGACTGCTACCTTCTCCTCTGAAACTCATGCATTAGGGTTTCTTCCATGCTTGCAATGGGAAACCAAGTCTAAGAAATATTAAACACAGAAAACTATATTACAATAATGTCAAGGCTGAGCCGGAAACCCAGGAGAAAGTAAGGAATGCTGAGTGAACGCCCAGTGGTCTGCTGCAGGAATTAGGGCTAGTGTTAAGAAGCCACAGCTGAGGGGCTTCCCTGGTGGCGCAGTGGTTGAGAGTCCGCCTGCCTACGCAGGGGGCACGAGTTCGTGCCCCAGTCTGGGAAGATCCCACGTGCCGCAGAGCGGCTGGGCCCGTGAGCCATGGCCTCTGAGCCTGCGCTCCGCAGCGGGAGAGGCCACAGCAGTGAGAGGCCCGCGTACCGCCAAAAAAAAAAAAAAAAAAAAAAGCCACAGTTGAAATGCTCCCTCCTCCTCTCCAGCCTCCTCCATAAAAAGAATCACAAGGCATCAGGAGATGTTATAAGCCTAAATCCACAAAGTCCATCCCTCACCCAGGAAAGCAGACCCCCCTCTGGACCCGAGTAGTCACCAGTATACGGCACTGATGAGAGGTAACGTGACTAAGAAGTGTAAACCACAAGGCCATTAGTACCCATAACTATTATGGACCTGAAAACATCTCAGAGATTTGATTGCTGCTCAGCAGCAACTTGTTTGCATGCATTCTCGTCTCAACCATAACCTTATTCCAACACAGCTTTCTGTGACTTAACATACACAACACACACAAACACACATACATATTCATACACTTTACTACCACAAGGTATTAAAAATGAATGACAGTCTCCTCCTTGTTTCCCAACTGAGTACCTCTAAGTTGCTTCCCAGACCAACATGGCATGTTCTATATGTAAAGCCGTGATGGTAACTGTCCAAGGAAGCATGGCTCCAATTATACTTGAGTATTACCATCTGACTATTACTATGAACCATGGGTAGTCTCTTCATTGTTTATTTTGTCCAACCTCTTCCTTACAAATGAGAGCCTTGGCTTGTTGAAAAAGACTGATACAACAAATACAACAAATCTGATCTGAAACAATCAGACTATCTCCTAAAGACCCTTCAGTTGACTTCCTCAAGTTTCAGAAAACTGGATCCAAATCAGGATTTCACTGGACAGTCACAGGAAGAATTGGTAACAACATTGTCAAGTCTCATCTCAACCAGCCGTGTACATGTTTATATCACTGGAGCATAATAGAATGTAGAAATAATGGCATGATGGAGAGATCATGGGCTTTGGAGTCAGACAGATTCGGGACCAAGTTTCTGATTCTGTCACTTACTACCTGAGAAACTGAAACTCAAAACATGCTATTTAACCTTCATATTACTCATCAGAAAAAATAAGGATAATTGCACAACCTATATTACAGAGTGGACATGCAGACTGAGTGAGATCGATAAAGAACTTAATATAAAACTGACACATAAAGGACGATTATTATTATTATCATTTTTATCCTGTCTTTGTTCTGCATCGTAACTTCATTCGAGATAAGGGGCTCATCTCCTACTTCTTACCATCTTAAAAGAGTATTCAATGAGTATCTTTAACAAACTAGTAGTGTTGACTGACAAAGTCTATGGTGAGCTGAAAAACAATATGTTGGGATTTTTTCCCCCACAAAGCCTTTAAAAAAGCAACTAAGAAAAAGGTGTTCCTTCCAGCAATAATTACAAAACAAGTGGCAATTACTCTACTGAATAATTAGAGGAACAAATACAAATCCTATGTGTGTGCCTTTTAAACCATTAAGTGTGGTAAAAAATCAAATAAAAATAATGCTGGCATAAAGGTCATCTTTAAAAAATAATAACAATTTTAGAGGCTTTTTAGATTCCCTCCCCACTTTAACCCCACAAGTAATAATAAAAAAAATCTTTTTGTAATAGCTACTATGATTTTTGCATGCTGAGACAATGTTTGGGCAGATGAATGCAGGATTTCAGTGTGCAGTGATTCCAAGGGGCTAGTCCACAGAAGCCAGAACAGAGGGTTGACAGTGGAAATAAAATCTCTGCCTTAACAGCGCCACTGGGGCTAGATGAAAATGGTCTTCTAGAACTTGATTAAAACTAAATTGAAAAAGAACATATTTGGCTACTATTACATTAGACTAAAATATAGAAATGAACCCTAATACTCTTGAAATCTAATAAGAAAAAGCCATCTCAATTTCCAAACTTTCAAAAGCATCTTCTTTAAATGCATCACAGATGAATTTACCTGGTACTTTTGCCAATAAGCAAAACCAAATCACAGGTTTCAATCGGCTTATATGGGAAAGTGTGAGAGCAAATGCTAGAAAATGCAATTACTGCAAACAAACTCCATTTTCTCCCCTCTGAAGGGAATCTCAGAGAATATTTTATTGCCATCAAATAATATTTCTGAAAGCATCAATACACAATTCTATTTTCTTTTCAGAGTGCCCACTTGCTATATAATCTAATCCATTCTACAGATACCTTGAAATTTAGAAAAGAGTCTACAAAAAATGATATTACCTTGCACACACATTCTATGTCAATTTTAATAATTTGCACTCTGGACAGGAAGCCACATAGAGCAAAATTTAGGATCCGATAAAATCGACTTTTCCCATTTTATATTTCAAAATTTTAATGAAGCCTTCCAAGGGTAAAAACTTAAGAGAAATCTCTCAGGGAAGGTTATTTTGATCAATAGTGACAGTGATGAGATGGAGAGAACGAAGATCGCATTCATTTCCTCTTCCACTTTTGCTTCTCCCCCACCCCTCAGCTGGCAAAATTTTCTACTAAGAACGCCAGATAATCGGAAGCTACAAAGAAGACTTGCTGGGTAGCATGAAATCATGAAGCCTCCTGCTGATAAGGTTTAGGTTTCATTGAAACACTAGTTCCAACAGTCTCTGACCTCTTCTCTTGGGAAGAGCTTTGTGGCCTAATGCCCCAAGCCTCCCCTTTGGGATGAAGCAGTACAAAGTATGTAGTATAATTTCTCAGGAAGAAAGGATTTCTGGAAAGTCCATCATGGCCCTTGGGGCCCAAGGTTCCAGGAAGTAGAGTTGGAGGTCTATTTCACTTTCTATATTTTTCTTCTTTACTCATATGTTATGGTCTGAAGATTTGTGTCCCCCCAAAATTCATATATTGAAATTCCCAATGTGATGGTATTTGGAGGTGCCACCTTTGGGAAGTGATTAGGTCATGTGGGTGGGGGTGGACACCCCATGAATGGGATTAGCGCCCTCATAAAAGAGAAGTCACAGAACTCCCTTGCTCCTTCCACCATGTGAAGACACGGAAAGAGAACACCATATATGAAGCACAAAGAGGGACTTCACCAGAACTCAACCATGTTTGATTCTGGACTTTCCAGCCTCCTGAACTGTGAGAAATAAATTTCCGTTGCGTATAAGTCACCCAGTGTGTGGTATTTTGTTATAGTAGCCTGAACGGACTGAGACATTATAGTTTACTAGTTTCTTGAGATCTAGCCCCCAGCATTTTAAAGCTACAGTTCAAGAGACAAATTTGCATTGTGTCTTCTTAAATCTGTTTTCTCATAAGTAGTATGCTTAAAGCATAAGGTGTTTTTTAAAGCTCTCATTTAAATGATTCAATTAAATATTTTAAGGAATCCAGATAATCAGGCCACAGTTGGAGAACATACCGTCTGTAGAACACTGTTCGCAACAAGACAGTAAAATGAAAAAAAAAAAAAGCACAGGTGGTCTTGTTCTATGAGGGCCCCTATTCCTGAACATTTGAAGTCAAATGAATACATACTGCTTTAGCCTTAAATTGTTCATTAAAATACATGTCCATTTCTGTCCCTTATTGCACACATCCATGCCTTCTGACAAGGTGTGGATTTCCCTACCTTTCGGTTTCCTTCTTTTATGGGCTGAATTGAGTCCCCCTAAAATTCTTATGTTGAAGCCCTCTCCCCCAGTACTTCAAGTATGTGACTGTATTTGAAGATAGGGTCTTTAAAGAGGTAATTAAGTTAAAACAAGGCCATAGGATGGGCCCTAATCCAATCTGACTAACGTCCTTATAAGAAAAAAAAAAAAAATAAGGGCACACAGAGAGACACCAGGAATGTGTACGCACAGAGGAGAACCATGTCAAGGACACAGCAAGAAGGCAGCCATCTGAAAGCCAAGGAGAGAGGTTTCAGGGGAGTGTAAACCTACAGACACCTTGATCTCAAACTTCTAGCCCCCGGACTGTGAGAAAATAAATTTCTGTTGTTTAAGCCACCGAGTCGGTGGTATCTTGTTGACAGCCCTAGCAAACTAATATACCTTCTTATAAGGCTTAATCCATCCTACACACTAATGCTAAGGTGATCTTATAAGAATAGAAAACTATTCACATATATTCCTCTGTTCACTTACACAGTCACGCACATTAAAATCCTCCTAGACTCCCTGTTATTGCCTATAGACAAAAAGCCAAACTCCAAACACGTCACTTGTGTGATGTGTACAACTCTTCGTGAACTGGCCCCCATTAGTCATCCCTCCACTCGTATTCTGGGCTCTGAGCTTGCCGAGTGCTTGCAGTTCACAGAACGAAGGATCTGTCTACAGGGCTCTCTTTCCCACTTGACTACGGACTTCAGGAGGGTCAGACTCTATTCTATTCCTCTTTGCATTCCCAGCAGGCTTCAATAATTATTTATCAAATGAATGAATGAAGAAATAATTTTATCCTGGTTAAGGATAATGTGAATATGAGTAGCTAGTATCTCAGTTTTGGACTCCAGATGGCCTTAAAGTGTTACAAATCCTATTTTTATTTTATCCTAAGATGGCACCAGATATATCCATCACAAGATATTCTATTCATTTGTCATTGAGAAACCAAATCTGATTTTAAAAATCAGTTATAAGGGGACTTTTTGTTGGGGAAGGCAGATGGAAGCAAAGAGACTGGTCTGCACATAGTAAGGATTCAAATTTGTTGAATGGGTAAACAAATAAATGGACAAATAAATGAATGAATAAGCTATACACATCACGCAAATAATGCTTCAATTTCAAAAGAGAAGGGAATTACTATTGTTGCATGATTAACACTATTCGTTTAAAGATTTTTCCAGCCTTTGTTCCCAGGATTAGGGAGCTCAGAGGAGATAATCAATAGTGGAGTTAATGCAACAGCCATTCATTATTTGAGGAAGGTTCCTATATTTCTTCTTCATTGTATCCCTTCATCTGAACGTTTACCCTCCTAGGCCCCTCAGGCAAATCACTGATGTTTTGACAGCTGGCTTTGCAGAGGCCACTCTTCACAAATGAGTCTACTGACCAAGCCAAACAGGACATGTTGTGTGCATCTTCTCAGGCCCCCAAGTCACTGGGTCAGATGAAAGAATCCAGGCTAACATACTTGTAGGGCCAGCTTTTTCCTTTTGCTTCCAACAGAAAATCAAGAGGCAGCAGGGTGCTCCTGACCTCTTATCCTCTAATTCCAGGCTCGCTGAGATTCCAACCTAGGCGAGTCATCTGAGATCAGAATCATTCCTTCCATGGAACAAGAAACTAAGACCCAGCAAGGTTAAACGACTCAGGTCACCCAGTGAGTTTGTGCAAGGTGAAACTCCTTATTTTGCAGACCAATCCTCTCCTTCTCTATCTACCACATCACACAATGGCAGGGTCAGAGTTTTTGAGTTGGAGATCATTTAAATGATCTGCTTTAAAGATTAGGGAATTCAGGTTCTGAAAAACTGAGAGGCTTTTCTGAAGACGGTGCCTACAATCACGAATCCTGACTAAAGTCGATCTGCCACTACCTGCAAGGACCAACCAATAACCCCCGGGCATAGAGCCACTAATTTCTTCGTATCTCATGGACACTCAGGACTGCTCAGAGTTTATTGTTGGGATACTCTTTCCTGTTCTTTTTTAAACTTCTACTCTTACAGTTGAAGATTATTTTCTTTCATTTGATCCATAAGGGCATCTGTTTAGCCACCTTAACTGTGAGCTTAAATCAGAGAGTAACTTAATAGAAATGACTGCTCTGGGACTTCCCTGGCGGTCCAGTGGTTAAGACTTCGCCTTCCGATGCAGGGGGTGTGGGTTCGATCGCTGGTTGGGGAGCTAAGATCCTACATGCTTCAGGGTCAAAAAACCAAAACATAAAACAGAAGCAACGTTGTAACAAATTCAATAAAGACTTTAAAACTGATCCACATCAAAAAATCTTAAACAAAAAAAAAAAAAGAAAGAAATAGAAAAGAAATGACTGCTCTGAATCCAACCACTATCCTTCCAAACTTTTCTTCTGTCTCTGACACTATTGCCGAAGCATCGTTAATGAAACCCAACAGTAAAGATCTTCCATGAGAGCAACATCGCCATTTTTACTTATTTTTTTCCTTCAGTAGCTAAGGAGCTATATTTGTTGACTCTCAGCCAATTCAGCACCCCTTTTTCACATAAAATACCAAGATGATTTCTCAAGGCTCTGAGCAAAAGATTTTCTAGATTGATATTTTTATAACACATAGGCTCATCTCAACCATGGTATTTCATGTCTGCCCGTCTCTGAAATACTAGCATTTTTTACTAGGATTATTCTCTTCAGAGTGGGAGGTAAAAGCAGTATCACTGATTCTTAAATGCTGAAAATGGCAGTCAAAATTTTTTGAAAAAGACTACTTTCTTAAGATGAATTCTTTTGGAGTGTTTTAGCCAGAAACTAGAGACTAGATACACTAGCAGGAAAAGAAGATATTTTTGCAGGGTCTAACAATCCCCCACAACAGAGAACTACAACTATTGCTATTCAAACCCATCCAAAGACTGTAAAGTTGATTCCTTACTAGGAAGGTCTGGCCAGATTTCAATTCTTCGGGTTCATCTCTTCTCACTTTTTAACTCTGTAGTGTGGCATTTCACTTTAAACGCCACATTCTTAGATTCACCCACTTTGTGGCTTCCTTTCCCTTTGGGCTCATTTCAAAGCTCTTGCAAAGTCGGGTCACAACCTGATTTCCTAATCCAGCAGCCCTGGGGGAAAGAAATCCTATTAGATCCCATTAAATCTCATTAGATCCCTGACCCTCTCAAAGTTAGAATGAGATCTGATGATGAAATAGGGTCCCGAATGCCCATGGAATGGTCAGTCTCCCTACGACATTCAACAGCTATTCCCTGGGGTCCTAGCGTATGACAGGCAGTATGCTTGACGTAATGATGCACAAAACAGAAAAGGTCTCCGCTGTTATGGAGCTTAAACTCAGCTGGGAGTAAGAGACAATAAAGCAGTAAATACCCACTAATGTAACTCAGATTATGGTAAGTCCTAGGAAGGGTATTAGCAGGTGTTATGACAGAGAATAACAGAGGAAATCTACTGAGATATGGCAATCAAGGATGGTGTCTTTGAGGGAGATCACTGGACATTTTCAGTCTGCCCAGCCCTTTTTCAATAATGAGATACATAAGAAATAGACTTCCCTGATCATGTGTAACATAACGTAAGGAAGCAGGAAGCACATTCATGCATGCTTACCCACGCACGTGCGCGCGGGTGCGCGCTATGTTTAGGAGAGTATATCAACCATGTGGTTCCTTTAAGATCTCAATTTTCATGAGAACACCCATCTTCTATTGTCAATTAGTGGAAAATTAACTAGAGAATATTTTTTTAAACGTACTCTTGTGATCTAAAATATTTCTAAAACGTGTTTATTCAACTTCCTGTCCTGGGAAGACAAGCATACTGAGGGCCTGATGGTGAAGCAGCCATGCAGGAGGTAAAAAGGTACAAGATGGGGCTAGATGTGCACGTTACCCTGCAAGTGAGTTATTGCTGCTGTCTGGGGGTGGTTGGGAGCAGTTCAACAAAGCTGATGTATTTGCTTATTTTCTTAGGCTTTACCTTGGTCATCTTAAAAATCCTATTAGAGGGAACTGGGCTCTGGGTAGTTGAGGTTTACTATAGCATGATGGCTTAACTGAAGGGATGCCAAACAAGAGGTAACAGACTGTCCCACGAAGACTGTGCTGACTGGCGCTGAGCTGGGGGAGGGGAGGACTAGGGCTGACTCCTGACAGGGGCTCTGCTCCCCCCCGCCACGGTCATTCTACTTGGCCACCACTGACTCTCCATGTTCTATTCATGCAACCTCAGGACTTAAAGGCCTCAATAGGATTTCTCTCAGCTCTCCAAAGGTGCTGTGGACAAGGCTTTACAGGAAGTCGTATCAGCCTGTGTCTTGGTCCAGAAGCAGATCATTTTTGTTTGCTGTGTGGTGGAACAAGTGGAGCGAAGGGAAAACTTTGTTCAAAGAAAAGTTTATAAAGAAGCTTGAATTAAAGAACAAGAGTCAAAATGCGTCTGCTGTTGTTGAAGAGAGCCTGAAGGTGGGGGGCGAGAGGTAGAGTTCTGCCCCCTTGGGCCCCATTGCTAGCCCCTTGTAACAGGGCTGAAAAATCACTGTCCTAGAAGTCAGATCGTGCAAACACTTTAATCATTAGAAGGTCTGAGATAGTTACTCTAGGCCAGTGGCTTCCAAACCTGCCTGATGTCCTGAATTAGGAAGGGAGTTAAAAAAAAAAAAAATCAGATTCCAGGCTCCCTCCTGGGAGACTCTGATTCTCTAGGTCTGAGTGGGCCATGATCTTAAGGAAAAATATTCTCTTTTCTCACTTCCACTTTTTCTTTGCATCTTCTAGCAATTAGGTAAGATCTCAGTGGCCAACATGACCCTAGCAAGAGGGGTATTGGAGGTCTCTTGTCCTACTTTCGTTCTTGTCCAGAGGCAGAGGGAGTCCTCAGTCTACCCATGGTTCAGGCTAATTCACCTATAAAGGAAACTGAGCTCAAAACCACTAGAATTGAACAATGATATCATTCATTTCCGTTTGTTCTTGCTTTTATTTTTGCTTTTGCCAGGCTTTGACTGCTGTGCATGTCTCTTTTACTGAGGGTTTAACAGGCATCCTTGCTACCCTATATCAGTGGGTTCAGATTCCAATGGGTCTTTCCATCTCTTGATGACCAACTGATGGTGACAACTAATTCATCTGGATTATTAAAAGGATACTCCCTGTGCTATCGTTAAGAATCTTGAGGGGCTTCCCTGGTGGCACAGTGGTTGAGAGTCTGCCTGCCGATGCAGGGGACACGGGTTCGTGTCCCGGTCCGGGAAGATCCCATGTGCCGTGGAGCAGCTGAGCCTGTGAGCCATGGCCGCTGAGCCTGCGCGTCCGGAACCTGTGCTCCGCAGCGGGAGAGGCCACAACAGTGAGAGGCCCATGTACGGCAAAAAAAACAAAACAAAAGAATCTTGACAGATCAAGTTTAGATGGGTAAGAGAGAAAGAAAATTAAGCTACTCTGAACAGCCAGCCATCAAACATAATACACGATTATGGGTTGAGCCTCTCAAAGTTTTGGAATCTGACTGCATAACAGGAATCTTCTCTCTGGACATCATTTCTACTGGAAAGAGACATAGGTGACTAGAAGCCAATCATCCTGTTTAATATATGGGGTCTGGTAGTTGTTCCATGCGAAGGGCAAGAGATGAAACAGAAGAAAGAAAAGAGAAAAAGAATCAAAGGAAAAGGAAAAGAGAAAAGTAAAAAGTTTCAAGATGAAAATAGGAAACAGGTGATAAGCCTGACATTTTAAGTGTTACACAAGGTGTCTCAGTCACCAGCTTGCCATGCCACAACAGCTGTCTCCTGAATTACAGTAAGTCATACTAAATGAACTCTATTCTAGGAAAATAGTAGGTGACTCTCTCCAAGGTGCCATCCGAAGATCCTTCATTATTTGACTCATGAAGCAGACACTGTTGATGGTCTATTCAAATCCTCACCCCAGCTTTCCAAGATAGCAGAGCCTCCAATTTTGTTCATATATTCATCCCTCTTGCCTCCCCCCCCACCCCCCAAAGCCATGTGCTCAAGAAAGAAGGGCCTATTCTTAGAAGACCCAGGCAAGTGGATCTTGATTAATCAGCAATTCTATTTCCCTTGCCAGTGATTGGTTTAAAACGGTGCACGTCACCCAGTCCTAGCCAATGAGACATGAGGGCCAATCTGCTGATGGGCTTCTGAGAAAGGGTCACCACCTGTACAAGAGACAATACAAAGAGGAAATGGCCTTCATTCTATGCCTGGTACTTCAACAGTTACTCTCCAACCTTAGTAGCAAGACTAACAGCATATGAGAAGCTGAGAAAGGAAGACTGAAAGAATTCCTGAACTACCAGATCCCGAAAAATGCTTTACTCCCAAACTTCTTGTTGTATAACAAGCCTCTTGTTGTTTAAGCTATTTTGTTTCTTGCAGCCAAAAGCCTCCTAACTGATGCAACTCACTATGTTTATATGTCCACATGTTTAATTAATAATCATTCTCCCAAATAATACTGTTTGTATACCTTCTCCTCCTCCTTACAACAGCCTAGTAAGGGATCCTGATAACTGTAAACAAAATCAAATGACGATGACCATTATGAGGTTTAGAACTAACACACAAAACATTACCCTCTGTTGGGCTCTGTCTTAAAAAACTTTATACATTAACCTACTTAATCCTTAGAACAACCTTAGGGAGTGAGAACTATTATCCCCTTTTACAGATGAGGTAACTGAATTAAACAGAGATCACAATGGAAAAGAATGGCCTATTGTTAAGGGTGATGAGAGTTTGCAGAACGTATCCCTGAACTTGACCATGGGACACTGTCATAAGTGAGAATGGTGGCACTGGACTGGCAGGAAAGCCACAGAGGAGTTCATTAAAACTCCAATTATTCAGACTCCCCAGTAGAGAATCTGATTCAATATGTCTGAGCTAGATTCCAGGAATCTGAATTTTTAACCACCTACCTGGGATAAGCAGTCAGTTTTAGGAGATAGGGAACGGGAGAAAAGTGAGCTGCCCAAGATTTGGGGGACATAACAGGATAAACTGAGTTGGTCTATTAACGCCTTTTTAAGTAAGTATGCAAAAAGCTCAAAAGTTAACTCCTATCAGAGTGATTAGATAACCTTGATTCTTTATAGATTAGGAGCATAAATCAAAATTAACCTACTTCCTAAATCCCATAGAACACAAAGCTTTGTGTTTTCTTGTCTTCTTGACTTCCTGATTCACATAATGGCCCCAACTTGCCCCATGATACACCAAGAACCTCTAGCAACAGACATGAAACTGCCTACAATGTGGAAGATAGTCAAACATCCCACCAAGCCAAGTCATTTCAGGAACTTTCTAGTAGAGATACTTGAAAGTCTGGATTGGCCAGAGAGTTAAAATAAAGCAGGCATACATTTTCTGTCTATCACGGTCAGAGAGCATGAGTTTGATAAAAGATGAATGACACTAAACCAGGACCTGTAAACACATGGTATGTGTGTAACCCCATCCTACAACATGGCAAACATTGCTAACTGATCACAATGTCTTTCCCATTGAGTCTGGATGTGGCATGAAGATCCTTCTTAACAAAGTGCTTCAGGGCTGAAATTCCCTAAGAACATGGATAAAAATTAAGATCTTTTACAACTAGAAGAAAAAAAAGATGTGAAAATATTATGCATTCATCTCCCATACACTCTTCTGGTGCATCCAAGTCTCATTATTATTATAGCTCCTCGTTTCTTGTTCGTAACGAGCACTTGGATAAATGTTTGCTGAATGTAATTTAGTTTTTTCCTACTACTTTGGCCAAAGAATTTAGCATTTCCCTAACATGAATATTAAACTCAGCAGAGCCCATGAAGCACTGGAACCAAAACAGTTAATTAGCAAGTCACCAAGACTGGAGCAAGAAGCAGAAGGTACGGCTTAGGAAGCTGCCCATTTTTCTTGTAATAAAGAAAATAAAGACAGTAATTATAAGAACATTTATTAACCCCCCAGTATGGGTAATTGCCATCAGATGTGGGTCTGTCAGTCTTGCATTAACATAAGCTACTGAATCTTGGTTTTCAATGGCACAGCAATGCCTATGATACTGCAGGTAAGTGCTAACGCTGGAGTTTTGAGAACCAAGCCCTGTGTCCAGCAAATGCTTTTAAAAGAATTTCGCTCTCAATGGTTGCTTGCCCAGAAGAAATTCATTTTATGTTAAAAAAAAAAAAGTAAGAAAGAAAACAAGGAGGCATTCGACTGAGCAAGCATTTTCTTAACTCATTTTAAGATAATCTCTTGCATTCACCAACAATTTCTCCAATGGGTGGAACCACAGAAAGAGACTTACTATGGTTCAGCTGTATGCTCCATTCTACATTGGCGTACGACCTAAAATAATGGAGTGGCGATAAAACAAAAAAAAAGAAAGGCTATTATAATGGTCAGGACACACCGACCAATTTTAAATTGAATTACACAGCCCGCTAATCTTTATGATGGGATAAAATTTCTTTCTACATTATGCATTATACTAAAATGTGTAGCACCTCCCCCTCCCCACTTCTTGAGCTAACAGACTCCTACACACACCTCCTCGGTGATAGAGCCTCTCTTCAACCCCAAAAGCATCGTTCCTGCTGACCGCGAAGACAGGGCACGGCTTGTGCAAGATTTCATCTCTACAGCTATTGCTAGTTGGTGTGCATCTATATTTGACACCAGAATATACACAAACAGTATTATGAACACCTGGCCTATTTTCTTAATACCACAAGCACGCATTTTAAAAAAGGATGGATTCAAACAGACACATATGGTAGAAGAGATCTTTTAAACCAACACTACTGAGGAGCTTTGTTAAATTTTTAAAAAGGATGTGCAGAATCCTGCATACTGCATATGTGATGAACCAAGCACACTTCACAAACTCTGAACTAACCAAGTCTAGAAGTAGTACAAACCTTTCAAGGATGAGCCTGCCTGTGTGCGCTGAGTTCTTGATCATTTGGTGTGTTTCTCTCACTCTTTAGGTGACGGAGCAGGGTGCCAATGCACGGGGAAAGAGCGTGTTCTATAAGCATGGACAACTTCAGACCTCACCTGCTCTAATCCCGACGAAGAAAACGAAGAGAGGATGGCAGGAATCACTTTAACAAGTTTCTTGATCCTTCTTCGTCCTGTCATGAGAGATGAGTTTCCAAACTGACCTTATTAAAACCGTGTATAAAATACTTCCGGGAGACTGGACCCTTCTTAAAACTCGAGTTCTTTCCAGACCCCTCAGACTATGGAATCTTACTCTGTAATGCATTTTGGCTTATGTATAATAAAAGTGAAAGACACACCCAGATACACTGACTTGTGAACACATGCACGCTCCGTATCACTAAGCTGTATCTATGACCTTCTTTGTTCGGTCGTGCCACGCGCCTTGCGGGATCTTAGTTCCCCGACCAGGGATTGAAACCAAGCCCTCGGCAGTGAGAGCACGGAGTCCTAACCACTGGACAGCCAGGGAATTCCCAATGACCTTTTTTTTTTTTTTTTAACATTTGCAAGGCAGGCAAAGAGACCATCCATAAGAATAAAAACTTACATCTGAGGACTACTGAAAGAGCATACAGCAAGTCATGAGCTACAAAACAACTAACAGAAACTACACATAGTTTCTGTTTTAGGTATTTCCAGAAATCCTAGACTCTTTTAACTGACACTCTCTAGTCCCTCCGAGACACACACTGGCTGCTGCCCACAGTGCACTGACTAATAACAGTCACAATTATCCCTGGCGACCCCTGTGCACTTCTGCGCCAACATACGGCATCCCAGAATTACATGCCTTTATCCCCAAACTAGTTTATGCTGGCTGTACTTTTTACCATAATCATCTAATCAAAGAGGATAGCAGGAACCACCTTAACAAGTTTCATGATCCTTCTTCTTCCTGTCATGAGAAACGAGTTTCCAAACTGACCTTATTAAAACCATGTATAAAATACTTCCAGGAGACTTAAAATGACTAGATACGAACATTAAAAGACTGTATAAATTCACTGTTGCATGAGGGTATATGACACCACTTTAAAAAGTGAGGGGAAAAGAATCACCATAATCTAGAACTATTCTGCACTCAGATTGTTTTGCAAGTAAGTTTTCGTTCTTACTCGCAATAAATACAGTGGAAATGTGATAAATACGATACATTTTAGATAAAGGTGATAAACTATATGTGTGTTTTACTTGAGAATGATAGTGCAGTTTCCAAATCACAATGTCTATATTCAAAGAAAAGCCTCCAGACACGGCAGCTATAGATCAGAAGACTGGCCAAAACGTGAACATCTGTATGTTTCAAGTTAAAATAAAAATATTTAGCTACATGCTTATCACAGTTATAGTTTCCCGCTTTAGCTGACTTTTTGATTAACTGCACACTTTCCAGTCCCCGTCACACTGGACAAGAAGGCTTTAGCTGGAGTAGGAATTGCACATGCAAACAGCTGTGAAGGTGGAAATCACACCCTTCCTCACCCCTAACCCTCACGCAGCCTTTCCAAAGAACAAAACATCCTGGGCTTCCCTGGTGGCGCAGTGGTTGAGAGTCCGCCTGCCGATGCAAGGGACACGGGTTCGTGCCCCGGTCCGGGAAGATCCCACATGCCGCGGAGCGGCTGGGCCCGTGAGCCATGGCCGCTAAGCCTGTGCGTCCGGAGCCTGTGCTCCGCAACGGGAGAGGCCACAACAGTGAGAGGCCTGCGTACCGCAAATAAAAAAAAAAAAAAAAAAAAAAAGGACAAAACATTCAGACTCAAAACCTATATCTGTACTACAAAAGACATACATGTATTTTTGGTTTCTGCCTATTTTTATAGAAGAATGGTAAGTTTCCTCACTTTCACGATGCTACATATTCAAGTTTAGAGATTCATTTGTCAACTCAATATAAGTCATTTTTAGGCTTTGTGTTACATTGCTTTCTAAATCCAGGCTTTCTGTGAAGGAAGGATTCATAAAATGAAGAATATGAAACTATGCAACTAACAGTTTTGTTTCTTAAACCCCCAAGGACCTCACAAAGTACAGCTAACCCATCCACCGTTCCTACTAGTAACACTAGTCCAATCACTAGGACTACCACCACTGTCACCACCACTAAGACTATTACTACAAGCTTTTGTTTGACTACCAATTCCAAATGCAGGTGATAAAGGGAAATAAATGCATAGGTCTTTGATATACGGCAGGCACTGAATCACAAAAGACTGTGTAATGTGAAATAATTCAGAGTCTATAGGTAAAGAATTAACAACCTCATTCTCAGTATTTTACGGAGAAATCAAAGCTTTGGAACTTGTATGTTTTATATCAGATGTCTGTCCTCACAGGCATGTTTAGTCTCCTCAAAATAGGAAAGTTTATCTCCCAACCTTATTTTCAAACAAAGGAGAAAAATAAAACTTTTTATTAGTAGAAAAATACAAAGTAGAAATTCATATCAATGGCATAAAGAAGGGAGACAACACAGTTTAATGTACAACTTTACCCTGAAATTAGAAGGAAAAAAATGTGCTCTTTCTTTCCTGCTCCTAAAATTTCAGGAAGCACGAGGAGAATTTAAGAAATACCAGGAAAAAATTTATTTCAGTTTCATAGTGCACACAAAACCTTCTGTGATAACATCTAAATCTGATAGATCAATAATGCATGTTATAGTTAGCTGCTTAATTATTCATTTTGGATGTAACCAAATAGGTTTTAAAACAAACTCCAAATGGGAAAAGAACTAGGAAGTACAGGTAGTGTAATCAAAAAGAAAAGGTTTTCCCCAATGTAATTCTTATCTGGAAGATTATAAAAGTCTCCTCTAGTTTTCAAAATTAGAAAGAGATATTTTAATTAAGAACTTATATATATTTTTTACAATTATGTATGTTTTATGGACTATTACAAATGCTAAAAACAAATGCCTTAAATCCCCCATTTCAAAATACAGTACATAAAAATGGCATATATTACATTATCAAAAGGTTACAAAGTGACAAACAAGTAAATTTGAGTCTAAAAACATTATCCAAAGATAGGTAATAAAAAGTGAAAAAAAGCAAACAAAGAGAACGTTCATTTGGGGGGGGGGCAAATCAAAATAGAAGACTAATTGAAGGTTGCTGTATATGGTTGCAAAGGCTGTTGACTGCAAAAGAGCAAAGCCAAGGGGGTGAGTGGGAGCTGTGTGCTTTTCAGCAAGCACGTACCCACCAGGTTCAGAAGATACCTCTTCACACTTTGTACAAAAGCACTTCATGGAGAAGCAGCAGTCCTGATCAGGAACAACATATTGGAAAGACTGGAAAAAAATTTAAGTGAAAATGCAAAACTACTCCCATTTCCTTCCCCAAGTAATAAAATAGAAAAACAACAAGCATAAACAAAACCAAGAGTAAGGATCTGAGTTTCAAAATGAATTCCCCCCCTTTTAGGCTAAATTATGAATGCTACTAACCAAGCTGTCTTTGTAGGAACGCTTCCATCGATAGCTCTGGACTGTGCCTTCAAGTTTCCATCAGGACTAACTTAGTCACGCCAGAAACACACAGAAAATCTGAGTGTGCAAGTTTCCAGTACCATCAGCCAGGCTACCCAAGCTCTTATGATCTCACTCTGGCACATTCTGGCCAGCAGTCTAAGAGCCTTCCATCAAACAAACCTAATTTATTTGACATTCATTCAGAATTTCACCAATTTTTAAAATTCATGAAGATACCAGGCAGTACCTCTCGGAGCAAAAAAAACATGTTAGATAACTCTCTACGGTAAACATATTTTCCGGTCTTTGACAGTATAGGGTAAAAACTAGAAATGAAAGAAAGATAACATCACTCGAGTCCTCACTGCCGTGAATCTCTAGGATCCTGGAGGCCCACTCTCCCCGAATGCGTGGAAGAAGGCAGGAATCAACACAGACGCTGCCTTTTAGAATTTGGGGATCTATGTTATGGTAAATGCAGCATCTGTAGCTTCAGATCAAGAATAACTTCTTTGTATGTTTGCTCGGAGGACTGAATGAGATAACAAACGTGTTTACAAAACACCCACATAGCATGGCATCTTGCCAGTTAATATACAACTCTTCTTATAATATTACTTAGAAATGTAGGTATAAATAGGCTAATTTTATAAGGTCAAGTTTCCTTTATAACCTCCTCAGTCTTTAAGGGTAAGAAAGTGAGAAACAGTATTTTGATTTAGTCTGATTTGGTTTGGTTTTTAAAACTGATTGCAAGGCATGATTCTGGATTGGACCCTAGAATAGAGAAAAAAATGCTATAAAGGACATTACTAGGACAACTGGCAAAATCTGGAAAAAAAATCTGAGATTAAATAATAGAATTGTATCAATTTATGTTTGATTTTGAAAACTGTAGTGGGTTGATGTAAATGAACGGCCATGTTCTCAAGAAAGAATCATTGAAAAATTTAGAGTAAAGGGCCTGATATCTGTAGCACACACTCAAATGCTTCAGAAGAAAAGAAAGAAAGGAAGGAAGGAAGGGAGGAAGGGAGGGAGGGAGGGAGGAAGGGAGATGGAGAAAGAAAAAATGATAAAGCAATGAGGCAAAACTAACAGTTGGGGAATCTGGGTGTAGGGTATATTGGAGGTTATTGTATTATTCTTGCAACTTCTCTGAAATTTGAAATTAGATTCAAAATAAGAAGTATAAAAATGTTCATTGAAAAATGATTAATCAACTGGGGCCACCCACTGGTGTGAGAAGTGCTGTCTACACCTTAATGGCCCTTCTGGTACTTTACCTTGGACTGCACTCCACTTTCCGCTCCCTAGGCCAGTGGCCTGCCCCGTGTGCAGGAATGGCTGAATTGAATTACGTGGACAGTGCTACAATTATGTCCTCTTCTCATTCATCTTCCTCGCATGACTCCAAGTGAGCATGCGTGGGGTGAGCTAATGATCTGTTGTGTTATCTCTGATGAGTACTATATTATTTGCATCTTAATATTTTCATTTCTCCCCCCTTGCACATTATGCCAAGTTGACAGCAAGGTCAGCTAAGTTACTATAAGGGATTTTTAATGAAAACAATTATAAATTTAAAATAACTGTGTTTAAGGCATTTAACAGCCAGTAGGGTCAAGTGATTACAGCAGTTACAAGACCCATGGGACGTGTTCACACCAAAACAAAGTGAATAAATTACCTCAGCTGGTGCATGTAATCACTAAGTGACCACAGGGGTCAGGCAGAGTGAAACCTTGAAGACTCGCACACAAAACCAATAATAAATATTTATCAGTCAAAGGGGGAGAGGGAGGACGTCAAGAATTAGCGAGTCGAGTGATAGACTAAAAGCAGAACTGACTCTCCATGCAGCTTCAGGGCCGGGAAAATGACAGTCAAAAACCCAGTGGACAGCTGGAAAAAAAGATTCCAGGAGACAATATGCAGGCGGGCTGGGAGGAGGTGGGAGAGCTGAAATGGAAATGACCTATGCAGTATCAGCAAGTTCAAAGCCAAACCCAGGGTCAGTTTGGTACAAGGATGACTGTCTTTATCCAGAAACCTGTGGTGGGGTCTGGAAATCCGTTCGAAGGTTTCTGATGTAAGAACGTGATGTGATGTTAAAATAAAATGATCATCTCTAATATTTACATGGCACTTGACACCTTCTGAGGATGTCCCTCAAACGTTACCCTCACAACTCTATTTCTCCTTGTTGGAGAAAAGAGGTGGCTGAACATCAGGGAAGCAATGCATTTTGTTCATGGAAATACAACTAGGAAGTGAAGAAACCAAACATTTATTAAAGAGTCTCTATTTGCTAAAGACTCCGCTGGCAATACGCTCTTGGGAGACTCATAATCAAAAGAGATGAGAAGCCCTTGAGTAATGTGTGCTAACGGTCTAAACACCATACAGAGGGGAGGAAAAGATGACGACCAATTGGGAAGGCAGGGCCAGTTTCGTAACAGAGGTAACCTTTGAATTGGGCCTTAAAGAATGAACAAAATTCACAGAAGAAAGGGAACAAGGTTGGCAGGCAGGCAGTGGGACCCACAGGAGCAAATATTCAGTTATTCAGCAAAAATCTGTTGAGCGCTTACTATGCACACGGCACCATGCTTGCGACCTCATCAATGACAAGGAGCAGAGAGACACACCCCTGCTCTCACGGAGCTTGCTTTCCTTCCTCTACCCATCCAATCGGCGCACATGTGTTGGCAGCTCCTGCACAGAGGTATACTCTTGTAGGTATAGAGGATATGACAGTGGTAAATGAGACAAATCCAGACCCTCACAGAGCTTGCATTCAGTGGAGGAAGACTGATAATAAATAAGAAGACACAGAAGTAGGAAAAATAAGATCTCACCAAGGAGGTCTGAGCAGAGACCAACAGACCCGGGAAATGGATAAGGTGGGAACGACTTTGGACCAGCATGTGTCTGTGTCGGGAGGACTAGCAAGAGGAAAAGATATGCCCATAAGCCCAAAGAGCTAAAGAGAGGGTGGAGAGAAGTATGTTGGGGAGAGAAGCTGGGCAGATAGATTGGACCAGCTCATGAAGAGCCTTGAATGGCATAACAGACTTTACTCCATCGGTAAATGGTTCCTAAAATGCATTCCAGAAAATATGAGTCTGACGGCATAATCCATGGGAAGAGGGTCCTGTGCCTCTACTGCATCTGTAAAAATGGTGATAACAGGGGCTTCCCTGGTGGCACAGTGGTTGAGAGTCCACCTGCCGATGCAGGGGACTCGGGTTCGTGCCCCGGTCCAGGAGGATCCCACATGCCGCGGAGCGGCTGGGCCCGTGAGCCATGGCCGCTGAACCTGCGCGTCCAGAGCCTGTGCTCCACAACGGGAGAGGCCACAACAGTGAGAAGCCCACGTACCGCAAAAAAAAAAAAAAAAAAAAAAATGGTGATAACAGTATCAACCCACCTGAACGTTGTGAAGATATGAGTTAATTCTTGTAAGTAGTCAGGCAATGGTGAGTACTCAGTAAGCATTAGTTATTAAACAGTTCCAGGAAAATGAATGGTAGGCTGAGCCTTGGCAGTTTCTTTAGGTACAACAGACACTCAAGAAGGAAAACTGACAAAACATAGTCATATTTAGATAGAGGAGGTTTAGATGCCTGGGCTAATGGTCATGTGAATCAAAAATGGGAATTCAGGAGGATGAGCAGTATTTGGAGGAGATACTAATTTGGTTTGAGATATACCGTCTTTGAGGTATCTATGTACCTTCTACCATCTGTGGCAAAATACCTAGTCTCCAGTTAAATGCAAGTATCTGGAAAGAGAAACAGATTAAGATAAAATCAGGACTCCATGCCACAGATAAAACCTCAAAGAATGAAAATAATCTCCCAGGTTTTGATACGTAGAAATAGTGCAGGATGAGAAATGGCATCACACCCAGGCAGAAGATAAAGCCCCTCGTCCTGTGCAAAATTGGGTAAGATGCTTAGACTCCCTGAGTTCTAGCTGCCTAATTTATAAAATCAGGGAAATAATACTGACCATCAGGGCTGGATGCTAAAGCCAGTGACACTGCTCTCTTGTTCCCTTCTCCATTCTTAGCGTCTACCACAAAGCAGGACCTGGTCCAGAGGAGATCACATGCAAAAAATCCTTTGAGGGTGAAGTCCCTTCACTTTCTGGGATATAAGGATCCTGGTCCAGATTTAGGATTATACACTTTGGGGGCTTCAATATTGCCTCTTAACCAGACGGTTTGGAAAAGTTGGGGACTTTTTTATTTCCAAAGAGCTCCTTTTTAAATTTTATTTATTTAATAGTGACACAATTTTCAAACAGTAAAGTGAGGAAAGATTCACCCATTTCAGGACAGTGTCTATGTGGTTTTTTTCTGTTAAGCTGATGAAGTAATGGTTATATGTTCTTGGCCATATCTATTTCTCTTTAGGAGATGGGGATATTTCAGTAAAGGAGGAAGCAGGGAGCTTTAGAAGTGAAGGTTCAAAGAGTGGTTCAAAGCTCTCGTCTCAGCTCCTGGATTGGCTCACGGTATGACCCCAGTCTGTCCTTCTACCTTTCTGGATCTCCATCCATTGATCAGCAAGACAGGGGTAATACTGTCTGCCCATATCAACTTCCCTGGACCATTATAAGCATTAATGATCTAATATACTCAAAGGTACTTTGAATCCTTTGGAGGAAAGATGTCATATAAATTAGAACCAGTATAATTAACGTAATTTAAGAAAATGGCTGGCCATAACAGAGAGGATTAGGTTCACATGGATCACAAAACGACCCAGCCTCTGTGTCCTCAGGTCACTGATGATCCTTTCCATTGGAACAAAACCCAATCTTACTTATTTGAGCATATTCAACTATTCTGTGTTTGGTTTTTGTTTTTTTTTTAAAGTACTGTACTTAATAAAATGACCTATACTTTAAAGTTAATTTTATCCTTATTGGGAAAATGTATTTATATATGAATTGACTCATGAAGTAATTCACTTTAGGATAAAAGATTCTTCAATATAAAGGACAAGTAAATAGTAAGCATGAATCAACTGTTATTTGGATTACACAGATACTCATCCTATACTGTTACAGACAGGAAAACAGGATCTCTGCATCCACCTGATAGAATATATAGGCAGCTCATAGACACTTTTATTCTAGAATGTCATACTAAGGAAAAAATAAACCCAGGGAAATTGCTTAGAAAGAGAAGCTATAAATAAATTTAAACAGAAAGAGAAGCCACTAAATAAACTATAACTCTAGGGTGATAACTGGGAAAAACAAATTATCAGTCAAAAGCTGAAGAGTACAGCATGTCACACACTGTTTTTGTGAGCAAACTGAAGATTAAGAAACTTCTTTGATATCAAAACTGTAAACGATAAGAACCAGGGAATTCTAGGCTCTAAGAAACTGTCTCGCACATTCTCCTCTATAAATCATGGGACAAGTCATCCTGTTTGCCCTTCTTAAAGCCTCTAACCTTTACCTCGTTATTAGATATGACTATTAAGTGGTCATAAAGTTATATCGCTGTAAACATTCCAATGAGGCTCTCCTGCTCAAATCATTTCTGAAACTTTTCTTTGGGAACTGCTAGGCACGTTACTAGAAAGCAGTTGCCATTATGTCACATTATTGTTTTGTTCTGTTTTTACTTATTTATTTTTATTGAGGCATAATTGACATACCAGTTTCAGGTGTACAACATATTGATTCAATATTTGCATATATTGCAAAATGATCACGTCAGTAAATCTAGTTAATATCTGTAACCACACATAGTTACCAAATTTTTTTCAGGTGATGAGAACTTTTAAGATCTGCTCTTCTAGCAACTTTCAAATATGCAATACTTATGTGTGTAACTATACTATAGTATATACTACTGTACTATACTATAGCATATAGTGTTATTAACTATAGTCACCGTGCCGTATTTGACAGACCCATGACTTATTTATTTTGTTGTCATTATGTCACATCATTGTTTTTTATTCAAAATGGTATATCTCAACTTGCCCACTTCGCAGGCTCCAACGTTAAATGTGCAAACCACACCTAGAAAGCATTATGCGTAAGAATTTAAAAAATAAATTGAAATCTGCCATCGATAACCTGGCTAAAGCCTGGTGTGCTGGAGTTTGTAAGACAGGAAACTACTGGGCAGGAATGGTTTTCAGGAGGGACGGTGACACTGTGTGCACGTGTAGGGGTGGCGAGTCAGTGGGCCAGATTCAAGGAGGGAGACAAGGGAGATGACGGGAGACTGAGCCTGGCCTCCTCAGGTGTGTGCTTCACAGGTTAATTAGAATCCAAGGAGACGTCTTTGTGTATTGTGTGTGGGAAAGGAGACAGGGCCAGGTTTCTGGGGGCCAGGGAGGCCATGGTGCTCATCCTTTTCTATGCTCCACAGGCAGAGTGGGCCACCGGCCAGAGGTCACTGTGGCACAAGAGAATGTAGGGCTACCTTCCCTGAAGTTCTGGCGTCCCGGGGAATAAGAGAAATTCACCAGAAGGACAGAAAGGAGTCATGGCAGCTTGAATAGTAGGTAACATTTAGTGACCATTCACTACCTGTACACATTGGGTACCCATTATTATATTTAACCTCACCACAATTCTTGTAGGTTAGATACACTAAGCATTAATAACTCTCCTTTTACAGATGAATAAATTGACGATCACAAAATTAACAATGTTGAAAGCAGGATTTAAACACACACAGACTAAATCTGGTACTCACGCTCTTAACCTGACACCATACTGTCTTTTCATACATCAATACGCACACACATGCATTCATACACTACACGACAGGATACACTCCCACTATGAAGAGTAGTGAACTTGGTTTTTTTCTGTACAGTTATTTGCATTTTTTCACAATGAGTACGTAAGCTTTCACAATTAAAAAAAAGAGTCTGTAGTCATTTTTAAAAAGCCCTTCATGGAGGAAGGTAACCTTCTCTATTGGGGTAAAAAAATAAATTAAAAAAAAAAATAAAAAGCCCTTCAAGGGTGAAGATTTCCTGCCACTGAGGATATTCAAAAATATGTGACACCAACTCCCAAATACTACTGAGAGTATCAGAAAGGAATTACAATCTTTATATAGGGAAATTTGACAATACGTATTAAACACTTTTTTCAAAGTACATACCATCTGAAGCAACAATTCTACTTATAGGAAGACATCCTATAAATTAAGGATGTTTGCAAAGAGAGCGCAAGAAGGATGATCATCACACCGGTGCAGATAATAATAAAGAAAAATGAAAACACCATAGGTGTCTACTAGTAAAGATCTGGCTAAATAAGCCAGAGTGCACCCATTCAGCAGAATGCTGTGCTGTAATTTTATTCTCTAAAGTTACAGGACAATACGCGTAGCTCTGTTAACTTTAAAAATACTCCTTAAACAGAGATGCTGGCAAGGCCAAATGACCCTACCCATGCTTCTCTCCTTCTTCCCCATGGGTTCCCTTCCCTCCAAGGTTCCTGCTTGCCATGGGTGGTACAAACACCATTCTCAATTTGTACTCCTTCTTGAGAAGCCTGCCCTTCCATCCTATCCCTAACCTCTTCTCCTAAAACAATGTCCTTCTGGTTTCACTCTGTTGCCCTTCTAGGCTAAGACAACATGAAATTAAACTCCCTTCAAGGGAGTTCAGGGGGAAGGAAAGCCTCTCCAATAACTACCATCATTTCATGAAATCCTAAAGGAACAAGAAGGACAACAGTGTTCAGCCATTACCACAGGATGAATAAGAAACTGAATGAAAACAGTCCTCCCAGGACCAAGAACCCTAGAAAACTTCACCACTTCAAGTAATTACCAGTGTAGCCAGTAACTACAGAGCACGGGCCAGAGTCCTCAGAACCATCTGCTGTGTACCTTGAGAAATGCGCTGCTGAGAAATGGTCATCTGTGTAGAGACTGACTGTTATAGCAGCAGAGAACACGGATGAGGATGGTTAAAATAAAATCAACAAATTGTGAAAAGGAAAAAAAATTAAAATATTCCTTAAAAACACTTAAAGGGTAAAGACTTGCTGCCGTTGAGGATATTCAAAGTAGAAAAATTTCTCAAATGCTACACATCGAATAGTAATTACTCTGGAGACAGGATTATACAGAGGAATGTATATTTTCTACTTTGCACGTGTCAAAAACTTGAATTTCTATAACATGCGTATCCTATTTATATCGAAAAGTATGCTTTTTTTGGAAAAAAGTATTTTAGCCATATTTATTGATGTGGAAAGTTGTTCTTGATATATTGTTGAGATGAAAAACAGACTACAAAACAGTATTACTGTAAGATCTCTATTTTGGTAAAAAGCACTCACGTATATGTATGCGTACGTGTGTATCAATAGAAAACATCCTGTATAGAATCACCCTATTCTATTCAATAGAAAGCATTCTTTAAAAATGTTAACAGTGGTATCTCTGACCATGGGTACTTTTGTTATCTTCTTTCGCTTATCTCTATTTTCTAAGTTATCAGGAATGAACATTACATGTATTATAAGAATAAAATAAATAGCCCAGGCTGTGAAAGCTTTTCCCAAAGACCAGCTCCAAAGCTTTGGGCCAATAGCAAGATCACTGGAAGAGGAACACACTCTCCCGGTATGATTATTCTGAAAGGGGCAAAATCAGTTTGTGCGTCTATGATCTGGGATGTTTGCTACGGTCAGACTCTGTTATAACTGCGCCTAATACAGTGCTCCTACAAATACAAAGAACCCTTTGCTTGAGATCTTCCAAGGAAGCATTTTCATTCTTTCTTTCAGCCCTGGAGAAACTGAAACTCAGAGCTATTAAATGACAACTGAGACCCAAGAAAAGCCATAATTTTAATTTCATGGCATTAGTGCTGTGTTAAAAGGGATTTTGAGTGACTAGATTGTTAAACATCAACTTTCGTCTAAGACCTAATATCAAATCCTCAGGTCACCTCCTAGTCACGTGATCTTAGGTAAGTTCACTTCACCAAGGCTCAGTTTTCCTCCTAAGTAATAAAGAAGCTAATAATAGCTTACTCATAAGTCATAGAAGCTACTTCACAAGTTATTTTGAGGACTGCATGAAATGATACATGTAACGGAGGGCTGGGGGAAGAGGTACGGTGTCTAGCCTCTGCCACCCATAGACAATACAAGTCTCAGTCCCAACAAGACCACTACTTATCTGAGTGACCTTGAGTAATTCACATAATCTCTCTGGCCTCAGTTTCCCCTTCCATCAAATGAGGAGGTGGGGGCTTCCCTGGTGGCGCAGTGGTTGAGAGTCCGCCTGCCGATGCAGGGGACACGGGTTCGTGCCCCAGTCCGGGAAGATCCCACATGCCGCGGAGCGGCTGGGCCTGTGAGCCATGGCCGCTGAGCCTGCGTGTCCGGAGCTTGTGCTCCGCAACGGGAGAGACCACAACAGTGAGAGGCCCGCATACCGCAAAAAAAAAAAAAAATGAGGAGGTGGGACCTCCAAGTCTTCTTACAGTCCCAATGTTCTGTCCCACTAGTGTAATTGTTAAGAGGGAGAGCTGTCTTCAGCCTCTACGGGCTCCCTCTTACACTCTAAATTCCTCTTAAATCCATGGCGCCAGTCCTTTCTAGTCTCTGCCTTTTGCATCCTATGCCGCTGGCTCTGTTGTCTCCCTCTACACTATCTGTTGAAAGTCCAGAGGCCAAGGGGTGTGTTAAGAATGGTCAGAGAGTATATCACAGAGTATATTCTCACAGCAACCATGGGCTATATTATTATTATTACGTCCATTTTACAAATGAGAAAATCAAGGCTCAGGAGTTTAAGCAACTTATGAAAGGCAGGGAATTCAACACAGGCTCTTCCTAGCTGCTCGTAATCATTAAAGGCTGCATTACCTTTCCAACCTTTGGCTGTACCTAGTTTGGGTCCTATCATCTTATGACCCTGTGCCACCTGCCTATCTCATAAACTACTTTGTATTAATAACTTTGTGTGTTCCTCCTGCCAGGTGGCATATGTACAAATTAACCAGGGGCCCACCATGTCTGAACCAACACAGAACTCGTGATGGGATTCTCAGCCCCTGCAGCTGGTAGGTCAGCGTGAGATTCAAGATGGGCGGAGCTTAACCACATCTTTAAAATAACAGCACATGGTCAAACAGCTACTCAACTTCCACATGAAGCTGCTGGAAGCTACCATATTTAATTCAAGCCTAAAGTCTGCAAGCTTCCTAGCTGCCATAAACCCACTCATAACACCACGGAATGGGAAAGGGCTCATAACTTGGGGGTCAGACAACCCCAAGTTTACTCACTGAGTGAATCTGGGTGGATTTCTTAGCCTCTCTGAGTTTCTTTTCTGCTAAGATAGCCCAGCTGAGCTCCAGGTTCCTCATCTGTAAAATGCAGATAACATTAGCAACCTTCAAAGCATATTATAGGGAGAGAAGGAGTCCCTAGCCTATAGCCGAAATAGATTAGCCTTTTGGGAAAGTAAGGGAGCCTGGGGGGTGGTCGGGCTGTTTCCAAGAATCAGGGTGGCCTAGACTAGAGAGATGGAAATCAGTTAGAGGTTCACTGGATCTCAGTGCCTGCCGAATCTGTGAGGAACCATTCTGGTGAGAGTTGAATGCCCTGTTATGGCAAAAGCCCTAGACTGATCTGACCCCTGACTCCACTCTCCTAGGCCACCTGGCAGCTTTTGCTGGAAGCACTCTTTTCGGGTGAGAGGTTCCCAACTGAGCCAAGTGGTAGAGTGTCATCACACACCATCGCTCACCCGTGGAGCACCCTGAGGTTGCTGGGGTAACTGAGCTACTCTGGGCTTTCCCTGTGGGATTCTAAACTTCTCTATCCTTACCCCGCTGTGGGCTGCCTTCAGCCTCGCATTCTGCGTGCCTCGCAGAGAACCCTTCCTCCTGCCTCAGGAGATCAGAGGGGAAATGGGACGAGAAGGAACTGATCTTGCAACTGGACCTCAGCATTTTATTTCTTTACTTTTTTATTTCCTTAGTTATGGCACTTTTCCATCTATGGAGTACATTCCCTTATGAAATCTCCCCGTGTTTACGTCCATTCTACTAAACAATTCCTCTGACTTCCTCTTGCTTTTACCCTGTAAATATCTGTTGATGGTTCGTTCGCCACATTCCCCATTCAGTTATGAATGGCCCACAAAAACTTCCTAGCTGCAATCATGTACTGATTAACCTGCACAACAAACCAGAAAGACAGGTGGTATTAATCCTTCGTTCTACAGAGGGAAACCAAGGGGAAAAGCGAGGTTAACTCAGTTGCCCAAGGTCAGTGGCTAAACAAGATTATAACCAGGATCTATCCTGTCTTTTATTTCTGTAAACGCTTCCCACGGGGTTACTCCTTTACAAATCAACATTGTCAATGCAGCGAGATCATTTCTGTGCTGAGATTCAGCTGTCACAGAACAGTTTAAAACTGTCAAAATTCAACCCCAAATAATTTTGTCTGCTAATAGTTCATAAATACACGTTACTAAAATGAAGAGAGAATAGTACTTGAAAGCAAATTTGACAGATGCAAAAGAGGAGTGAGAAGATCTGGATTATAGGCCCAGCTCTACCACAAGGAGACTCTGAGCAAGTCAGGTAATTTCTCTGTATCTGAGTCGTTTGTAAGAATGAGATTGTGCTGAATGATATTTAAGATATCTTGCTGTTTTAAGTGAGATGACTGAATACCTACTGAAACAGTACAAAATATAAAGCTCCAATATCCAATGTTGCCAAGATCGTGGTAAAATTGGTATAGTCAGTACACAGCTACAATCCCCTTGGAAAGCAAGATGCCAACGTACAGCAAGAATCATAAACAATTTCATATCCTTTGACTCAGTAATTTAACTCATACAGTACTTTACCCTAAGAAATAAGTCAATGGAAGCAAAAAGACATATACAAATGAAAACGCACATTTCAGTGCTAGCTTCAGAGGAAAAATTGTTATCAATTTAAATGTTCATTTTTTAGAGGGATGTCTTATTAGATCAACATACAGAACAATACAAATGTCATACTGCTATCAAAAAGGATAAATATGGAAGTTATGCAAAATCAATTAAAATCTTACCAATACTATCAAATGAAAACAGACAAAAGAACAGATATGTACCCTGATGTCAACTTTATAAAAGGTGGATAGATGTGCAAGGTCACAGGAAAACTCAAAATAGTTATGTTATAGTTAGGCTCATTGTTTTTAAAATATTTTCACTGTTTTTAATGAATATTGTTTTCCATTAACACATATATTTTATCACTTAATCAATTATTTAAAAATGTCTCAAACCCTGCTTTAGTTTGATGGAAAAACGAATTTTCAAGTTTCTGCTTAAATCTCCTGAGTAATTTTTGTTGGCTGACACATTATTCATGACGTTATTCTTGCGGAGTGATTTTTACTCTTTACTATGTAATTCTTATACTCCTTTCCCTCACCTAAGAGGATTCTGAAAAAGATCTGTCATCTAATCTCACTATGAAAAACCCCATGACTGCCTTGTAATGCTAATATTTGGCAACTGCCTGACCCAGGAGCCAACGTTTTTCCCATAACCCCGACCCATGGGTGCCTCTACAGAAACCACAAAGTTGCTATTACCATTCCACAGAGTGGAGGGTGGTTTCGTATTCCAAATTTTTGGAGCTTTACAGCAGGACATCTTATCTTTTCAGGGGTCTTAGGATACCCTTCTGGTTCACTTGGGAAAGCTGCCCCCAAGCAGCCCTGTGCTAGGACCCTCCCTTTATATAAGGGCTTTTACATCCTCCTTCATTCCTTAGAAATGGTCTCTTACTAGTAGGTCTTCACTTATAATATCTGGGAAGGATTGCAGAGCCAATGAATTAAAAATATGATTCTACGTCTCATGTGTGCCAATGAATGCCCTCATTAAAGCAGAATGAGTGAGATGAGATTGGTTTCAAAGCTTTCCATCCCTTTGCCCCAGAGCCACCGAGGCCAGGCACTGAAAGGATGCACAGTAAAATTAAATATCTAAAAATTCATCTTTAATTAACAGAATTGGATTAAAGCTAGACACCACCGCATTTCATACGAGAAATGGCTGAGCTAGCTTCCAAGTGCTCTAATTCAATTAGGACGCAGTGAGTGACACTCGGACGGGAAAGGTTAATTGGGGGCGCCAGAACGCAATCATTCCTTACCTAACCAGTCATTAAACTTCTTAACCTCTGAGGGCAGTCCCAGCTCGGTGAAATCGCCTGTGTGGAGAAGGATGTCCCCATAAGGCATCTGGATACCATCTGTTCTGGAGTGTGTGTCTGAGATGCAGACAAACCGCGTGTGGCCCGCTGGTTTTGGAGTGTCATATGGGATGGGGTCGACCCTAAAGTAGACATAACAGATCCCATAACAGTTAAACATATTAGAACCCTCGTAATTGTCATCGCACATACACATTGACTGTTATCCGTGAACACACCCAGATAAACCGATGCAAAGACAGAAGGGCCCATGGTAACAAGGAACACTTCTGGGTGCAAAGGAGACAGCACCTCCCGTCTACAAACCCACTGGGCAAATTCAAAAAGTCTTACTTACCTGGTGGGAAAATTAAAAGGCCAGACTATCTTACACGTAGAGTCAGAAATAACTCAGGAAATTGAGAGAGTGATTCATGGTGAAGTTTAGGGATATCGAACCCAACTGGGGAAGTAAAATGATGCTCTTTCCTCTCTCATCAAGCTCCAATTGACCCCACTACTCATTAGGAAATGGATATAACTAATTTATTCCTCCTTAAACATGCATAACTTAAGCAATGAACTAATTTATGAAGAACATTCTGCACATGCTTTGCCAACTGAGATGTGAAGAGTCATAGTACTTGTATTTCATTTCCTTTCTAGAACCATTCAACACCTTTTATCTTCTTGTTTTCGCAGGGAGATTCACACATCAAATTGTGGGCACTGAAGGTGATGCCGAAGTTACAGGGCTTTTTAAATGAAACACTGGATGTTCCAACAACTTTGTCCAGCTCCTTCTTTACCACCATGAATTATCTGCTGTCCCAGTTACACTTTAGGTTACTTGGAATGCTCAAATGCCTTGGGCAAAGATTCTATTCAGTACAAATAGTAAACCTTTTAATGGGTGTGTATAGATCTACATATGCATTAATATATGTTCAGTTTTAGAGACCTAAGCACTGTGAAATTACCACTAGGGCACAAGAATCAAAAGGCAAAATGATCCACCCGAAGCAAAGAAAGTGAAACAGAACATTCTCATTTAATTGAGTGTAACAAAGTGTGCTAAATAAACTTGGTAAAGAAATGCAAATCTGACTCTTCAAGCATACAGTTTTAATTATTTAAGGGGTTTATAGCAGAGTTAAGGGTGCTTTAACTATATTAACTCTACACTGACAGCTTCCTGTAATTTCTCTGCAGGAAGGTATACTTACTTTGGATTATGGATGAAAAGAAGCAGTTACCAATGCAACGAAAAGGTCACAAGAGAAGCAAATACACAATGTGGAGATGAGGGTGTAAAACGTTAAATAAGGGACAATATTTCATATCACCGCCCCACCCTGGGTCATTAAAATGCAGCAGAGAACACAAGGAAAGCTCAACACAAGATTCCCTGTACATGTTGCCTCTAAAGCCTCTGTTTAATTTTTTGTTCCTTTTTCCACTTTTTAAAAAAGAAACAATCTATTTGAACAATGGCAATTTTCGTGAAGGAAATAAAGACATCAGTATACAACCTGGATAGTACTGCATTTCTTTAATGGTTAATCTTTTAATTTTATTTTATCTTTGTCAGAGAAGAAGGAAAGTAAGGAAAAAGAAAGGAGAGCTGGAAGAAGAAAGAAAGGACGGAGGGACTGTGAACTGGTAAACGCAGCGAGTCTCACTGGAAACCCCAAAAAAAGTTTAACTTCTGCAAAAAAACAAAAAGGATTTTTTCCTGAAAAGGTTAGAAATGAACAATGCTGTTATCATGGAGAAAATTCACTAATCCACTGAGATCTCATGGGTAACCTGGAAACCCTCATGATTATATCCAATGTTGAATTTTTTAATATATATAAGGACTTCCCTCGTGGTCCAGTGGCTAAGAGTCTGCACTCCCAATGCAGGGGGCCCAGGTTCGATCCCTGGTCAGGGAACTAGATCCCACATGCCGCAACTAAGAGTTCACATGCCACAACTAAAAGACCCACATGACGCAACTAAAGATCTCACATGCGGCAATGAAGATCCCGTGTACCGCAACTAAGACCCAGCACAGCCATATAAATAAATAAAACTGAATAAATATTAAAAATAAAAAATATATAAAAATGTTTGTCTGCCTTTCCATTACTGAGACTCTATTATACTCGGTCTCAGTGATTCTAATTGTATCAATTGATATTGCCTATCTTCTTTTTTTTTTTTTTGCGGTACGCCGGCCTCTCACCGCTGCCGCCCCTCCCGCTGCGGAGCACAGGCTCCGGACACGCAGGCCCAGCAGCCATGGCTCACGGGCCCAGCCGCTCCGCGGTATGTGGGATCCTCCCGGACCAGGGCACGAACCCGTGTCCCCTGCATCGGCAGGTGGACTCTCAACCACTGCGCCACCAAGGAAGCCCCTATATTGCCTATCTTCTAAAAGTAGTTTTCCCAGGGAATGAAGAACTGTTCCCTGCCGCAGCAGACTGTGTCACCCTCTGAAAGTGATACGTAATATTCTATTCCTATACCTAAAGTTAAGATACTCACCAGATTGGGACTGTGCACATGTATACTGAAACCACCAACATCTGAATGAAACCACTGGACTTTATATGAATAAAGTCAATATTTATATATCTTTATTTTCCAGTTCAGTTCTCATCCTGATGGTAAAGCATAGACAATCCCGTTTCTTTCTTTCCACAACTCAGCTAAGCTATGGGCACAACTACTGCATAAAAATCCTTGATCCATAGAGATCACTTTCTATGACTATTGAAACACCAGTCAAATTTTTGAGCGGCTTCAACATCCTTCCCCATCTTCCTGCCTCCTCCAGAGAAACACTCAAATGTCCAACATCATTAACAGTGAAATAAAGGCCAAGGGATAAAAAAAAAAAAAGAGAGGAGAGGAAGAAGTAAGAAAAATGTGTCTTGTCAGCTTTCAGCTGAAATAAAACAATGAGTCAGAGGGACACAGGAGGGCTGAGAGGGCCCACCCATCAACACCACCAACCTGATGTCATCAAAGAGAAACAATTAGTAGATGTTGGGGAGAGATATGGAGGGTTGACTCAAGGTAGAAGGTTGGGGAATTGGGGGATATAAAGATGCAGATACAGAATTTACATACATCCCCTGACCCAGAGACACTGATGTTCTTTGTTACGCACAGGACTAAGTACAGGAAGACAAGATGGTGCAGCCTGTCAGAGCCACACTGAATAACATGACAAATATTACCTGGGGGGTCATAGGAAGGAAGGCATTTCCACCCAAAGGCATTCAGAGCTGAAAATAAGATATCTAGTAGAGTAGGCAAGTTGCCATGGATATAACGAAAGTTGAGACAACCCTAGGGAAACGACTATTTCCAAACTGGGCATTAGGCAAACGCCTTGAAAAAGGCAAGACAGCCAAACATTTTCCTGTGAAAGCAAGTTTAAGGGAGACCCTGACTGCTATGGGCAGATCTACCTGTTCACATTGTGGGAAGACCCTCCCGCTGCATTTTCCTTCTTAGTTAACAGCCTTACCGCTTATGCTGCTGACTTCTCACATGACCTAACATTTCCCCTAGGGAATCATGTCAAATATCCTAGCAAGTGAGTGTCTTACCAAGGCAATCTAACCCCCAGAGCTAGATTCAAATAGCAGACTGAGATTTGCACGTACATCTGAGTACACCCAGGGGAAAACAAGATGACATGGGAAGATGAGAAGAAAACACAGCATCATAAAATCCCAGAGCTGGACAAAACCTTAGGGAGCATCGGGTTCAATTCTTCATATGAAGCTTGAATTTCCTCTATCCCTTCCCTGCCTAGCTGACATAAATTTTCTCTCCAGCGTTTCCAGAGAAGGGGAGCTCCTGAGTCCCCTCTCCTCCCCCAGGGCAGCCCATTCTGGTTATTGATAGCTCTACTTGCTAGAAAGTTTCCGATCCAGAAACTCTGAGAAAGCTGAGCGTGGTCCAAAGTGACTTGGCCTGGAGCCTGAAGACTGAGTAACAATTTGGCCGAGCTATTTGTTTCAGGCAAGTTATTTCATTCTTTTAGCCTCAATTTTCTCCTCATCTGTAAAATGGGAATAATAATGCCTAGTCTATTATATTACTATAAGGATATAAATTGTCAGGCACTAGATTGGCACACAGCACATGCTCTGAAAGTAAAGATGCAGAATGACGTAAGGGTGGGGGCATGTTGGTTATAAAGCCAGACAATCTGGCTCTGAATCCCACTCCACATTTATTAACAGTGTGACACCAAGCAATGTGCTTAATTCCTGTGCCTTGGTTTCCTTACCAATAAAATGAGTATACAAATAGTACCTGCCATGAGGTACTCATAGGACTGCCGTGAGGATGAGAAAGAATAATGTACAAATAGTGTACTCAAGAATAATGTACTTAGAACGGTGCCTGACACACAGCAGACAATAAATGCTAGGGTTTTTGGTTTGTTTTTTTTTTTTAATTCAGTGGTAGTATTTTTACTACTATTAGTAGTAGTAGTTAGTTTCTCTGACCTCCATCTCTCCTTCTGTTACAAGGAGATAATAACGGCTACCACACAACTTGGTGAAATTAAAGGAGATCACACGAACAACAGCCAGCACAGCGCTGGGCACATAATCCACAGTCAAGAAAAACATTCACTTCCTTCCTGTCACTTCCTTCTTAATCCTAGTTCTGCACTCTGAAACAGCAAAGGAGAATTCAGTCCCTTTTCCGTTTGACAATTCTTCGAATATTTGAGGACGTGTATTACAATCCCCTGAAATCTTCCCTAACCTAGGGGAGCGGCCACATTTTCTTTAATTTTTCCTTGCGTGATAGGATGTCAAACGTCCCCAGAATCCTAGTGATCTCCTGAATACAATCTGATTGGTCAGAACCCCCCCCCCCATCTATAATGTCAGAATTCATGGGCCACGTGGATTCATGGGCCAGTGAGCTGTTTATCCGAGACAAATGCTAGTACAGGCAATGGAGAACCAACAGAGCTGGACGCCCTGGAGGACTTTCCTAGGGGAGGCCTGAGTTAACATCTTAAATGGTTTTCCAATTAAGTCTCCAGGTTTTGGGCCAAGCCTCAAATCTTGTTCTTAAAGCTTGATTGTCAAATGTTTATATATCCCATGGCCTATTCAAACAAATAAACCATTCTCATTTATTCCATCTTGACCCATTAGAGTTTTTTACCCATAAAAAACTAATATGATAATATTACTGCTTACATTACGGAATCCTCTTCTGGCCATAGTTGATATTTTTTCCAATAACAAATGTACACAGTGTTGCAAGTCCTATTGACAGATCTTCAGAAAAGCTGTAACCATGTGGTCTGTTATGACATGGATTTCTTCTTTAGGCCGAGAGTGCAGTAAAAGCCTATTGTACACAATTAGCTGATAATTCAGCGTCAGGGTAGACTCTAACCCTGACAAAACATTTGAACAGGATTTCTATGTATTTATCATCCCCCATTCCACTTGAAAACCCCAATGTTGTGCTTATGCATTCCACTGACTTTAAAAAGTTTTCGAATGGGACGTTAAAGCTTTCATTTTTACCCTGAAAATTCAGATGGCATGAGAGTTAAAATTAGGTTTGTGATGTTACACCATCCTCCCTAGACATAAGAATTCAGTCCCTTCTCCACTTGACTGTTTGATAAAGATATGCAAAACCTGCCAGCAAAACAATGAATAAATAAATACCAGGCTTAAGTTAGTAAAGTGACAGAATTTTTAGATTGGAAGGGCTTCAGAGATGATCTAATCCTGTGTTTCTCTTCTCTGAATATCCTCTTCACAGTTTTTGCCTTTCTGTGTATACTATTAATTAATTTTTGTTAAGTGTCTTAGAGCTTTTACACAATTTTTTTTTAGTTTTGCCCTAAACAGTATCATCTATGAAGTCATGATGTGGATACGCGTTGTATTTTTCAATGACACGTTCAAAGAAATACGTAAGTACTAAAATTTTTTCAGGTTTGTCTACTCTACAGAACTAGAACTCAAGTTTTCTAACTTCCAATTCACTTCTCTTTCTACCAACTTAATTTTGGAACCGAAAACTATACCTGCACTTGGAGAAAAAGATGATAAAAATTATAAAATGAGAGCAAATCAACCACCTAAACTCTTGTAGCCATTAATATCTAGAGAGACTGCTCAAAATTATTTGAATTAATTGTCAAAACTATCCAAGTTTTAGGGCTCCATACACTGACACCCTCAATTCTTATGTACATGATCCAGTTGAATGAAGTCTCTTAAAACTTCAAAAACCACACGTTATAGTTCATAGGGAAAATAAGCAATATAAAATTTGACTTTTAGAATATTGGTAAAGATAAAGAGTGTTCCTCATTCTCAGAGACGTCAAGTCAGACTGATTGTGAATGTTTCCAAATACAGGTGTCATTAGAGGGGCTACTTTAGTTGAGAGACAAGCCTCATTAAAAAGAGCTCTGGTTGTGGTGTCCAGGGCCTTCCTATACCCCAACTACATTGGTCATCAATTAGCTATGTGACCCTGGGCAAGTCACTTTCCCTCCTATAGCCTCTGTTCTTCAAGTATGAAAAGAGGGGCAGGACCAAATGATGCCCAGATGACTAGCTGCTTCGTTCCTACACCACTAGGAATCTGTGCAAGACCTCAGAAACAAGTCAGTCTTGCAAGCAGCTTAAAGCATGTTCTTTCTCTTTGCAATTTTACTTTCTGGCCTCCAGACAATGCAAAGGTGAACACAGTCCAGATCCATCCAAATATAATCAGTATTAGCCAGACCTTACATATAAAGACAAGTGAAACTGCAATTTCGGGCCATAGATGGAGCTCCCAGGTATTTCTAGTGTAAAAGAGAACAAAGAAGCCAGAATCCCAGTTACCACAATAAAACAAAAATTAAAGGATGTGGGATTTAAATAGTTCCTTCAGAAGCGGGGCTGTTCTTGTTTTGCTACAACTCTGAGCTGGTAAAACTCTCCCAATTTAGCCATCATGCCCCAGAACAGTAACGGTGCTGAAACACAGTAAGGAAGCATAACAGAACCAGATGCATAAATATACTCACATTTGTACCGAGGGCACTGCTTTCCTTTAACTGCTGAACTGCTGTATCAGCAGTGTTCTACTACCAACTAATGAGAGCTAACAAAGCCCACTGCACGGAGTGTGTCTCGTGTCTCATCTATTTTCTCCTAGTACAAAAGTACAGCACTGACATTCAATGAATATTAAGTGGTAACAATTTAATTCTTCACGCACTGCACGCGATAGGAATTCCTGGTCCTTCTGTTGGTCCCACTGGAGGGGTTTTGGTGCCCGTCAGGCTAGCTACTGTAGGAGCCACTGAAGCCTCTCAGATGGCATATGGTTGGGCCCTAAGTATCCCACTGGAGATGTGTTGTCTGGGGTTAAATGTTTCCTATTCTTTTAACCTAACAACCAGGTTAATCGGCTTACACTTCTGGATACTGCCCTTGCATTTGAAAAAAAAAAAAAGGCACGTGACACTGTACTGAAGGCCTGTCATTCCACACAGTCAGTCAGTAAGGTAGTCAGTCAGTAACGATTTCTTAAGCATCTACCTATGTGCCAGGTGCTATGGCAAGTTCTGGAAGACAAAGAAGCAACAAGGGTGTTTCCTTTAAGGATTCTGCAGTTGGTCTGTCAGTTCACGACAGGCATACCTCAGAGAGATTGTGGATTCGATTCCAGACCACCACAATAAAGCGAACATCGCAAGAATTTTTTTGGTTTCCCCGTGCATATACAAGTTATGTTTACACTATACTTTATAAAGCGTGCAATAGCATTATACCTAAAAATTTTTTTTAAATGTACATCTTTAATTTAAAAAAATGTGTATTGCAAAAAATGCTGTCATCTGAGCTTCAGTGAGCTGTGATCTTTTTGCTTGGTGGAGGGTCCTGCCTTGATGCTGATGGCTGTTGACTGATCACGATACTGGCTGCTGAAGGCTGGGGTGTGGCTGTGGCAATTTCTTAAAATAAGACAACAATGAAGTTTGTCGCATCTACTGATTCTTCCTTTCACAAATAATTTCTCTGTAGTATGCAATGCTGTTTGATAGCATTTTATCCACAGTAAGACTTCTTTCAAAACTGGAGTCAGTCCTCTCAAACCCTGCCACTGTTTTAATCAGCTAAGTTTATATGACATTCTAAATCCTCTGTTGTCATTTCAACAGTCTTTACAGCATGTTCACCACGAGTAGATTCCATCTCAATAAACCATTTCCTCTGCTCATCCATAAGAAGCAACTCTTCATCCATTAAAGTTTTATCATGAAATTGCAGCAATTCAGTCACATCTTCAGGCTCCACTTCTAATTCTCTTGGTATTTCCTCATATGCAGTTACTTCCTCCACTGAAGTCTTGAACCTCTCAAAGTCATCCATGAAGGTTGGAATCCACTTCTTCTAAACTCTTGTTACTGTTAATATTTTTACCTCTTCTCATGAAACACAAGTGTTCTTAATGGCATCTAGAACAGTGAATCCTTTCCAGAAGGTTTTCAATTTACTTTGCCCAAATCCATGACAGAAATCACTATCTGTGGCAGCTACAGCCGTACAAAATGTATTTCTTACAATGACTCCTTGATCCACAAACTTGAATGGATGCTGTGTTAGCAGGCATGAAAACAACATGAATCTCGTTGGGCATGTCCATCAGAGCTCTTGGCAGACCAGGTGCATTGTCAATGAGCAGTCATATTCTGAAAAGAAGGTTTTGTTTTGTTTTGTTTCTGAGCAGTAGGTCTCAACACTGGGGTTAAAATATTCAGTAAACCATGTTATAAACATATGTGCTGTCATCCAAGCTTTGTTGTTCTATTTATAGAGCACAGGGAGAGTAGATTTAGTATAATTCTTAAGGGCCCTAGGATTTTTGGAATGCTAAAGGAGCACTGGCTTCAACTCAAAGTCACCACTTGCATTAGCCCCTACCAAGAGAGTCAGCCTGTCCTTTGAAGGTTGAAGTCAGGCATTGACTTCTCCTCTCTAGCTATGGAAACCCTAGATGGCGTTTCTTCCAATATAAGGCTGTTTCACCTACATTGAAAATCTGTTGTTTAGTGCAGCCACCTTCATTAATTATCTCTGCTAGATCTTCCGGATAACTTGTGGCAGTTTCTGCATCAGCACTTGCTGCTTCACCTTGTACCTTTGTGTTATGCAGACATCTTTCCTTAAGCTTCACGAACCAACCTTTGCTAGCTCCAAACTTTTCTTCTGTGACTTCCTTACCTCTCTCAGTCGTCACAGAATTAAAGAGGGTTAGGGCCTTGCTCTGGATTAGGCTTTCGCTTAAAGGAAAGCGAAAGCCTAATCTTGCTGGTTGGATCTTCTATCCAGACCACTCAGCAATAAGGCTGTTACACTTTCTTACCATTCATGTATTCAGCGGAATAGCACTTTTCAATTCTTTCAAGAATTTTTCTTTGCATTCACAACTTGGCTAAGTGTTTGGTGCAAGAGGCCTAGCTTTCAGCCTATCTTGATTTTCGACATGCCTTCCTCACTAAGCTTAATCACTCCTAGCTTTTTATTTGAAGTGAGAGACATGCGACTCTTCCTTTCACTTGAACACTGAGAGGCCATTGCAGGGTTACTAACTGTTGTAATTTCAATACTGTTGTGTCTCAGGGAATAGGGAGACCAGAGGAGGAGAGAAAAGGGGAATGGCTGGTTGGTGGAGCAGTCAGAATATACAAAACATTTATCAATTAAGTTCCTTGTCTTATACGGGGCATGGTTTGTGGCGCGCCATAACAATTACAATAGTTACATCAAAGATCACTGATCACAGATCACTATGACAAGTATAATAATAATGAAAAAGTTTGAAACATTGTATGAATTACCAAAATCTGACACAGAGACACAAAGTCTTCCAGTTTTCCAGGGTTGTCCAGGGAACAGTGGGCACTGCGTGCAAACACTTAGCTTACTCAGGGACCTGTGAGTAAAGAGGCATGGCCAGAGCACAGTCGCTGTGTCAGTGAGCAGTGGGAGGTTTGAAAGGCTGGTGGCATTGGGGATCACACCACAGAGAGCCAGACTGTGGGACCTGAACCAGTCCTGGAGGCTGTGGGAAACTTCCTCCTCCTTCACTCATTGAAAGGTGCAAGGGGCCACAAAGAAAGCTGGCTTTAGGAAAACTGATGTGGCCCCTGCAGGATGTGAGGGGGATGGGGATGGGGTTGGGGGGGCATTAAAGGAAAGGAGGCTGACTTGAAATTAACTGTAAAAATCTAGGCGTATGATGATAAAGCCAAGCCCAGTGAAAACAGAAAGGAGAGGATATGAAGGAAAGGCAATAGAAACCTGATGATAGGGCTTCCCTGGTGGCGCAGTGGTCAAGAATCTGCCTGCTAATGCGGGGGACATGGGTTCGAGCCCTGGTCTGGGAGGATCCCACATGCTGCGGAGCAACTAGGCCCGTGAGCCACAACTACTGAGCCTGCGCATCTGGAGCCTGTGCATCTGGAGCCTGTGCTCTGCAACAAGAGAGTCCGTGATAGTGAGAGGCCCGCGCACCGCGATGAAGAGTGGCCCCCACTTGCCACAACTAGAGAAAGCCCTCACACAGAAACGAAGACCCAACACAGCAAAAATAAATAAATAAATAAATAAATAAATAAATAAATAAATAAATAAATAAATAAACTCCTACCCCCAACATCTTCTTTAAAAAAAAAGAAACCTGATGATATTACAAACAGAAACTATCATGAGTATACTGTAAACGAGGACTGGAGAAGTAGTCAACAATGAACTACAACATCCTACATGATTACAGCTCCTGTAGCTTCATCCTGTCCCCATTTTTTATCACTAGTCTTATGCTACAGACTGAGTGTCTGTGTCCTGCCCTAAAATTCATATGTTGAAGCCCTAATACGATAGTATTTGGAGGTGGAGCCTTTGGGAGGTAACTAGGTCAAGAGGGTGGAACCCTCATGAATGGAATTAGTGGCCTTATAAAAAGAGACACAAGAAAGATGACCTTGACAGAGCAAGAAGGCAGCCATCTACAAGCCAGGAAGGGGGCTCTCACCAGGAACTAAATTGGCTGGCACCTTGATTGTGGGCTTCCCAGCCTCTGGAATCATAAGAAATAAATGTTTGTTGTTTAAGCCACCCAGTGTATAGTATTTGTGATACCAGCTGACTAAGACATCTGGATACTGACATTGAATTTTTTGGCTGAAAATAACGATGGTAATGACGAGGAGCAACAGCAACACTTTTCACTTCAAAGCCAGGTGTGTGATGCCCTTCATCTGGGCAGTGTTCATTTAATCCCTACAGCAGGTAGGCCCTGTCTTTCTCCCATTTTATACACGAGAAACCTGAGACTCAGATTAAGCAGAGGCACAAGGCCAGTAGGTGGCTCTGTCCCAAGCTGACTGCTCAGTGTCTGCTCTGTCATCCGCCAGCTTACAACCTCCTCTTACACAACACAACACACAGAGATATAAGAGCAGATTCTGTCCTAAAATGGGGCACACATTTTTTAAATTAATAATTAATCATTACAATTACAACCTCAAGAACAAAATATGGGTCATTTTTGAACACTGGATCCACCTGAAAACATGTCTTCAACTGGCTCAGTCCAGTAGAAAGAATGTTAAGAGACATTAAAAAACACAACCATTTACTTTTTAAATGTTGGGGGGATATTCATGAGAAGATGTTGGATCTAACTGATCAAAAGGGGTTTTTTCTTGTATTAAAGCTCTGCCAAAGGAAACCAAATTCTATTGTGTTTTTCTACTTCCCAACTCATCAAAGCCAAGTTTTCCAAGTCTTAATGTCTCACAAGTAGCTGTTAATGGAATTCATTATTTAGTTAATTGCGCTTATCAGAAGTGCAGGTAACTTCATATTTGCATGGCTAATGGGCCTTCTTTAAAGTGTGTAGCCAGATGTTGGGTTTTAATGGTCCTTAATGTTTTTTCCAACTTTGGGTTGAGTTTATTGACTTACTTTCAAAATATCAGTTGTCCCTAAGGCAGAAAGACCATTTTTAGCTACATATGGGACATCACGTAAGTCCATTTCAAGACAACTGCTTATTTGTAAGGCAACTTAACATGATGCCAACATCTAAAGACCTTTCAAAATTAATCCAATACAATAATTTTCAGACTCAATATATGTTACTCTGGAGACTGATTGGTGACAATGAGAGAACTTTTTTACCTTACATCTTTATCTTCTGCTGAAATAGCTAGTCTACTATTCAACCATAGAAATTACATAATTCCCACACAATGGTAGAATCAATAGAGGACTACTTCCCTCTCCAGCAGCGAGTACTTACTACCTTGGGTAGAGTATTTCACAGTTTACATTTCCCCATGGTTATTTCAGGGTTGGTGTATCCAAGGTACAGACGTGGTGGGTAACTTGCCCATGATCACCCGGCTAGTACGTGATAGAGAAAACATTAAAATCTAGGTCTGACTGCATGTCCAGTAGTCGATTTACTTTGAATAATAACAAAGAGAAATGCCCTCTCCCATGTTACAACTTCAGTTTACCACTGGCTAACCTCTGCCCAGGTTTCCCTGTTGAGTGACATTGGCAAGGTCTACCAATAGGTGTGACTAGCAATTAGTCCTTCACCCCAAGCTTCTGAGTTAGCCATTTTAATCATTTAGTCCAGGGTCAGCAAGCTGTAGCCCAAAGGCAAAATCCAGCCCAGTGCATGTTTTTAGAAAGAAAGTTTTACTGGAACACAATTATATTATTTGTTTAAATATTATTATGGCTGCTTTTGAGCTACAACAGCAGAGTTTCACAGTTGTGACAGATGCCATATGGCCTGCAAAGCCTAAAATATTTACTATCTGGACCTTAACAGGAAAGTCTGTCCACTCCTGATTTTGTCACTCAACATTTATTAAGCAACAACTACATGACACTTTATTACTACTAATAATACCTGAAATTTAGTAGTATCTACTATGTGCCAGGGGCTTTTCCTGTATTATTACGTTTAATCCCCTCAAGATCTTTCTCTGCAGGATTCATGTGTATGTACACGCACACACCTGCCGAGCATGTGAACTTTTTTGTATTCCTTCCAAATTTTATTCAAGGTCACACAAGTAAGCTTGGTACTTTGGATTCAGAGCCTATCTAAACCACGAGCTTCTGCCCTTTGCTATGGAATACTGTTTCTCAAAGGTATAGGGAAAAATTTAAGACTGGAGTGAGCATCCTTTTCATGGAATGATAAAGCCTCCAGGCATTATCTGATCCCACAGGGATATAGGCCTTAGTCTGTGGGCTATTATACAACTTTGTAACTTGTAGATAAGTGAAGGCAATGCAAATAATTCTTATCTACAGATGCAAATAAATTCTGTCCAGTGGATGTTCAATTGACTCTCCCCCTCCAGTTTTGCATCCATTTGTGAATTCATTTCAACATTCTTTTATTCCATATAAATTTGTGGTCCTCCTATAAATCTGTTATAACAAATTTCTTGGTTCCCTTGTTTATTAATGAGGTATATAAAATTTTTAACAAGTATTCATTTTATATCTGGGTGAGAGTCAGAATTTTTAAGAATTATTCTTTTACAAGGGTTGTCATTTTTACCATCTTGAACCTCACATTTTTGCTGGGGAGGGCATACATACCAAACTGTAACTGATGTGACCATAAATCACATATATCTATGTAGGTCCGGGAGTCAGTTATGTCACTTAGAGAATCAACAAGGCATGGGTTTAGGCCATGGCTCTGTCTCTGCCTAGCTTTGAGACCCTGGACAAGTTACTAAATTTCTCAAAGCCTCAGGTGTCTCATCTGTAAACTGGGGATAATAATAGTAGTTGCCTCATAAAGTTGACACGAAGATTAAATGACAGTTGCTTATAAAGGGACTGGTGCATATGAAGTGCTCATTAAGCGTTAGCCATCATTATTGAGAGTCTTCCAAGAAAAGGACTGATGGAAAGAATTAGTTCTATTTGGGGATGGGGAGGTCTTCACAAAGTGGGTATATTTTATCTGCGTCTTGAAGGGGCAGTAGGAGATCACCAAGCAGAGAGCTACGGTAATGTCATTCAACATAAAAGGAATACTATATTAAAAAAGAGAGAGAGAGGTAGGAAGGTGAGGAAGTGAATCAGAGGGCTGAATTTACAGGAAGGTAATTCCCTGGTAGACACTGCATTTCTAAGGTGACCTAAACTTTCCTAAATTTGTTAAAGCTTGTACCTCTCTACTTCACAGTGGTGTAAGGATTGCTAAGTCGGAATGCATTATCCAGATTCCAGTTTTCACAAAATCTGGACAACGAATCATCATGACTACAGTTATGACTACTCACCCAGTCCAGGTACCCATCAGGAACAAGTGGTTATTTTATTCCAAACTTTATAAAAACAACAAAAGGTACTAACCAAGACTGACTGAGCCCAAAGTACAGGCCACATTTTACAGAGGCCAAACTTTATACAATGTACTTTTAACAGTTAGCTTACATTCAGTGCAAACACACACACACACATACAATCTCCTAAACACCCAAGGAGATAATACACAAATCCAATTACACCGTAGTCCTTATCCTGGCCAGATCCAACTTCTTTCAGCACCTGGTTATATGTCATTTCTACATTCTTTTATTGGTCTCATGATAGTTCACATATAAAATCACCCTGTTCTATTTCATATCAGTGACTTTCCTGGATACTTTGGATAGGGAATAAATTTCAGCTAATTCTCAGGTCTGTGTCAACATTTGCAAAAGTTTACGAGAAAGTCTTCCTCCACCTTGTTTTCATAATACTGTCTGCTCCTTTTCACGCCTGCATATACCCATTCAAATGCTAAACTGTAGAGGGCGGTTATCTGAGGTGTGCATTCTGCAAAACTGCCTATTGTAGTGCCTTACCGGTCTGCTAAGACTGAGGCATGTCAGCTATCTCTTTCTGCTAGAGCAATGATGGATAAGATGAAAAGGAAGTTGGGCCACTTCAGTTTTCTGGAAAAAAGATAACTTCCTCAAAAAACCTTCGCCTTTTAAAAAAAAGAAGAAAAAAAAAAAGCCTTACAGGTACTGCCTGTGCCCTATCAGATACCAACCCGCCCCCAATCTCTGGAGGTTCTGCTGTGTGATTGTTTCAAGCTCTCTTCCTCATGAAGAGGTGACCACGTGATCACTGCCGTCTATAAAGGCTGAAGTGAGTGTACTTAGCTAAAGGGCATTGCAATAATTTTTCTCTTCCACGTGAGAAAGTTAGCCTTGCAAATTCTCTGGCTCACTGCCTGTTTTTAAATCATCTTTTAGGGAGGGGTGGCCAAGGGGGCATGTTAAGTTCCAACCAGTCCCCTTCTCACTCCCATATCAATTGCTCTTGAAAATAACAATAACAATAATAATAATTAAAAGATGTAGTCCCGATCAAGCCTTCAGATTTGCTTTCCAGGCAGTGCTAAAGACTTGATATTTTAATAGGCAATGCCGCCAAATGCCCGTTGTAGGAACGCAGTCTTGGCTGACAGATCAAACTTGATTAAGGTTGGAGCTGGCACTGTTCTGTACAGACGTGATTCCTGTTGGAATCTAGGGTGAGAAAGTCACTGAGAGCATTTATAACCCCCAACTACAAATCCGTTCCTGATTCCAAAGAATCAGGATTTCCAAAGAAATTACTGTGTTTTTCCCACCCATGTTGTAGCATGTCACCATACTGGCAAACACAGTAAGAATCATGAACCCATCTCAATAAGGGCAGCGGGACTGGAAATATAATTTCTCTTTGTCCTGTAGCAAACATTTAAGAGTCAGGACAAACAGAGAGTAATTAAAATGTTTGCTACGGGACCTGCAGCCGGGCAGGGATTTGAGAATAGCCAGGAATTTTGATGTGAGTTTGCCAAAGCAAAACTTCTGTGAGTGTGCCTGGCAATTTAGCACACAGATAATTTTTATAAATTGGTCTGAGGGGGTATGGACCAGCTTGCACATATCTACACTTGATGCTTCCACAGCTTGCCAGGCTGAAGAAATGGGCTGTTTTGTTCCTTTTCTCACTCTCAAGTGAAAGAGTAAACCTTGGCCAGGTCTGTCAGGGAGATCCCTAATAGCCAAAGGCCCAGCCCTCACTGGGGAAAATATGCAATAAGGCTTCCCACAATGTCCAGGTCGGGGCTGGCTTTTTCTTGATAAGAGGTCACAAGGCAGGTGAATCTGTGAATAATGCTGCTGGGTTTCTGGATTAAAGCTTTTTTTCACAGGAGACTGAGTATAACTTACTCAACTTGTTCTCTGCAAAATGAACTCCTGTGGGAAGTTCCAGTTACAACCTAAACTCAAGTCAACTACTTTGCCCCTTCTGATCTGCTTACTGTTCCCTTCATCTTTAACTTGTATGTTGGTACAGCCCTTCACACTTTTTCCAAAAGCTGCTTCATGTATAATCTGATTTCATCCTCACCTTGTAGGTAAAAAAGACAGTGTTATTATTGCCATTGGGGCCGAAGATCCAGACGGGTTGAGGGACTTGCTCACGACCACTGTTAGCAGCAGAACTGGCTCCAGGTTCCATGATTCCCAACTCCCAGTAACAAAAATAATGGCTCCCATCAGTGAATGCCAGGCATTGGGCACTGTGCCTGAATTTTATGAATATTACTTCCTCTATTCCTTGCAAGAACCCTATAAGGTAGGTATTATTAATCCCATTTTACAAATAAGAAATACTGGGTTAATGAGGATAAGTGATCTCCCCAAGGTCAGAGATGCCATAAATGGTGAAGCCTCAATTACAAGAGGTGTCTGTCCAACTCCTGGCTTATTCACTATTACACTGCCTCCCAGTCCAGTACTTTTTTTCTATACAAATCCAATGTTAAATTGAAGAAATACAAGTTTTCTCTAGATCTGAAGATTTCAAATATTAGGTATAACTTTTAAACACCTAATAAGCTTCTGAAATTCGAGTTTTGTCCACTTGGTTATTGTCCAACAGAAAATACCCTGAAAACCATAAAGTGCTATCTGTCATCAGGTGTTCTGACTGGTCTAAATATCATTCACATCCATCTCTTAGTTCATTTAAAAGAAAAACAGGTAGTTGAATATAAATTCCTGCATGAAATTTACTAGAATCGCTCATAAGACTTTATGAGTATAATAAGTTCTCGAGACAAACAGCATGGATCCAAATCCCAAATATACAAATGGATAATCTCTGGAACGTGGGCAAGTTATTGAATCTCATACTTCAGCTTTCCCACATTTACATTAGGGGTAAAAATACCTCATAGAGATGTTGTAAGGAAGTAATGAGAACGCACTGAGTATGGTGTGAAGGACCAATAATGATCATAATTAGTACTGTTTTGTCATTATTTCTGTCTCTACAGAAATTTCTCAGGATAGCCCTAATTTCACTAGGATGACAAAACCCAAAAGTCTGCTTAATGAATTATTCCAACTTTCTCTTCTATATGGATAATAAAGCAGCCTGCACCCTAAATGCTAAAGAACATACCATTCTGTGACTCATAATTCAACCCTATCTCTCAAAATTATTATTCACCTAATACTATTAAAACTGCCAAGTCTTCTAGGTCATCTCAGTACTTGTGTCAAATAGGTGTTATTTTACACAAAGTGATGTGTTAATTCAGTCAAGTAAGAGTCACCTGAGAAACCAGAATCACAAAGGACAAGCAAATTTCCCTGATTCAGAAAGGCAAGTTTCCCCCAAATATGTGAAATTATTATTCTGCTGTTAAAAAAGCCTTTTCCTCCTAATTGGAAAATATATGCTTACTAAAGTCACAAATAACTAACATCAACAAAATTAAGAATATGTGTATACAAAGCAAAGAAAGATGAACCCAGCTTCATTTACCTAAGAATTGCTACTAGTAACTTTTTGGTCTCTTTCCATTTCATCTTTTCACTACGCATTTTTTTTTTTTTTTTTTTTTTGCCGTACGCGGGCCTCTCACTGTTGTGGCCTCTCCCGTTGCGGAGAACAGGCTCCGGACGCGCAGGCTCAGCGGCCATGGCTCACGGGCCCAGCCGCTCCGCGGCATGTGGGATCTTCCCGGACCGGGGCACGAACCTGTGTCCCCTGCATCGGCGGCAGGCGGACTCTCAACCACTGCGCCACCAGGGAAGCCCTCACTATGCATTTTAAAAACATAATTGGGATCATTCTGCATTCAAATTGTTATATTCGGGGATTTGGGGGCTCCACTTCAATCATTATAGCATCAGCATTTTCAGTGTTACTGCAGACTCTTATAAACGTTTTCACTGGCTGCAGGATATTTCATGGGTTAGTTTTGTCGTAATTTTCTTAGCCGTTTCCCATTGCTGAACTCCCCCTAAAGGCTTTTAAGCTGTCAAGCCCAGACAAGATTTCTAGACACACAGCTCTAACACTGGGGCTGCCTGTGATCATGAACTGGGCCATTTGGGGAACTAGCTATATAACTTCTCGCCATAAGTGAGAAATACCGTGAGTCCTACTCTTCAAATGCCAACAGACCAGGAGTTCAGTGATGTGTGAACCTCAAATGCCAATAGTTCTAGGGAAAAAAAAATGACAGCAACTCCTCTAAGATAAATAAAATCATGTTCTGGACAGTACTGGCCACCCACAGCGAGCCCAGGGACGAGCACAAACACCTCCCACCTGTGCGTTGCCTGCTCCAATGCAAACACAGGGCACATATGTATCTCCTTTCCTCTTCTTCCCCTACACAGTTTATTTCCAAAAATCACTGTTCCATCACCACTCAACACCATTTGCCGCCAACTGCACCATCAAACCTACTTTATAAAGTAAACTACCACGTTCCTTATATTGTCTTTCAGAAAAAAAGAGAAAGAGAAGCAGAAAGGCAAGGCTTATGTAGTAAAAAAACAATGTAGGTCTTGCTTAGAGGTCAGAAAACACAGTCATCAGGGCTCACTCACTACCTCCATGCTCACCCACGACCATCATCTTAAGATCCAATATTCAGTGCCATGCCTTTCAAATTTGGGAAGGATGGTGCGGTCTCAAGAAACAACTCGTGAGTTACATTTGCATTTCCTACAGTTAAAAAACAAACCAACACATATTTTTGTCTGAAGCATTTAAAGGTTAAGCAAAGAGAAGACAGCATTTCTTCCTGTAGATGTCTAGGCAAGGCAGCTGGAATTTTGAAAATCTTCATTGTTCCTGTTAAAAACAAGATCGAGACACAGGAAAGAAAGTACTTCAAGTTGAAAGTCAGGAGGCCTTGTGAAAAAGAATGGGCCTTGTAATAAGAAGAGCTGGGTTTGAATCCTGATTCAAGCCTCATGAAGGAAGGATCCGTAGCCACTTCAAAGGGTTCTTTGAGTGTCAAATATGGTATCTACAACTCCAAGGACCATCTCTGGCACAGGTCTGTCTTACATTGTAAGGATTTCAGTATTACTGACAAGAAAAGCCTATACAGCAAGGAGGAAGCTGTCAGGTAGATTACACTGACCATTTTGTGACCATAAATAATCAGAAACATAAATCAAAGACCTAGAGATTAAGAAATTGAGGACTACTCCTCCTTCTTTTTAACCTTATGAGGCAAACTAAGAACTAGAGAGAAAAAGCACACCCTTCTCAGACCTCTTGGCATGTTTTGGGGCACCTTAACTAACATAGGGTCCTCCAGGCATTTTGTGAATTTCCCAACAAATACACAGCAAGGTTCCCTGTCCCCAAGCCAGTTCTCTCCCCAGAGCTATGGCAGCTGCATGCGCACCACTCAGCTCAGTCCCAGGCCAGGCTTCTGGTCTGACCCTGACCAACCCTGACCATAGATGGCATCCAGAAAATCCTAATCCATTCCTCAAGCATCTCAGGGACAAGCCACTTTGGCATCTCCCTCTGCTTTGCTTCCCACTTCAGTTCTAGGAAATGAGCTTCTCCTCCTTCCTGCCATAAGCCTTTATAACCTACAATTCCAGGGAACGCAATCCATTTGCCCTCACTCTGTTCCTTTAAGGCTGGGTTCCTATTTTAAAATTTCTTCCCCCGAACTCAAGATTATCCACTAGAGATTTGCCACCTCCTGCCACACCTTTGGGCTAGAAGATGCCGCACTTCTGCCTTCCCTTAAGCCTGGTCTCCCTTACATTAGTGCACTAGTATACACTCCTCAGAGTAACAGGCCCTCTCGTCCTTTCTAGACCTGCAGCTCACACCAACCCCAAAGCAGAGAGTCTCCGGGACTCCACAGCAATGCTGGACTGAAGGATCTGGCCTCCTCCATCATCTTCCTCGATGCCATTGTGTATGACAGCAGAATTATCATCACCTATTTAACTCATTCCAGAGGACAAACCATTCTCACTCAACTGCATATTTCTTTTTTTCACTTTGGAATTTTCTTATTCTGCTCCATAGGAATGACGTGAGTCCAGGTCCTCTGACTTGGTCATTTGGCCATAACTCAAGTCACTTGGGAGCCCCATCACTCCAAACACCATCTCAATATTGTCACTCTCTGACTTGTGTGACATCTAAAGATATACCTGATTTACAGGTGTTTTGGCAGTTTGGGGGACCTATACTACATCTTACAGATAAGAAAACAAGGCTGGAGAGACTTGTCCAATGTCAAAGCATGAGTCAGCAGCCATTCTGAAACTAGAGGCTTGCTCAGGCCACTGATATATTCTTAGATGAGTGCGTCTAAGAACCAGTGAAAGAAATAAAACCTTGACACACTTCTCTGGAATCTCAAATTCTTCATTTCACTCAGTAAAAGGCCCAGTCTCCACATCGTTATTTCATACTTCCATATCAATGTGTTCTTTGAGGAAATCTCTGTCTTCCAAAGGCCCCCAAATGTACTTAGAGGTAGAGAAAATCTTTTCCTTCTTAAATGCTTATACTCAGTTTTGGGTGTTTAGCTGAATGGGTTAACAGTCTTGAGCATTCCTTCTGGAATTACATGACTTGTGAGTGTAATGTTTCCATTTGTACCTCTCTTTGCATTATCTTCCAATCCACGTAGCGTTTGAGTGGAAAGTCCAGGAATACAAGGAATTCTGAGTAACTTCAGACTAAAATCTTAGAACGCTTGAGATGCAAGGATCCTTGAAGACCATCTGCTCTAACCAGTATTAGTTCCATTTTACAGATGAAGCCTACACCACTTGAGTCTCAATCCAATATGATTTTCTCCATGGATTCCCCTAGCCTCCTAATAATGAATTCCTCCATACTTGTGTTTCTATCTGAGAGAAAAAGTCATCCTAGGTCATGCTTCTCTACAGAGCCTCAATCAGTGGAACTATTACAAAAATATGTTTGTGGATCGGGATTGTATTTACTTCATGCTTCTTCATGAAGAAGAAAACAGTCAAAATCCAAGTCTTTAATCTGTGGGTCTATCGCTGCCTCCTTGACAGACTAGCATGATGCATAGACTCAGGTAAACATGTTTCACTGACCAACTGTGAAACCCAGGTCACTCTGGGCGGCTTCTTTTAGCCTTGTTTTTCTTATCTGCAAAATGAGAATAACACCACCTACTTCCGAGGGTTATATTAAGAATTAAATAAAATAATGTATTAAGGCAGTTAGCACTTACTGGGTAGACAATACGCACTCCAAAGAAGGTAGCCATTATTTATTATTATTATTATAATCTCTGTGGATTTTGTCTTGTTCTGTCTGGTTTGCTCATTTTAACTGGTTTCCTTGGTCTACCGTAGACTATCTGCCCTGAAGCCCAGAAGATCTAAGATGCCCTGAAGGAGGGGGGAAAAGGGTTCCCTAAAAAGAGTGTTTAACCAAGCAAAATAAGACAACAAAATGAAGAAAAAGCCATCAAATGGAAGATAATCAAAATAATGAGGGTTAGTTTTATACTCTAGGCTATGAAAAATTTTGATTCAAGGCCGATACAGACCGTTAGTGTGCATTACATTGAATTATTTTCCCCCATAATAAATTTATGAGATTATCATTTCAATTTGTTAAACAGTCCCAGACTCAAGCAGTTTGCTTGCCTGGGACATAGCATAAATTCAATAAATACTTGAATTAGTGAATGAATAAAAGCATGACCATGCCAAATAAGCAAGTACATATCAAAACTCTAAGACCATGGTATTTGCCATTCTCTTTATAAGGTTAAGTGAGTTTTAGAATAGTTCTGTCTTAACTAGAGGTATCAGTATGAACTTTTTGTTGGAGACAATGTATAATTTTGTATAATCAAAATATAAGAATTCAAATATATTTTTGGAAATTTATATGTATTTTCACTTATTCGTGACTCTTGATAGCTCAAAGCAGCTATTATGTCAAGACAAATTATTAGCTTTCACAATTGTATAATAAACAGAGCTATAATTCATGTTCATTTGGAAGTGTTCTTCCCTAGTTATTATGAGATTTAACATACATATATAGCCAGCTAGTCTATTACGATTGTTAGTTTCCTTTGGAAAAAATGGCTACTTGTTAAGTAACCAATCAGTAACCATCTCTAATCAGCCATCTTGGTCACCTAAACAGAATGTGCAATTATTTCAGTCTGTAAGCTGATAGACCATATTTCCCATTTGCATAGGATCATCTGGATCAGCTTTCCAATAGACAGTCTAGTACCTTTGTAGACAAGTATAAGGCTGCCATAGTACTACGTATATAAAAACTCTTCGGGCAACCAAAGAAGACATTTAGCCTGGTAACTCTAAAGTGCCCTGTGGCCAGAGTGAGAAAGTCAAAAGTAAAAACTCACTGATGAATTTTATTCCTTGGACACCTTAAGGATTTCACCAGGAAGGTATGAATGAATATGTATGAAGATGATATCTGTAATTGGAAAACAGAACTCTTTCCTTATATATCCATGAATTGGCTCCAAAGACAACCGCTAAAGAAATAGTTTCAGAATCATACTGAGCAATGTAGGTATTGCAGGAATAGATGAAAATGACACCAAACAGAATAAACACACACACACACACACACGTATGTATGTATGCATTTTTTTACTATTTTATTTATTCTGGGGAATTTATGAAAAAGAAAACTCTGTGTCAGTAGTTTACAGTCATGCTTCAAGCCCCGAAGTGTTTTTCAGACTAGATTTTGGAGTCATTCTTTCCCTTTCTTCCAAGGCTGGAGTTAAGCTATTTCCATGTAAGAGCTGTCTTGCTTACAAGTATTTTGTGAACTGCCTCCCCTCCTTTTCCTTTTTCTTTTGTTTCTGTCCTTCTTTCTTCCCTCCCTCCTTCCTTGTTAACTTTCTTCTTCCTTTTTTTTTTTTTTTCTCTAGCTGGGAACACACCAAAATTTGAACAGAAAGTAACTGAAAGCATAAAAATGCTTTACACGGGCTTCCCTGGTGGTGCAGTGGTTGGGAGTCTGCCTGCCGATGCAGAGGACACGGGTTCATGCCCCAGTCCGGGAAGATCCCACATGTCGTGGAGCGGCTGGGTCCGTGAGCCATGGCCGCTGAGCCTGCCCGTCCGGAGCCTGTGCTCCGCAACAGGAGAGGCCACAACAGTGAGAGGCCCGCGTACCGCAAAAAAAAAAAAAAAAAAAAAAAAATGCTTTACAGTCACAACCAATTCCTTTCAAAATAGTTAGCCAACCTAGTCCTCCTCATTTGGACAATTACAGCCAAAAGAAGGATCTAGTTTCAAAGTGCAGCTGCTCATTTGAAGTGGGATAGGCATGGTTAATTTTTTCAATGGGAAAATGGTGATGAATGGAATAGAAAATAAAGATGTCTTTAAAGCCAGACTAAAAAAATTATTTTAACTCAAGAAGGTCATCAGTTTGGAAACATAATCCAGAGAATTATCAAATCACAGAGAGGAGCCTTCGGGAAATCTTAAATGACTACAAATGGAAAGTATGCCTTAGAGACCAGTTTAAATAAAAGTCACAGTAGTCACATATATGCTCAGCCCTGCAACTTCCAACTACAGAGGAATCCTAGGGAGGCCACCGGGATCCCAACACGTACAATTATCTCCTTTGTAAATCACACAGTGCTAGTAACAAAGGTCTTTACAATTTTTATTAATACAAGTTTATCAGAGACTATGATATTTAAAATCTCATGACTTTAGAATATTGTTTTGCAGACTAAAACAAATGATCCTTAAAACGACATCCAATACTGATCACATAAGCATGTTCCCTTTGTGAGAATTCATTTAGTCAAATACAGTTAATTTGTACACTTCTATGTCTCATGCTTCAATTAAAAATTTACTAATTAAAAAGAAGTTATACTCAATCCTCTCCTTCCATATGAAACGTTTTTCTAGACACATTTTTTTTTTAAGATAATGAGAACACAAAACTGCACTTCTCCTTCAAGGTCTTACTGAAAAAAACCTGTAAGCTATTTTAGAATGTTAGTTTTGCTTTTGGATTTAGTATTCTCAAGTCTTCTCTTTTGATAGGCAAAACAACGCACCCTCTGATATTTACATTTCCTATTCGTCACATTTAATTCTTCCCATTTTTTTTCTACTAATAACTATCCAAATAACTAAAGATCATCATTCGTTATTCAGCACTTTGATTTTGTTGGTATATCAGTATAACTGGCATACTTTTTCTTTTTGAAAGCAGTTTTCACATTTACCAAAGGGCATAATCAGCACTTCAGCTGCCCGCTGCCTTGTGGGGTTTTATCAGTCATGTAGTTAACAAACAGCGGTTTTGTGGATAACCACACCATGTTCTAGGTTATCTAAGAACTCATACCCTTCCCTCAAACTTCCACCTGAAAAATTCATGAATTAAGAAAACCTCAATGGAAGGGGGAGGGATCTGTGAAATAGGGCATTCTCATTTGTCGCTGAAATTACTGACTTTTGAAGTCAGTGATTATTACTGTTGTGTTAAATTATTTATTTTCAAGGAAATAAGCGGAGGAATCTCAAAATGACTTTTAAGTCATCTGCCTTAAGAATATCCTAAGAGCCAATTAAGATATGTATTTTATACTGGTCATTAAAAAAAAGTGACTAACTGAAGTTTTTGTTTTTGTTTTATGTAAACCATCTTGTGGTTTACATTAACTGCCTGAAAAGCTTTAGATTGCATCATACTTCCAACCAACAGTGACTAGCATTTATTTACTCTTAGTAAGCAGAAGTTTGTCTCAAACTACAGCAAGTGATTACCAATCACTTGCTACACGACATGAGATAGTCTTAAAACTCCATTTACCCCCTACTGAACCAATATCTTAGCTTATTCTAGGGAACATGAATGAGTATTTCTCCAGCAACTAACCTAAGTGAAAATATGAACCCTAGCTCTGCAGAATGCAATAAATTTGGTCACAAAGGAAAATGAAAGCAAGCACCCTAATACCAACTGAAGACACTTTAGTTGGAGAAAAACAGCCTGCATCCCGTAACATTTTATGATACCAAATGAGATGCAGGCAGTGTAATTTCACTTATGCGATTCACTTACAAGCAATGCAAATGCAATCTTGCTGATTACATTTAAAACAAAAGACTGAATCTGCTCATTTATAGAGCAGAGCCATAGTCATGCAAAAATCATGCTACCCCCCCACCTGGTGAGGAACCAAAAGAAAACAATCTGGCTGAAGACCTTTTCATCTCCACAGAAAGAAAAATGATGTCAACTGTGAACTCCGGGTTGACCCAAAATGCTTAATAATGTAGCTTCTCTGTGCCCTCAATAGAAAACAAGGTCAACCGTGTTAGTAATCGTTAGCTGAGGTGTGCAACCCACATGCAAACAATGTCCAATGTTTTATTTGTTTTTTAGATAGCCATCAGCAGTGTTCAGAAAACACTTTCATCTATGTTTAATTTTAAACCTTCATTTAACTGTGGGTACGTGTGCAGATACATACACACACATTCGTATATAAACAATGGAGATGTATAATTTCTACAGGGAGGTATAGTATAGACTGCTACAACTAATATATTCACTAGCTGGACTCCTCACCATGCATATCTTATGAGCTTCTCTGTGCACTTAAGTGGGGGTCTTGAGTATTCCAGAACTACTCATTTTAATCACCACCCAAAACTAGAGCTTTTATTAGATAATTTTCCTATTACGAAGTTCAATAGTTAGAACTGAATGCAAAAGTCGCTGCTAAATGCTCTCTCTGAACTGCCCAGAAAAGCAACAGAGCTGGAAGAATTCTTCTACTTGTCTGTGCTGCTCCGTTTTTAAAGATCTAACAGGTACTTCTGGCTCACCACCAGCAACTGAGCCAAGGCCCAGCTGCAGGCCACTGCACCAGCGTCCGAGGCATTTGGTGAGAGTCTGGCTGATGGCTAGATCTGCAGCACCCTAGGCAGAGAGGACCGTCGCCAAAGCCAACTTGGGCCCAGCTGCAGTTTTAACATAAAGAAGTTTAATAGGATACCTCATTCCTACCACAGAGCTTTCTTCCAAGCGCACGTGGCTGGAAATGCTACTTGCAGAGTGACTCGTGGCTATGGGGTTTCTCAATCTTAGTGAAGAAGACACACTTCGATGGTCTCCCAAGTGATGCCAACACCGATTACGGATCGCGGAAGCAATTTTCTATGCAGTAACACCACTTTTTTTTGGTCAGAGAGATTATTTCCAAATAGCAACCTTTGAGAAATTCTCAAAAATGCAGGTGACTTTGAAGTAACCCTTGATATTCAACCACGGTCAGGTCTCAAAACTGTACTCAAATTGAACTTTGTAAAAGGTACTGTGTTGAAGCATCTAACCTTCTATCTTCATGTCTCCAAAAGACCTAGAAGCATATAGGTTTGCTCATTCCCGCACAGCACGAGCAGTGGGCCAGAAACCATTTCACTTGTCTGGAATGTGTGCCACTGTCCAAGTCCACGGCATATGGCTCCACACTTCTCAGTTCCCACATCCCAGCAAAGACGCAAGTGCTGTCCAGTATGCATCGTCTCCGAGAAGGAAATGTCAGTGGTTTCTGGACTCTGAGGTACAGAAAAATGCTGCCAGGTTTTAGAGGAACCAAGGGACACATGGGTGGTAAGAAAAGGAGGAGATATTATGAAATGAAAGCAAAGTGTGATCCTCCATGGCAGAAAATAGCTGCTCCTGTTTCATTTAAAGTTTTCCATAACGGGGTGCCTCCTACAGGGAGCTTTCCTTCTTTCATGTTTGGGAAAAGAATTAGACATGAAGACGCTTTGACTAACCTGGGCTATGTCTACAGTGGAAAATTAGGAAATAAAATTGGAAAGCAATTTAATAGAATGAAGTCAGATTACTCGTAAAAGGCTTATTTCAGATGTGTTCTTAAAGAAATTCTCCCCCGCTTCTCCTACTCACTGCCAACTAAAAACTGGCACTTGCCATCTGCCTCTACAAGGATTAAGTCACTATCCACCACAGCCACTGACCTTCAACACTCCCTGAAAGGAGTTCAGGATGGAGACCAGGAATGAGGCATCTCTGTGATCTGGGGAAAACTGACAGAACAGGACTTCAGATAGTTAGATATTTTCAGGAGAAGATTTTTATGAGCACAAATTCTTGCATCTCCTCATATCTAGAAAAGTACTAACATCATTAATGGAGACATATGCCCCTCGTGCCTAGCAGCCAGCCTCTGCCAGAACTGGTGCTTCGCTAAAATCATATATATATAATATATTGACCTTCCCCGCTACCTCTTTGGAGCAGTTCCTCAGAGCTATCTGAGAAGCTGTCTCCCAGGCTATAGTCCTCAGTTGCCCCAAATAAAACTTAACTCACAACTTTCACGTTATGCGTTTTTTTTCAGTGGGCCCCGGTTAGGATTTATTGTCTGCCCCAAACTGTAATTTGCTTAAGTACCTTCTGCTCACTAAGGGTCATAAAGACACACACAATGTACCGTAAGTCAGGCGTCCTGTGTGACCTTGCTCTGGTCATTTAAGCTCTCTGGGTTGCCAACTGTCCATATGTAAAAGTCTTTACATGTTTCCCTCACAGTGAGCACAGCACACAGGTATGCAAAAATACACCTTGATCCTTTTATTATTAACAGTGCACACACGGTTATTTTATCAAGTGTATATAATGCAGACACATTTGATTGTCTCCCTAAGTAAGCAAAACATCCCCACTAGACAAGGACTGGGTGGTTTGCATTTCTACATTATCCTGACCGCTAGACCCAAGAAGACGTCCATTTATCCGCTTCTTCATCAATAACTATTTACTGTACCAGGCACCGTGCTATGCCCATAATCTGACTCCAGATGTGAACAAAATACATAAATCTGAGTAGACTGGTCGTTCATATAAACAATTCAGAGCCTTATCACGCCTCTCCAAACTGACTCCAATTCATCAAAAATGTACGAGCGGGTTATATGTAGCACCCTCCATTAACTGAAACACACCAATAAATTTCCAAAATGTAGGACTCAGCACCAAAAAAATATCTATGTATGGGTGGAGGAATCCCCACATCTATTTTGGAGCTCCAAGCGGTTTGCGGCTCCTCTGTGCAGTCTGGCATCATGCATAATGCAACACCGCAACTGCTAACAGCAGGCGCGCACCAGATAATTTACACTTGTTTTTATGGACACGAGGAACTGATCTTTGAAGCCGTCCCTAATGAGATTCCGCTTGGCCCTAACAGCATCCTGAGAGAGTGTTCCGGTTTTCTACTTGGCATCCGGTGCATATTTATAATGCAGAATACAAGCTCATTTAAATTGCACGTGTGGCTTTTGGTGTCTTCCCTATGTTAAAGAGAGATTTTCATATACTAAGGAGCACTGACTATTCAATTACTAAACCATACTTTCCCCAAACAATGTCACTGCCAGTCACTACAGGTACTTATCAAAGAGGCAGGTCCACCCATGGGTTTCGACCAGCAGGGCCAAAAGCTCCCCCAACTCCATCCAGCTCAGCCCTCTAGTCCTGAAACTCAATTAGGTCCTCAGCCAAAGGGGATCTCCAGAAAGCCTAATTATACAACACCTTTCTTAGTAGACACAGTAAGGGGACAGTCAGGGAGAAAACCTAAAGCCCATCACTTGAATTAACAACTTCCTGCCCCAAAGTGCTTGCCATGCAAATCTCTCTTATTCTCTCCCCTCTTTTATGCTCTGCCCCTTGTAAAATTCTTCCTTAAGCTTGGCACTCTTCAGCAGCATTTTTTTGTCATTTACTTTTCAAGAAGTTTATAGCTTAGTCACCAGTAATTAGAAATCCATTGCATACTTCCTTTAAATTTCATTTGTTTCACCTTTAAAACAGAAGTTTCAGAAGGCTTTCAATCACTGTATAACACCAATGTTGTTATAGTGGTGTTATCTGTAGTAAACCCAAATCACAGGTTTCTGTGAAAATAGTCGTATGATAAGAACTAGAAGAGTTTACTACAAAAAAAAAGTAAAGTTGTTAAAAACATAAGGATACAGAATAAAATTGGTTCGCTTTATGCAAAATGTGTGATTCCCATGATAAGAGATGACCCCTTTTCATGGTCTTCATTTCAGGTAAACTCACATATTAGGGACAGCTGACAGGCTCCTGGTACTCGGGCTGAAATATATCCTAATTAATTTCACGCTTCTAGCCAATAATAGTTGATGCCAAATAGGATAAATAAGTAAGCACTTTACAAGGAGTTAAGAGAACATACTTTCTAATACCTCAGTTTTTAAGGTAGAGAACAAGATAGGAAACCCAAATCTTTAGGGTCAAGATGAAAGTGAAACTTTGACATTTTTCCTGTGTTAGAAATGGAGTCTACTACTGTCAAAGTAAGAGTCAACCGAAGGCAGGATAGATTATAGCATTAGTGTAGGAGTATCAGAAATACTCACTCTGAGCTTCATCCAGCTCCATCCTGAAAAAAACACGGGAGACTCATAAGTTACCCTTTTTAAAGCCAAGTATACCATCAAGTCTAAATACATGCCCTCAAAATGAATGAATGATTCCAAGGGAGCACACACTTCTTGGGAAAGCACATAGTAAGAGAACATGGAATCCCTGAAAACTCAACTGTCATTCATTCATTCAACAAGTATTTGGAGAGTATCTAGAATGTGATAGCACTATGATACGTGCTGTGGATACAGATGGGCAACAAAAAATAAAAAGAGTTGCTGCCGGGCTTCCGTGGTGGCGCACGGAGAGTTGAGAGTCCGCCTGACGATGCAGGGGACGTGGGTTCGTGCCCTGGTCCGGGAGGATCCCACGTGCCACGGAGCGGCTGGGCCCGTGAGCCACGGCCGCTGAGCCTGCGCGTCCGGAGCCTGTGCTCCGCAACGGAGAGGCCACAACAGTAAGAGGCCCACGTACCGCAAAAAAAAAAAAAAGAGATGCTGCCTTCAGCGAGCTTAAAGCCTAGTGGAAGACAGACATTTCACAAGCATTCAGAAAACACATTTATAAAAAGTGCGACCAAGGGAAAGCATTACTTGTAGGTGCTCTGGGTCCATACACACAAAGGGTTCACATAATCCAGAGAAAGGGGTAGGGGCTCCCCTGAAGCAGTGACGAATGTGGAGAGAGGAAAGGAAGTGTATTTAGGGAGGAGGACATCATTCCAAGCCTCAAAGTTGACGGCAGGGGAGCAGCCTGTTGCCCTCCCAGCACCTCTCAGTACCTCTCCACTTGGAAAAATAAAAAATTCAGGAGGCATGCCTAGGAAGTTGGATTTACAATGGACTTCTCTTCAATGTCAGCCCTAAATCCAGACGGAATTGAAGACCTTGGGAAAAACTGGTGGACAGATCACCGAACTTGGCACTAAGTGCTGCCAACTGTCTGGCTGGCACCAACATACAGGCTCAATTGGCCATAAAAGCCTCACTGCAGTCTTGCTCCTCTCAAAGGAAATCATTTTGCCATCCACGGTGAGGCTTACCCAGAGGCCAGTCTTAGGGGAAGGCCTTGAATTTTGAGCTTAACTCGATTGCACGGTTTGGGCAAGGGTTTCATGTTTCAGATGTGCAGTCAGGTAATCCAATCCCATCAGAGTTTTAATGGCCTCTAAAGAATCCAAAGTGTTAAATCCTTTCCCCAGCCTCCCCCAGAGCAGTGGGAGGGTGCGTTTTCTCAACCTCCATTCTCCTCCATCCAGTCTCTTGTTCTCATACGCAAACCGTTCCTAAATCTGAGACACTAGGTTAACACTCATTTCTTAATCCTAAAATCTGATTGTAATCTGTGCTCTAAAATAATGCACACACACCTACCGTACTCCCTTTGAAAAACACTGAGAGAGGAGATAAAAGGATAACGGAAGTGGAATACGTAGAAAGGATGTTTTATTTCAGGGGCGACACCATTCAGGTCAGGATTCCTTCCTTCTAAGCCTGGGAAGAACATTTTCTGGCTCTGCAGAAACCAAAGGCAGCAGACCCAGGCAAATTCCTCAACTCCAGGAAAAGGCACATCTCTGAGAGCTACACTGTCCCAAGCAGCAGGCAGGAGCTGCGATGGGTGTTTATTAAGTCTGTGCCCCTGACTATCAGGAGGTTAACAGAGACTCAATCCCTCCCTCCCAGTGTGGGGATGCCTTGGGAGACAGCACAACCCTAAAAACGTTAACAGTGAGAGGAAAACAAAAACAAAAGCTCCTCAACGAGAAGAAAACAGACACACCAAACTTAATGGCCAAAAAAGTTATGGTGATGATGGTCTATGTGCCGCCATTAAAACTCTGCTGAAGTTCAAGCATTGATGTTGTGGGGAAACAATATTAGTAACAGTAGCTTCCATGCATTGAGCTTTGGAATACTGTGCTAAGTGCTTTACTCAATACTAAGCATCATCCAATATAACCTTCACCATTACCTATGGAGGCATATATTGTTATGATCCCCGTGGTAAAGATGAGATACTAGCAACAGAGACTATAAGCGAACACTCGTAAGGGGTCTCGGGGTGGAGACACAGCCTGGATTCTGGATATACTTTCTTTTGGGACTTTTCAAATGATTTCAGTTTTTATGTCTTTAAATGTGCCTAGATTTCTGCTTAGCAATAACCACTTCACTCCCAAACTCTTCCCTCCAAAATGCATGCACGCATTCTTCCTGTCTCCTGTTCTTCTGTTGACCGCTTTGTTAAGACAGTAAGTCCAGCGGTGGCTCCCTCAGCTCATGGTACAGCACCTCACAAAACAGTGCTGTTTGTTTATAAGGTGACGCAACCTTCCCTGCAGAGGGCGGGGGCATGACTAAAATCCACTAATGGCCAGAAAGCTCATTTTAATTCTATACTTGACAAAATAAATGCCTCACAAAGGCAGGTAAGCAGAAGCTACCTTTCACTTTGGACTGCTTTGTCTTAATAACCTTTGAAAGTGAGAAACTGCAGGGAACAGGCTCTCGAGCATACACACACAACACACAATTATGGCACAAAGAGACTGCGATAAAAGCACAACTCCTTATGTAAAGGTAAATTTTTTTTTCCCTCAAAAGGGGGTACCTCTCACAAATATAGATAATTCCTGAATTGCAAAGGTTCTTCTGCTGCGAATCCTGGCTGCATTAGCAGGATCTAACCCATCTGGTCTGAAAAACCAGAGCATTTGATTTCCCTGAAACCCATTCCCAAAAGGGCTGATCTTTTTTTCCCCTCTTCTGTCCACAGAAAATGAAGCTCCACTTACATGTTGGAGGAAATATTTCAAAACATTCCCTTTTTTCTCAAAGTGCAGAATTTATGGTAACAGATAATTAACAACAAATGACAAACAATCTGAGCAGGAAAGGTCCCAGTTTGGTTGCCAAGATGATGGTATCCAATTCCAAGATAAACAGTGGAGCGTGCCGCACGGCTGCCGTTAACGTGGTGGAGGGGTCGAGATGGAGAGATACAAAACAGGCCAGCCATCCGCCACCAAGGGGCACGACATGGGGCCAACCACCTCCCGCGGGGTTATTATTTCCCTTCTGAATTCTCAAGAGTGTCAGTGGGCAAGGGGGTGGTAGTGGACTCACTCTTCTGTAAGGAAAAGGACACCTACCTATGCCTTTATATTTCACATGGGGGAAAACAGATCCTTCTTTGAACTGCATTATGGAAGAATTCGGAATTAATATCCTTTAGGAGTTAATACCTCCTTCCTAGTCTGTCTATTCTTCCCAAAGACTCCCTCCTCCTCATTCTTCTTTTCTCTAAGTTGGTGAAGTCAAAATAGGTTTCAGTGCATCCAGCTGTGCCCAAAATGTGAAGGTCAGGAACAAAGTGAAAACAAGTTAACCTGTAAAAGTCAGAATCTGAGCACAACGCATAGTAAGTCTCCTAGATACTAACAGATGGCAGACCTTGGGCAATTGAAGTTTCAGATACTTTTACATTTCTCAAAAGCCAATTCATAGTTCTCTATTTCTCAAATGGACTTTTTTTTAATATATTGAAACGCAAACCTCAACTTCTGAGTTACCTAAAAAGGCCTACCAAATTGTTCCTTCTCAGGGATCAAAACAGGTGAATGTATCAAAAATTGCTATTCTGATCCTTTCAAATGCTGGATCCATTGGTATGTAGAGTTGGCATGCATACCCCACAAAGCCAAGGTGAAATCTGTCTTATCTTCCTGCTGACAGATGTTTAGGGATGCTGACACGTTCCTGGTGTTAAAGTCAAGCCCAAGGCCACGGACATCATAATTGCAAGAAAGAGTTATGAACTAACAGGATATATCTGCTAGGCCCTCCCTCTCGTCTTTTCTGTCTCCTTCACATATACCACTATCTTCCCTCTTCTCCATAAAACATGTACCTCCACATTATATCTGCTGCCCACCCAAGCAGGACCAACATGTAAAAGTTGGTACTTTTTTAAAAAATGGAATATATTAAATATAAGGCAAAACCAAGAGCAATGGGTATGATACTTGTGATTTTTTTTAAAAAATGCCTAATGCAGTCTGACAGGCTTCTGTGGTTATCTCTGAAGTCTTAAGGCAAAGCAAAATGAAACAAAAGGGGGAAAAATTTTCCAAAACTCAGGACCAAAATAGAGCTGGTAGAATGTCTATGTCATAGCAAAAGGCTAACTCAGGAAATTAGAGAAACATGCTGAGGTTGCTTAGCTGGTGGGAGATTTCACTTTTTTTTTCTTGATTTCAGTTTTAAGTCTTTGCGCAAAACACATTTTAAACGAAGTGTACAATACGTAAACGGTTTGAAACTTGGTCTGTGGCCCAAATACCTAAAACTAAATACTACAAGTAAGCCACTTTTCTTAGCCAATCAGCAGCAATGCTGAAATAGCCCACCGAAAGACTGAAAAACATATTTTTCCAATCCCAGAATTGTCAAACCTTTGAGCTGGAAGGTTTCAGAGACTGTCTACCAAAGAAATAAATGGATTTGAGTAGAGTTCATGTTATGGTGTAGTGCCCTGTAATCTTTTAACGAAGCCACTACCAACAAATGAACTTCAAGAAGGATTTAATTCTCATCTGGAATTTTAAGGCGCAATAATATCAAGTACTGAAAATTTACTTGTTTGCTTTATTAAATGGTACTAGTGTTTCTTTTCCTGTTTTGTTTTTTTTTTCTCAACTAGTGTCAAAAGCTTTGCTATGTAATATAAAGCCATACAAAAATTTAAACCAATTAGAGGGGCTTATATTCTTGATTTGTGGTAAAGGAAAAAAAATGAAAAGCCTGCAACAACGCATTTTCTTATTTGCATATATTTTACCCTTCTAAAGGGACAGAAACTGAAGAAAAAAAATCTTCAAAGCAAAACAGAAGAAAAATATGCAGACCCAAATACTGCAAAGGCCAATAAATTCAACAGAGTTTCCTCTTTGCAGAGTTAGTGTTTCTACACAGACAAAGCCTCTAAGTGTACTCTTTACATTAAAAAAAAAGAGGCAGACTAACACGGCGGTCTGGAAAAGTGTGGTAGTTGTGTCTGTACTAATATTGAAATAATAGCCTAATCATTCCAGGATAGCTACTGAAACATCCAATTTCCTGGATGCTAGGAAAGTCTAAAAGGGGAAGAGACATGGGAAGGAGAGAGCTAAGGAAATACTGAAAAAGAAGAAAAACAAGCTGATGGTGGATAGATCTTCCCAGACTCGGTGAGTTTTTTCTCCTTTTTGGAAATAGTTCAGAACTACCTAGAGTTTGTTACACAAAATGTGGCAGATTTAGTGGCATTAGCTTTGTTTTTATGTCTTAAAATCTACATCTTCATTGGCTCTAAATCTCAGAATTAAAATTAAGCATGTTTCAAATACAGACTCCTTATTATAATACTTCCTGTTTAGCTAGTCTTCTCATTTTGTCTATTTTTATCAAAATGTCTCCCTAAAAGAAATTTTTTAAAAAACTGTACTTAGAGCAGCAGATAAATTTAATCCATAAGGAGAAGTGAGCAGCGAGTTCCTAGTTTCAGGATAGGAACTGGCCACACTTTCCGTATGAATCTTTCTCTCTGCAAATGTAGATAACTGCCTCAGGATTTGAAATCCAGGCATACCACAGTAGAAAGAATCTACTTTATTTGTCAAAATTCTTTACCCTCCCAGAGAGTCAAGTAACCAAAAACAAACAAACAAACAAAACTACCCAGTTATGCAATATACAGCTAAGTTTCTAAGAACAAATCCATATAGACAAAAAAATATATCTAATTTTAGGTTGCCTTTTTAAAGCCAGAATTCAAACAAAGAAATCGACGGAATAGGAAATAAGTCAGTTCTAAAATGAAGTCTAACTGCCACGGACCACAAGACCAGTGCCCTCAGGGAGCATATAGGAAAAAGAGCTTATTTTTAAAAAGAAAAATACCCCGTGTTTATATATGAGCACAAGCCAAAAGGGCCATTCAGCCATCTCCAAGATGAATTTCAGATTGAAAACATTAACAGAAATTATGGCCATGCTAATGTTCAGGCCAGTGATAAATTTGTAATGAGAAGGAGAAAGCAGCTTACCAAGAGAAAAACGTTTAGGATTTTTTTTTTTTTTTGCACAGTGAATGCAGCCCAGCTCTGCGACAAAGGATGAATTTCTACCTTAATGTTACAGAGCCCCAGACATTCACTCATTCATTGATACTCTTCCTCTGTGTGAGGAAGAGGTCATTGGTCTTCCCCCTCCAAAGCATCCCCATGATATCTCACTATTATAATCTGTCCCTACAGAATATCACTAATGATGAGGGATTTGTGTTCTTAATTTCAAACAGACTAAAGAAAAGAGAAGAAAAGGAGAAACCCTAGACTGCCAGAGTAGGAAGGAATGAAGCTAAAGGGCATCGAGTCCAATGGCTGGTGAGGAACTTGAAATTCAAAGAGGCTCAACTTGCTCGTAATCACAAACCTAATTAGTGACCAAGACAGGACCAGAATCCAGGTTCCCTGAAACACTGTCAAGTCATCCACTATAGCAAGCTATCTGTTTACTGATACTATATACTCTGCTGGCTTTCAAAAATGAATTTGAAGGTACTTCTTAAAGAAATTTCCCTCCAGTTATAGGACTAAGAAGTAGCCAGCATCCTTGGCCTCACATCTTTCCACACATGACCAAGCTGAATTATACTGAACCAATGAACAGCCTTTGGTCTATACCTTGATTATAACATAAAACAGAAGAAGGTACCTCCCAAGGAAGCAGTGCTCAAAGAAAGTAGATTTACATTAGAGTGAGCCTTTAATGCAAACCTTGCTAACAAAGCAGAAGGGATTGTAGACAAATCACATTTTTATCATTCTTTAAAAAGAGTTTTTATTATCATAAAAGTATTACATAGTTCTTATAAAAATAAGTTAAATTATACAAAAGTATATAAAATAAAAAGCGTAAGATCTTTACCCATCACTCCCTCCCCCAGATTTGTTTGCAAATTTATTCCCTACATGATCACCAGTAATGTTGGTATTTATCTTTCTACACATTTTGAGATTTTTTTTTTTAACCAAATGGCATCATTCTATAACACTCTTCTGTAACTTTCTTCCTGCATCTAAGGATACCTAATTCAGACCTGAAATAAACATTTACTTCCTACCATGCAAGAATGAAACTTCAGATCAGACAAACAAAATCCTGTAACAATTTGGCATGGAAAGATCACCCAGATACCCTAAAAGCTTCAGATCATTTCGGATTAGCAATACCCAAGCAAACACTGGCAGATGCTGTAAAACACAACAAAGCAACAAGAACAAGTTGGTCGTGTCAAGTTTTATGCAAGCAGTTCAAACAAAAAGATGTTAACACTTATTTCATGCTCACCAGCTAATGCACAAGACCATAAATATTATCACAGCATCTATTTATCAAGTGCTATCTTCTGGGCACTATGTCATAAACATAATCTCATATATTGTTTACAACCGTCTTAGAGACTCGTCAAACCCATTTTATAGATGAGAAGACTGAAGTTCAATAATTCTGTCCATCATCACCTAGCCAAGCCAGTAACTGGTGGGATCAGCATGTGGATACAGATCTCTGATTTCAGACCACATTCTCAGCTGCTATGTGAATACTGTCCTCATTCCCCAGCTCAAGCTGTGCCCTTTGTACTCAGTCCTAGTTAATTATGGTTAACTCTTGATGCTTCTGTTGTAACCACAGCCATAGGTAGAGAGCCTAAGACACTGACTGATGGGGGTACAAGGGCCTGAGACGAGCACAAGTGAATGAAGGCCACTGTGATTCTGCAGAGAACAACCAGGCGACACTCAGCTCTTGGGATTCCTTGCCCCCTTGGGACTGTCAATCCCATGGAGTAACTGAAGGCAGGTGAGACACTCCTTGACAGGCAATAAGAAGTCAAGGCACAGACAGAGAAAGACAAATACTATATGTTTTCACTTACATGTGGCATCTAAAAAATAAAACAAATGAACAAATGTAACAAAACGGAAACAGACTCACAGACACAGAGAACAGACTGGTGGTTGCTAGATTGGTAAGAGGTGGAGCGGGGGCAAAATAAGTGAGGGTGATTAAGAGGTACGAACTAATAGATATAAAATAGATAAGCTACAAGAATGTAATGTACAACACTGGGAATACAGCCAATATTTTATAATCACTTTATATGGAGTATAACCTATAAAAAATACAGAATTACTATTTTGTACACCTGAAACTAATACAATTTTGTAAGTTAACTATACTTCAATAAAAAATTTAGAAACAAAAAATTTTAAAAAAAGAAGTCAGGGCACCTTCCAACCCTGACAGCCAAAACTCCCACCCAGCCAAGTTTGCTAGTAATGAGTCCTGGAGGAAGACGGGACAAACTTACTAGTGATTTTCTTATTTATTCATTTTTTTATACTCCAGTGATTTTCAAAACGGACCGAGACAGCTTAGAATAAAAAGGTGCAGAATCAATAAAACAATCATTAATGCGAAGAGCTAACATTTACTGAGTACAGAGTATGTACTAAGCACTCCTCTAAAAACTTTACAAGTTTTTAACCTTCACAGCAACCTTTGGAGATAGGCACTACTTTTATCATCCACACTTTAGAGATGGGGAAAAAAAACCCAGAGAAGTTAATACCTTTGTCCATGGTTGGTTACACAGCTAGTAAGTGGTGCAACCAGGTTTTAAATCCAACAATCTGATTCCACTGGAGACTCCGACCACGACACTACACTGCCTCCTCAAAATAAGTATAAAAGAACAAGAGCTAAGTAAGGTTCCAGGGGTGTTGAGAACTAAAGCCGTAGACAAGGATGTAGCTAAAACTGAAAATAAAATTTGATTTGAGCTTCCTAGCAACCAAACCTTAAAGAAAAAGTTGAGGAATTAACCTCAGTAGGGTAGCCAACCATCCTGGTTTGCAGGGAACTGAGGGGTCTCCCGGAATGTGGGACTTTCGATGCAAAACTAGAGATGGTTGGGTACCCTACTAGAGATGTCTTACAGCATTTTATTAGGCCTCAGATAATCTAAAACATACCAAATCTTGATGGTGTTTTCAGACCTACACTGGCTCCTTGAGCACCTCCTCCCACTGTCATTAAAAATACGAAATAATTTTCATCATTAAAAATACTAAATAACATTCTGCTGGAGAAGATGACAGGGTTGTAGAAAAATGAAGCCCTGTTAATTGTTGGTTTTCAACTATCACATCTATCAGTATGTTCAAGAGTCTGGATAAGAGGGGCTCATGAATTCTGGGTTCAAGTCTGCCCTGTCAACTCCAACTGCACTTTAATTTTCTTTTCCAAGGTCATATCGGATTGCTTTCTCTTAAAAAAAATCCTCCCTACGTCGCAGGCAGAGATGTATAGGCTAGTGACTCTTAGAAAGCTTGGTAGCAACCTGGTCAGAACTCACAGGTGAAGCCAAACCAAGACCATGGAGTAAACCTTTAAAGCCAGTGGAAACAACAACTCTGAATCAGTGATGAGCTTCTAAAGATGGGAACCGGGTCTTATGCATCTGTGTTCCCTCCACAGCTACACCTTGCAAATAAATGTCTTAATTGCAATCTTAATCTTAGTATGTCAGAGCTAAAAAGATCCATATCTATCATTTGGTACAAATGTTTACATTTACTGAGGTCGGGAGAAAAGAGGTAAATTGCCCAAGATGGGTCACAAAGCTGAGGTGAGACAAACTGAATTAAATGGGAAGTGAGCTATTCCTTAACTAAGGTAAGAAAACCTCAACTAGGTTTCATGAAAGAAAATAACAGATCATTTAAGGACCCAGCATTGTATCTCCAATCCAGGTGATCTGTCATGGGTCTTCATAGACCTCAGTTGTTAAGTGCCAAAGGAAAGCAAATATTTTAAGAAACCCATGCAAAATAAATGAGCAACTATTCAAGTGGAAAAGACAATATCTTTGTGGAGAGGAGTAAAGCTCTACCATAGCATGTTAAAAATTTTAGAAAAACTTAAGACATTTTAGACTAAACATTTTATAGGTATTTTCCAGCCAATTTAAGTTTCTATTTAGACTCAAGGCAATCTTTTAAAATATAACATGATCCCATTTAACTAAGATAGTTGAATGCCCAGCATGGGCCAGTCACTGTGCCAGGGCACCAAGCACGGAAAAGAAAGGCCAAGGAAAAGGTCGGCCAGCATCTTGATAACATGCACACACGTTCATACAAGCACTCAAAATATTAAGACAGGACAGAAGGATCCCAATGAAAATTTCCAAATCTCAATCACAATTTCTCATCTCAATTCACGATCAAATCAATGGATCAATCAAGCAAGCAATCAATTAGTATTTCTAAGCACCTGTTACCTACTCAATCCCTGCCTTTAAGAAATGAATGATATAGTTGAGAGAGAGGGCGGGTGGGAGAGAGGTCTGGTTTGAAGTAAATACCAAATGACGAGGGACATCGTGTTGGTAGGGGGTAGGTAGGCACAGTCATTTTGGATTGGGTGAGATAGAAGAGGTTTCCTAGACATAGAGGGGCTTGAACTGGCTCTCAGCAGAGTGTAAGAGTGTCTCAGCTATGAGAAACAGTAAAAGCATTGAGATGGAAAGGGCTCACGGGGTGCTCAGGTGGTAGAGTCAACATGCGTGGCTGGAACAAAGGGTTCAGGTGGGAAGCCCTTAGTGGGTGATGAAGGTGAAAAGGCCAGATGGAGTTGACCGTGGAAGAATCCTCTACTTCTAGGAAGGAAGTCTGGTAAAAGGGCTCCACAGCTGTCTAGGCTGCCCCTGCAAACTCCATTTTTCAAACCTTGTTTTCATAAAAGGTATAATTTGATCCTTCGAACTTTTCATGGCTAGATCTAAGCACATCAGTCCTAAAGTTACATGATTTTTAAAATATCTCTGAGCATTCACAGTTCACCAGTGGAATCTTAGGGCTACAAACAAGCGAAGAATAAGCTAAGATTCCCTATCAGTCATTTTCCAGGGAATCTGGGGCAAAATAAACTTTCTTTTGCCTGGGAGGAAACAGAATCCACAAAGTGCTTTGTGATTCTCTAATACAAAACGTCACACCAGCAAAGCAGAGCTAAAGGAATCCTAAGCCCAGCTTGCACACATTCTATAACATATTTGAAGAAAAAGAAATTATCAGAAGCAGAAGAGTAAAAGGAATATTTGAAATGAACAGTTATTGTTCAGAAAAGCCATTTTAACAAAGAAAAATCTTATTCCCCTTAAATCCTCTCCTTAAAACCATGTTAGGAATCCTTCATTATCATGAATATATTCTGATTTAAAGAAAGTAGAAGAATCTTAGAAATAGTTTAGCATTAACCATTTGCAAGGATCTTTCTTTTTCTTCTCCTTTTTTTTTTTTTTTTTTGCAGAATTCCCATCATAGATAATTGAGTAGCTCTATTTGCATACTTGTGAAGTAACATCCCAGTATTTACTATATTACCCAGGCAGTCAGGAGAAGGATCTTTTTGTTTGGTTAGTGTTTCTAAATTGGGGAGGGGGGGCTTGAGAGTGTGTGTGTGCGCATGTGTGTGCATGTTGGGTTGGGGGGAGACCTACTGTTTTTTTTTAAATGCTCAAATAAAACAATTACTTAAAAAAGAGCTTGTGACTTGGACGTGCCCCGAGTTCAATTTTGCCAGCAATGGCAAAAACATTCAACAGAGCCCTAACCTCTTTTCTCTCTTGACTATATAATGGTTTGCAAAGGGGTTTAGTCCTACTGTGAAAGACTCATGTTAGACATTGGAAGAGTCTAATAGAGAATGAGCACCAGGCCTTGAATAAACAAGGGAGATGGTGACCTTTTGCCCCTTCTGCTGAAAGCCCAGCACATCCTGCAGCAGAGGAACGGAAAAAAAGCTGGTGTGCATCCAGGTGCTGCAAAATCTTTGCCTCTGGATTTCTCCCACACTTTGCTCCTGAAACAGTTTAAACTGAGACATGACTTAAATAGTATTAGGGAGTGAGGGGAAAGCACAATTCCTGGAACCAACTGTTCCACTGTCCCTTAATCCTTTGTTCCCCATATTGTTTGAGTCCTGCAGCATGCAGCACACGTTCTACGAGCAACAGGCAAGACGATGGATTTAGCAGTGGCTGGACAATTAGTCCCAATTAGGCCTGTTTCCCAGCTGAATGTAAAGGGGTGCGGGGGGGTGAGGTGTGTGTTGGGGGGGAAACTACAGAAATTTTAAAGGTATTTCATCATGGAGGCAAGAAGTATAACATAAAGCAAACTGAATTAGGGGTCAGGAGACTCTGCCAAAATTCACTGTGTGACATTAGGCAAATACCTTAACCTCTCTGTTGTTATACACAAAATGAGGGCAACCCTCAGAGGCTCTGAAGATCTCATGCCAAATTGTAGTTGAAAGTACATACTCTGGAAAAGTTCAGCGTTACACCGACGTGGAGGATTCCTCTGAGTTGTACTTGGAACCATAGATACCCATCTGTTTGGGGAATCATACACCTTTTATTCTCCTGGGCAGAAGTCATTAGTGAATTTCATATTTTATTTCTAGTTTCCTGATGGCTAATTTTTTTAAGTTCATGAGTGATACTTACATATGTACATGTGGCGGCTGGAATCTGCTCTGGTTGATGTTGTAGTGCGTGAATGCCTGGGTGGGGTTGGAGCTGTACTCATCCACCGTTATGGTAACCTTGCCTTGAGAAGGAATCCCATGTGCCATCCTTCCTCCCTATAGGCATGAGCAATTCACAACTTTCCGGAGCAAAGGATGGAAGCAGGCATGGTGCGTTTCAGCCCAATCTCTGAACCCAAGGGTCTACTCATCAATACTGCTGTGTGTTTCTGAAAAAAACAAATGAAAAAAATGAGAACAAAGAAAAAGAGGATGTTCTAAGCGATGTCAGATGGGACACCCAGACGTGAAATTGGTTCAGGAAAAATCTTAATCTGTGTGGTTGCCTCATGGATAAAACCCTTCCCAATTCTCCACCCAGCATGTACTTCAGAATGGACATGACACTCCAAATGATAAGGCTGGCTGCTAGCAAATCATTTCAGTGGTGTTCAAACTAAGATTTCCTCTTTAATTATAATTATGGCACTTAACGTGAATTACGGAAGGGGCACATCCACAGTTGCCATGGTGTCTAACTATAAATGGTTTGTGCTCGAAGTGGCGAATCTTCCAAACCTTCCCTGCTAATTGGAATGTTTGGTCTGTACAAAGTTGGTGTCACAGAATAATTTGAAATCCCGGTGCTTAGCACAGCCATAAAACACAATGCCAAATGTAAATTTAAAATGCTGTGCTCATAACAGATACCTGTTTGTAACTGTAATACACGCATAATACAGACACACATCACATATAATTTTTTCTTTCACAGTGGCTCCCAACACACATAGGTACTCAAATCTTGGTATATATATGGATTCCACTCTGGCCAAGAACTTTATGGAAGGCAAATCCTTCTTGCTAAATGTAATATAATTTCTTTAAACCCTCCAGTTACTCAGAGGAAAGTCAAATACATCCAGGCTTGGACCACCATTTTGGATGCACTCATTACCGCCCCTCTTGGAGCCCAGAAGGAGAGGTAAAGGAGGGCGGCCATTGAATCTACCGCTTCACTCCTGCTTGGGGCTGCATATTTCTCAGCAGCTGGTTTCATACTTTAAAATATGTTTCTGTTCTTTTTGATTCTTTGTATAAATGTCAATATATTTGCTGCACTGGGTTCGGAAATGAGGATGCTTATTTTTATACGAAGTGTGCAAAGACTGAGCAGAGCACACCCCTGCTGCAATTGATCAGTGAAATGTTAAAGAAGCAGGCAGCACGCTCCCTGGATAACCCTTAGGTAACCCGCCTTCTTACTTTAAGTGCTCCACATTACAATACTTTCGCCATGTGCGCCGTTAAGTTCTGGGAATCTTAGCTGCTATCTCAAATAAAAATATTTAGAATAATAGGATTAGATTTAAATTTGGCATGAAACACCTTAAATACCAAGCAAAAGGCAGATGGCCTGCCATAGGCCATTTATTTTATTATTTTACAACCCGGGGCTTGTGTAGTCCTCCATATGCTAGCTGGGCTAAGAAATGCCGCAGCATTCTACTCAAATCGTTGCCTTCTTCATAAGAGCAAAGCAAGCTAAATAACACCCACCTTGCCTGCATTCCTAACGCACAACAGCACCGCCAAGAAATGAATCCCTCATGCTCTGGCATTTCAAACAAAGTGTCACTTAGGGTTCTCTTTCTTCTTCCTGACTTCATGGGAGGTATGAGTCCTCTAAGCACTAGCTGACAGACAACCAGGCCAGTAGGATTAACAAATTAAAATCTTTCCCCACTCCTCTGATGTAAGATATCTATAAGAACTGCTTACAAATCATAATGTAGCAGTTTTAATACCAAGTTTGCAGCTGTTTCCTTAATTTCCGTCACAATTATATTTTACTGTTATTTTGCATAACAGTAAAACACAACACCTGCTTCAAATTGCAGTCCTGTTCTAAGTACTGTAATTCTCTTTTGAGACACAAAGTACAGAGAGACACGACTGAAGCGCAAAACTGCATAATTGCACCACGCTGAAAAGTAAAAACAAATGAAAACATCTTCCTGTTATAGAAATGACTGTCATTAAAAAGAATGTTAGCCATCAAAGCACAGAGGGGAAAAAATACACATTTTCAGACTGCAAGAACTTAGTGTTTGCATAAATTAGAGAGTGGTGTAAAAATTACATGGCAATTCTTATGTTCCTGCCATCAATGTCTATTGTGTGAAATACAGAACATCAAGAAACAAGAGAAGCAAAATTCATGTCTAGACCACTGTGACCTCTCAGTAACAATCTCTGCACTGGGTGCCAGAAACAGTTTAAATGTTTCTGGAGTAAACTCGCTAATTAAACTAAGCAAAATGGCCTACAAATGAAAGATACATTCCTGTTATGTAAATATCTAGGCAATGACTTACAGTAGTTAGCATCAGACCCTCCCGTTTGAAGCCCAGAAAAGATGGAGCTTAGAAGGTGATCAGTTTGCACTCCTATATGGTCCACTGTACCCTAAAGTCAATATGGGGTTTTGCCTTTTCTATCAAGTGAGATCTGTGCCTCTTCAGCAAGCACAGGCCCCTGTTACTCGGAAAGGCTAAATGGGTGGCTGGCACCTCATTTGAATTCATCTTTACCATGTTCTCTTTCAAATGTTTTATCGAAACAGTGCACCTGCAGTGTCTATCTTCTTTAATCTGGAGTCCTTTGAAGAAAATGTCAGACTGAGGCAGAGAGCTTCAAAACTTTCACAGGAACCTTTACAGACAAATCAAGAAAAAGCTTATTTTTTAAAAATGCTATGTTCACCCCCACTCACATCACAAGATGATCATATCCCAAGAACAGGAAACACCAATACACGGGAAAGGCCTTTTTTTTTTTTTTTTGGTAAACTCCCTCCTCTAACCTGAGAAATCTAGAAAAAGCTTGAAACAAGACAGAATGATACACCACCTAAAACTACCAAGAACCTGCATCACCTTGCTTCACATATTTAGTCAGTAAAACCTTCCAAATAATCAGATTTTGGAGCATCACACTTACATTACTTTCTGTATAATATTTACAGAGACCAGTATTCTTTTTTAAAATTTCCATTTTTATACTTCAATACATTTGCTCTATAAAACAAAGGAACCCAGTAGTAAATGCCAGGAATCCTAAAGAAAAATGTGACACTGCCAAACATTCATGCTGGTGCTACTTTGATTTTCTCTTTAAAAAAAAATCATGTGAGCACATTTTGCATTTCCTAGACAGCAATCACTTATCCTGTGCCTTAAGCTGTGCAACTTGGAATGTTCTTTTTCAGGAATCTAGTGGGAAACGCTTTTAAAGTCTGCTGGCAATGAAGGGATTAAAAGCTGAGGAATTAAATAACTGTCTCCACCTCCTAGACACCAGAAGTCCAATTTACCAAGAGTTTTCAAAGCAACAACTCATGACCTCTCTGCCCGAGCACCGCACGGCACAGCCTATGAGAAAGGAGCCCGTGATTTCCTCGTTTAAACAAGGATGCTCACTTTATTCACTACCCCTAAGAAGACCGCCCGACAGCCTGGCCAGACTTTGGGACTCGCCTGCTCCGACTCCGCCAAATTTCGCTTTCTCCTCCCTCTGCAGCACAGATCGAGTGCTTTCTCAACTCACGCCCTTACTCTTTCATGCCCATCTCCAGTTACTCATCCCTGTATTCCGGAGCGATGCCCAGAAGCCTTCCGGGCGGCTTCTCCAGCAAGGTGTTTAGACGGATGCACAAAGTTCCACGTGCCTCTGTCCACAGAGCGCCCTCCCTCCCGACGCACTTACACCTGAACTTGTCTCCAGCACTGCGGACACCCGGCTGGCACATTCTTTCGGAAAGAAAGGACAGGACTTTTCTCCCGCGCCTCTGGCAACGCGTAGAGTCTATATATGGTGGGGCGGGGGGCGCGGAATTCTCTACTTTGGATTGGTGTGTTTGTTTTAAATCTAGGGTGGGCAGTTGGGGGTGGTCAGCAACTACACACACACACACACACACACACACACACACACTCGCGCGCGCCCTGCCCTCCCGGCTCACGGCCGGCTTGTCTGGACTACAGCTCCCCCTTCCTTCCTGGAGCACCAGCTCGCCTTACTCGCTCAGTCCCCCGTTGCCACCGCCGTCGCCTCCGCTGAGGCCGCCGCTTCTGGCACTGTTGGCGCTGGCGCTCGCGGCCCCAGGCTCCGTTGGGCGCCTTTCTTTCTCTACCTTTCCCCCAGCCCCGAATTGATTGATGACCACCGGCGGCCAATGGCTCTGACACCGCACCATCCTCGCTCGAGCATCACAGCCCCACGCCCCCGACGTCAGCCTCCAGGGCGCGTTGGCATCCCCGAACCCTCAGAGCGGAGCCCGCGCCCGGAGCCGCCACCGCCTCCCTGCTCTCTGCCCGGGAGCTGCGGGGCTGCTTCCCTGGAGCGGCAGAGAAAGAAAGGGAGGGAGCCAGCGAGCGTTGGAAGGGGGTGTGGAGGCCACGGATTTCCCCCCCACCTTTGGAAATCTTTTCTTGCACTTAAAGTTTTGTTTGTTTTTTCCACCGTGACCTGTTTGTGTTTGTTTGCAGCATCTCAAGTCAATTACACATTTTTTATGACCCGCATTTGCACTTAATTTGGGGTGTGTTGGGGGGGAATGTGGTAATAAATCTACCCCACTGAAGCATCCTTAATTTCCTTCCTTGCTGGTAGATTCTAATCCCCTCCCCAACCTCCAGGAAAATGCCCCCTCTACCTCCTAGGCCGCAAACCTTGGAATTCAAAGGCTTTACAAAGATAACCCTGTTACATGTAAATAGCATAGAAACTCCTGCCTCTCAAGGGAAGAAATCGGGCGGCAACGGTTACTTTTTCTCGCTGCTCGTCCCCCGCAGCCCAGCCCGGGTCGCCTGCTCGATCATCAGGCTGCGATCGTGGAGACCGGAGGCGGCGGGGGAGAGCGAGGTAGGGGCGCCGGGAGAGAGTGAGAAACAGACCCGCGCGAGAGCGGCGCGCACGCGGGCGGCCCGGGGGCGGCCGCGGAGCGCAGCCCGAGCACAAAGCTGCGCGGCGCCTTCCTGGCCACCGCACCTCGCTCGGGCCGCCGCGGGCGCCCGGGGCTCGGGCCAACACAATGCACCCGGGCCTAGGCCCGGGCGGCTCGAACACATAACCCCGGGACTTTCTAGTAAACAGCTCGCCGAGCCCTCGTCCCCACCCCATCCCTGCTGCCGGGCTTTCGCCGCCGCCCCTCGGCGACACCCCCTCCTTCCCTCCTAAGAAATCCCGGCGGAGGAGGGAGCCGCGAGGTGAGGACCCCGGGAAGTCGAGGGCCGAGGACTGGGGGGTGGGGGGGGAGGGGAGAAGGGCAGAAGGTCAAGATGGGGAGTGGGAGGGAGACAGCTCCTAGAAAAGAATTCGCTTTCGCTCGGGGGTTGAAAATAAGCCCTCCTCGGGTTCCGAATTGCCCGGGAAGCGCCGGCTTGTGAGAATGTCAGGGGCACCGGGGCAGCCGCGGTCCGCAGCCTCCGAGCCCCTCGCACGCGCCGCTGACAAGGCACCTCGCACCCGGGCTCCGCTTTGTGTGTGCATTTTTTTCCCTTCCTCTCGCGCGCGGCACCGGGCGCCCGGCCGCCTCCTCCCCCTCCCCCGCCCTCCGCCTCCCTTCCCGGGGCGGATTACCTTTCCCGGGCTGCGCTCCGGGTCCCGGGGATGCCTTCAGCGCCCGGCGAGCAGGCGATCCATCGCGAAGCAGCAGGAGCCGACGGGAGGCGCGCGGGGGCGGCGAGGGGCGCGGGCGGGCCAGAACCTTCGACCCCAGAGGTCCCGCCGCGGGCTGGGGCTGGGGGCCGGGGGGCGCGGCACGAGAGGGAGGCGCGGGGGAGAAAGGATGGGAGCAGCCTCGATCTGGGGAGAGAGCGAGCGAGGGGGCGAAGAGAGGGAGCGAGGGCGCGGCGAGCCGGAGGGAGCGAGAGCGGTGCAGTGACAGGGACTGCCACTGGGGTCAAAGGAGCACAGCTCCAGGAAGCAGGGCGGCCGAGGCGCCGCTCTGTGCACGCTCCCCGGCGGGACCCCGCGCCCCCGCGCGCCCCTCCTGCTGCCCCTGCCCACTCGAACCCCCACTGGCGCCCTGAGGCCCCGGGGTTGCAAGAGGAGGAGGGAGCTGAGAGCGAGGCCGGCAGCCTGCTGGTGCTCTCGGGTCAAGCAGGCGGCAGGAAGCTGAGCTGCAAGTTCATCATCAGGAGTGCGATCAGCGTAAAAATGATAGGGGACCGGGCGGGGGGGGAGTTCGGAGCCCCAGGAAAATAAAGGGAGTTTTCCCTCCAAATGGGCGTCTTCTGCAAAGGGAACACCCAGGCCCCAGGCCCCCCACCCACCGACCTGCCAGGCGCTGTCTGCAGTCCTGGCACAGCTCCAGGGCGCAGAGCTTGCCTCGGGGGCAAGGGGAGCGGCTCGGGCCCTGCGCTGAAACCAGGGAAGGCGATCCTGGGTCCCCCTCCCCGTCTGCTGAGCTTAGACTTTCCTGGGGGAGAGATATGCTCCCTTTTCTCAAGCCTTTCAACTCGCCAGACACACACACACACACACACACACACACACACACACACACACACACCTTTCTTTCTGCGATGTTGTTCCTAGGCCAATCCAGCTGATAATTTCTTTCACCTCCATGAATTAAGGCAAGTTCAGTATATGGAGGCAAGGAGAGGCAAAGACTAATTGTTTCCATTTTTGTGTTTGGGGCACATTTCTCCCAAAGGATAAGCAATTCAAAAACGTAAAAATAAAAGTTTGTCCTTTTTTCTCTGCTACTTTGGATTATGGAAGAAAAGGTTTTTCAGAATTGTAGGCAAACACGTAAGGAAAAGAAAAGCGGCTGAAATGCTAGAAGACAGAGGACAAGGAAGAGAAGGCTTTTAGAAAACTTGGTTGGTGGTGTTGACTGTGAAAGATGAGGTGGCCCTGTGATGTTATGCCATTGTCAGAGCTGAAGGATTTGGATGCCAACCAGCTCTAATTCCTTTCCAGGAGGCAGACTCAAAAATCTAGGCATTCTCCAAAGGGAAATCCAATGGATGTGTGTGAGAGGGAGAAGTGTGCTAGGTATACTATGTGACAACTGACTAGACATCCTGGCTGAAATTATATCCCCTAAAAATAAAAAGGAACCGTTTCAGCCTGGTCTGTGGCCTCTGTGCTGAGACTAATTGGTTTCCAGGGTCTGGGGAGGAAGGGAGAGAGGCTGGTTGGAGGCCCTATAAAAAAACATCAAACAGAATTCACTTGAAAATATGTCCCTTTTACAATGGGCTTTCCTGGCACTTGAATTTTTTTTTAACACCTTTATTGGAGTATAATTGGTTTACAATGGTGTGTTAGTTTCTGCTGTATAACAAAGTGAATCAGCTATACATATATCCCCATATCCCCTCCCTCTTGCGTCTCCCTCCCACCCTCAGCTATGCATATACATATATCCCCATATCTCCTCCCTCTTGCTTCTCCCTGTCTCCCACCCTCCCTATCCCACCCCTCTAGGTGGTCACAAATCACCGAACTGATCTCCCTGTGCTATGCGGCTGCTTCCCACTAGCTATCTATTTTACATTTGGTAGTGTATATATCTCCATGTCACTCTCTCACTTCGTCCCAGCTTACCCTTCCGTCTCCCCGTGTCCTCAAGTCCATTCTCTACGTCTGCGTCTTTATTCCTGTCCTGCCCCTAGGTTCTTCAGAACCATTTTTTTTTAGATTCTTTCTCTCTATATATATGTGTTAGCATACAGTATTTGTTTTTCTCTTTCTGACTTACTTCACTCTGTATGACAGACCCTAGGCCCATCCACCTCACTACAAATAACTCAATTTCGTTTCTTTTTATGGCTGAGTAATATTCCATTGTTTATATGTGCCACATCTTCTTTATCCATTCATCTGTCCATGGACACTTAGGTTGCTTCCATGTCCTGACTATTGAAAATAGAGCTGCAATGAACATTGTGGTACATGACTCTTTTTGAATTACGGTTTTCTCAGGGTATATGCCCAGTAGTGGGATTGCTGGGTCATATGGTAGCTCTGTTTTTAGTTTTTTTAGGAACCTCCATACTGTTCTCCATAGTGGCTGTATCAATTTGCATTCCCACCAACAGTACAAGAGGGTTCCCTTTTCTCCACACCCTCTCCAGCATTTACTGTGTGTAGATTTTTTGATGATGGCCATTCTGACCGGGTTCCCTTTTCTCCATACCCTCTCCAGCATTTATTGTGTGTAGATTTTCTGATGATGGCCATTCTGACTGGTGGGAGATGATATCTCATTATAGTTTTGACTTGCATTTCTTTAATGATTAGTGATGTTGAGCATCCTTTCATGTGTTTGTCGGCAATCTGTATATCTTCTTTGAAAAAATGTCTATTTAGGTCTTCTGCCCATTTTGGGATTGGGTTGTTTGTTTTTTTGCTATTGAGCTGCATGAGCTGCTTGTAAATTTTGGAGATTAATCCTTTGTCAGTTGCTTCGTTTGCAAACATTTTCTCCCATTCTCAGGGTTGTCTTTTCGAGGGTTTCCTTTGCTGTGCAAAAGCTTTTAAATTTCATCAGGTCCCATTTGTTTATTTTTGTTTTTATTTCCATTTCTTTAGGAGGTGGGTCAGAAAGGATCTTGCTGTGATTTATGTCATAGAGTGTTCTGCCTATGTTTTCCTCTAAGAGTTTTATAGTGTCTGGCCTTACATTTAGGTCTCTAATCCATTTTGAGTTTATTTTTGCTGGCACTTGAATTTGAAGTAAGGTATGTCTTATGCCTGAGTAGAAATGAAGGGCTTGCTAATGTATTTCTTTTGTTGTACAGTATGTCCAGAGTGTCCGTACTTGTCACATGTGCTGGGAGCAAGAGGACAGTCACTTTCCTTGCCCAGCATAAACCACAGCAAGTGGCATTGGCGTTAAAGAATGCCAAAGATGGGGAGGGGCTCCTTTATATTTTGTTTTTGATTTCCAGCCCAGCAGCAAACACTGACTGGAATCATGTTTTTGAAGAAATGCTTGGTTTTGTTTTCTTTCTTCTATGAGTTAGCAGTACACCCCTTATCCAAATGGTTAAAACTTTTCAACTGATTTTGACTGATTTAATCAGTCAAAAATAAATCTGCACCAGCCAAATTACTTCTGTGGTTTTCTCCCTTTAGAAAACAAACAACCTGATAGTCAATCAAAAAAGGAAAACTAGCTTGTACATGATCCTAGATCTAAATAATGTGCACACAAAAAAACAAATAATAACCTGTTCTACTTTAGTGGCACATTTTGTAGTATACTTAATGCTATAAAAAAAATCAAGTGAGTGATCCTTTACAAAGTTGATGAAAACTTGTTTATCATTTTGTTGAATGGGGAAAAATTGAGGCAAAAAAAGGTTGAAATCGTATCTTGTAGTGTAGGAAGAAGTCAGCCTCTACTGTGTCCCTGCTAATCAGTTATCCACTGAGAGTTAGTGACCAAACTGTATTAGGGTTATGAATTTTTATTCCCATTTGTCTACCAAAATAAAGAAGCTGGAGAAGTATAAGTGAATTTAAATAATAAATTAGGAAAAAAAGGAACTCACTTTTCAAATAATTCTCATCCCATGGTTTTGAACATATTGCATTTTGTCAAATCATATTCTCTATCAGCATAGCTACCTACACTAAAAGCTTGTTTTAAAATGGTTGGATGTGAACCATGTCTGTCCCCTGACATTAGCTTGGAAACATCAAACCTCATTACACCAAATTTTAAATGTTATATTCTGGGAGTTTTGGTGGTGTTTTTTTTTTTTTAAGATAAGTGAGCCTGTAAGCTCCATTTTTTTTGTTGTTAAATTCAATTTTTATTGCTTCTAATAGAAAACAAAAGAAGGATAAAAATCAAATGCCAAGTTTATGCTTGCCTCTATGCAAATATTACACATTTTTTCCTTTAATGGAATGTAAACCTGGACCCTTTCTCCAGTGATTTCATCGAAGGAACTGGCAAATATACTTCCTGATATCCTGCTGCAGTATCTTTTAAAAAATATCATTTCAGAATGCATTTAGGGAAGAAAATGAGAGATAGGAGCGTGGGAGAACCTTAGGTGGAAGCTTGGAAAGTGAATGCTACTTCCCTTGAAAGCTCAGTACTTTATTTGGAGTTGGCTTTCATTCTCCCTATAAGAATAGTTTTCCAATACTTCAGGGATACTTGTGTATAACTAAAAGCTTGGTTCAACCCTGCAGCTCTTCTTCAGAAAAAAATTCAACTATTTTACCTCTTTTTTTTCTTTAAATTGGTTGCATTTTAATCATTTTCCAGCAAAACTTAAGATATATATTATCAGAAATCAGAGCCTGTTAATAGAACTATTATGACACAATTAGAAAAATATCTGAGCCAAACAATACCTTTACTTTATTCTAAATTCCTACAGTTTTTACTTTTTTTCTTTAGTTTGTTTTAAATGTTTTCATTGTAACCCCCTCAAGCTGAAGAACTATGCCCTCTATCCCTTTGTGGTTTTCATTCTTATGTGCTATGTATGCACTTGGTAGAAACTTGGAAATATTTGTTCAACAATCTTACGAGTCAATAAATGAGAAAGAGAGTAAGAGAATGCATGAGTGATTGAGGCTACTACACAATGAAGGAAAATCCATACCAGATATGCAGGAACGGAAGTGATATCATGAGACCAGCGTGGAGGATAAGAGCTAAGGATTTCCTACGGAGTTCAAATAGTACAATTAAAGGGGTTTGTTACTGTCTTCAAAAGCATGAAATAGTACATAAGACCGCTTCATAAGTTGATTTTCTCATAGAGAAGCTGAAGATTTTTATGTATCCCATCCATTTAAAGGCAGCCTTCTTTTAAAACACAGCAGGATGCAGAAGAAAAAAAATTTTTGTATCTTAAAATTTACAGATATAATATACCAAAATATAGTCTCAAAAGAAAATTATGTGATTAACCTGATTCTTGGATAGATCCTTTTTGAAGTGCTCAAAATAAATATATAAATTATGGCTTTTGTCCTTCCTATTTAAAATTTCCTTTTGGTTAGCCAATAAAAACATGCATGACTAAGAAAGATTCGAGAAACACTAGAACCCATGAAATTTTATTTCATAAAATAAATTTTATAGGCATTATCTTAGAAAGACTAAATTTGATCCAGCTTTGCCAGCAGCTTAAATAATAAAGATGGAGAGAGTGGAAATCTTAAAATTTTACAAAACACTCGCTAATTCTTACCATACTTACTAGCTAATGTTTGGCATGTATCAACAAAAGAGACGAGTATTATTTATGTAATAATTTTAATAAGCAGTTTCAAAAAAAAATCTTAACAAGATACTGAGCATGTTGCTAGTGTACTTTCTAGCCTAACAGACTTGCATGATCTCTGTTATCAATTAGTGTTTGCTGAGTCCTTCCCTATATCATATCATGGTCCCAGTTCTGGAAAAGTGGGATAGAATTTAGTGGTACTTGGGATAGGCTTGTCGTGGTGGAAGACGAGCAATCTCATTGAAGTAAAAGCCAAAGTAATCTCTTTTGAAAGATGGGCAGTGTGGAAAACCCATAATAACCAGATTAAAGAAAACATATGTGGGGTTTTTCAAGTTTAATAATTCAGTTTGACAAGCTAGTATAAGATATATCAATATTTTGATTAAGCAATGTATAATGTAATTTTCCCTCTCAGCAAAAATAAATAAATGAATGAATACGTTTTTTTAAAAATTGACTTTGAGAGACCAACAGAATCTAAACCCCATTTCTCTCAGTATTAATAATGTTCAGTTATTCAAAAAATACTTTTAAAGCTCTGCTCTGTGACAGGCAGAGTACTCAAACCATACCGATGGACTAATGATGCAAAAAGCAAGAGTTTCCTCCCACATATGAAGTAGGTAATCTAATGAGCCTGGGGAGAGACTGACTTTAAATAATCACATAAATAAATAAAAATTGTATCTAAGAAAAGGAAAGGCAACTGGTACAAAGAAAACTTAAAATAGGGGTACTTTTCCTCCTCTGAGTGAAGACTCCCTGATGGAGGAAAGGAATACAAGGATGTTATAGGAAAAAGAAAAGCAGTGTGGCGGGTTGCTGAGTTCCAGAGGGGTCCGGATCCGGATCTGTAGGCAGAGGCCAGAACTGAAGGGCCAAGTTAAAAACATTTGAAGGTCACAGCTAAGGTCTTGTTGAAGATGTTTGACTTTATTCTGAGGGCAACTGGAATCTGTTTAAGGATCTTAAGTAGAAAGGCTAACATGATTAGATTTATGTTTTGCAAAGGTCACTCTTGCCCCAGCGTGGAGAATGGATTTTAGGGGGCTAGAGTGAACTTTGGGAGGCCATTCGGAAGCTCTTGCAGTCTTTGGGTTGGAGGTGATGGTAGCCTCTAGCAGAACAGTTTGGAGGAGATGAGACATGGAGAGATGTGAATGGATTTAAGAGATTTGAATACAGTTTACATAATAAAAACAAAGAGTACCAGAATCTTGAAATACTGTCTGAAGGTGTGGTAGTACCCAGCCAGAGAGGCTGAGAGCTATACTTACCCAACGACTTCCTTTTTTAAGCCCCTCATTCTACCCGTAGTGCACCCTTCCCATGTCTCCAAGCCAACTTCATTCTATTTGGTACACCTTTTGGAATCCCATCTTGTCGTGAAGAACTGCAGTATGAAATACAGTACTGGCATAAAATGTCATTAACTTTTTTCAAACAGACAGATTCTAGAACGTTATCCCTCATTCAATGTCCCACACCTATTTTTGGTCCACATATGGACTTGTCTTATTTTGTATGAAATATAAATGCAAGAAGTAAGTGTATTTCTGTTTTCCTTTGAAGCTTTTAGATGCTACGTCAATTCCACATCTGTCTTTATTGGAGCTAGTTCACTTCTATTTAATATTCCAAACAATATTCTAAGTGATTCTTAAAAAATGGTTGTTTTTTAAGTGAAACATTCAAAGAAACAGATATGCTCTCAGAGGAAATACATAGACGCTGATTACAAGTAAGAATATTGTTCTTTTGGTGCAGGATTATTCCATGTGGACCCAATCACAAACCCACAAACCCACTGTGAAGGCATTCTGATTATTGGATTCCTGATTGGTGGAAACTAAGTCACTATGGCCCCTCTTAGCAAGTCAAGCTGCCAAGAAAAGATGCAATGGAAATATATATAAACTTTTAAGGACATTTATAATGGCAACCATGTTTTCAAAATTTACCCCTTTCTTGGAATTTCTACGTTTTGAAAGTTCCATCAGTTTCTTCTTCTGTCCTCATGATTCCCCATAGTGACCATCTATAAACAAAGCAAAATCTGCACACGAGAAAAGAGATGAATAGCCAAGGTCTACGGGACATGGTTTTACTAGATTCTAAAATAAAAGGAAGGTTTACAGGAAGGTTGTTTTAAAAAAATTACAGTGATATATCAAAATCCCTATTTCATGCTCAGTACAGAAAGAACTGTAAAAAGATTATTTTTTTCCTTTTCAATATTATTTCCTTTTCTAGCCATTGTTTTGTGAAAATTGGAAAATACAAATAAGCAAAAAGAAAAAATTTTAAAATAGCTGTAATTTCATCATTCAGAAATATTTACTGTTAACACTTGGTTATATAGTTTTTCAGTCAAATGTATTTTACAAAAATGGAAGAGAATTGGGAACACAGTTAAGTGTATATTGTAGTAGTTGAGAGCAAAACAAGATTGGAATCCCACCTCTGCCTCTTACTACCTGCGTGACCTTGGGTAAATTACTTAAACCCTCTGTGCCTTGGTTTCCTCATTTGTAAAAAGGAGATATTAAAAGTACCTACTTTGTAGAGTTGTTACAAGGATTAGATGAGTTAGTATTTTTTAAGACCTTAGAATAATGTATGTTACATATCAAGTAATTATTATACAGTTTTGTAATACATTTCTAAATCTTTTTAATACAAAATTAATATACTGCCATTGTAAATAAATTAAATACTGAAGTACATTAGGAAATAAAAGTTCCCCTCTTTCTTCCTCATATCCCATTACCTATATAACCTGTTCTTTCAACTGAATAGATACTGTGAACATCTTTCCATGTCATTAAATATCCTTCTATGGCTCTATAGAACTTTCATTAAAAGAAGTGCTATGCATGTTATAAGTTTAGAATACCTAACAGTCCATATTCCATTTCAGGACACTGCACACATATTATAACCATAAAGATTACTTTAAAAGATGCTCCTTTAAGGATTCAATAGTCCTAAAACATATTAAGAAAATCTCTCTGATATTCACATTTATGGGAATGATTGAATTGATCTTTGAAAGACCAAGAGATATGGTCTTATTGTCATATTATTAATAAAAAATAATTTTTGAGGCAAAAGCCATATTCTAAAAAGCAAATTAGGGATTTTATGTTTTGCTAGCTGCAGTCAGTTTTTGGTTATGTTGTTTAAATTCATAAGCAAAACAAATAAGCGGATAGTTTGTTGAGAATGATGACTAATTGTTATTTAAACTTTACTACCAATTGTTGATATAACACTTATTTGCATACTTCAGAGCTGTCTAGAATATATAATGGGCCCTAATCTGTAGTGTTCATTTGACAACAGGAGGTTCAAAACGTGATGGCAATAACATGGGAAAGTTGTAGAACTTAAAGGAGGGAGGATTTAAGAATTCTTTTTGGAACTTGGCATTTCTTTGGCAAATTGTATGACTGCTGCGTTTCCACCAGTTGGGATATGAAGTATATGGAAGTGTATATGACTAGTGTTTATCTTAGTACAAGATTTGCACGTCAAAATTAAATAGTCTGTGGTGATCCTCAACCTTCCCCATACGCACAAGCTAATTTAGTTAAAGAAATATGAGTGTGTTTGGGTGTCAAGGAGTTTGCCTAGTGGAGTCTAAGATTTTCATTTTAGAAAAGGTTGTACTGAGAGAAAAACATGTTCTACAGCAACTATTATCTGGCATCCAAATTCACAATTAGCTAACTGGTCCTCGCATATCTTTGAGGCATATGGAAATTGACGATGAAAGTGTCTAGTGTAACTAGAAATATAATTTGATGAAAACTGAAGCAGTGAACTGTGAGAAACTGTTAAAACCAGTGTCATCGAACAGTGCTTCAAAAATAATGACACAGGACTACTAGCCCTTTTTGAGTAATATTGGGTAAAAATGAGAAAAGCACATGGTATGTACAAAAAGTTTAAATATATGAGGTAATGCTCTTTTTAATTACTGTTATTACAAAGGCCACTCCAAAAGTCTACACCCAGACTCCTTTCCATTATCTCTAAGTAGACAATGACATCACGTCTCCTCTAAATTATTCAGACTCAGGGGATGGACTTGGCTCATTCAATAGGGAATGCCATGTTTGGTGTTGGCACGATGCTTAAAGTCTCACTCCACATCATCCCCAAACCGAGGAGCACGTTTGATGGTGGCCAAATGATTTTTTAAAATTCCCTGTAAACTTTAAGCACTCAGAAAATCATGAAGAACAAAAATAGCACTGCACCATAAGGTATAATCATAAAACGTCATAGAAGGAGGAAAACTTAAAAAGCGGAAAATGCTCCAGTCATCTGAAGGCTAGCAGTTCGTGAAGTCATTAGAAGTCATTCCATACGGGCTGAGTTTGAGGAAAAGTCAGAGGTTGCTTTGTTCTTGACTCTGAGTGAAATCAAAACCTACCCAGACTCTGTACAAAGGCAACTGCGGTCTGCTTTTTTCTTGCTCGGGATTTGCCACTAAACACACGTAAATGACTTATGTTCAGAAAAGTCTGTGATTCTGTTCATATTAATCCATGTCTCAGGCTGGACAAATGCCTAAGCACAATCAAAGAAGGGGGTAGAAGCCTGCCTTTTCAAACAGGCTCGAAAATTTGTACCGAAAAATCACAGGGTGACAGAGACAGCTGGAAAAATTGCAGCTGGGGCTCTGATTTTCGTGCCAGTGTTACACTTAATGCAAAGGGAATGCAGATGATAGATTGAGAGTTATGTATGTCCTTTAGTTCCTCAGTACTGTACTTACACAGAGGTAAAAATATAAAATTTTAAAAGTAGCCTCATCCTAATGTAACACAAAAAAATCCTTACTGTTGCACTGAATTAATACATAAGAATCCAGCAACAAGTTGCTAATAAAACTAGATAAACAGACCCAACAAATAAAGAGTAAAGCAATACCTCCAAAATTCATCAATAGAAAGGTGTTTCACTAATGGACCTTAATAATCATTTCTTTGGAAAAAGAGTCCTAACAAGTGTATTTACACATAAAACACTCTGCAAGATGGCTTAAAATGCTGGGGCCATAAGGGGTTTTCAAATCAAAGGTTTTAGGACCTTTGTGCTTTTGAAAGGAATGTATATGATTTTTCTTGGGTTTTAGTAGTGGTTTTATTCATAATGGAAAATTAAAAAAACAAGGTATTAGAGGTAATTCTCTGTATCATCCCTATTCGAACGAACCTTTTCACTTAAGGTACTATTCAATATAATTTGTTCAGATGAGGTGTGTCATCCACAACAGAAATGCCGTGTGTAAAATGGAGATCATTGAAAGTTTTATTGAGATGTATTGGGAGTCTCTGGGGACCATGCTGATTTGGGCTGTGTTTTCAGACTCCAACACTCTGTGGTCTTTGACAGGCATGAAGAAAAGCCAGACCAAAACAGTTCTCACAGCGCAGCCGGTGGTCACAAAGAACAGCCCATGGAGATGTCTGTCACTGAAAGATCAGCCTCTGGAAGAGAACCAAAGAGGAAAAGAGGTGGAAACGGAGTGTGTGTGTGCGTGTGTGTGTTTGTGTGTGTGTGTGTGTGTGTGTGTGAGAGAAAGAGAAGATGAAAATATAATATTTGAACACTATAATATTTGAACACTATAATATAATATTTGAACCCTGAAAAACATCAGTGGTTGAAACCACAGGCCTACATTTTTCTCTTCTATCTCCAAGGACTTCATTAATAAAATAGTAAGTATAGGTGGTTAATCACGCAATTACATTTAAAAAATCTTCTAGAACCTTCTGGCATCTTAGGGAAATTGACTAATAAGTTCCAGAAGGAGGGATGGAATATTCCTAGAAACAACATGCTCATTCTCTTACTTCATTTTTTAGTTTAACATCTTCACCTTTAGTAAAGCAGCATCATAGTCTATATGTTAATTATAACATTAGCTATTTTTCTAACTGGTTTTTTGACATTTATGTGATCTTATGTTAAAATTCTTTTCAGGGTGATATTTTGATGACCGATTGATGATATTTAATGGAACATACATTTTTATTTAATATGTGTATGCATGCCCCGAAGCTTTTTTTTTTTTTTTTTTTTTTTTTTTTTTTTTTTTTTTTTTTGCGGTACGCGGGCCTCCCACTGCTGCGGCCTCTCCCGTTGCGGAGCACAGGCTCCGGACGCGCAGGCTCAGCGGCCATGGCTCACGGGCCCAGCCGCTCCGCGGCACGTGGGATCCTCCCGGACCGGGGCACGAACCCGCGCCCCCTGCATCGGCAGGCGGACCCCCAACCACCGCGCCACCAGGGAAGCCCCCCGAAGCTTTTTTAAAAAAAGATTAAAGTGCTCTAAACCCATATATATATAAACTCATGCACCCCTAATATGTGAATTCTTCAAACAAGCCTGTTTAAGATAAAATCATAATCTAATATGTAGCTAGGCTTCTCTCCTGCCATTCTCTCACCACTTTTTTTTTTTTTTTTTTTTTCTGGTTTTCCAAATAAACAGCAGGCCCTAAGGGCTCTTTGAACTCACTGGAGTGTTTAGTGCCAACAATCATTGGTTCATGCAGCTTATCTTTTCCTGGTATTTCTATGTGATTTAATAGTTCCAGCCTGGCCAAGGGAATGAAAACTTCTGGGTCTGTTTCTGGAAGTGCTGCACTCCCCATTGCCATCTGTGATAAACCAAATAACCTTTCTCTGCCTCAGCTATTTTCTTATAACCGTGTCTGTTTTGCAGCGATGGAGTGAAGCTTGATAAAATAGTTGGAATCGTTCATCAGTGAAGCAAAGCTGGCTTCTGAGTCACGCAGGTGTGTCAATTAATTAACGAATAAGTACCAACCTTTGGATGGTGATATTAATTAAATATCCAACATTAAGGTGGCATTTAATTGCCAAGGGATTAATAAAACAGATCCTTACTCTATTAGATTGGGATTCTTTAGTTATAAGTAATAGAATCTGACCCTGGCTAAGATCAGCAACAGGAGTTTATTGAAACATTAACAGGATTACATCAATCCGAAGGCTCAGGGTGGTGGATTAAATTTTCTGAAAATGATTGCACCAGTATATTTCTATCCCGCATGTCCTTCCAATGTGATGTTGACGGTACTCTGTTGAGAGGTGAGAGGTTTAAGTTCTTTCCCCTTGAATGTGGGTGGACTTTCACATTGCTTCAATCAAGAGTGCAGCAGAAGTGCCACAGCATGACTTTGCAGGCTAGGTCAGGACAAGAGATAGGGCTTCTCCGTGCATCTTTGTTCCCTGAGCTGCTGCGTAAGAAGTCTGGCCGCCCTAAAGTCATCATATATGGAAAGACCATATAAAGGTTTCAAGACATGCCCAAGGAGACCCAATTATTCTGGTCTCCATCTGTTTCAGCCTTCTCTGAGCAGGTACCGGACGTGTGAGCACACCTTCAAGTCCTACCTTTAAAATCCCACCAGATAAAAAAGAGTAGAGGAGAAATAAGCTGTCCCTGCTGAGTCCTGCCCAGAATGCAGAGTCTGGAGCACAATGACGTTATTGTTTTTGTTGTTTTAAACCACTAAATTAGGGATGGATTGTAACACTTGGTCAGGAAGCAGGAATCAAGAAGAGAATATGGAAAGGGCTGGGAACGAGGAACTAGAGAAATATACTGTAGCATGAATAGTGTGGTTGCGGTACTGCCATCAGGATGACTCAACTCCAAATGTCTCTTCAATCCTGTATCACTTATTCAAGAGTCAGAGTCTTGGAGAGTACATCCATGGACCAACCTGAAACAGTTAAGTCCACCTCCTGCCTATATCTGAGTGATTCAGGAAAGATTTGGCACAAAGAGTCCCCAGCAGCTGGTGTGACTCCATAGTAGGAAGGCAGGCACCTGGATTCATCATCCGCACCAAGACTATGGCTCAAGGGGAAAGAAATTCTCCAAAAAGAATTTGGATGTCTTTCAGAAGGGTAAATGGAGACAGAAAGTAAAAAGACAATGAGTACGCTCAGGTCACATTTCATTCTACTTAAATAAACAAGTAGTTATAGTATCCTTGAATACAAATTAATGGCAAAGATGCCTTGTCTGCTAGTGGTTTTATTGACTGAAGTCATTGAAATAGTCTTCAAGATAAAGTAGTTCATCGGGTGTTATATATTATCTTCCTTCCTTCCCTCCCTCCTTCCATTCTTTCTTTCCTCCTTCCTTACTTCCTTTCTCCCACCCTCCCTCCCTCCCTTCCTTGCTCCCTTTCTCTCTCTCTTTCTTTCTTTCATAATCTTTAATAATTTAGTGTTTAGCACTCAGTCTACAAAATACTCACAAACATAAGACAAAAGCCTGCAGATTATATATAAAAACACTCAGAGCCGCCCTAAACCTTTTTTGGAACAAGATGGAGAAATAAACAAATACTAAATTAATAAAATACTAAAAAATTTTTGAACACCATTGTTTCTCAAACTATGGTCCTTTTCCATTTGTATTGAATCTGTATCAAATGTGGGGCTCAACATATGCATGCATGACACATGAACTCACACACACACACACACAATTGCCTCAATCATTTTCAATCAAATAAGCTGCTCAATTTCTTGAAAATAGTAAGACTCACTGATTGTTCGACTGGATCAGTGGTTTATTTGACTGAATTGAAAGGCCATTGATCCAGTGGCCCCATGATAGAAAATGCAAAGGATAATTTTCCCTTACTGTCATGGTTCATTCAAGTTTTAATTTGTTTTGGTTATTTAACAGGAGACATTGTTCCCTTTTAAATGATAATACATGCAGTGAGAAAAAATGATGCTTTGTCACTGAGATTTATTTAAGCCTTTAAACATGAGAAATAAAGACATCCTTTAAACCAAGATGCCTTCTTTGCTGTAGAAAAGACATCTGTACAAGACTCATGATTTTTCACAAGAATTGAAATCAGATTACATATATTTACACACAATATATACTGAAAGTATACAGCATTGCTAAGATAGTTTATTGTCTTTTTCTTGACCATGCATAGAATAGACTTGGGAATACAACAAAATATGAAGAGTTCAAGCCAAGCTTGGGAGTCTCACATAAGTTTCAAACTTTATTGGTGAAATTATTTGAGAGAGAGAGAGAGAAATATTTATCTCAGAAATTGAGAATTCCAAAATTCTGTTTTGAGGTTTAAGTGATTGTTTTTCTCCTTCTTTTTTTTTTTTTGCGTTACGTGGGCCTCTCACTGTTGTGGCCTCTCCCGTTGCGGAGCACAGGCTTCGGACATGCAGGCTCAGCGGCCATGGCTCACGGGCCCAGCCGCTCCGTGGCATGTGGGATCTTCCCGGACCGGGGCACGAACCCGTGTCCCCTGCATCGGCAGGCGGACTCTCAACCACTGTGCCACCAAGGAAACCTTTTTTTTTTTTTTTTTTTAACTACTTCTGCTTTTTTTTTTTTAGCTTGATTTGGGCAGTGAAATCTAGCGAAATAAGGAAACTGGCTTGAGTGTGGAAAAGCAGTGTAAAAGTGAAAAGACCATATCACTGTACAGTCTCTTACTGCTGTTCTTTCACTGATTTGTGACAGAGAGATTTCTCAACGTCAGCACTATCAACATTCAGGTTGGAAAGTGCTTTGTTGAAGTAGCTGACCTGTACATTGTAGGATGTTTAGCAGCATGCCTGGCTTCTACCCACCTGATGCTAGTAGCACTTCAGTCTTTTTTTAAGTTGTGGTAAAATACATGTGCATAAAATTTACCATTTTAATCCTTTTTAAGTGTGCAGTTCAGTGGCATTAAGTACATTCCCCTTGCTGTGCAACTATCGCCAGCATCCGTCTCCAGCACTTTTTTATCTTCCCAGACTGAAACTTCATACCTATTGAACAACAGCTTGCCTTTCCCACCTCAACCCCTGCTAACCTCCATTCTACTTTCTTTCTCTGTGGATTTGACTACTCAAGGTACCTCATATAAATGGAGTCACACAATATTTGTCTTTTGTGACTAGCTTATTTCACTATTGTAATGTCTTCAAGGTTTATCCATGTTGTAGCATGTCAGCATTTCCTTCCTTTTTCAGGTTGAATAATATTCTACTGTATGGATATACCACATTTTGTTTATTCACTCATCTCTGAATGGAGCTTGGGTTGGTTTCACCTTTTGGCTATTATGAATAATATTGCTGTGAACATGGGTATACAAATATTTGCTTGAATTTCTACTTTCAGTTCTCTTGAATACGTAGACAGAAGTAGAATTGCTGGGTCAAATATCTCCAGACAATGCTGAATGTCCCCTGAGGGGCAAAATCACCCCCGATTAAGAACCACTTGTCTAAAGGAATGAACATCTTTGAACAATGGTATTTCCACAGAGCTGAATCATGGGCTTTTAGGTTGAGAAGGGACATTGGAAGCCATCTGGTTGAGTAAATGATCTCTACTTCATCCCTAAGACCTGTATTTGGCCACCAGCAGTGTTTGGTAAGTCAGTTACCCATAAGGCCACCTCAAACTTGCCCCATCAGTTCTTCTCTCTTTAATCTCTTTTAGTCCACTGGCTCCTTCCCATCATCTTCTACATGTTCATGTCTGTATATCCTATATCTTCCACCTTCTAGTCATCAGCAAACATCTTAATAGAGTAATCTACAAAACTTCAACTTCGATTTAGTCTTTCTTTTTTTTTTTTTTGCGGTACGCGGGCCTCTCACCGTTGTGGCCTCTCCCGTTGCAGAGCACAGGCTCCAGACGCGCAGGCTCAGCGGCCATGGCGCACGGGTCCAGCTGCTCCATGGCATGTGGGATCCTCCTGGACCGGGGCATGAACCCGCATCCCCTGCATCGGCAGGCAGACTCTCAACCACTGCGCCACCAGGGAAGCCCCCAATTTATTCTTTAATCAATTAACATCTGAAACTGCTTTGAATACAGTCACCTCACTGCTAGATTCAATCAGTTTTCTCTTATCTTTCTTCTTGATATAGTCATCACAATATCCAGTTTCATCTGACCTAACTCTCAGGTGTGTCATTTATTTACCAAGTATTTATTACATCTACTATGTATTACTGTGTAATAAACAATTTTACTGGCCTTTCTCTCTGGTTCCTGGAAGTAACCTCTAAACAGTTGGAATTTCCCAAGTGACAGGTGTATCTTTGTTATTCATTATGCACCCCTCAGGCCACATTTGAAAGTTTATGCTAATGAGGAGACTCATGGTGGACTCCTAGATAGTTTATGTAAATGAGATGAGTCAGGAGAGGGGCTGGCCATGCTAGAAAGACCAACCACACATTAGACTTCAGGGCTTTGAGCCCCAAAAGTAATGTAAGCCTGACTCCTGAGGAGATGGATGGGGCTGGAGATGGAGTCACATGGGCAATGATTCAAAGAACCCTGCCTGTATAATGAAACCCTGATAAAAACTCTGGAAACTGAAGTTCAGGTGAGCCTCCTTTGTTGGCAAACACTCTGTGTACTGGCACACACTGATGTACCCAGAGGTAACAGGCACCCTGGGGACAAGGAAGCTTCACATTTGGAACCTTCTTAGACATCATCTTATGTGCCTCTCCTTTTGGCTGGTTCTGATTTGTATCCTTTTGCTATAATTGAACTATAATGATTAAGTATAGTGCCTTCCTGAGTTCCTGGAGTTATTCTAATGAATTATCAAATCTGAGAGGGTAGTGGGAAATTTTGAATTTGCAGCCAGCTGGTCAGAAGTGAGTGTGGCCTGGGGACTCCTGAACTTGTGACTGGTGTCTGAAGTGAGGGCAGTCTTGTGGAGGACTCTCCCCTTATTCTGTGAAGTTTGGCTTAACTCTAGGTAGTTGGTGTCATTACAGTCACCCTGAGGCACTCTGCAATACCATGGTGAGTAAAACATTGATTCCTAGCCTCATGGAGTTTAGAGTAGAGACAGGCAGAGAGAGATAAAAATATAACCAGAAAACCAAACATAGAACCTCCTCTGGGTACAAATGTGTTAAATATCCAAAGACTATTCATAAGTCTATTTGTTCCTAAGTCCAAAATGATGCCATAAAAGGGATGAAAATATGCATATCAATTAATGTTAGGTTTCATTTTGTTTTCATCATAGTCTTATGCCACTAATTAGTAGTTTTCATCATTCTCACTGCTTGTACATTCCTTGGGCATAATGAGTTTAATAATGCTCATAAAACACCTCAAAATTACACACAAACATAGCCAGCTCTAGAGAACCAAGAAAAAATGAAAACAAGATGATTAAGATTAAAATGACTGTACGTGACCACGTCTGTCTTAAGTTGTTGGTAAATAGAATTAACGTGGCTTTGTTCCAGGGCAAAACTGTGTATACAAATGTCTATGAATTTCTTAAGTTGTACTTCACAAAGGAAGGATATACGTACATACATATAAATGGATAAATAAGTGGCCCGTTTAGATGGAAGTTTGGGGAAGGCTTCTCAGCGACCTGAAGGTTGAGTAAAAATTAGGCAGAGAAGGGAGAATACGACTGAAGAAAGAAGTTTTAGCAGGTACAAAGATCCTGAGATAAGAAGAGCTTGGCACACTGGTGGCAAAGGATAGTCTATGTAGGGAGTGTGTCTGGAAGTGAGAAGGCAATTAGGTGAAGCAATCTGCCTCAGCAAGATAGCACCAAGGCTCAGGTATCAGAGGGTGATGATGGTTGAAGATATATTTGGGTAACTAATATGGCTAATACTGGGAAACATGCCCAAACAGTCACCCCGCTGGGATGTGAGCCTTCTGGGGTCTATGGGTGTGTGTGTATGTGCTTGCTTACTAGCCTGTATGAGTGACTTAGAGCTGTAATAATCTGGGGTTAATAATAGGGAGACATCTGGTATGAATTCACTCAGGAGCTTTAGGAATACTTTTGGTTAACATTAACAGCAATTATGAGATATGTATTATCATTAATCTATTTTCAGTAAGAGAAAGGAATACAATTGAATGGTTGCACTGGGATTTGAACTCAAGCAGTGTGGCTCCAGAGCCCTCTCAGCTAACTTGGTTCTGAAAACCACGCCTGTGTTAGGGTGTACCACAGTGGGAGGTGCATTCTCTTCTCCACTGCACTGGGTACCAATTATGAAAATGGAAAGGCTGTGGCTGGATTTCCACACATCCAGTCTCCAGTTAGCAGTGGCCGTGAATTGCTCTCACAACTAACCCAGAGCCAGGCATCCAGACTTGGGGCTAGTGGGGTAGAAGTTGACATATAAGACCTCTGAGGATTAGAACTATATTGGGGAATGAGTTTCTTTAGAAGCCTGGACTTTGTTAAGTCAAGTGAAGGGGATTTGGCTTATGGAGGGATACTGGGATATCCATGCAAAGGAGACTGAATTTCAACTCACAACTGATACAGGCTAGAATATTCTGGTTCTGTGAAGTTATCCAGCTCATCGTTGCTCTTCATTTCCGTAATGATATTAACACAGCCACTCCCATCCTGAGCCTTCTGTGCACAAGTTGAAGCCACTACTCTGAACTGATTTCCTCTCAGTTTGTATTAATCTAGCATCAAAACTCTCCAAATTGAGCCTCTTCAAACTTACTTAGCTGTATTTCCTAAAATTCTTCAAAGTGTTCCTGTAGTGCTAGTCATTCTGATAGTCTTACTGTCCCCAAAACTTCTTTTGCCTTCCCACTTTAGTGCACATTTGGCCAAAATAGTCTTACTCATTTTATTCCACTTTTAAAGCCCATTTCCACATCCTTCCATGAAGCTATTCCTTGAAAGTCACTTCCTTTCTAAATTACCCATTGTCTGTGTGATAGTTTTTGCACATGGTTGTAGTTGTTCTTTATTATATGCTGCTTTGGTGTTTCCCTAAATGTTTGGTGCAAAGTTCCTAAAATGTGTGACACAAACTCCTGGTGGGCATAGAGGAGGTTTTAGGTGGTTTTACAGATATAGCAATGAATAGCATCATATCACATTGTGAGAAATGTATTCCCTCTTTGACTCTTTTTCAATAATTGGGATTAGGACAAGTAACAGTATCTGTTTTGTACTAGTCTATATTTAATACCTATATAACACACACTCCTCCTTACATAGAAATGAAAATCTCTCAGTATCTGGATAGAACATAACAAAATATTTTGCTTTCTTTGTATTTATTTTTATAAACATAAATATAGGCAAGTAATAGAAGTAAATTATTTATTATAGTAATATAAATGTTTTTAAATAAATAGCTTTAAATAAAAATGTGAGTAGATTTTAAAAAGTAAGTAATACTAGTACAGTCTGTGTGTACATGTACCAAAAAACATGAAGTGATACATGAATGCCTGAGGTTTGGAAAACTCTGGTTTTATGAATATCAGTGCTATGTCACCATGAAGCATATAATTCACTGAGGGAATGATATTCTTAAGAAGAAATAGTGGACAATAAGAAGAAAGTTCGTGTGGATATTGGGAAATCTTTGTTCTGACTTTGGCAATGAGGGCTTAAAAGGACAAGTTCCGAAGTCAGGTCACCTAGATTTGAGTCCTGGTTCTACCATGTGTCAGCTGTATTAACTTAGATGATTACTTAGACTTTAAGGCAACACTGTCTAATAGAAATTTCTGTGATGATTTTCTATGTCTGTATAATCTGAGGTGAAGAATGCAGTAGCCACTATTGAACATTTGAAATTTGGCCTGAGGAACATCTGGGGAACAGAATTTTAAATTTTGTTTAAATTAATTTAATTTGAATAACAACATGTAGCTAGGGGTGACTTAGGCTGTGCAGCTCCAAGGCTGAGTTTTCTCATCTGTAAAATAAGGATCATGATACTATTTGCCTCAGAGCGTAGTTTGAGAATTAAATGAGATAATGCACATAAAGTACTTAGTTTAGTACTGGTACAGAAAAAGAGCTTAATAATATTAGAAATATATTTAACTAGCTTTAGTAATTTGTTTCAAGTCTTTGAAACTCAGTAGTTGCTTTTGAATTTTAATTTAATGGTGTCTAAGATCCTCTGAGTACAAATGTATCCCGTTCTGGTCTGCCACCAGACCCAAGTATAGGATGTATAGTAAGGGCTCAATAACTAGGAGAATAGGAGAGTTTTTTGTTGCTGGGGGTGGATTTCTTTAATCTTTCTTGACCTCAGTTTCAAATTTCTTGGAGCTGTGAAAGTTGAAATGTTTAAGACAATAAAAAATTGCAGGGTGACCAAAAGAAACTGTGAGTAAATTTAAAATATTACTTCATGACAAAAGCATTCTAAGTTGGATCTCAAAGCAAGTGTGAAGGTTTGCTGAATTGAGTCTGTCATATGTTTAAGTTTCTGATATTCTGGTCTGATTGTATCAAATAGCCTCCCTCCCTTGAGAATAACAAGAGTTGCCATTTATGAAGAGCATATGGCACGCCTAGCACGTGCCTAGTTATTATTGCTTATTTCATAACAACCTTACAGTGGAGATGCTGTTATTCCTGTTGTAAAGATCAGGAAACTGAGCCTTGGGAAAGTCAAATGAGTTGTCCAAGGTCAAACATCTAAAAGTAGAATCCACCCCTACTTGGTTCTAAAGCTTGCTGTCTTTCCACTATGGCACAATGCATTTCTGAAGGCACATCTAATGAAGTTTTTTTTTTTTTACATCTTTATTGGAGTATAATTGCTTTACAATGGTGTGTTAGTTTCTGCTTTATAACAAAGTGAATCAGTTATACATATACATATGTTCCCATATCTCTTCCCTCTTGCGTCTCCCTCCCTCCCACCCTCCCTATCCCACCCCTCCAGGCGGTCACAAAGCACGGAGCTGATCTCCCTGTGCTATGCGGCTGCTTCCCACTAGCTATCTACCTTACATTGGTAGTGTATATATGTCCATGCCTCACTCTCGCTTTGTCACAGCTTACCCTTCCCCCTCCCCATATCCTCAAGTCCATTCTCTAGTAGGTCTGTGTCTTTATTCCTGTCTTACCCCTAGGTTCTTCATGACATTTTTTTTCTTAAATTCCATATATATGTGTTAGCATACGGTATTTGTCTTTCTCTTTCTGACTTACTTCACTCTGTATGACAGACTCTAGGTCTATCCACCTCATTACAAATAGCTCAATTTCGTTTCTTTTTATGGCTGAGTAATATTCCATTGTATATATATGTGCCACATCTTCTTTATCCATTCATCCGATGATGGACACTTAGGTTGCTTCCATGTCCTGGCTATTGTAAATAGAGCTGCAATGAACATTGTGGTACATGACTCTTTTTGAATTATGGTTTTCTCAGGGTATATACCCAGTAGTGGGATTGCTGGGTCATATGGTAACTCTATTTTTAATTTTTTAAGGAACCTCCATACTGTTCTCCACAGTGGCTGTATCAATTCACATTCCCACCAACAGTGCAAGAGGGTTCCCTTTTCTCCACACCCTCTCCAGCATTTATTGTGTGTAGATTTTTTGATGATAAAGTGAGTCATTAAAATCATCATTACTAAAAATCAAAGGTCAGCTAGTTCCCAGAGAGAACAATTAGCAAACTAGCGAAATATTTTCCCCCACTGTGTATTCTGATATATGTTATAAACCGATAGAAACTTTGCAAAACAGTACAGTGATTAGCCATATACTCACCTAGGTTCACCAATTGCTCAAATGTTATGATTTTGTTCTCTCTCCCTCTCTCTTTTTTCTCCCTCCCTCAATTTTTCTATCTATTCTGACAGTCATAAATAAGCAAAGATATATTTTAGGGTTATTTTCAAGGATTTTTGAATGTTCTTCACGTGGGATGTGAATCTCTCCCTTTCCCCAGTTTAACCAATGTGTTAAAGATTCATAGAGAGATTCTGTCTCGGGAAAGTACCAAGTTACCTCAGGAATTCACTCCTAATCCAGCCCACTTCATACCATAGAGTTCTAAAGTTCATTCCTTCAGGAAAGAGGAAGCTGGGATGGTAATTCTATCATTTACCCACAAGGCATGTAGATGACAAAGTTATATTCACTCGGTACCTTCAGCAACAAAACAAAGCTCCAACAAATCAATTTAAAGGGGAGAAGGGAGTATATTACCTTCCTCCTCTCAAGGCAAGGTCTAACTTTCACAGCAAAATCCTTCGGGGAGTTGATGTATTCTCCTCTCCTGATCTTGTGCGTCTTCTGCAATAACCTGCTAACTGATCTTTGCCTCCCGCTTCTCCCTCCACTCTCTAACTCATTCTGCACCCAGCTGCCAGTTCGACCTTCTGGAAACCCTACTTTGATCATGCATTCCCCTGGCCAAAACTGCCACTGATGTTCTACATCCAACAGGATAGACTTCAGACTTTTTAGTCTCAGATTGATATTCAGCTGGTATCACCTGGCGTGGCTGTATCAATTTTTAGAATATTAAAATACTTCCATACCCCCCGTAAAAGGAATAATCTACTGACTCTATAAAGACCTAACGATCTAGCGCAGGGTCAGCTGTGGCAGAGAGTAAAGGGGCTTAGGAACAGTGCTGGCAGGAAGGTAGGTGGTCAATGGTGACTGCTAAGGGGTGAAGGTAATGGAGGTAATGCCAGCGGTGGTGGCCTGTGCAGCTCCTGTCAGCTCCAAACCAAGATATCATTCTTGTTTTAGGTCTTGCCTTCAGACCACACATCTACTCCATTAAAAATAAGTAAATAGATTTAAAAATCTACCAGTATCTCACTCTCGGCGCTGCTACAATCCAGTCTAGCCCTCCATCACCTCAGCTTTCAAATCAATACATCACCCTCCATGGACCAGCCAGAATGACCTTAATGCTTAAATCAAAATGTACTAGGGCGGACTTCCCTGGCAGTCTAGTGGTTAAGACTCCGCACTATCGATGCAGGGGGCGTGGTCCCTGGTTTGGGAACTAAGATGCCACATGCCGTGCCGCCAATAAATAAATAAATAGATTAATTTAATTAAATAAACAAACCATACTAGGGCACTGCTGAGAAGTCTCAGTGGCTTCCTTGCACATCATCATAGATGAATATCCAACCTCCTGATCATGGTCTACAGTGCGATATGGTCCTGCCCACCCTCTGAGCGCATCTGCTGTACTCACTGGCTTGATTTCCATCCCTCAGTTATGCCAAACTTGCAGCCACTGCAGGATCTTTAGCATCTGCTCTTCTTTCTACTTGGAACAAACTTCATAAATTTTGCTTCATGACTGCCTTCCTCTCCTAAGTCATGTCTTTATCCAAAGTCAGCTCCTCGGAAAGGCTTTCCTGGACCAGTTTTGAAAACTTTTATCTCCCCTACTGCAGTCAATCTCTATCCCATTACCCCATTTTCTTTATTATATCACAAAACTCTTGCAATCATCTTGCACATATCTCTTTGTTTACACATGTATTTACTCTCTTCCTCTTCTGGACTCTAAGGTTCTGAAAGGCAGGCTCCTCTGTCTCATCATTGCTTTATCCCAGCACATAGAACAGTGCCTGGTTGAACATATGTTTGTTGACTGACAGTCTGATTGACAAAACACTGAGCACAGTGGCTGGCACATAGTAAGTCCCCAATATCTGTTAGCTATTTCATCATAAGTATTCTATTTAGTTGTACATCTGTTGGCCTCCCATTTCTCTCACTTATATATACCAGCATCATCAATATGCTTGAAACTAAAATGATTTTGTTGAATCTATTTTTTTACTACAATAAATAATAATCAACCTGTTCTAGAGCTCAGACAGACTTCTTGAGGTAGCTTTAGCCTTTTCTTTCTCTTGATTTTGACTTTGGGAAAAGAAAGAATCAGATTTCTTGCAAAGATTGGTTCTAAGTTTCTCAAGTTATGTATATCTCCTAAAAAACAAATGTTGTAAACTGGCAGCCCGTGGGTTCAATATAGCACTTGAATGTGATTTATTGTTTTTTTTTTAAGAAGATGTTGGGGGTAGGAGTTAATTAATTAATTAATTAATTAATTTTTGCTGTGTTGGGTCTTCGTTTCTGTGCGAGGGCTTTCTCTAGTTGTGGCAAGCAGGAGCCACTCTTCATCGCGGTGCGCGGGCCTCTCGCTATTGCGGCCTCTCTTGTTGCAGAGCACAGGCTCCAGACACGCAGGCTCAGTAGTTGTGGCTCACGGGCCTAGTTGCTCCCGCAGCATGTGGGATCCTCCCAGACCAGGGCTCGAACCCGTGTCCCCTGCATTAGCAGGCAGATTCTCAACCACTGCGCCACCAGGGAAGCCCTGAATGTGATTTGTTTTGCTCGGCACTGTATTAAAGTTTTTTCAGTGTACATTTAAAACTCAAAAGAGTTTACAGTTTGACTTGGAAAAAAGAAATTATATTTTCAGCTTCTCTTTAAAAGAAAAAAGAAGACAGCCTGGATCCAGTGAGCTCAATTTCATGCAACCGTTGGATGCAGCTGAGTAACAGTTGCTCATTTCAACCTGGGCGTTAGCCATTCTAGCCCTCACTGATCCTTTTTCATTCATTTGTCATTTGCTTGTATCCCTGGAAGAATTTGAGTTTGTGATTCATATTGTAAAGAAAGTTTCCATAAGCGGAATAATTTTTTTTTCCACCTTGCTGAATGGAATTATAATTTCTCCGGCTCACCTGATCCAGGGTCCTGGTTTAATTGTTGAACTAAGAGTTGAAGAAGAAAATTTGAGAAAGGAAGCTAACTTAGATATAAGGGGAGGGGGAGAGAGCAGGTAGGAAAGAGGCAGATTTTATACAAGGGACAAGATGTTTTAACCTTTTGGATCCTCTGTTTTCAAAAAGCATATACAATCATAAATTTTAAAAGACACTTAAGATCTTTCTCAGAGCACTAGAAGAGGTTGGAGCAAGGGTAGGGCCCTGAGGTTTAAGAATCATTAGCTCCATTGTAAATCCTCCTCTGAGTGGAATGAGGAAGATGGGAAGCTCTATAAGCAATCATTTAGACATTAAACATCTGCGCTTACTACAATATCAAGCATGAAACTGAAGACCAGTTCAGTAAGTTGATAGAGGCTGAAGCACGGGCTTTGGTGCCAAAGCATAGTTTTATTTTTTTCCCTTTATTATCTACTTCATTCTGGGGGTAATCCTCTTCTTAGATCTTAGGATTCTTAGATCCCCTGCAGCCTCAGTTTCCCAGGTTCCCATGTCAGCTGGCTTTGGCTCAGGGGAGCCACTGGGTGGAGATGGGTGGTGGGAGGAGGGGTGAAGCTTGGGAGTTTCTTCCCCTCCCTCTCTGTCCGGGTGGCACCTCCAGAAGCAGCTGCATCTCCCTGGTGGTTCCAGCTCCCACAGGATAACCCTTCACGGATCCAACTTCCAACAAGAGACATCAGCTCCTGGCCTCAGTTTCTGAGCCACCTCACTTGTCTCTCTAGCAGAGGTGGTAGACGTTCCTGGTTGTTGTCAATTTCTGGGTTACCTCATTTTTCCCCCTTTGGCTTCTCAGTTCCTCTGTCACCTGTGTAAAAAATTCCCTGCCTCAAAATCCTCTTGTTTGAAATACTCAGAGTGGATTCTCTTTTTCTACTGGAATCTGATTGATGTCGGGACATTTCTGCCTAACTTTATTAATACATTGTACTTAGCTTAATTCTATGATTTTACTATTCATTATAAACTCTGAATTTTTTTTTTTTTTTTTTTTGCGATACACGGGCCTCTCACTGTTGTGGCCTCTCCCGTTGCGGAGCACAGGCTCCAGACGTGCAGGCTCAGCGGCCATGGTTCACGGGCCTAGCAGCTCCGTGGCATGTGGGATCTTCCCGGACCAGGGCACGAACCTGTGTCCCCTGCATCGTCAGGCGGACTCTCAACCACTGCGCCACCAGGGAAGCCCTAAACTCTGATTTTTAATATAAATCTTTGTACATTTGCCACTATATTCTTTACATCATAAAGTTTATTAAGTACCCCCTCCCATTGTTGTCATTGTTTTTTTAAATAGAGGAAGATAAGAACAAGTGCTTAAAAACTCTCTGTATGAAATTTCCCTCCTTTGATGTTTCATTTGATGAACTGCGAGACCATGACATATGCAATGCTGGATTCAAATGCTGAAGCATAAATTCATTCATATTTTTACTTAGTAAATGTTTATTGAACCTACTATATGCCAGGTACTCTGCAAAGTTCTAGGAATGTAAGAAAAATTAGTAAGATTTGCAAAGACCCCACAGTCTAGTAAAAAGGACAACCAATTCATAGATAAATATAAAGTAACATGATAAACAGTATAATAGAGACACATTAGAGCAGCAGTCCCCAACATTTTTGGCACCAGGACCGGTTTCATGCAAGACAGTATTTCCACATACGGGGGGGCAGGGGGGATGGTTCAGGCCGTAATGCCAGTGATGGGGAGCGGCTCACCACCTGCTGTGCGGCCCGGTTCCTAACAGGCCGTGGACCAGTACCATCCCACGGCCCAGGGGTTAGGGACCCCTGCATTAGAGGCTTTGTGGGAGCGCATGGCACAGCTATCGAACCCAGCCTGGCAGTATTAAAGTAAGAAGTTTATTATAAAAGGTATCCTTTAAGCAAAAACACAGAGGTATTTAAGAAACCAAAGAATGAATAAGAAAAAAAAAATCTCAATTCACTTCAAAAATTTCTATAGGGTATTCCATCTCAATGAGAATTTAGTAAACACATACTGTGTACCTCACATTGTTCCAAACATTAAGGAATTAAATAAATTCTTATGAAGCAGCTCACAACATATCCAAGGAAAAAGCAGAGAAAATGGGCATTCTTTGAGGGTCTACATTCTACTAGACCTTTTTTGTTTAATGACATTAATGATAATAATGTCATTAATCCTCACCAGGACTCTTTGAAATATTTTTTTCCAATTTGCAGGCAAAAAACCTGAATGTCAGAAAAATAAATAACACATTTAAAGTCATATAGATAAGAAAAATCAAGATCAAACCCAATCCTTCTGCTCCAAAATCCATACTATTTCCATTAATTTTATAAGAAGATTTTAAGAAAAATTCTAGCAGTTTATTTTTATACCATTTTTAGAAAATAAAAATTAATATATCACACTACATAATTTAAAAAGTCAAAAATTCTATGAACTTATGATAAAAAACAAAGCTCTCAACCATGGAAGAGCATCTGAAATGGAGAATTACATTCCAAAGCACAGCAAATTGTTTAAGCATTTATCTAATATTAACGTAGTATCATGTTTGTAAAATGATAAAATATACTGAGTGTATAATCCACTTGTTATTTTAATAACAAGTACTTTATCCACTTGTTATTATGCCTTTAACTTTGTGCTTTCAGCATTTATACTGAGATTTTACTAGTTGACAATGTGCCTTAATGATGAGGTAAAAATAAAAAGATGAAGACAGAAAGTTCTATGTCAGATGACTTGATTAAATATAGGATTAGCTTTATTTCAAATAATTCCCGAGTACTCATCTCAGATTCTGGGAAATTATCGCAATCAAACTAGTACTCATTCATCACTACTTCAAGATAGAAATATGCAGAGTATTCAGGTTGCTTTGAAAGGCTAAACTCTCACTACTAGGTTTACTAAGGTATGCAAAATGTTACAGGTGACATTTCAAACTAGCTGAGTTCTGTGACATGAAACCAAAGTTTGGATAGTATGCCACTCTAAAGACACCAGCAAATCATTTTTTGTCATGTCTCAAGAGAAAAAAATAATAATGGCTCAGATCATAAGAGGCACCCAGTTATGTCCTTGGGTAAAAAAAAAAAAAAGCAAACAAAATAAAGCAAAACAAACACATTGCAATAAGAGTATAGCAAGAAAGATAATAAAGCACAAGGGGAAAAGAAAATATGACCAAATATTCAAAAGTGCATTGGCCCCCACTCTGTGCACTACCAGAGTTCTAGCACACCTAACAAAGTCGACACTTCCTAACAAAAGTTTGTGTTTCAGAAATTAGTTTCTAGGGCAAATATGTGTAATCAGAAATAACTTTGCTAATTTAAGCATGTTATAAAAGGTGTTTGTGTTCTAAGTTTACACCAGAGAAACCCACTTAATAGTTAACAACTTGATAACATACTCATACTATACAATGTAATCACTATTGATAATGTTGTTTCCAAGAAAATGCATTCTATTCTCTTCCTTGGAAATATAGAAATACATTTCCCTTAATCGAGGAGGTGGCTTTAGTAGTCTTCTAGGGTTAGAGATGCAGAACAGGTCTCAAACTAGAGGAACAGAAGGAAGTAGAGACAGAGGAAATTGCAAGGGTAGGACTCTGGTAGGGGCAGCAGAAGTTGCAACCATGGGTGTGAATAGAATTAACTGAGTAGTGTTTCCAGGAAAGCTATTCCAGAAAAGGGAAAAGGAACATTCTACTTGCTCTTTTTCTTTGTTTTTCCTGCCCAAAGTGCAGATATGATGGCTGGAGCTGCAGTGATGATCTCATAGTCATGAGCTGATTTTAAGCATAGAATCCATGTACTAAAGATGTAGAAGAAGAAAGAGTGAGCCTGGAAAATTTGTGAAAATGGGAGCAGTTTTACCAGCCTGAATCTGCCTGCCTTTAAACTTCACTTCCATGAGGTAAAGTAAACATGAATCTTGTTCAAGTTGTTCATATTTGGGTTCTTTGTTCCTAGTAACTAAATACTATTTGTAAGTAATACAAGGAACATAATGAAAATTTATTGAGAGATTTCTCTTTGCCAGGCACTGTTGTTAAGATAATAAATAAAAGACATCACTCTTGCTTTCAAAGTACTTAGTCTATTGCAAGAAAATAGATGACTATAATAATATGTAATGAGTGCTTAGTGTGTTAGGAGAGCACTTTGGAGGGATACTCAAACTCACATGGGGCATTCTTTTAAAGAAAAATCTTGTTGTTTTGTCATGATGCAGACTTAGCTAAAGAATTTCAGTACATTCCAGCTGTATAATACTGGTAGGAATAGATTCTTACTTCTCATCAGTCCTTCCCCAATTTCCTTCATCCCAGTGAATGGCATTTAGGCTTTCATTTTGTCTTTGGTGATGTGTCTAGCTATGAAGCATTTTCATGTATCCTCATGGGATTAGTTGAGCTTTTTGAGCCTGTAGATTGATATCTTTCATCAGATTTGAAAAATTCTTAGCCATTCTCTCTTCAAATATTGCTTTTGCTTATTATCTCTTTCCTATTCTCCTGATGACGGTTAAATGTATGTGAAACCTCTCCTACTCTATGTCACGTATGCTGTCTTCTGCATTTTCTATTGTCTTGTCTTTCCCTGCTTCATTATGGATATTTTCTTCTAGTTCAGTAATTATCCCTTCAGCTATGTCAACTGTCCATTGAATTCTTAATTTTGATTGAATTTTCATTTGCTTAATTTCTATTTGGTTTCTTCTCAAGTTTGTCTTGTCACATTTTAAGATCTTCTGATTTCCTACTTGAAATTATTAAGCCTAAGTTTTATCCCCTTGAATATAGTTGATTTACAGTCTGTGGTTGAAAATTCCAGGATTTAGAGTATTGGTTGGTCGATTTCTAGTCACTTTACATCTGCTGGTCTTGTATTCTCATGTATCTAATCAGATCTCATTTAATGCTGGGCTTGAAGCAGTATTTGTAGAAAAATTTGTGGAGGACACTATTTTTCTCCAGAGAGCATTGTCATTTGTCTTACACAGGCACTTATGCATTAGCAATTGAAGATCATCTTTAATTCAATTTCCATGCCTGAAATTTTTCTGGGTTGCCCAGATGACTGGAAGCTGGTTCTATCTGTGCAAGTGCTGGTTTGCTTCCAGTTTACCTAACTCTTATGATACAGCCCCTTGGGGTTCCAGGCTGAGGTAGAAATGGCTCAGCAGAGTTCCAAGTCTTGCCAAATTTTGGACTCTTTTATTCTCTAGCCCTCTTGAGGATGCTAAAAGAACAATTCAACCTCCAGACCTCCTCTTCTGGCTAGGCAAATATAGGGCAAAAATAGCCTCAAATATTGGGCTTACCTCTCTGGATTTCCATCCTCTTTTGATCTTAGTCTACTGACTTCTCACTTATTTGTTAGCTCTTTGATTATCCTTAAAAGATTTTTTTAGAAACCCTGTATTCCACCTTTATTAGTAGTCTTCAGTAATGATTTGAATGATCAAGTCTGCCATAACCAAAACCAGAAGTCTAGTTCCACCAGTTTTTCTCTAAACTGTATCTGGAATCCATCCAATTCTTTCCATTTCACTACCGACATCCTTGAGTAAATACCATTGTCTCTTACCTAGACTACTGAAATAGTCATTTAACTTAATTTTCCTGTATCCTTTGTTGACTCCTTGAATCTAAGGTTTTTCAACCTTAGCACTATGGACACTTCAGGCCAGATAATTTTTTTGTTGTGGACTGTGGGAGCTGGGTGCAGAGGAGCTGTCCTGTGCATTATAGAATATTTGGTATCATTCTTGGCCTCTACCCACTAGATGCTAATAGCACTCTCCCCCTTCCCTCCCCAGTTATGACAATCAAAAATGTCTGCACACATTGCCAAATGTCACCTGGGAACAAAATCACCTTCCATGGAGAACCACTGTTCTAATCTGTTTATTATACAGAGACAAAGTTCAACCTAAAAAGTACATAAGTCATTAGTGCCTCATCATTGAATGCCCTTTAGTGGCTCTGAGGCAATTATTCAAACTTCTTTTAAAACCTTTCAAGGCCTTATATGCAAGGGTTACTTCTTACATTCCTAACTGCATCTCATGCCAATTTTCTGTTTAGACTTTATTTTGTAGCTACATTGATCGTTTTCCTTCTCAAAACTCTTTATACCTATAGGGCCTTTACATGTGATGTTTCCTTTACCTAGAATGCTTTTATTCTTGCTTTTCATCCTGTAGATCTCAGCTTAATTACCATTTCCTAAATAGACATTTTGTTGAATGAATGGATGAAGCTATTTTAATCCTAGATTGGACACCATCTCAGGTGAAACACCTTATTCTATACCCTCTTAACAAAACAAGTCAAAACAAAACAAAACCTAAACCTATCAACTACTCTTATCTTCTCTACCAAGGCAAATTATGATTTTCTCCTGGTTTGCTGAGTCCCAGGAAACAAAGTTCTGGAAAACAACACTGGCCAGTCCTCAGGATTTTTTCTGCTCATCTTTTTTTTTCCCTAATACTATCCCTCAGATTGTTTCATGATCCTATTATGCTTTATGACCAAACTAATGACTTCTGAGAGGATTAAAAACAAACCAAGGTTCTTCTTTGTTTTCTTTTGTATTTCCTTTACCCTTTCTCCATATTCCTACAAACTGCAATTTTAAGCATGCAGTGAAATCACACAGATAATATTTCTCAAAGGGAATTATATCAAATGTGGCTTACTTCATTTTAAAAAAAAACATTACTTGGACTCCACATTTCTTTCTTTCGTGTTTAGGTTCAGGAGGATGTTAAGTAACATTATTTCTCTTTAGCCCATTATCTCAAGTTTCAGCATAATAATGTCCCTGCCTTAAGGTAGAGGTTAGTTTAATTATTCAAATCTCAGTTGAAAGAATTCTGGAGAACTCTATCCAAATCACCAGACATTTAGATTAGCTAACTTCCTGTTGGAGGATAAACAGTCTGCAGATGCTGAATATGAAAGATAGGAAATAATGCCCATTCACAATATTTGTCTACTATTCCTGCTGCAGCTAAGATTATAAAAGATAGAATGTTAACTTCAATAAAAGAGAGCTTGAATTGACAAGACTTATAGTAGAAAATATTGTGAAACAGTATACTGTCTTTTCATATGTACGGTTTATCATCATTATTTATATCAGACTATGAGAAACAGATGTAAGATGTCTGGAGTTTTCTCTAGGGAGAAATAAGTAATACTAATGAAATACAGATTATGCTTAAACAGATAATCAAGAAATTAAAATTTATGGCACCGAACAACTCTTGGCATGGGAATGATCTACTTGAAGCTTCTGAAGGCACCATGCACCTGAGAAGAAATATCAGATACTCTGAAAAGAGAGAAAGGGTAATTGAACATTTTATATGATTCCATATTCTCTACTTTCTTGGCATATCAATTGTTCTTTTTTTTACTATTTTTAATGGTTGCACTAGAGTTTGCTATATACATTTACAACTAATCCAAGTCCACTTTCAAATGACACTATATTGCTTCACGTATAGTGTAAGCACTTTATAAAAACAAAATGTTCCTGGTTCCTCCTTCCTACCCCTTATATAATTGCTGTCATTCATTTCACTTATATATAAGCATATATACATACATGAACATACATAATGAAATACATTGTTGCTATCATTATTTTGAACATACAGTTATCCTATAAATCAATTAAGAATAAGAAAAATAAAAGTTTTATTTTACTTTTCCTTATTCATTCTCCAGTGTTCTTCTTTTATGTAAATCCAAGTTTCTGACCTATATAATTTTCATTTTCTCTAAACAACTTCTTTTAACATTTCTTTCAAGGCAGATCTACTAGCAACACATTCTCTTAGTTTTTGTTGTTTTGAAAAAGTCTTTATATTTCCTTCACTTTTGAAAGATAATTTTCCAGGGTACAGAATTCTATGTTGCTAGTTTTTTCCTCAACACTTTAAAGATTCCACTCCCTCTCTTCTTGCTTGTACGGTTACTGAGGTGAAGTCAGACATAACTGTTTTGTTTGCTTCTCTTTAGGTAAGGTGTTTTTTTCTTTTATCTTTGATTTTCTAAAGTTTTAATGCAATATGCCTAGGTGGAATTGTTTTATGTTTGTTTGTTTGTTTGTTTTTTAACTTGGTGTTTGACATTAATTTGGAGAAATTATCAGTCATTATTGCTTTAAATATTGCTTCTGTTTCTTTCCATCTTTCTTCTCCTTCTGTTACATGTATTGTTAACACCTTTTGTAGTTGTCCCACAGTTCTTGGATATTGTGTTCTTTCTTTTTCAGTCTTCTTTCCCTTTATTTTTCAGTTTTGGTAATTTCTAATGCCTCTAGCAATTTTTCAATTAGACTTCAGGTTTTCCTACCCTAATATTGGTTCCTGCGTATAAGTGTCTGCTCTGGTAAGTTATGACTCTCTGTATCTGCCTGTTTGTCTCTCCAGTTTCGGGGCAGTAGTTTGCCCTGTCACTCTGCTTCTCTGATGGATCTAAGAAGAGTTGTTGATTTTTCAGTTTGTTCAATTTTGCTACTTATTGTTAGAATGAAGATTTTCAATCTCTTTACATTTAGTTTTCAGAGGCTCAGTTTCATTATACAGTAATGAATGCATCTGCACCCTCTATAGTAATTAACCTTTTTAAAGTAAATAGGACATTCAAAAAATTATGTTAAAGACACATTTGTTTTTCATTCAAAATAAAAACTATTTTATCTCATCTCATGGAAAATGTATACATTTATAATTTAAACTGAATACACCAAAGAGAAGCAAATATGGAGGCAATTTTTCAATTATTCATGCCGAAATTAGATCTTAGAATCCTACAGAGAAGCTGGGCAGGATTCATTCTCTGAGACCAATAGTTGCTCATCAAAGAACTATGTTCATTTTAGGTCTAAAGTTACATAAATGCTGAAATCTTATGTGATCCTACTACCCATTATAAGGTATTTAACATACAGCAGTTGTTATATAATGGGATGAAAAAATTACATAGATAGTTAATTCTATAGTAAGTCACAATGAGAGAGTCTTAGAAAACACAGAGAACTGAAATGATAGTTCATTTTTTAAGAACACTTTAAACAGTTTCTGAAAAACATGAATTTTCCCATGAGCAGAAAACAAAGCAAACGAACAAAAAATTAAAACAAGGTATGAATATAGAATGCTCCAAAGATACCATATAAACTGCAGAGCTCATCTGTTGCTCATCAGAAAACTGAGACTATATCAGACCTTCACAGAAACTTCTGTAAGTATGAGTGAGTGGTATAGAGGCATGAAAGGCAGCTGGGCTTTTAAAGGAGGGGGTTCATAGGTTTGAGATTCATTCTAAGTGTTGAGTGGAGCAAACGTACAATGAAGAAAACAATGATCTCACCAGGGAAGAAGAACTAAAAGGATTTCCTGAAGATTATGGGTCAAGAGAATGACACAGATATGGGTGTTTTTGGATTTATAGTGACATCAGTGTTGAAAAGTTTACACATCACACATTGTCTAAATGGACCCAGATTTGCAGAGGTGAAATGTCAGCCTGCTAATCTAATATGTCTCTTAGCTTCAGAAGACAAGGGAATATATGCCTAATTATTATGCAGGGAAAACAGGTGGAGATGATGCGGACATCCAAGTGATGGGGCGACGGATCTTTGGCCATTCATTTTCCTCCCCAGGACATTGAGTGTCTGTTCTCTTCTCCAGGGAACTGCCTGACTTTCTGCTCACTATTTTCCTGATTATTTGGAAAAGATTGCATTATGTTCTTCCATGATTTCAACTCCTCAAGGCAAACCCTCTGTCCGCAAACTCAAATAGAATACGAATTTCTCTTCTGTGTCCCTGAATACTTGTGCATATCTGTGTCATAGCCCTTATCACTCTGTATGGCAGTAGGTTTCAACTTTTTGGTTTTTGAGCATAGAATTTTTGCCGGAATATTTGAAGACATTAACACGTATCTATCAACGTCACTGTGTTCATTGGGTAGCACTTCAGTCTTGTGTTACTATTTGAGAGGGACGTTTAACCTGCTGATTTATACACTCAGGAGGAAAACTTCTCAAACTTTTCAGTAAAGTGCACAATTTCTCAACAGCTATGGCTTAATATCGCATCTCTTATTCCTCATGGTTCTTTCCTGTAATATGCCACATTGCATAAACTGTTCAACCCCTCTTTCATCTCATTGTATATATCCTACTTTGTAATAAATAAAAATTTAAGTGCTCAAACTTTGGCACATGCCTGTGGAAGATTCAGAGTATACCAATGTCTCATAGTGGCTGAGAACCACTGATTTATCAAAATGGTTGGGCTTTTTTTTTTTTTTACTATCACAGTTAAATGAATGAATCATTTGAATTGAACATAAGATACTATAAATATTAAGTCTATATAGTACAAATGGAAGAATTTAAAGGACTTTGAAAAAATATGGCATGCTCTAAAATGTGGGCATTTAATTTTTTAAGTCCCATAACTCTCTGACCTAAGCAGCCGCTAATTTTCAGAACTTTCATGTAAAGATTTTGCAAATATGCTTGCTCTTTCTTCCCTGATCCTGGCCTCTTCTCTGTCTTTTGCTCGGCACAGACATTTCCTGGCTCTTCCCTAAAATTTCATTATAACTCAGAAGTTACATAAGCCTCAGCATGAAAAACTTTAAAACATTAAACCTCCTTTTTTTTTTTTTAAAGCTGAGGAATGTATTTTATGGGGTCTGCCCAGGAGAGTTCATTATCATGAAGCTAGTTGTGGCACCTAAATAATTAAACTATAACCAATATACGTGTGAAATCACTGACTTAAGCTTACCTTGGTGACTGTTTGCCATTAAATTAGTAGGATAAATAATTTATGTCAAAATGGAGGCCTGAGATAACGCCACTAAAACTGATAGTACTTATCCATTAATTTTAAGGAATTAGATGAAACACAATTCCCCAAGTGCAAGCTATTCTGTGGCAAAAATGGTGTGTTAGTTCTAGAGTTGTATAGATGAGGATTATGGAATTGCTCAGCTGATGTGATAGCTAATGGGGTAGGTGTGTATAAAGCATTGTGCTAAATATATGTGGAAGAAAGGGTGAGTATCTGTGTGAAGCAACCAAATGAGAACAAAAAAATTCTTGGGTTAAAAAAAATAGAACTGTTTATTTTGGTTTTCAGTTTATGGCAATGATTCTTGAGTTTTGGTTGGTCTCAAATCATTTATCCCCAAAGAAAATCTGATTCAATAGGTCTAGGGTGAAGCCCAACAACATTCTTTTAAAATAAGCACTGCAGATGTTTCTGATACAACTGATTAGTGGACCAAATTTTAATAAGAACAGGCCTGTGCAGTTTGATGTGTTTGACCACCACGTCAGCCAGGTCCCTGTCTTGTTCATTTGTATAGCTCTAAACTTAGCTTGGTGCCTTCACTCAGTAAACATCGCTTCTCCAAAGAGCGCTTGAGCCTAGATCTGTGCACAGAGTGGACAATAAGGCAGACAGAGCTTTGACTATGTGGGTGGAAGGAGAACTTTTCAACACCTCATCTCTTAGGACATTCTCTCAAAGTGGCTCTTTTTTGACAGCTGACATTCTGGTGGGGACTTTGATAGAAATATGTCAAAGAAAACAGTTGAAACCAAGAGTTAGACTGTTCAATCCACAATGGAAACATCAGTGTTTTCAGGGTAAATGTCAGTCTGTTTGGTATGCTATAATAGAATATGATAGACCAGGTGGCTTATAAACAACAGAAATTTATTTCTCACAGTTCTGCAGTCTGGAAGCCTAAGATCAAGGCACCAGCATGGTTTTGTTCTGGTCAGGGCCCTCTTCCTGGTTCATAATGGGTGACTTTTCAATGTGTTCTCACATGGTGGAAGGGGGTAGAAAGGAAAAACTGACTTATCCTGTCTTTCTCCTTAACTCTCATGCTACAACCATACTGACAGCACTTCTGATGCCAGATGTATGGTTTTTTTCCCTACACCAAACAGTTCTTTGTGATACCAGCTGAGTGTCCTGCAATTCAATTCAACTCTGACACTAGCTGGAGTTAGCACAGACTCCATAGGTTAAGGGCTCAGTCCCATGAGACAGCCCCCCCCCCTTTCAGATGTCAATGGCAAGTAGCATGTTCCCAGGTCACCCACAACTTCTGTCTGACTTGGCTACAAATCAGAGATTCCCATGACTCTTCCTCCTTGGAAAGACCAAATATTAGAACAGAACATGCTATTCTAGATACTAGTACTCTTATCACTTAGGAAATTACGAGGGTTTTAAGAGCTCTGTGCCGTGAAGCAGGGGCAGAGACCAACTGATGTATTTTCTATAAGGGCTAGCTGGCTTTCTGGGGCCTTTTACAAAAGCACTGATCCCATTCACAAGGGCTCCATCCTCATGACCTAAGCACCTCCCTAAGACCCCACCTCCTAATACCATCACATCAGACATTAGGATTTCAACTTATGAAATCTGGGGGGATGCAAACATTCAGACCATAGCAGTGAGACATAGGAAAAACTGTGTTGCCTTCTTTCTATTTTGCTCCCTTGCAAGCCAATAAGGCTGACCTCATTTCTTGGCCTAGACCCAAGGATGTTCTCCTATTGTTAGAACCAGGGGGGTACCCTGGACTAGTGGAGAATACAACATCAAAGGAGTAGTTGTCAGTCTTATGATTACATAAAAGATGCTAAGTGAACAGGTACTAAGGGTTGCTAACTTAGGGGTGGTGGGGGGGAACGACATTGAAGAATTGCTGCTTAAGTTGAGAATTGAATGGTCAGGGGAATTTAGCAAAGTAAAGAATATAGGAGTTGGGTTGAGTGGGGGAGATTTTCATGGAAAGCAAATTGAATGCATACTGGGGTGACTTTGAGGAAGAAAGCCTAATTTGTAACAAAAGCTGAAAAACCAGTAAGGCTGGATCCCTAGAGAATGATGGGAGATAGGCTGGGAAGATAAGCAGGGTTTAGGCCAAGGAGAACTTTACAAGTCACTGAACTTTTAAATTGAGTGACTAGGCACTTAATAAATATTGTAATTGAATATCACAATAATCTCAAAGTTGAGAAATAATCTCAAAGTTCATAAATTTCCTTGAACCTTGATATGGCAGACCCTACTTACATGCTAACAGAACTCCAGTTTGTTTGAGGTTAGCAATATACCCAACCCCAGGGCATGAATCAAAATAGGTCTAATACAATCATGTCTGTTTTCTTCCTGTTTGCCAGCTACTTACTCTCCTAGCCTCCCTCGTGTCAAGGAATGGCCTATATCTGGCCAATCAGTTGTAAAGGAAAGTATGCTCAGGGCTTGCATTAGTTTCCTGTTGCCGCTATTACAAGCTACCACAAACTCAGTGCCTTAGCACACAGATGAATCCTCTTAAAGTTCTGGATGCCAGAAGTCCAAAATCAATCCCATTGGGCTAAACTTGAGATGTCAGCAGGGCTGTTCCTTTGGGCAACTCTAGGAGAGAATCAGTTTCCTTGCCTTTTCTAGCTTCCAGAGGCCCACTGCATCTTTGCCTTGTCATTCTTTCCTCATATCACTCCAACTTCCTGCCAGTCATTATATGACCTATTTTTCTTCTGTGTCAAACTCTCTGTACCTCCCTCTCATAAGGACCCTTGTGATTACATACAGGGCTCACCTAGTTAATCCAGAATCATCTCCCATCTCAAGATCCTTAATCATACCCGCAAAGTCCTTTTGCCGTATAAAGTAACACTCACTGGTTCTCGGGGCTAAGATGAGGATACGGTGGCTATTATTCCACCTACCAGGTCTTTGGGTAAGTATTTGCTTTCTGATCATTGGAGAGCCCTCTTTTCAGTCTCCCCGTTCCTTGCCAAGAATTCGTAGGAGAGATTATTTTTGTAGCCATAGTTTTTTATTAAACATTTTTAAAATAAATTTTTTCCAGCCTTATTGAGGTATGACTAACAAATAAAAATTGTATGTATTTAGACTGTACAGTGTGATGTTTCTTTAAGGTGTAAGATGTGATGATTTAATATACATATACATTGTGAAATGATTATCACAAGTCAATACATCTGTCATCTCACACAGTTACTTTTTTGGTGAGTGTGTGTGTGTGTGTGTGTGTGTGTGTGTGTGTGTGTGTTGAGAACACTTAAGATCCACTCTCAGCATATTTCAAGTATGCAATACAGTACTATTCCCTGTAATCACCACAACTTAATCAGCATATAACTGAAAATTTGTACCCTTTGACCAACAGGCTCTCCATTTCCCTTACCGTTGAGCCACTGGCAACCATCATTCTACTCTCTGGTTCTTTGGGTGTGACTTTTTTAGATTCCACACGTAAGTGAAATCATACAGCACTTTTCTTTCTCTTCCTGGCTTCGATCACTTAGCATAACGTCCTCCCCAGGTTCATTTTTTTTTTTTTTTTTTTTTTTTTTTTTTGCGGTACTCGGGCCTCTCACTGTTGTGACCTCTCCCGTTGCAGAGCACAGGCTCCGGATGCACAGGCTCAGCGGCCATGGCTCACAAGCCCAGCCGCTCCGCGGCACGTGGGATCTTCCCGGACCTGGGCACGAACCTGTATCCCCTGCATCGGCAGGCGGACTCTCAACCACTGCGCCACCAGGGAAGCCCCCCCAGGTTCATTTTTGTGGAGGCTCGGATGCTTGGAGCTGCTGCAGCCATTTTATAACCAGTAAATGACATCAAAGGATGAAAACCCCACACTAAGGACAGAGAGAGGCTGGGCTCTTGATACCAATGTTGAGCTACTGCACAGAACCTTGAACAATATGCCTCCAAATTTCCTTTAGTGAAGACAGTTAACTGACTTTTCTATTGATGCCACAGTTAGTAGGTATTGTTACTAGCAGCTGAATACATCCTCATGGTTCCGTTTGACAAATGAAGTTCAGTGTTGTTTGTAGCCAGGAAAATGTTATATTATTTCAATATTATGTGGATCAGACTTTAATAATATAGACCTTAATATTAATATAGAACCAGACATTTGCACAGACAGAAGAGAATGAAGAGAACATCTGGTTCAGCCTCTTTATTTTAAAGATCACTAATTTGAAGCTCAGAGAGTTGATAGATTTCTGCAAAGTCAACAGCCAAAATTCATTCATAACTAGGATTACAATTTCATCTCCTGGCTCCAGGTTCAACAATATTACCCCTACCCATGAAGCCTTGGAACAATTGAAATGATAACTTGGAGGGGAAAAAAAGGTAAAGAACAAACATCTTATACTTTCTCTTGGATGCAGGCTTTAACTAGATTTCAAGTTCTTCTAAGATAATATAATTTAATGGGGAGAGCTCTTGACGTTAAAAGGCAAAATTTGTATTTAAAAGGCTAGGATGGTGACACATTAAAGCACTTTCAGGAGGTTAGCAATGAATACCAAGAATAACTGATGGTTGTTATGATACAAGAACAAAGAAGTTGATTCTCTGGATTTAAAGGTGTTTCAGTGTCATTGTTACTCATGAGGAGAAGTAGACACCTGGATTTCTTTTTTTCTCAGGACAGCTTTATCCAAATAAAACTCAGTGTGTTTCACCAACCCATAATGGAAAGTGCCTGTCAGTCCTTGAATATCGTCATGTGGTTGGTGGCCGGTGGATAATGGAGCACTGAGTGTCAAGGTGACTGGCTTTCAATGAACACAAAACTAAAAATTATAGACCTGTCATTCCAGAGGCAGGCCACAATTAGCTGTCTATGCAACTTGAAATTTCCATTTTGCCAGCTGAATAATCCGTTGACTGGAGTTTCTCATTTTAGATGCATTTCCAAGCCTTTTGTGCGCTGGTCTTTTAAAATGTGGATTCTAACGTAAATAAACAGTGCACTTAATCAGATGTATTCTTTTTTAGAAACACCCCCTTCCCAAATACAGACAAACCCCAATATTGTTTTAATAGTAACAACAATAGTGGGACAAAATAATTTAAACCTTGGGTATTTTATTTAGGGATAGTAAAAATTCAAGCTGAAAAATGAGAATCATGCCTTAATATCTGGGAGTCCAGGGTTGAAAAAGAGAAATCGAGTTTTTGGCAGTTAGATGAATTGATAAGATCACGAGGTGAGAAGTAAAATCAGTGCTAAAAGTCAAAACTGGGGAATTTTAGTCTTGGAAACACTGACTGACTGAAAACTGTCTGTTTACCTGTTTTCTATCTAGATTTGGTTTCTAATTCTATATCTGAGTTCTATCTTTCCTCTATCCTAGCCTTTCAGAGCTAGAGAAAATGATTCCAAAGTGAGGTCTATTGGAAAATTGTATTGCAATTTCCATTCGTTTGCTGTAAATGCAGTAAACTCCAGGACTCTGCAGTTTCAGATCTGATTCTGGACCATCTACTTGAACCTGGATCTTCACTACCCTCCCTGTCCCTTGCCCCCCGTCCACAGTACTCTCTGCCTTACTTGGATGATTCCTGTCTAAATTTAAGTCGACTATCCACAAGGATGCAAGTAAAGTTGACCATCAATACTAATTAAGGAAAAGATCAGAAGTCTGGATCAGAAGTCTTTGAGTGAAATTCTCAATACAAGTCTTGGAAATCTCATGATTCTATTTAACTTTTCCATCATCGTTTGAATTACTGAAAATGTTAGGCAAGTTTACATGGAATAGAAGAGGCTTGCTAGACACAGAAAAAGAATTGAATTTGTATTGTATTGAAATAGGTCCTAACTAGACTGTTGATGGTGAAATATTGACTATTCTATTGTTTTGAATGACTGAGTGTCATATTTTACTGGGAATTGATTTCTGAGGCTCAGTCAAGGAGTGATTGAATTTGCAATTAGTCACTCTGTTGTGTAACTCAGATTATGCAAAGATCATTCTGAAACAGCAATTGAGATTTAACCGAGGATGTAGTACATGGTTTCTCTTTAATTTCTCTTTATTTGTTGTTGTGTATTCAGTTTTTAAAGGAGCAAAAGACCTTTTTTTCATCTCTCTAGAAAAAAAAAAGGACGTAATCTAGGCTTGACTATCTGTTTTATAAGAATCTAAACCTAGCAATTGGTTACTTTCCTGTCTCCCATTTCAAAAAATAGTAAGCTTTGTCATTTATTCCTAATGATTAGCACAAAAAGGGAAAGGCTTTTCAAAACCAAGATAGAATCTCTGTAATTCCGAAAGTGGCCATTTAAGAAATATAAACTGTGACGATAAGCAAAGGCTATTTTCTCTAAAGGAAAACATTTTCAAATGAACAGAACAAGCAAATGTGGATTTAATTAGGTGGAGTCAGATGGGTATTAATTATTCACCTTTCCAGGGCGAGAATAGCGTTGCTAAAGAAATGAATAAGGCATGCTACTGGCTTCTTTTCTTTCTGTTGCTGCTGCTCTGATCTGAACTGGCTGAAGATGTGATAGCAGGGGGACAGAATGAAAATCTCCCCTTCCCTTCACAACTGGGGGTAGATTGTCTTTGAAAAGCATAGTATCATCCATTGAAATAAAATGTTATTGACTATCCACTTTGAGACATAATAAACCTTCTTATATTTCTTTCTTATGTCAGGACTATACACACACTCATTTGTTATACTCTTTTTAACACCTGAAAAATAAGCTAAAGTTTGTCCTAATTTTCAGAGTTACATATATGCTAGAATTAGAGATCATAGCCAAAGGGTCAAAAATTCAAGTTGATGAGAGTCACACAATGACTAGACCTGTTTACTTCTGCACAGTCTCTTTTAAAAGCATTTGTTAAGCATCTGCTCCCTTGCCCAAGTAGGATGCATGATGCATATGGAGTCTTTCAATGAACTATACTTAAAACCAGTGCAGTAAAAGATCAGCACTCATCTGAGTATCAAAAAACGTGTTCGTTCCAGGGCTTCCCTGGTGGTGCAGTGGTTGAGAGTCCGCCTGCCGATGCAGGGGACGCGGGTTTGTGCCCCGGTCCAGGAAGACCTCACGTGCCGCGGAGCGGCTGGGCCCGTGAGCCATGGCCGCTGAGCCTGCATGTCCGGAGCCTGTGCTCCTCAACGGAAGAGGCCACAACAGTGAGAGGCCCGCGTACCGCAAAAAAAAAAATAATAATAATGTGTTAGTTCCAAGTGGCAAAAAGTGGAGTCAGAAAGAACCTAGGGATAAGATTTAGCAAATTTGGGCTCTAGTCCTGACTCTGCTAGTGACTACATGTTACATATCTCTCAATATTTGTCAAAATATTTGTCAGTGTGTGTCGGGTGGTGGTGAGCACATGTGACAGGATGGAGCTGGAGGGAATAGAGGCAGAGAGAAACCAACCCTGAATAGTGTTTCCAAGAAGCGAAAAGACTCTGTTATCCTGTCTATGTCCTAATTACATGCGTACTATACACACTTTTGATTCTTTAGGTAACCTCCTGTTAACTGCCTTTTATAGCTGAGGAAACCAAAACACGTGAAGACAAGTGAGTTGGCTTAAACGGAACAGCTTGTCAATAACAAAGCTGGAACCAGACTCTAAGCCTCTGATTTTCTGTGTAAGATACATTTTCCCCCTAAATGAGTTATTTTAACCATGGGTCTCTGAAAAATAATCTTTTCAAAGTAACTCTGCATCCCTATAGGTTACTGCAGATAGCTCTTTTAAAAATTGAAATAACTATGATCATCTTAAGTCCATTATAAATTTTGATCTGGTATAGAAAAATATGCTATATTTATATGTTAACTATGTTTTAAATTCCATGTCTATAAAGGAAAAGAATTGTAGATATATAGGAAAAGATCCTATTCTTAATTTAAAAACATATTTTGTTGGGGAGAGGTATGTAAAGAATAGAATAGGAGTCAAAAACACTGAATCCACTTGTGCAATGACTGTTTAGGTAAAATTCCTTGGTGAAGCTGGAAACCACTTGAAAAAATGTGTATTTGTATGCATGTGGAAGAATCTGTATTAAACTTGAAACATCTGGTATTATTTTTTAAAACAATATTCCTTTTGGTAAAGTCCAGGAATCAGGTAACAAAGTGTCCCTTTCGTTGTGAGAGAAGTTAAATTAGACCAGTTTTCTTAAATGATTGAAAAACTTATGAAAAATACTGTTAATCCCTATAAATATTGTCTTTCTATACACCTTTGTAAATGTATTTTTTTATAGTAGTTGCTACATTTGTAAAGAGGTAGGTGAGTCAGAAACAAAATAAATGCTATGGGGAAGGTAATTTATAGACAAATGTAATGAATAAACTAAACTCCAAATTAGTACAGCCCTAATAACACGTTCTACTTCTCTTCCAAATCTCAATTGATTACTATTTTGTAACAGACTTTCTGCATATTATAACTCACTGATGCCTTGGTGTTGTTTTCTGCAGCAAAGAGCTCTTTTTTTCTTTTCTTTTTTGATGGAATAAAGGTTAAGCAAATTTTATAGCTTAAACTAATTTTTGAAAATGACCAGAATTATGCCATTGCTATAAATTATCTTAAAACTGTATGTACATAAAGATTGGCCATTTAATGAATGTATTATTCTTTGTTAACATTATAGGTGGACTTATATCCCACACTAACGTGGTCATAAATAATACAGCGACTGCTAATATTAAAAGCAGGTTACTATTAAAACCAGAGTTTTGTGGTGCATCTTAAATACCAGCATTCTCAGGGGTCTAGTTAAAAAAAAAAAAAAAAAAAGACAACAGAAAGTCATGGAGCAGTAGTTTATTCCTCCCCTCCACCCACCCCCAATTCATCTGGCTAAGTTTTGTGGGGCTTTTTCTTCTCATGAAAATTATTCTGTCACATCAAGCGCGTGTGTATGTCGCTGGATCTGAATTGCATGTGAATTATACCTTGAATAGATTCCCCAAATTGGAGAAGCACAAATGTTCCCCTTCTGAATATTTTAGACTTGTATGAGTTCTCTCATATTTTTGTTTTTGTGCAAGGCCGCTTGTAAGGCGGCCTGGAGTCTTGAATGCCGACAACCTCCATTAGCATTAATGCTGTTCTCTTATCTCCCCTCACTCTCCTCAGCTCCCCCCTCGCTCTTTCTTGTCTGACGGTTCCCTGACACCGTTGACAAGGCTGACACCACCAATCAGCTTCCACTCAGCAAGGTCACTGTTCAGACTTGACTCGTGATTGGCTGCTGCGCTTCAGCGTGTTATTACTGTCTGATTTGATCGGAGGCAGGGGGTGGTCTCCAATCAAACAGAGAAAAGGTCCTAGAGAAGGTAATTAAATCCTGTCAGAGGCAATTATCGGTTCCAGGGCCATGACTCTGGCCCTGAATGCAGATGATCTGAAACTGTATTCTTGTAGAAATTCAAGAGGGCTCCTGGCATGGTTCAGCTAGGCATAAAGGAAGCAGCAGGCTTTCTGCAAACAATGCAGCTCTGTATTATGAACCTTTCTGCCTTTTTTCCCCTTTCCCCGAAGACTTCTGTTTTCACTGATCAAAAATATTCCTTTTCAGGTCACATTCTAATTAATTTAATAGACAAGGTTTTCCTTTCTGGTACATAAATAATGACAAGTTTTACTAAAGAACTTCTGCCCCCAACACGGGCTGTAACAAACAGCCTTTATCAGGGCAAACCAAAGCCTGTAATAGAAGGACACTAATCTGTAGTTTGGGCGAAGGGAGAAAAAAATTTTTAAGCCTCTAATATGGATGTTCTGCCTGAGGTGGATCCTACCCTGTTTATACCTTCCCGTGCTCGTGATGGAGTTTGCTGCTGTGACAAATCTTGAAGTTTCTCTGACGTACTCTAGTGATGGCAGTGTGCATTTAATGACTACAGTTTTTAAAGGACAGAGAAAAGCTGCCACAGATTTCACTCTGTGAAGAAAGGACTTCTCCCTACCCTTCAAAAGAATATTTAAGAGAGTTAAAATTTTAAATTGAGCTTGGGAAATAAAAACAGAAAGAATGGAATTTTTTTTTTTTTTAATTTTACTTTATTTTATTTATTTATTTATTGTGGCTGCTCTGCACGGCATGTGGGATCTTAGTTCCCCGACCAGGGATGAAACCCGTGTCCCCTGCACCGGGAGCACGGAGTCTTAACCACTGGACTGCCAGAGAAGTCCCAGGAATGTTGTATTTTTAGTTGGGAAGAGAAAGCTAAGATAAACTCCATAGGTGCCCTTCTGCTCATCTATAGACAGAAGACTTTGGTTTTGTTTCCTGTGTGATTTCTCTTCAATTGTTATTAAGTAAGCTTTGAAGTATGGTTTTTGCCCAAAGAACCCAGCCCTAAAATGTAAACCTCTCTCCCCTTCCTGAATCATTATTAATTGTTCTCAGTGGTATTAACCAGTTTAGCATGAAAAATATTTGATAGGATGAAGGTACTTCATTAAGTGTCTATATGCTCACTCTACTGGCTTTAACAGACTTTATGACATATCGCTCTCAATTACTGTCAGTCTTCCAAATGGATAGCCTTGATTTCAACCTTTGTGTTTGTGAGGCTGGGTATTACTTTTTCCAGAATAAGATGTTCAAAACACCATTCAAACAATTTCTGTATTGTTGCTGATGAAACAGTTTAACCACCAGGGTTTCTCCGGAGGGAACAGTTAACTTTCCTCTAATCTTGGTTGTTTTCTTTGTTTCTAAAACACCATATTCCTTAATATACCTGACTTTATTTGTTTTGTTGAAACATAAACAGATGCTTTAAGCAAAACATCATTTAAAAAAAGTTGTCCCTGCTACCAGTCCGTTAATCAGGATGAGGTATCAGGCTGGGAAAGAAATTGGTGGGAGAAGATGTTAATAATAAGGAAAACTGCTTTGGACACTGGTCGACTGAGTTAAAAAAAAAAAATCTCAAGTCCATATCTGCACACATGACTGTGAAAATGATGTTTAATTCATCCCATATTGCATTTTTGGAACATCAAAGGCTTCATCAACTTCCCTAATAAAGATAAAATAGATACGGAGATAGAAGCAAACTGCTCAAGAATCTGGCAGCATATTTAGATCATCAGGCTTGCTACTATTACAGAACTATCTCACTTTTCCTCCATGTGAGTGGCAACACTGTTTCATATTTCATCTAGGGTATTTATTTTTATTTGACCAACCATTGTATATTATTGTGTCATGAGATTATTTTGTTTTGTTTTGAAGTGGTAGCTATTTTACTGAGGACACCACTTCTGAAAGAAATCTTTATCTGTGAAGAAAAGTTTTGTAAATAAAACAAAAGGGAAAACATTTGAAATATTTTCAAATTATAAATAAATTATAAATAGTAATTAAGATCAGTGCTCCTAAAAGAGGGGAAAAAAGAAAAAAAGAAAACCTGGGTCACATGTGCCTCTTTTACTGGAGTCCTCTGTACTCCAGGCATCTTTATCCTTTTTGCTCTAGATGCATATTTCAAGCTCCCTCACTTGATTGGGAGCTGCTTAAGGATAGGGATGGTGTCCTACTCCATCCGGTGTACTCAAAAGCCAATAAACTGAAGAATATCTTATTCTACAGACCTTTATAGGACGCCCCTATGGGTCTCTGTGAGATGGGACCACTCCCAAGTTGAGATCCTGGAAATCATCATAACCGTATAGCAACATTATTTAATCAGACAAGGGAGTTAACTAAAATGTCCTACTGTGGCATTATGTGATGGCTCTTAGCTGTGTCAAAGTGTTTGATATGTGCTCCAAATAAAGATGGGAGTTCCTTATGTTATTACTTAATTTTGTGGCCATTGAAGCACCAACCATCAGAACTGCCTTAATGCAAAATATCTGAGATCACTGTACCTTTAAAAAGGTTTGTAAGCAGAACTCTCCAGGGGACATTATGTTGTGTTCAACGCTGAAATGTATTTTAAAATTTACAATGACTATGCAAAACATGGAAAATAATTCACATTTATCTCCTTATGTTCTGTTGCTTTGGTCAGTGTTATTGGATTGGGAAGAGTGGATTTGCCTTTTAATTGGTCTTTTTCAGATTTCTGGTGAGATTCCTACCACCACTGATGACAGGAGTATACACAGCCCAAACAAAGCCCATTGAGGTACATTTTCAGGATGGTGCATATGGGAACAATAATTTATGAACAGTAATAAGAGCTGGGTATGCAATTCCCTGCCTAACACCAGAATAAGTGTACCCCACTGATTACTGAGTGCACTGAAAATACTTGAGTAAAAAAGATAAAAGTCATCTGCTGTTCACCTCGTTTGTAAGTTGGAATTCCTCGAAAACAATTGGAAAAAAAAAAATGAATGATGTGAAGATCACGATTAAGCATTGTGTACTAAGAGCTATATATTTTTATAAAAAGGGGGTTGGCAGTGAAAAATTAGCTAGACCTTGCCACATAGGGAATGAAAAAATTAACTTTCCCTGTTCGGTGATATTGCTGCAAATTCGCTGTGTTGCAAGCTGCATTTCACCCCTCAAGGGATCTGAAAACTTATCAGATTCTATTAATTTATTGGCTCTGTGCTGAGGTATATTGTAAACCAATTTTAAGTACTTCATTTTGCTATTTATTCACTGCTTCCTAAAAGAAGCAGCCTTTCCTACAAACCCTGAGGGTTTCCATAATCAGTTATATTATAACTTTCCTCAACCTGAGGATATGAAATCTAAATACATTTAAATGTTTTATTTGATGTTTCTTAGTGGGTGTCACCTTCATTCCTGATTTGCAAAATTAGGGACATATTCTTTCAGCATTGGCATCAGGGTTGGGGATTGAGGATGTGATTGAAGGAGTACCCCGTCTTCCTATTTATATTAGTTGGCAATTTTATCCCTCCCTGTCTTCTGGAGACAAAAATCTGCACATGTGGATGGTGGAGTAGAAATGCTCATTTTAGAAGGAGCATGAAATTGACTGGCAAGGTCAGAGAATGGTGGAGAGGAGGGGAGAGCCATGGTTTGGCACCAGGGGATCTGAAGTCTAAGAAAAGAGAAGGAAGAAAACGTGGGAGTGTTGATGGGACGAATGGGAGAGAGGTGAGGTCGGGGTGGAGGTGGAGAGAAGAAAAATAAAACCTCTCTGGTAAATGGAAGCAGGGAAGGGCACCCAACTAGAAATCACAGGACTTGGTGGTTCTAGATCCGGTTCTGTCCTAACTAGCCGCCAGGGCTGATAGCTGTGATCAGTCCTGCTCAGCACCTGCTCCATTTCCTTCCCTCATCCCAGGGTTGCCAGGTAAAATACAGGGTGCACAGTTAACTCTGAATGTCAGAAAAATAAGAATAATGTTTAAGTAAAAATATGGCCCAAATGTTGCATGAGACATACTTATACTAAAAAATGTATTCCATATTTATGTGAGATTCTGATTTTATTGGACATCTTGTATTTTCTTTGCTAGATCTGGCAACTCTACCACCCTGACCCACAGTGATATCTGGAGCTTTGTGCAGGAAGATGCAGAGGTTCTGTAAACATGGGGGCCAATGTCAGTGTCAGTCTGAAAATTGCCCCTTGGTCAAATTTCTGCTAAGAGCCTTGAGGTTTGTTTATTTCTTGCCTCTTATCCCTGTCATCTTTAGATACCACGGCAAATATTTTCTCTTTCATGTTCTAATACCTAAACTCCTCTGTCCTTCTACTGCTCTCCTATTAGTCACTCTCTTCCTCTCCTTCTCTCAACTCTTCCCACAGTGTGTCCAGGAGTCCACAGTTCATTATTGTTTATCTACATGTTTGAGTTTCCTCCTCTCTTAATGGAAACACTGTTCTTCCCTGAGGATCTTACTTCCTTTGTAGCTGTCTTAAGTGGAGACCACTCTCTGTGAGTTAGTCCAAGAACTATGGAGCGAGGACACAGAGGGGACATTCTCATTGTAACTTCCAAATCCCATGAGAGCCCATTCCCTGTCTTTACCACACTTTTCCCTTCTATGCTGGCAACTTCTCATCTCCTGTTCATTCTCCACAGGTAATAAAGCCTCTGTCAACTGTCTCACCCACAGACAGGTGAGTGAGGCCGTTCTAGACCATCCATCCCCAGCAGAGCTGCCAACCAACGACAAAAGTCAGCTGATTCCACCTAGACTAGAAGAGCTGCCCCAGCCTTTATGGCTGTCCCTGTCATCTCAGCCAACTCACAGAACATGAGCTAGATATTAAATAATTGTGGTTTTTAGCTACTAGGTTGTGGCGTACTTACATCATCTTTTCCTTTTTATATATAAATTCTATCATTATCCTTGAGAATTTCAGCGTCCATATAGAGATTTTACAGACATGCTTTCCTTACATGATTTGGGTTCTTCATCTTTGAAGAACTCTACCTTCATTTAAAAAAATAATACCACTAACATTAATGGTTAGAATATGGAGAAAGAGGCAGAAGAGGGTAAGGGGGAGTGGGACCAAGTCTCAAAGTTGTAATCTAAAGAGTTGAAATATTTTTTGGATGGACAGCAGAAGTGATGACAGGCAAGTTGGAAACCTTCTGTTGAAGGATAGTCAAATCTAGACAATTTAATCAAACTTCTCTGTCTAAAAAATATCTTCCCCTCAATCTGCCATGGGCCATACTCCCCCAAATATTGATAGATACTCAAGCCAAGAAAATGAACAAGGTTTGGTTCAAATAGGCTGTAATTAAAGAATGTCTATAATTGTGGGGACTCAATCTAACAATTGTGTGATAATAAATTTTTTTCATTTTTAAATAATTGACACCTTGAGTTCTGAAGAGATGAGATGCCAACAGATATACTTCAGTGCCTTCCAGAGAAGAGATAGGAGTGATAATCTTCAAGTGAGTGTAGAGGTAAAAAGAAGGAATTAATATGGGGATAATGGGAAAGGGAGATAAATTTTACGAGCTCATAAACCTGATGAAGAATAGGCATTAACAGTGGAGGAAGATGCTGAAAAGCATGGACTCTACTGGGCATTTCATCCATCTTATGAATCAATAAATTCAACTCTTTGGGCCTTGTTTTCCTCCTTTGTAAAATCAGTGAGTTGAACCGAAATCTAGCCTTGAAAACAAGTCTCCTCAAATCACAAAAACCAACCCTTCTCTCAAAGATCATCTGCATCTCTCCTCTTTGTTCTAACAGAAATTTGCACTTCCCAAATTATGCATCGTGTAGAAAATTGTAGTAGGGTGACACCCAGTTAATTTTTTTTAAAGCTTATTAACATATCTTGAATAATTTTACCCTCTGCCCATGACACCAAAGTTTGCAGAAATGTAGGCTAACTCATGTTTTGAATTTTGTTCCAACAAACAATCTTGAAAAAAGCCAGTATTGAATATATATTGAATACATAGTTGAATTATAAGAAAAATCTGACTGTCTTCCTAAACTCACACTTTTTTGGGGGGGTCATTTCATACTTTTAAAAATTTGTTTTGTTCTCTTCAAAAATATCATCAATGCGTAATGTGGAAAACTTCAAAAACACAGAAAATAGAAAGGGAAAAAGTGACTCATATTTCTTCCACCACAAAGTTGCCATGCTTATCACACTTTTATGTCCTTTAGTCTTCCTCCCTCCTTTACTTCTCTCCCTCCCTCCCTCTTTCCCTCCCTCCCTCCCTCCCTCCCTCTCTCCTTCTGTCCTTCCTTCCAGCATCATGAAACATCTATTGTTTTTATTGTCTCTATTTTAACATACTATGAAAATACTCCCACATAAATGCACATTCCTTCTCAATAAGTTTATTAAAGTAAATCTTACAATGCACTGTACAATTTGATGAGCTTTACAAATGTATACAACCACATAATAGACACAATTCAGACAGAACTATTCCTCCTTCCAGTCAGTTCTTAACATTACCTCAAAGATAACTCATGTTTAGATTTACCTGTCCTTGAGCTTATTTAAATGGAATCATACAGTTTTTAGTCTTTTAGGTTTGGCATATTTTCCTCAACATAATGCTTTTGTAATCTGTTCATGTTGCTACACATAGTTCCATCATTTTATTGCTGAGTGGAACGTCATGTGATATATGAATATACCACAATTTGGTTAGGTTTCTCCATTCTCCTGTTAATAAACATTTGAGTTGTTTCCCAGTTTTTTGCTATTTTGAGTAAAGCTGCTGGAAAAATTCTTGTACAAGTTTTTTTGGAACATGTAAACGATTTTCAGTGATTGCGTAGTATACCACCGAATCTGTACACTATATATACAACTCCTATTAATTCAACCCCTATTGCTGGTCAGTAAATTATTTCCTGTTTTCACTAGCATAAAGAATGCTATGGTGTAAACCTTTGTGAGTTTTCTTGCCCCCCCTTTTTTATTATGGTAAATACACATAACATACAATTTACCATTTAACCTTTTTAATTGTGTAGTTCTGTGGCCTTAAGTACATTCACATTGTTGCACAGCCATCACCTAGATATAGCTCCAGATATATTTTATCATCCCAAACTGAAACTCTATACTCATTAAACAATAACTCCCTCCCCCAGCCCCTGGTAGCCACTATTCTACCTGTTATCTGTAAATTTCACTGTTCTACGTACCTCATATGTGTGGAATCATACTTTGATTGAATATTTATTCCTTTGTGTCTGATTTCACTTAGCATAGTGTTTTCTGGTTCATCCAAGTTACAGCGTATATCAGAATCTAATTCCTTTTCAAAGCTAAATAATATTCCATTGTATGTCTATACCACATTCTGTTTACCCATTCATTCATTGATGAATGTTTGGGTTGTTTCCCCTTTTTAGCTACTGTGAATAATGCTGCTATGAACATTGGTATACAAGTATCTATTCCAAGTCTCTGCTTCCAACGCTTTTAAGTGTATGAATGGAAATGGAATTTCTGGATTATACAGTAGTTTTATGTTTCGTGTTTTGAGGAACTTCCATACTGTTTGCCACATTTTACTTTTCTACTCTGTGGAATGCACCAGGATTCCATTTTTTCCACATCCTTGCCAACACTTATTACACTTACTGTTTTCTGTTTGTTTGTTTTTGGATAATAGCCATCCTACTGGGTATGAAGCAGAATCTCCTTGTGGTTTCCACTTTGTGAGTTTTGAAAGTACATAACTCTGAACATATCCCTGATTATGTGTTTAGGTGAAGTTTCTAAAAACACAATTCCTGTGTACAAGGTTCTGTCCATTCTGAAGTCTCCTAACACGCATAGTCACACTTCACTGCAGAAGGGTTATGCTGATTTATGCTATCAGCACTGATACGAATCCTTTTTACTTTTAGACGAGTCTAAATTATTCTAAATCATTCACTTGATGGTTTCCAACATCTGGATATTTTGCCTTTATTACGGCAATTATTCAGTTATTTGGAAGTGTTTCATATTTTGCATACTGGTGATCACTGATGGTTGTGATGATGACCACTAATTAACTGTTATCCATCAATAACTTGAAACCTTTTATTAATTAACTATGATTCATCCATATTTTGTAGATTGTGCCTGCCTTGCTCTTGTTCTCCATGCAATGCTCTGTCTTCTTTTATTTTTTATATCGGTACAAATTTTATTTTTTTGTGATTAGAGAATTTAATATCCACTCTCTTAGCAGCTTTCAAATACACAGTACAGTATTGTTAGCTATAGTCACCATGCTGTACGTTACATCCCCAGGACTTAATCATTTTATTTTAACCTCCTTCACCCATTTCACCCACCCCTCACCCCAGCTTCTGACAACAACCAATCTGTTCGCTGTATCTATGAACTTGGTGTTAATGCTTTGCCTTCTTAAAAAATCTTGATAAAAAATAGTAACAATAATGATTCCTTGTATTTGCATAGAACTTTAACTCTTTAAACTCTTCCACACATGTTATGCTCTTGGAGTGTCATAGAAACCCTTCCAAGTACGGAGGTACGAAATGTACTCTTTTAATCATTATTATATGTGAAGAGGCTCTAAGGCCAGCCAACTAGTTTGTGGCATAGGCAGGGTGGAGACTGAGTGTCTCAATTCCTATTCAGAGCTCTTTCTTGGACACTTCAAAAGCTTTCATAAATATGTGGAAAAAAGTCAGTTTTTAAAAAAAAATCACCATATGTATACTATTTAATGTAAAAAAGTGAACTCCAATAGGATTTTCCACTTTGTCAGGCTCAACACATTTAATTTTGATAGGATGCCAAGATTTAATGAGGAAAGGTGCATAATTTCATCATTACACTGAAAATAGACATTTCAAAGCAAGCACAGTGGACAAATTAACTCATCACGGAGAGGTGATAGTTTTTTTTATAATTAATCAGCTTTTAATTACTTAAGACTCATAGAACCTTTCAGAAAGGCAGGAAGAAAACTTTCCATAAAAATATCTAAAGATAAACCAAAGATGAATGTATAACATTTGATATCACTGAATGCTCACAGTGGCATTTGTGGTTTTCTTGAGATTTTAGCAAACTACTGTCAATCTTTCCTTAGTATTCTGCATTTGACTTAGATGTGTATGTTTCAAATGACAATATTACCTCCTTGACCAAGCTTTGTCAGTCTCCTCCGAATCCTATTCTCCTGGAGGCTTCAATGTTTGGAATTCTGTGTTCCTCTTTACATTACCCAGTGGTAGCAAGGATCCTGCTAAGTCACTTTAGCAAGAAATCCCACCCTGGATATCTGATCTCCCTCAATATCTGATCAAATCTTATCCCCACCGTTCACCTTGGCCTGTCTTCACATTTTCAACTTCTTCATAAGTTTTTTTTTTATCAAAAGTGTTGTACTGTTGCAACTGTCTAATGTTATTCCGTATCCAGTAAGACATTTGATCTTTAGGGTAGGAAAAAAAAAAATCTCTGTAATGCTTTCGTAGTTGTGAAAACCTTATCAATATGAAAGTTGTCATGCCTTTAAAAATTAAATTAGGAGGTAAAAAAAATAGAATCCAAATTTAAAAATTTACACTCTTGTAGTATGAACAAAAGGTAAGAGTTTTTCAAATTTCGAGTACAGCTGCTTTCTGTAGAAATGACATTCTTGCATGGGTGTCTGCTGACTCAGCTTTGACTTTAGACCCAGAAGCCCTGTAGAGGTAAAGAAATTTCTAGCTCACGGCTGTCAAACATATTAAGACATTCTTTTTTTCCTTCCAGTTTTATCGAGATATGATTGACATACAGCACTGTGTAAGTTTAAAGTGTATAGCATAAGGATTTGACTAACATACATCATGAAATTATTACCATAAGAAGTTTAGCAAGCATCCCTCATCTCATACAGATTCAAAAAGAAAGAAATAGAAAAAAATTTTTTCCTTGTGATGAGAACTCTTAGGATTTACTTTCATATGTAACATGTTGCAATGTTACTTACCTTTCATCCCGAGTATTTAATTATCTTATAACTAGAAGTTTGTACCTTTTGACCACCTTCATCCAATTCCCTCTTCCCCTGCCTCGTCTTCTGGCAAGCACAAATCTGATCTCTTTTTCTATGAGTTTGTTTGTTTTTGAAGTATAACTGACTTACAACACTATGTTAATTCCTGTTATACAACATAGTGATTTATTACTTCTATACATTTCTAAACGATTACCATGGTAAGTCTAGTTATGATCTGTCACCATGCAAAGATATTACATAATTATTGACTATTCCCTACACTGTACATTTCATAACTGTGACTCATTTATTTTGCAGCTGGAAGTTTGTACCTCTTAATCTCCCTCACCCACTACTCTCCTTCCCCTACACCCCGCCCCTTTGGCAGCCACCTGTTTATTCTCTACCTATGACTCTGTTTCTGTTTTGTTATGTTCATTCATTTGTTTTGTCTTTTATATTCCATATATAAATAAAACCATACAGTATTTATCTTTCTCTGTCTGACTTATTTCACTTAGCATATAATACCCTCTAGGTCCATCCATGTTGTCACAAATGGCAAGATTTCATTCTTTTTTATGTCTGAATAATATTCCATTATATATATGTATGTATGTATATCTATATATCACATCTTCTTAATCTATTCATATATTGATGGGCACTTATGTTGCTTCCATATCTTGGCTATTGTAAATAATGCTGCAATGAACATAGGGCTGCATATATCTTTTCAAGTTAGTGTTTTCATTTTTCTTGGATAAATACCCAACAGAATCAAATTGGACTACTTTCTCATACCACGCACAAAAAATAAATTTAAAATGAATTAAAGACTTAAATGTAAGACCTGAAACAATAAAACTTCTAGAAAAAACATAGGCCGTTCACTCTTTGACATCAGGTCTTAGTAATATTTTTTTGGATGTGTGTCTGTCAAGGGAAACAAAAGAAAATATAAACAACTGGGACTACATCAAGGTAAAAAAGCTTTTGCACAGTGAAGGAAACTATCAACAAAACAAAAAGACTACCTACTGAATGGGAGAAGATGTTTGCAAACAACATACCCAATAAGGGATTAATATCCAAAATATGGAAAGAACTAATATAACTCAACATCCAATACAAATCAACTGTATGATGATTGTAATGGAAGTCATGAAAAGTGATGAGGTCAGCTGCAGGGAGATTAGAGAAAGAAAACGAAGGTGCCTAGGACAGAGGTTGGAGAAACTCTATCATTTGAGGGTCAGGTCGTCTAGTGGTTAGACAGTGTGTGACACCAAAGAATGTGGTATTACAGAAGCCAGGTGTATTATTTTCCAGGGGCTGCAACCGCAGCAACTGGGTTGCTTAAAACAACGGGAGTGTATTCTCTCATAGTTCAGGAGGCCAGAAGTCTGAAATCAAGGTATTGGCAGAAATTGGTTCCTTCTTAGGGGTTCAGAGAGAGAATGTCCATGCCTGTTTCTTAGCCTGTGGTATTGCCAGCAATCCTTGGTATTCCTTGGCTTGTAGATGCATCACTCCTATCTCTACCTCTGTTGTCACATGGAGTTCTCCCCTATATGTCTCTGTCTCTGTGTCTCTTCTTCTCTTCTTATAAGGACACCAGTCGTATTGGATTAAGGGTCTCCTCTACTCTGGTATGACCTCATCTTAACTAATTACATATGCAAAGACCCTATTTTCAAGTGAAGTCACATTTCAAGGTTTGGGGTATACGTAAATTTTAGGGGGACACTATCCAACCCAGTACATCAGGGGAAAAGATAAATTCCAAAAGGAGGCAGTGTTAGCAGCATGGGAAGCTGCAGAGATGTCCAGAGAATGGTTTCAAACTTGTCCTGGTTTATTGGAAAGCGGAGATCTGCAGATAAAATCATAGTGGGTTATCCTTAAATCTGAATGTGCCGATTCCCTTCTTGTTTTCAGTCATCCTGAAGTTTTATTTTTGACTTGTACTAGAGAGTCTGTCTTCATCTTCGAGAGATGGCTCAGTAGGTGTCCCTCGCGTGGCACTGGGGTCCTGGCCCTGGAGCGATGTGAGGGAGCAGATGCCATCTTTGGAATTTCTCTTTTTGATCTCTGCAAACACTTGATTCCCTTGGAGAACTTTCCTTAAGTGATATCCAAGCCCTCTCCTATTTAGAGGGCACAGGGCTAATGGGATCACTAGCTGAGGTGAAATTGTTGCAGATGGTAATGTGAAGACTAATTTATTTTCAGAGGCTTTTAGGAATTCATGTGCTTTTAATGATAGCTTACTATAACCACAAATCCTTCATTTTCTTTCTTTAAAGGGAGAGGATATTGCCCATTATTAACAGCAGAGGAAGATAGAGTAGGCAGCTAATTGACCCAGCGAATCTGACACAACTGTGGTGGGGTTACGAAAGCTGAAGAATTTTACTGCGCCCCTAGGATTCTGTCTTATTTTTTATATTGACTTTTTTGACCCCCTTGCAACCCATTTTCACCTGCTCGTCTTTCTTCCTCAGTCAAGCATCCATCGGCAGGCCCCACAGTGAGGTTGGTTTTCTATGATCCTTTTATTCATCAAAAAGCTGAGACAGCCTTGTGCTCCCACCATTACGATAGCAACATTTTCTTGGAGAGGGCAAAAATGGGTGGGATTACTTCCTGTCCTTTACTCTGCTTTGGGGCCCTATTATCTGCTTCTTCTTAAGCCAGGGGATGACAGGGAAAAGGGGGGTGGGTAGGGATGGAAAGATTTATTTTCTTTTAATCTTGACATGAAGGGAGAAAAAAAGTCTTCTATAGCCATAAATCATTAATTTCAGGAGGGAAAATGTTGGTTCCTTCCCTGGTCCTTTAAGCCAGCTGGACTTGATGATATCATATGTCTATAATTTACAAAGTCCAGAGGCCCTGACACAGTGCTCTCATTTGCTGCAATGAGGCCCTGAGACAGTGCCCTCATTTGACCACCATCTCTACTGATGTTGGACTCTTGGTCCTGCTACCCAGCTTTATGTTCTGCCTCTGATGAGTTACAGGTTTATTGTTAGTCTTTCCAGGTCTTAAAGCTTGGATTTCTCTGGCGGGTTTTCATAAGGGTCGCACTTCCAGCTCTTAGAGACCCCAATTCGTCCAGGGCTCTGCTCTGCCTCATGCTCCACCCATCCCAGCCAGGAAAGCCCTAGAGCTTTGGCACCCAGGACAACAGCCTGGTTCTGAGATCCAGAAGGAGATTTTCATTGTTTTGAAAGTACCACATGATCATTCTTTTTTTTTTTTCTGTTTTTTTTTTTTTGTTTTTGTTTTTTTTTTTGCAGTACGTGGACCCCTCACTGTTGTGGCCTCTTCCCGTTGCGGAGCACAGGCTCCGGACGCGCAGGCTCAGCGGCCATGGCTCACGGGCCCAGCCGCTCCGCGGCATGTGGGATCTTCCCGGACCGGGGCACGAACCCGCGTCCCCTGCATCGGCAGGCGGACTCTCAACCACTGCGCCACTAGGGAAGCCCCACATGATCATTCTTAATGGGAAAAGTGTGGGTTTTAAAGTCAGGCTTATTCAGGGATTGAATGTCAGGCTCTGACTGCTTCTAGTTTCACTTTTTGAAAAGAAAAAATTTCATTAAGTACATTCTGAAAACAACACAACAATGTTTATATCTAAAATATACATAAAAAAACATGGGCTGGACTATACATACACACTGTGTGATTGTTATTGCTCCGAGGTGAATCTGGGAACCAGATAGTACTAGAGAGGAAATGAAGGGGACTTCAGGTTTATCAGTAGTGGCTTAGGGTTTTTTGTTTTGTTTTGTTTTGGTTTTTTTGCGGTACGCGAGCCTCTCAGTGTTGTGGCCTCTCCCGTTGCGGAGCACAGGCTCCGGACGCGCAGGCTCAGTGGCCATGGCTCACGGGCCCAGCCGCTCCGCGGCATGTGGGATCCTCCCGGACCGGGGCACGAACCCGTATACCCTGCATCGGCAGGCGGACTCTCAACCACTGCGCCACCAGGGAAGCCCGGCTTAGGGTTTTTACATCTAAAAAAATCTGAAGGTATGATGACAGAAAATTAACATTTAAAAAATTCTGGGGCTTCCCTGGTGGCGCAGTGGTTGAGAGTCCGCCTGCCGATGCAGGGTATACGGGTTCGTGCCCCGGTCCGGGAGGATCCCACATGCCGCGGAGCGGCTGGGCCCGCTGAGCTTGCGCGTCGGGAGCCTGTGCTCTGCAATGGGAGAGGCCGCAGCGGTGAGAGGCCCGCGAACCGCAAAAAAAAAAAAAAAAGAAAAAAAAAATTCTGATGGTGGGTTTAATATATAGGGAGAATAATATTCTCTGTATTTTTCTGCGTTAAGCATCTTTTCATAAGTTTATTTGCCATTTTTATTTCTTCTGTGAATTGTCTATTCGTAATAGCCTCCTATTTTTTCCATTGGATATTTTATCTTTTCCATATTTCCTTGAAGTGATCTGTATATTCTCATATCAATTCTTGGTTAGTTATGTGCATCGTGAGTATATTCTACCTGTCTGTGGTTTATTATTTCCTTTTACTTTAGGCATCTTTTGATGGACAGTAAGTGACAGAAGTGATAAACAGAAGCTGATTTATTTATCAAACTTTTCCTTTATGCCTTGATGTTTTGGTATATTGCCTATAAAGTGCATCTTTACCTTGAGTTCATAAAGTTAGCTATTTTCATATACCTTCTTCTGATAGACAGTTTTATTTTCCCTTGTAGGTATCTGATCAATCTGGAATTAATTTTTTGGCATGCATAATTTACAAATTTAATTTAATTTTTTTCTATATGGAAATCCAATTGTTTGAAACTGCTTAATGGTTGGTTACAGAAATGCTACGGATTTTTGTATCCAGAAACATTGCCACATTCTCATACATTTTTAATAATCATAGTTTTATTCTATTGTCTATGTAAACAAATCTATAGTATTGCAAACAATGACAATTTTGTGTATTCCTGTCTAAGTCTTACAGACCATATTTCCTTTTCTTGCCTTGTTGTAGTGTCAAAGTCTCTAGTACAAGGTTGAATAGTAGTGGAAATGGTTGGTGTCCTTATCTCATTATTTACATTAATGAGAATGCTTTTAAACTTTTACTATTAAGTAAGAAGTTTGCTATAGGCTTTTGTTAGATATTTCCTTATCAGGTTAAGAAAATTCCCCTTTATTTCTAGTTGGCTAAAAATTCATTTTTTTAAACTATAAATGAAAGGGATAGATTTGTTTATTTCTCTCTTATGTAATATTTACCTTGTGAATGGCTCAAACGGGTGGTTGAATGATGCTCCTCGGGGTCGTTTAGCAACCAGGCAAGTGCTCTGCCTTTCATTAGGCCACTGTTCTCATTGTGAGAAGAGGGAAGAAAGACTTGAAGGGGGAGGCCCAAGATATTAATTTAAAACCCAGGCCCTAAAGTTACATATGTAGATACCACTCCTTTTGCCCTGGGGGAGAAATTGGTCACAGGGCTACACATAACTGTAAGGGAAGCCAGAAATTGTAGTGGGCAAGAGTCTTTGCCAAAAAGATTAATCTTATGCATTTAAAAAAAAATCTCTATTTTAATTATCTTAAATTAACATTGTTGTTTATTTGTGTTGTTTTTTTCTCAATCAGTTGCTGGAGTTTTTTCCCCCTTTTATTAGTATTTTTTCTTAAAAAACTCAAAATGACATTAGTGGAAAAACTGGCAAAATCCAAAGAAAGTCTGGAGTTTAGTTAATAGTAATGTACAAATGTTGTGCCTACTACCAAGAGTAATACAGAGTATATGAAGACATAATAAAAGTAGTCAACATTTGTAAGCACTTACTATGTGCCAGGCATCTTTCTAGCTATTTTAATCCTCAAAATAGCTACCATGAGGTAGTTTCTACTAGTATCCATTCTGTTTTATAGGTGAGGAAACTGAGATGTAGAAGTTAAGAAATTTGTTCAAGATCACGTGGTAGGAAGGGTTGAGTCATAATTTCAACCCAGGCATTTGGACTCTCACACTAGCACTTGGAACCATTGTGCTCCAAATGACCCAACACTATAGTTATGAAAAGACTTTAGCCAGTTTCAAAGGTGAATGTATCAGTCAGAGTTCCAGCAGGAAATGGATGACATAATCAAAACTGGCTAACTGAGGAGTGTTTAATAAAGGACATATTACAGAGTTTGGGGAGACCAACAAGGAAAGGTGTAATCTTCAGGGGCTGGTAACAGTGGGGAGCTAATATGACCCTATGACATGACTGATCTGTAATTCTCACCTTTCCAGAATGGACTTTTCCCTCTTTTCCACCATTATTTCTATGTATCTTACTTTACACAAATCATACAGCTATATTCAATTTTTAAAAAAATATTGCTTAGCCAGACCTAAAAGGCTAAAAGGAGGGAAATGGTTATTAGGATGTAGAGAGACTAGATACAGCCAAATGTGAGGGCTGCCAGGTAAAATCTGTGGCATTTAGTTGAGGAATACAGCCAACCTTCCCTGACTACACAATGAGGGAGCCAGAAGAAATACTTCCCTCTCATTTTCCTCCAATCCACCCATCTCCTGCTGTTCTCTCCAGTAGGTTAAACCCAAATGGAACACAGAGAGCCAAGAACCCAGTTGACACAGTCTATAAAGCTTTGCCTCCCAGGGTCCAGAGCAGGATGGGGAATATCTTGGAAGAGGAATAGGAAATATCCAGCAAAGTGAATTTCTCTGTTAAGGAAATCTTTTAGCTCCCAGAATAGTTTTGTACAAAACTGAAATCTCCAGTAAAATAAGCATATTTAACAAGGTGTTAAAAAAAATCCCTTTTTTTTCCTTTAGTTTCATCACTCTGGGAAAGGAGCTAGGCTTTGGTAAATGCCCCTGCATTTACCTTAGTTAAATCTGCTTAGTTAAATCTCTGTGACAAAAATATTTATATGTCTTTGAGTATGTATATGTAACTGAGTGGATAGAAGCCATATTTTGTTCCCAAAGAGTCATCAGCTTAGGAATAGTGGCTCACTTTTAGGCTGTTGTGTACAGTCATCACAATACATAAAGGAATATTCAAGGTTAGAGGAATTGAAAGTCATTCATGTCTTTAGTGCTAGAAATCAGGTTGATCAAATCACAGAAGTTTCAACAGGTGTTTAGAAATTGGATGAACATTTTGGATTCTCTGGTTTAACTTCCCACTTATTGAAGGAAGGCTCTCTATAAGAAATCCTATAAGATAATTTTTAAACCTATAAATCTATAAATCAAGGGAACAGAACTTCCTGGGACCCTATGACATGACTGCTCTGTAATTCTCCAGAATGGACTTTTCCCTCTCTTCCACTATTATTTCTATGTATCTTACTTTACACCAATCATACAGCTATATTCAATTTTTTAAAAATATTGCTTCAAGTCATCTAATATCTTAAATAAACAGGAGCAAGAATATGGTGATGCAGAATGAACAATGAATTAAAACTCTATTCACCTGTGTAAGTATTTCCTGGGGAGAGAGGAAAAAAAGTTTAGATGCTATGCTTAGTTCAAGCTAGCATATTCACTTGGATGGGCCTATGTACTTTAGTGTGTATCAAGCATTACATTTTACATGCTTCATTTAATCTATACAATAAAGTAGGTACATCGTTTTATAGGTATGGAAATCAATTCATTTCCCATGAATAGATAGATAGAACCAAAATACTTTCCTAACTCTGTCACATCTCAACCAGTGTTTCTCAAGAGGGTAGAAGGAGAGAGAGGGAAAAATGTGTCCAGAGGGGATGCTTGGAAACATGTGTGGGGCTTTATTTTTTTGATCGTCACATGGTTGGGGAGGGCTATTGGCGGCCAAGGATGCCAACACAATAGTGCCCAATTAAGAACACTGATCTATGACACCCTAAAATAAGGTAGAACACTGAAAATGTTATGTTTTAGAAGTGACAATTTGAATATTCATACATTTTTTATTTTATGGATTTTAATCATGTATGTATGTCTTTTGCTTAAAAAAAATGGTGGGGGAAGAAGTTAGATTTTTTTAAAGAAATCTTATGGATCTGGATGAAGAAAGTGGAAGCCAAAAGAAATTACATCATGGTTAAAGTTGGTATGAAGAAGTATATTGTCTGGATCGCCAGTATTTATTAGTGTTTCAGGCAATAATTTTTAAGCAGCTGAACTGGTGCTTGAAAGATGTTTCTGGGAAGCCGTATTGTTAAGCTCGTCTCCTCTCTGATAGTGGATGAGTTATAGCCCAGCCATTGGCTCATATGCCTTCTTGTTTATGTCAGATAATGTAAATTGGCTGGGGGGCGGAGCAAACATTTTGAACTTACTAACAGTCTCCCTTTTGCTGTGATTTGAGAGGTACAGACAAGGAGAAGCATCTTGTGCATGATTCAGTGTCTGTATTAATCTTCCCTTTTCCAGGCCCTGGAATGCTTACAAAACATTTCCCTGGAGGACACTGTAGGAGGAAGTGAGGTAGGTAGCAGGGTGTAAATGAAGTGAGTATGGGGATGTGGGCTCCAGGCAGGCTGACTCCAGAGCTGTGCTTTTTTTAATTTTTTTTTTTTGCGGTACACGGGCGTCTCACTGCTGTGGCCTCTCCCACTGCGGAGCACAGGCTCCGGACGCGCAGGCTCAGTGGCCATGGCTCACGGGCCCAGCCGCTCCGCGGCATGTGGGATCTTCCCGGACCGGGGCACGAACCCATGTCCTCTGCATCGGCAGGCGGACTCTCAACCACTGCGCCACCAGGGAAGGCCCCCAAATGTACAATTTTAAGCAAGTAAAATTTTACAATCGATTGTATTTTTATTATCATGACAACTTCTTATTTGTTCCTGACTTTTTTGTATTGGCAACAAGGCTATCTTTTTTTTTTTTTGCGGTACGCGGGCCTCTCACTGTTGTGGCCTCTCCCGTTGCGGAGCACAGGCTCCGGATGCGCAGGCTCAGCGGCCATGGCTCACGGGCCCAGCCGCTCCGCGGCATGTGGGATCTTCCCGGACCGGGGCACGAACCCGTGTCCCCTGCATCGGCAGGCGGACCCTCAACCACTGCGCCACCAGGGAAGCCCCAGAGCTGTGCTCTTAATCACTACAGCGTGGACCAAGTTAAATCTTGGCTCTACCCCTTATGAGCTCTGTGACCTTGAGCAGGTTACTTAACCTCGTATGTAAAATGGGGGGAATAAGATCACTCACGGAGTTGAGAAAAATTAAATGAAACAATAGGAGTAAAAGTACCTGATCTATAGTAAACATCCAATTAATGCAAAAACTATTATTATTATTCATCATCTGGCTCTTTCCTGTCTCCCCAGCTTCTACTTTCTCTTGGCAGTTCCACACTGTATACTCTAGTTATATCAGATGAACTAGTTGACATTACCAAACCACCTTTTTACTGGGACTCAGGCCGTACCTCTTTTATGAAGTAGTGTTCTTCTACTTTATGGGGCATAATTCTATTGTCTTTCCAGGTCTAGCTAAGATGTCTACGTACTTCACTTATCAGAACAAATTCCACCTTCTCTTGGCTTCTGTGGCAGACAGACAGCCAAAATTCTGTCCCTGACTCCTCTTCCCTAACAACCCAGACTTTGCTTAAAGCAGCAATATGCCAAGCCACAGGGAAGATCATGATTTCTCTAAGCCAATCACAACAATACTGTTTCCACTTTCCCAAACTTCACTATAGCTGGGAGCAGTCATGTGACTCATTTCTGGCCAATAGGCTATGAGGGCAAGTCCGCTGGATGAAATTCTGCGGAGACCTTTTCTTTCCTGCTACAGGGACTTGTGTGGCTACTGCTTTTCTTGCCTCCTTTTCCTCTTTTCTTCATTGAAGATGTTAGGTCTGTGGCAGTAGCAGCAGCCATGTGTGAAACGGGCTGCAAACATGAGGGAAAAGTCAGGAGAACTGACAAGAAGTTGGCTCTAATATGACTGAGTTGCTGAACCAATGCTTGAAGCCACCTAACCTCACACAGGTACTTCTCATTATGTGAGAGAATAAGGCTTTACTTTTTAAGCCATTGAAAGTCAAATTTTCTATTATTTGCAGCTAAATGCACTTCTATTTAAAGAGAAGTAAAATTACTTAAAAGTCAAAGGCTCTGATATTTTTCTTTTAACAAATATTATATTCACTAATTCAGAAAATTTGGAAAGTACAGGAGAACTTGCGGTAGATTATTTTATTTTTTTAAATATTTGGGGCCTCTCCTTATGGGAAGAATGCAGTTCCTTATCAGGAACATAGGGCATGGCCATGTGGCTTGCTTAGACCCATGAAAGGTGAGGGAAATGGCATGCATCACTGTCAAGAAAAAAACATTTGCTTTGACTTCTGTCTTGAGACTGGAATGTTCCAGGTAGAGGCTTGTCCTTTAGTCATGGATAAGAAAGAAGAGAACGTGGGGCAGTGCTGTGTCTAACCCCATGGTGGACATGAAGATGAACGACAAATGAAATTTGGGGATCGTTTCTTCTTAAAGCATCAGTGAGCCTTAGCTGACTGATTTAGAACCAGGAGAAGAAGAAGAGGGAGAGGGAGAGGGCAAGGGAATTAGTAATTATGGTTTTCTTCATCAAAATTATCAGTAGTAATTTTCAATGCATGTTTTTAATATTTGAGATGTCATATTTTCACAAAAACTTTCATTGTATAATTATTTCCCCTGCTACTAAAAACCTTTAGATTTTTCTTAATAATTATTTAATGTTCCATTGTTCAAAAACACTTCTTATAAACCACAAAAAGGGCATTTGTATCATTATTATTTGGGTGAACACCTTGAGCTCCCCCTTAGAATTCCTTATCTATTTATGCAGCCAAGTACCTAGCACGGTACCTGCTATATAAGCTCTCAAAACTTTTCATTCAAGAGAAGTAAAAAGAAGAACGGAAATGATAAAGTACTGTGGCAGAGATACAATAGGAGGCCTGGGAAGAGTGTCAACAGCCTAAACCACATTTTGTCCGATTCTCTATTTCTTTTTGAAGTTTACTGTTAATAGCGTCTCTGTCTGTATCCCTATATCCCATTTCTCACCACCATATTGATTTTTTTTTTTTTTTTTTTTTTTGCGGTACGCGGGCCTCTCACTGTTGTGGCCTCTCCCGTTGCGGAGCACAGGCTCCGGACGCGCAGGCTCAGGGGCCATGGCTCATGGGCCCAGCCACTCCGTGGCATGTGGGATCTTCCCGGACCGGGGCACGAACCCGTGTCCCCTACATCGGCAGGCGGACTCTCAACCACTGCGCCACCAGGGAAGCCCGATATTGATATTTTTAGAATTAAAAAAAAATTTTTATTGGAGTATAGTTGATTTACAATGTTAGTTTCAGGTGTACAGCAAACTTTTATATATGTAAAGTTATACATATACATATATACATAGGAGGACTTCGGAGAACTAAGTGCTTTCTGTCACATAATTAATTACATAATTCATTCATATTTTTACTCAATACATGTTTTTTACTGAGTAAATGCCTCTTATGTGCCACATCATATTCTAGGCCCAGCAGATGGAGTAGTGAATATGACAGACAGGTCTCTGCTTTATGGAACTTTATATTTGGCTAACGACAGAGGGGAGGTAGGGAACGAAGAAGTTAACAAGTAAATACCAGATGATTTTATATAGAGATGTGTTGTGAAGAAGGTAACACAGTGTCGCGTGAAGAGCATATGGGGAAGTGGAGAATGGAGCAGATGGCTTTAGTGTGGGAGTTGAGGAAAAGTCTCTCTCAGGAGGTGATCTTTGAACTGATGGTCCGATGGCAAGGAGTATTCAGCTATGTGACGAGTATTGAATACTGAATACTCTAGTATTCAGCTAGAGTGACGAGCAGAGGGAACGGCAGGTGCAATGGCCCTAAAGAGAGAATGAACTTGACATTCTTGAGGAAAAATAAAAAGGACAACGTGATGAATGAGCAGGAGAGGAGAAGATGAGGTGAGGTCGGCAGACTGTATCTGGTTTTAAAGACCATGGTCAGGACTTTGGATTTCTTCGAATAGGGATGGAGAAGCCAGTGGAGAGCTTCATGCATGGGAGCAAAATTAGAGGGAAGTCCGTTTATAGCCTAAAATGTTCACTTGGTGGCTGTGTGGAACACGGGTTGTAGGAGGGCACGAAAGGAGGCAAAGAGACTAGTTGAAGCTTTGCGTGTCTCCAGACAGCAGATGATGGTGGCTTACACTACGGTGAGTTTGGTGAAGATGGAGAAGAGTGAGTGGACCGGCAACAGGTTTTGGAAGTAGAGTCAGCAGAACTTGCTGGTATGTTGTACACGTGTTGAGTCTCCTTTGTGTTTTGTGCACTGTTACCGGGTGTGGGCACGGGGGTCAAAGGGTTTCACTTGGAATCCCGGTTCTACCACTGACTAGCTGTGTGATTTGGCACAAGCTATTACACTTCTGTTCACTTCCACTTCTGCATCTGCCAGGTACCTCATAGGGTTGATTAAATGAGCCAATGCGTGTGAATTGTTTAGCACAATACTCAGCTCATAAGCAATGTTTGCATACATTTTAGCTGTTATTATCCTTAGGACTATGCAGTCTAGAGCATTTTGTTCAAAGACAAGTATGCTTAAACCACTTGGCTTGAAGTGGGTAGTGAAAAGAAGACGTGGGACGGGGAGTGCAGGAAGTTTATCTCAGGAGACTTCTGTCTCCCCGAGGGATAGTTTCTGATTTGGCTCTAGACTAAATGGCTGGAGATGTAGTCCAGTGATAATTCAGTGCAGGATATAAAAGGACTCTTCAGGAAGAAGCATAATACTTTTTTTCATCTTTGGTAATTCCCCCTAAGATGCCCCCTTTTATTCTAGCATATTATTCATCTGTAATATAAAGGAGATAATGTGGAAATTAAAGTGCTAATTTCAGCTGTTATGGGAATCAGGCCACAGTGTGGGGATTAAGAGACAAAAGAACAGGAAAAGGGCTTCCCTGGTGGCACAGTGGTTGAGAGTCTGCCTGCCGATGCAGGAGACGCGGGTTCGTGCCCCGGTCCGGGAAGATCCCACATGCCGCGGAGCGGCTGGGCCCGTGAGCCATGGCCGCTGAGCCTGCGCGTCCGGAGCCTGTGCACCGCAATGGGAGAGGCCACAACAGTGAGAGGCCCGCGTACCGGAAAAAACAAAAACAAAAACAAAAAAAAAAAAAAAAAAAAAAGAACAGGAAAAAAAAAAAACTTCCCAGCTAAGTTGCTTTAAGCCTGTGGATTTTTATGAACAATTTGCCTAACATTGAGAAAATGCCCCTTTTGTTGGTAAATCTCTGAACACCTAGAGTTTAGTGGCACTCACAGTAATTCATGGCTCCATTCATGGGTTACAAATGTTTACCTGATAGACTGTGAGAAATGCTGAAGGAGAAGGAGATAATGACATCATGGGACACAGGGTTCTGATCTGGGGTCTGTCATCCCAGATCTTTGTCTCTAAAGTTTGAATGTGAGAAGAAGTACAAGCACAGGTGAGAACACACACACACAATGGTTTTACAAAAGAAAGCAAAAGTGCTCATTCTAATTTAAGAAGTGTTGAAAGTTTAGTGTGCATTAAATATCAAACAATAAACTCAAATGTGAAATATGCTTTTCATACCCCTACAAATGTACCTAATTTATATGTAGAGCCCCCAATCCATTGATAGTGGAAAATTAGTCTTAGTCAATTCTAGGGAAACTCAGTTAATTTGAGGTTTCCCATTTCTTTTCTCCCTGAGGTTGCATTCAAGTTTACAGGGGGAAGGTAGGGGCATCAAGCCACTATGTATCATAAAGTCATTGGAGTCAGGAGAAAAAGGGCATCTGTTTCTTGGCCGCCATCTTTCTGTGCTGGAAGCCACTCAAATGAACATGGTACCTGGTTTTTCATTCCTAGTCCCTGGTCCATTGTATAAATATCCTGCTATATTCTCCTGAGTTTGACAGTACAACCTCTCTGGGTCCTCCAGTACCTACCCTATGCCATGTCCATGCTATTCTCAAGTGTATGAGGAAGAAACATTTTGCTGTTCCCCGTGATACCTTAGACACTCAGTGGAGTTGTGTCAGTCATCACAAACAGCACAGCTGTGGTGGCAGAATAGTGGCTTCCTGAAGACGTCCCTGTCTGAATCCCCAGAATCTGTATTTATGTTATGTTTCATATCAAAAGGGAATTAAGGTTGCAGGAGGAATAAGGTTGTCAATCAGTTGAACTTGAAATAGGGAGATTATCCTGGATTATTCAGAGAGGCTTAGTGTAATCATAAAAGTCCTTAAATATGGAAGAGGGAGGTAGAATAGTCAGCGTTAGTGATTCAGTGTGAGAAAGACTTGGCTGGTCATTGCTGGCTTTGAAAATGGAGGAAGGGGACCACAAGTAAAGGAAGGCAGGCAGCCTTGGGAAGCTGGAAAAGAAATGCAGTCCTGCAAACACGTTGATTTTAGCCTATTGAGACCCTATTTGAAACTCTGAGCTCTGTAACTGTAGAAGAAGAAATTTTTGTTGATTTAAGTCACTGAGTTTGTGGTAATTCATTAAGGCAGCAATATGAAACTAATATACTCAGCCATTTCTATTTTACTGTCCCTGCCAATATTGACTGGAGGGCTTTTCTACCCATTTGCTCCTTTGCTTAACCCTACACAGAAAAAGGGTGCAAACGTCCCTTCTGCTCTCAGATCACAAAACTTAGGAGATTCTGTTATTTTGTCTCCTTGATGGCATCCTGTTGGGACCCTGCCCAAACTTATACTTTGTACTTTCCCCCTTGTGCTCTTTTTTCCCCCCAGCCCTTTATCAGCTCTGGACTGGGGGGAAAATCCAACTTTGACCGATTATGTATTCTTCCAAATCTACCAGCTATGCCAAGAGTTCTGCAAAAACCTGACTCATTAGCTGTATTTTCCCTTCCCTAATTCAAGAAGTCTAGAATACCTTAGCAGCTGCTTGGATGGAAAAAGTATCCAGAAATTAAAAACAAAACAATAGTTCATAGATAAAACATTTTCTTATTGCAATATCAGCCAGTTATTCCTTAAATGAAATTTGGTTGAATTCAAAAGTTTTTATTGTCAGTATAGTTTGTCTGAATGTGTGTGCATGTGTCTCCCTATACAACATACAGAGATGAACACGCACACACTCATAGACAAAGAAGGAAAGAGGGAAGGATAGATAAGAGGAAGGCAGAAGAAAGATGATAAGAGGCAGGAGGAAAAAAGAGAAATGAAAACTAAACAGGCCAGAGAGAGGGAAGCAAGTCAGCTATCAGTGATCTGCTGAGAAGCTGGCCATAGATGCTGTCAGAAGGAGGAAATCAAAACCAGATAACTCCCTGCTGAGGATGGAGAGACTTCTGGGCCTCCTCTAAGGAGCAGTGACTCTTTCTTCCTGCCAAATCTCATGAATGCCTTGGTTTTCATCTTTTCACCCAGATTTTCTACCTCTCTTCAGTACTTTCTTTACCATGAGTTTCTTGTGTTTATTTTCATCACTAAAATTTTCTGAGTGTTCCACTGGAATTTCATAACATTTGTCAACGTTCCAGCAAACACTTTTTGAGCACCTTTTATGTGCCAGTGTAGTAGAGATGAGACAAGCTAATTTACTGAGTCAAGTGAACAAAGATATTTTTTTTTCCTTAGTGAATAAATATAAAGGTCAGAAATAATAGAAATGATCAGAATGGATATAGAGCCACTTATCTCAGTATTCTTCCCATATTCAAAGAATTTATAGCGCTTTAATAAAGAAAATTATGAGCTACTTATGCAATGAGATAGAAGGGAAATATTTGCATAACATTTTATACTTATATGAAAAGTTCTCTGCCACCAAACTGATGATGTATTATTATCAATATTATCATCCTTCCAACATTGCAACTAAGGAAACTGAGTATCAAAGCAGTAAGTCTTCTGAAGTGGATGCTCAAACCCAGATCTTTTAACTCCAAATCCCATAGCTATTTTATCATACCATCTTACTGTACCACATACCAGATTACTAAATAAAAGTGAATTTTATTATGTATTGCATTTTATATTTTATTTTACAAACTGTTAAAGCCATGCAGTTCATTCAATAGCCATTATGTGTTTGATAGCAGTTTTATAGAGACTGAAGCTTTAGAATTAGTTGTATTCCAGAAGAGCTCACCTTTTCACATTTAATTGATAAACAATGCTCTTTTGTCAGATGGAAGGACATTTTCAAAGTCTCCCAAATGCAGAGTCTTCCAGGGAGCAGAAGAGTGTGAATCATCCTATGTCAGAGAATAAATTCCAAACCTATCATCAAAGAAAGTGTAAAATCCACTGGTAAGACTGGGCCTATGAGCAACCATTCATAAAATCAAGAGTTTCTTAATTTCATCCTTTATTGATTATATTGAAGAAATAAAAATTTTAGGAGAAAATAAATTGGCCTTATCACTTTTGCAGAAGGTTGACCTGCAGTTTCATAACATAAAAAAAATAAACTTAAGATAAAGAAGATGTGGCACATATATACAATGGAATATTACTCAGCCATAAAAAGGAATGAAATTGGGTCATTTACAGAGACATGGATGGACCTAGAGACTGTCATACAGAGTGAAGTAAGTCAGAAAGAAGAAAACAAATATCGCATATTAACGCGTATAAGTGGAATCTAGAAAAATGGTATAGATGATCTTATTTGCAAAGCAGAAATAGAGATGACACATATATAGAGAACAGATGTATGGATACCGGAGGATAAGGAGGGGGTGGGCTGAATTGGGAGATTGGGATTGACATATATACACTACTATGTGTAAAATAGATAACTAATGAGAACCTACTATATAGCACAGGGAACTCTACTCAGTGCTTTGTGGTGACCTAAATGGAAAGGAAATCCAAAAAAGAGGGGATATATGTATACATATAGCTGATTCACTTTGGTGTACAGCAGAAACTAACACAGCATTGTAAAGCAACTGTGCTCCAATAAAAATTAATAAAAAATAAAGTTAAAAAAATTTTAAAGTTAAAAAAAAAATTATTTTAAGATGAGCTCCAAACTCTAGTCATGTGCTGACATCCCCTGACCTGCTGAGGCAAGGACAACTTGGAAGTTACTCCTGAAGAGTGGATAGAATTCTTTTTAAAATGAAAAAAATACAAAAACCTGGTGAATGCCATCATTACAAGGTAGGCAAAAGAAAGGAAAACACAAAATATCTTAAGGAAGATCATCACAGCCTAAGAGGACAAGGTTGGGTGGAAGAATAAGAGGTGAAAATCTGGTGATGGATGTTTAGTTAGTTATAAGCTTAGAGACAGAAACAATAAAATGGTTGAATTTGATAGTGCTTGTGATCTCATCTGACTCTGAAATTCTATGATTCTTACCTAGAAAGAATTCAGACACAAGATTCTGATTTATGCAACCCACTTATCAATTTGTTGATATTATTTGTATTTGGGGACAGTAAGTGGGGAAGCATAATACTCCTCTTTGAAACCAAGTAGGAAACAAGATACATAACTTTGAGCTCTTTACATAAAACAAGAAGAATTCTGAAATTTAGTTTTTCTTCCTTTCTTCGGTGGATGATATGACTGTCTCTTTCCCAGTGGTAGTAAGTTATCTAGGTAGGGACTCGGGGACTCCAGCCAGCGGCTCTGATTGCCCCTTTACTTTTTCTGTAGGAAAGGAATTAGTGACATAAGTCTAAGTGAGCATCTGGTGACAGACCAAGAACACACAGGCACAAAGAGGGGGTGCATCTTTCTGGATCCCCGTGGATTGAAGAGCTTGCCTCTGGAGCCCTTGGAAATCTGGTAAACTGACAAGTAAGGTTTGATGAACTGAAAGAGAGGGAATCTTGTGTGCTATTAAAACCTTTCTTTAAAATAATAGTTGGTTTTGTTATATAATGTACTGTTGCTTTTGGTTCGATGCAAAAACACCTTGAAGAGAGTCTTAGCCTATTTGGTCTACTATAACAAAAGCAAAAACTGGGTGGTCTTAAAAAAAATTTTTTTTATTGAAGTATTGTTGATTTACAATGTTGTGTTAGTTTCTGGTGTACAGCAAAATGATTCAGTTATACATACATATATATCTTCTTTTTCATATTTGTTTCCATTATGGTTTATTATAAGATATTGAATATAATTCCCTGTGCTATACAGTAGAATCTTGTTGTTTATCTATTTTATATATGGTATTTTGTATCTGCTAATCCAAACGCCTAATTTATCCCTCCTCCATCCCCTTTCCCCTTTGGTAACCATGAGTTTGTTTTCTATGTCTGTGAGTTTGTTTGTGTTTCATAAATAAGTTCATTTGTGTCATATTTTAGATTCCTCATATAAGTGATATCATATGGTATTTGTCTTTCTCTTTATGATTTACCTCACTTAGTATGATAATTTCTAGGTCCATCCATGTTGCTGCAAATGGTATTATTTCATTCTTTTTTATGGCTGAGTAGTATTCCATAGTGTATATGTATACACAACATCTTCTTTATCAGTTTGTCTGTTGATGGACATTCAGGTTGATTCCATACCTTGGCTACAAATAATACAAGTAAATAGTGCTTCTGTGAACATTGGGGTGCATGTATCTTTTTGAATTATAGTTTCATCCAGATATATGCCCAGGAGTGGGATTGCTGGATCATGTGGCAACTCTAATTTTAGTTTTTTAAGGAACCCCCATACTGTTTTCTATAGTGGCTGAATCAATTTACATTCCCACCAACAGTGTACGAGGGTTCCCTTTTCTCCATACCCCCTCTGGCATTTGTTTTTTGTAGACATTTTAATGATGGCCATTTGGATTGGTGTGAGGTGGTACCTCATTGTAGTTTTGATTTGCATTTCTCTAATAATTAGCAATGTTGAGTATCTTTTCCTGTGCCTATTGGCCATCTGTATGTCTTCTTTGGGGAAATGTCTATTTAGGTCTTCTGCCCATTTTTCGATTGGGTTGTTGATCAGTCACAACATTTGCAAATATTTTCTCCCAGTCCATAGGTTATGTTTTGCTTATGGTTTCCTTTGCTGTGCAAAAGCTTATAAGTTTGAGTAGGCCTAATTTGTTTATTTTTGCTTTTATTTCTATTGCCTTGGGAGATTGACCTAAGAAAACATTGCAGTGATTTATATCAGAGAACGTTTTACCTATTTTCTTTTCTAGGAGTTTTATGATGTCATGTCTTATATTTAAGTCTTTAAGCCATTTTGAGTTTATTTTTGCATATGGTGTGAGGATGTGTTCTAACTTCATTGATTTACATGCAACTGTCCACCTTTCCTAACACCACTTGCTGAAGACACTGTCTTTTCTCCATTGTATATTCTTGCCTCCTTTGCTGACAATTAATTGACTGTAGGTGTGTGGGTTTATTTCTGGGATTTCTATTCTGTTCCATTGATCCATATGTCTATTTTTGTGGCAATACCATGCTTTTTTGATTACTGTAGCTTTGTAGTATTGTCTGAAGTCTGGGAGGGTTATGCCTCCAACTTTATTCTTTTTCCTCAGGATTGCTTTGGCAATTCTGGGTCTTTTGTGGTTTCATATAAATTTTAGGATTATTTGTTCTAGTTCTGTGAAAAAAGTCATGGGTAATTTGATCACATTAAGTCTGTAGATTGCTTTGGACAGATTAGGCCTTTTAACAATATGAATTCTTCCAATCCAAGAGCATGGGTTATCGTTCCATTTATTTGAATCATCTTCAATTTCCTTTATCAATGTTTTATCAATAGGTTTCAGCATATAAGTCTTTCACCTCCTTGATGAGATTTATTCCTAAGTATTTTATTTTTCTGATGCAATTTGAAAAGGGATTGCTTTTTTTTTACTTTCCCTTTCTGCTATTTCATTGTTGGTGTAAAGAAATGCAACAAATTTCTGTATGTTATCTTGTATCCTGCTACCTTGCTGAATTATTTTATCAGTTCTAGTAGTTTCTGTGTGGAGTCTTTAGAATTTTCTATATATAGCATGATGTCATCTGCATATAAAGACAATTTTACCTCTTCTCTTCCAATTTGGATACCTTTTATTTCTTTTTGTTGTTTGACTGTTGTGGCTAGGATTTCCAGTACTATGTTGAATAGAAGTGGTGAGAGTGGGCATCCTTGCCTTGTTCCAGATTTTACTGGGAAGGCTTTCAGCTTTTCACTGCTGAATATTATGTTAGTTGTGGGTTAACTTGGTGGTTTATAAACAAATAAAGTTTATTTCTCACAGTTCTGGAAGCTGGGAAGCCCAGTACAATGGTGCTGGCAGATTTGGTGAGTGCTGAGGGCCTGCTTTCTAGAAGACTGTAACCTCACTTTGTAGAAAGAGCTAAACCTGGGGTTTCTTTTATAAGGGCACTGATATCATTCAGGAGCACTCCACTGTCATCACCTAAGCACCTCCCCAAAACCCCACCTCTTAATACAAACATGTTGTGCTTAGGTTTCAGTATATGAATTTTGGGGGGATACATTCAGTTTATAGCAGAGTAAACTAATAACAGAGTGAGAGAAATTTCCGGCAAAAGTTTCCCAGTCCCCTCTCTGGCAGGGCTGCATTATGACTTACATGGATCTTGGGCATATCTGCCTTCATGGGCTCCTTCTTCCACAAAAAACAACAACAACAACAACAACAACAACAACAACTCAATAATTATATTTTACGACTGTATTCGTATAAAGACAAATATAATCCAGGTTGGGTTGATTATTATACATTCATTGTTATTATATTCATTTATTCCTTCTGATTTTAAAAGAAATTAAGATGAAAAGATTTCATGGATCCCTAAAAGTACTGGGGGTTCTAGACCCCAGTACTGGATGTCAGCCGTGCTGTTAGAAACACCTTCTTGTTTTCCCAACTATGTTCTAAGTCCTATCACAGGCCCCCCTCCTCCATGAAGCCCTCCTGCTCCTGTCTGTGGGAATTTTTTCAATAGTTACTGTCTAACTCATTTTGCAATTAGTGTATTCCATATTCTATTATCATTTATCTTTTATGTATGAGTCCTTTTATTCCAAATAGATTTTAGGCTGCTCAAGGACAATGACCATGTTTTATACCTCTTCCCCTCCTTGGCACTCACCATATTCAGTGATGATTACTATTTATCGAACACATGCTATATGCCTGGCATGTTTTTTTTAATATATGTGGCATAATCCTCCCTTTACAGCTATGGAAAATGAAGTGCAAGAAAAAAAAGTGACTTGCTCCAGGCTTCCAATCTAGACTCAGAATTGCAATCTAAATTTCTCTGGCTCCAAAACCCGCCATCTTTCTATTCAATGCCACTGCCTCCACATGTGAATAGTGGTGATGATCATGAGGAATATGAACCAGGAGACTTTTTTTCTTTTTAAAGCAAAAGAAAATGAAATCAAAGTAAAACTTAGCAAGCATTTAAATTCTGTATATTAGAGCAAATTTAAAGCCAGTACTGCTCAGATCTGTTTCATAGCTAACTTGAGATCTTTATTTGAAGCATTATTGACAAGAAGAGGGAGCTAGTTATCATAGTGGCTATGTGTTGGGCAACTTACTCCTGGTGTAAAGGAATCCCTCACTTCACATGGTAAGATTTTACTGCCACATTTTCTTTTTACAATACATTTTTAATAAAGAGAGATCAGGAAAAAAGTACTATCTTCCCAAGGACAATATGCTCAGGCACTACCTCTTCTTTCTATATGTCATGATCATGTCCCATATTTCAGCCAATAATGGGCAATGTCAGAGTTAGACCTAATAACACCTATTCAGTGATTCCAAATTCTGAGTAATAATAGTTATCCATTGACAAATCCAACACCAATATATTCATATCTGATATGCTTTCAAGACATTTCGGAGAGTGGCCTGTGATTTTGTCATTTTCTCATGATGTCATATAGCAATTGTTGAGTAGTCAAGTTTCCTTTCTTAGGTATTTTCCCACCACAGCTTCAAGCGGGAATAGACTCGAATTGTGTGCTGCAGTTTGTCAATTTGAAATCTTCTTTGTTTAAAATGTGAGAAACCACAGAAATCCAGAAGAGAAAAACTGTTTTTGCATATGCAAAGTTTACTGTCCTGGAAAGAATATGAGCTCTGGATTTCAACTCATCTGGCCTTGGATCCTGCCTCTACCACTTAAATCTGGTGTGGCTTCAGAATAGTCACTTAATTCTGTTTGCATATCTATAAAATAGATGATAAAATTATGTACCTTTACAGGTTAATTGTGAGGATAGGAGATTACCTATGGAAAATACTTAGCATAGTACCTAGTATGTAGTAGGTGCTTAATAAATGCTAGCTTATTTGTATTGGTATTATTGCTACCATCTCTGAATGATGCTGAAGGACCAATTAGGAAAGTTAAGATAAAAACAGCTCTTGAATTTATTCACTAGGGCCCTGAGATGGGATAGGCTTTTTATGTTGCTGAAATAGCCAGGTAAATATAAGTGTAAAATCACATTAAAATGTTTCATGCAGGGAAAAATAAGTGGTCCCCTAACTTGATTTTGCTCATTTATTTTTCCAGCAAGCATTAAACCATAATCAGACCCTTACAACTGGGAACATCTCATGGCAATTAGAGGTTCATGTGTAACAACTGAGGTCTTTGGGGAAAGAGATGCTATCAACACATCAGCCCATTCTCTTCTCTGCAATCTAAAGCTCCCTTTGTTACAACAAGCATTTTGTAACGCACTTTTACTATCCTGAAATGAAACTCATAAAGTAAATCTATCTGTGCAAATAATTTTTTAAATGCCCTAGTTATAACATGAAGGAAAAATGAAAAGAAAGTAATAAATAATAAAATAATATAAAATGCTTGGACTTAATGAAGTCATCGGATGCCTGTGCTTATAATAACATCACTCTGACTGTGATAACCACAGATATGGATTGATACACGTTGCTGAATTGACAACTCAGATACCAAGAAGTGTTCTGCATCATTTTTTATTTTCTGAAATGGTGAATGACTCTTGATAAAGTTCCAAACAAAGTAAAATATAATCTTTCCTTGATTTACATGATGATTGCATTCCTATAAATTTCAATGTACATTAAAATACTCTGCAAAACATATTTTGTATTATATGTAATGTGGGGTTAGGCTCTAAGCCAAGAGAGTTATAAATTTTTCATTGACATGAATGTCTGAAGGGACATTCCATACCTGTGTAGAACTTGGGACAATTTTTCATTATGTGGGATTGTCCTGACCATTACAGAACATTTAGCATCCCTGGTTCTTTATCTTTTATAGGCTGGTAGTACCCACCAATCATTGGGACCTAGTACTAAAGTATCCCCATTGCTTTTTCAAAGTGTCCCCTAGGGGGACACTAGGACACCCACCCTAGGGGGTGGTCCTGCCGCCACTGAGAATACTGCTCTAGTCATACTGAGTACCTGCAGTTTTCTGAGCAGCCAGCCTTCGCTTATTCTCTTCTCTCTGCATGGGATGTTCTTCCTCTACTTGGAATTGCTACTATTCACTCACCCCTAAAGACTCACCTCAGGTGTCTCTCAACCAGGAAATCCTCTGTAAAGCTCCAGTTACTCCTTCTTTGTGTTGCCATAGACCCTCTGCTTAGGACTCTTGTGAATTTGATTGTACTTTATTCTCTGTTTTCCAACATTATTCTAAGAGCTCCTGAGGACAAAATCAATCAACCAATTTATGTACCTTATATTGACTTATTTCTTTATCCTTAGTGCCTGACTCATGACTTCCACATATGAAGTATAGATGAATGGACAGATGCTTGAAAGGACTAACAAGTAAATAATAATGTTTATACCAAATGTTTATTATCTACTTTCCTAAGGTATCATGATTGGCTCTGGGGGAGACAAATTAAAAGTGGATCCCGCTCTCAAGATGTTTGTGGTCAAGGAGGGGATTTTCATCACCCATGGTCATTTTCAAACAAAAGTGTAAGATATAGCATGTTAATTAGATATGGGTTGAAAGTAATCTACATGGTGCCATCTACTTTATTTGGAATTAGTGGAGATAAAAAAGATTTTTGTAAAACCCCAAGTTTAAGAGTCATTAGTGTTATTTCAGGTGGTTTAGCTAGGTTATTCTGATATAGTGCAGAACAGTGGAGAATTGTTTTTAAATAGCAGTTTTCATACTTGGGGTATTTTAAAGGACTTTAAAGTGCTTTACAAAGTAATGAGTTAAACGCTGGTAATGAGAAACTATGTATGCTAATGGGAGAAACCTATTATGCTCTTGACAGTAGCTCAAATGGGACTGTGGAAATTAGAGGCAGTTTTATTGATATTGGCCAGGATTGGGGATTAATCCTTGCTCCTTTTGAAAATTTCCATGGGATCTTTAAATTGCACTTGGATGGCCACTGTGTTTAATACAATTGTTTTCAGGACCTGAAACTCAACCAAAAAGTTTTTGCATCGACATTCTACAAATAAAGCACATTTGGAGATAGCGATTTTTTTCATAATGAATTTGGATAATGAAAGATTTTCATAGAAGAAGAAGCAGGGAAAATAGAATCCCCATGACCCTTCCTTAGCTTTTGGAAGTAACCTCATTGGAGGGTCTGAAATATTCAGATAAATGTGTTCCAATTTTGCCTTTGCTCTTCAGGGTTCTGGCTGAGACTGAGGTAGAGATGCCAAAAATCTAATGAGAAAGCCTGTTCATGAACAATTTCCATACCACTTTCATCAGACTTGCAAGGTTAAGAAGATCTGAATAAATATGGAAACTTTATGATACCAAAAGGAATACTTTCTCATGCCTTTGGCCTTTTAAACATTTTGTATGAAATTCCATCTAAATTGTATTCAAGTACAAATGACAATTTAATTGGAAAGAGTGAAGCAATCTGAAGTTTAAAATTTATTTTAATAGATTGTATTATCTATTAAGTTAATATGAAATTAAAAGTTAATACCATTATTAGTATGCTTGAGAAATCTCCACTATAAGCATACAATGAAATCTACAACTTAGATGTTAAACTAATTATTCAACAGAAATTTTGTTAAAATTTTGTTTAGAATTTGCTGAAAACTGTGGTACTGTAATTCACCATTCATTCAACAGTATTTGATTGGGTACCTAATGCCTCGAAGACAGGGATACACGTTAAGAAATGAATCTTTACATTATGAATGAAATAGCAGAAAGGGAAAGTAAAAAAATATCCCTTTTAAAATCCCATAAAAAAATACTTAGAAATAAACCTGACCAAGAGGTGAATGACTTATATGCTGAGAACTATAAAACATTGGTAAAGGAAATTGAAGATGATTCAAAGAAATGGAGAGATATCCCATACTCTTGGATTGGAAGAATTAATATTGTTAAAATGGCCATACTACCCAAAGCAATCTACAGATTTAATGTGTTCCTTATCAAATTACCCATGTCATTTTTCACAGAACTAGACAAATAATCTTAAAACTTATATGAAACCACAAAAGACTAGGAATTGCCAAAGCAATCCTGAGAAAAAAGAACAAAGCTGGAAACATAACCCTCCCAGACTTCAAAAAATACTACAGAGCTACAGTAATCCAAACAACATGGTATTGGCAGGAAAACAGACATATGGATAAATGGAATAGAATAGAGACCCCAGAAATAAACCCACACACCTACAGTCAATTAATCTTTGACAAAAGAGGCAAGAATATACCATGGAGAAAAGACAGTCTCTTCAACAAGTGGTGCTGGGAAAGCTGGACAGCCACATGTAAATCAATGAAGTTAGAGCACACCCTCACTCCATACAGAAAAATAAACTCAAAATGGCTTAAAGACTTAAATATAAGACGTGACACCATAAAACTCCTAGAAGAGAACAGAGGCAAAATATTCTCTGACATAAGTCGCAGCAGTGTTTTCTTAGGTCAATCTCCCAAGGCAATAGAAATAAAAGCAAAATTAAACAAATGGGACCTGATGAATCTTGATAAAGACCCTTAAAGTGGATATTTATTTAGTCCACATTTTTTTTTTTTTCTCGCGATACATGGGCCTCTCACTGTTGTGGCCTCTCCTGTTGTGGAGCACAGGCTCCGGACGTGCAGGCTCAGCGGCCATGGCTCACGGGTCTAGCCGCTCCGCGGCGTGTGGCATCTTCCCAGACCGGGGCACGAACCCGTGTCCCCTGCATCGGCAGGCGGACTCTCAACCACTGCACCACCAGGGAAGCCCTAGTCCAGATTTTAGAGTTAACAATAGTGAGACCATACATTTAGCCTTGGAATTCAAACTAATCTCCAAACAATCAGCTTTTAGTTATTAGCTCTTCTGATATCTAACAGAGGTTTAATATGCCAAAATCTTCATTTTGAGATTTGCTTCACTCCCAAATCTTTCAAGTCCATGCAGAATATATCAACCAAGCCATCTTTCAAAGGAAAATGAGAAGGAACTGTTTTAAGCATCAGTTTCTGCATTACTTATCCCGTTGATAGCAAAACAAAACAAGGTATTTTTCTGTAAGTAAAAGTTACATAAAATTGACCACAGAAGGGCTTGCCTTCCTTAGTATAAGCAAAGGTTATCAGCAAAGGTTATGAACTCGTCATTAGGATTTAGGGCTCACATTAGTTTAGCTCCAGTGTGGGTTATAGAAATTGAAGGTGGGTAAGAGGCAGATGTTTTCCAGATCTTAACATTTCAATGCAACCCTGAAACTTTCCAGGGGTGAGAGTGGGTAAGGAGATACAGCTGTTGGAAATGTAACATCTTTCTTAAACACAGGAAAATTTTGAAAGAGAACTCTCTTTCATTTCAATGATGTTATGTCTCACTCAGTTACTGGGATTGTAATGGCAACCCAAATTAAGGCAAAAGTTGTGTGTCATAATGGCAGGAACACTGATTTGGGACATAATCTAGACCTCATAATCTTACTTCTGCCATTAACCCTATCTTCCCACTAGGCAAGGCCCAAACCTATCTACTTTGCCACTGCATTTCCACTGCCTACTGTGTTGAGCATGTGTCCCTTAAATATGTCTTTTTTTTTAACTTTTTTATTTTATTTTGGAGTAGAGCTGATTAACAATGTTGTGATAGTTTCAGGTACACAGCAAAGCAACTCAGCCGTACATATACATAAATATCTTTTGAATGAATGAATTTTTAAAAAATTGCATTTGGCAATAACTTCTGTCTTACTCTTAGCATCTTCATCTGTAAAATGAGCTGGGTGAGCTAGATGATCTTTTTGGCATCTTCCAAAATAAGACAGTTTCTTAACTACTAGCCCTGGTTAAAAATACATATTTCAGGACCCAACTGAGGCAAAGTCTTTGGGGATGGAGTCCAGGCACTTGCCCTTTTAATGCTTCACAAACTCTTCTTATGCACAATAAATTTGTTCTGGAGCCAAAACGGGTATCTTAAATAGGTTTAGAAGTCAGAGCTTGACCACACCAAGGTATTTGCATGCAAAGGGCAGGTGGAGAGTAAAGGAGATCATCCAGTTAATTTGGTTTTCTAATTCCTAACACTCTTTCCTTAGAGATATAGATATTTTATATAAGGCCTTTCTATCGAGAGAATTTCCCCTGTTCTTGATGGAAGTAGACAAGAATATAGTACTTCCAGATTTGGTTGAAAAGCTGTAACTCTTAAATTAAACTCTACTTTTTCTTTCTTCGTGAAGATGTAATTTTCAAGCTGTTCATCTTTCCATTTGCAGATACACTGCTAAAACTGGTTTTGAAACATTTTCCTACAAACACAGAAAAATTTCTTTAACTGACAGATAAAAGTATAATTGGCTTTCTCAATATTCAAACAAATCAATCTCCTAAAATGTTAATTGACATCTACTTTTATGGATAAGTGTTTTCTTTTATAAAAGTGTAATTTTTAAACTCCTAAATTTAAAAGTTGTCACTTGTAGATGTGATTTCTTCATATTGACAATAGAAAAGACATCTCCTTTTACTCAAATTCCTCAAACCACAGAAAGTACCAATGAAAAACCATTAAACAAACAACTAGAAGTCCTTTCGTTGACATTCTCAGAGGCCAAAATTAACAGCTGAATTTAGGACGCTCAATAGTTTCTTTGTTCTTCCAAACTTCATACTCTTGATGAGGTGTAGATTGATATGACTCAAGAGAAGCCAAAGCAAAAATATTTGGTTTATGCATCTGAACTTCAGTCAAAGTGAAATAGGTAGGCTGTTAAGGTAGACACAAGAGCCAGATTTCCAGACATCACTCAGGCAGAACTCGTGCTGGGCTCTCTCTCATTCGAATGAGTTGTCCAAACCAAACACAGCCAGTCATTTCCAGTTTTTTCCATCAGTGTGCATAGTTTCCAACTGCGGAAATAGAGAGACAATTTGCTTGACTTCATGTCATATGTCAGGCCTGCTGACCTTCAAGGAAAGCTGAGCTTGACAATGGTGAACACTGCCCAGAGTATGCACGTCTGTGGTCTCATCTCAAATACTTGCTCCTCTGCCAGAAATACAGATGGATGTAAAATAGGAACATTTTAAAGGTTTAAATTTCAACAGTGTGCTTTAAAGGACACATGATACTGAAACATTTTTTCTGTAATTCAGAGTTATCATGTACTTAAGTTGTAGGTTCAGAGGATTAAACTGATTGATAAGACACGGCATCTTCCCCCTCCCCCCATATTTTAAAATATACTGTTGATTTCCAGGGCATACTGTTACATTAAAAAGCAAAGTACAAAAGAGATCTTGGTTTCTAAGCACCATTTGACAATGAAGGGAATGAGGGCTCCAAGGAGAAATGGTTGATTCCAGGCCCGAGTCAAGAAAAACACAAGATGAACCTGGACATCTTATGGTACTGGTACATAAGGAAATGCTCAATGAAAGATGGAGCCTATTGAAATTTCCCTTTTGTTCAAGAGTCTACCTGAAGGAGTGCCTCATGGCCAAAGCTGGAACAATTTGAGCAATGAAATAAATGGCAGTATTGGATTATAATCTGTAGAATAAAATAAATATTTAGGTGTCCACACTGATATAAATAAGTCTTTGGTTAAATAAATAAATTAGGGATAAGGAAGAGCTCTTCCTTACTGTAGAATTATAGTTAATAAATGTGTAAGGGAGGAAGGAAATAGAAAATCACCAAAATGTGTTTTTTTTACTAACTACAAAAGGAAAAATAGTAAATTTCCAGTGGTGAAATGCAGCAGACACCAACTTACCAAGCAATCGGGATCAACATCATTAGCAATAAAGACACATCCATATCATGAACTTTTGATATGATATGACACAAGGAGAAAGACACAACGTCATTTCTGTGGTATTCTTGCCAAAAATGCATAACCTCACTCCAATCACAAGAAAACGTTAGACAAACCCAAGTTTTTGGTTTTGTTTTTTTACAAAATATTACACAAAATATCTGATCAGTACTCTTCAAAATATCACGGTCATGAAAGCCAAGGAAAAAAACTGAAGAAATGTTACAGAACGCAGGAGACTTAAGGAGAAATAAGAATTGCAGCGTGGTGTTTCAAGTGAGATCCTGGATGAAATCCTGGAACTCAGAGACAACATTAGTGGGAAAATGGGTGAAATTCAAATAGCGCCTGTAGCTTGGTTAATAGTGTTCTACCAATGTTAATTTCCTTGTTCTGATTAATGTACTGTGGTCATGTCAGATGTTTACAGGAGAAGCTGGGTGAGGGTTACATGGAAGCTTCATGCTATTGTTGCAACCTTTCTGTAAGTGTAAAATAGGTTAAAAATAAAAAAATTTAAACATGTAATATAAGATGATGAGTGAAAATTTGTTTAATGACAACTGTTGTGTCCTTCAAATTTTTAAAATAATTTTTATTAAAATTTATTTCCTTCCAGTTTTTTTTGAGATATAATCGACATACAACACTGTATAAGTTTAAGGTGTACAGACAGCACAATGATTTGACTTACATACATCATGAAATGATTACCATGGTAAGTTTAGTGAACATACCTCATTTCATATACATACAGAATAAAAGAAAAAGAATTTTTTCTTTGTGATGAAAAATCTTAGGATTTACTTGCTTAACAACTTTCATATATAACACAGCATGTTAATTATATTTATCATACTGTATATTACATCCCTAGTACTTATTTACCTTATAACTGGAAGTATGTACTTTTTGACTTTCTTTATCCAATTTTTTAAGAGCTTATATAGTCCAAACTCTTTACCATGGCTTGCAAAAGTTTACACCATCTGGCCCTTTCTTTCTTACCTCTGCTTTGTCATCTCCAATTTTGCGCCACCTACACTAGTTTTCTTTCTGTTCCTTGAGCATGCCAAACGAATGCTCAGCTACACACACGCACATGCAGGCACGCACATGCACACAATCTTTCTGTGATCTTCTAAAAATTGGCTCTTTCTCATTGTTCAGCAGTATAGATTAGTCAGCTTTTACCAGATTATACTGTCTCAAAAAGACAGTCTCACTGCTTGCTTATTGCATGGCTGATGTATGAACTGTGAGTTAACTGTGGATCTGCTCCCCCATATCTTCTTCATTCTGGGATCCAGGTTCAAGGAGCAAACCCAATCTGGAAACGTCAAATTCACGGCAGAGGCAGAACAAGCAAGCCGATGAGATCAAATGCTAGTTATCAGAGCTTCACCATGGAGTTGGCGCACTGTTGCTCGCGCTCCCATTTCATTGGTCAAAGCATATCACATCGCCAAGCTTGATATTAACGTGGTAGGGAAGGAAACTCCTACAGAAGATGCTGCAAGTCATATGGTGGGGATGCCTAATCTTCTTATAGGAAAGAGGGAGAGAATTGGGAAACAATAATGCAAACTACCGTAAGACTCAGCTCGCAGGAAACCTTCTTAAAGGAATCTCCTTGTATCACCTGCACCTTCTCTCATTCCTCTTTCCCAGGTTACTTAATATTCTATTATTTTGTTTTATTTTCATATCACTTTCTGGAATTTTCTTACTTTATTTAGGTTTCCTTTTATTATTGGTGTCTACCACTAGAGTATAAATTCTATGAGAGCAGAAAACAGATAAATTGTTCATAGCACTATCCAACAGTTCTTGGCCCTTAGTTATGTGCTCAGTAAATATTTGCTAGGTAAAAATGAGGCACAGACTGAAGCTCCTTAATTTTCATGTCTTTACATAATGTATCATATACAATGTCTCACGAATAGTAGACACTGATAAATGCTTGTTAAATAAATAAATGAACGCATATTTATATTGAATAAAATTAAAGGGGAAATAATATATATTTTTACACACATTCTTTTCTACACGGCTAGGACTACAACTAGAGAAAAGAACCTCCCTATTAAGAAGGGACTTTTTTTTTTTTTCCTTCGGTACGCGGGCCTCTCACTGTTGTGGCCTCTCCCGTTCCGGAGCACAGGTTCCGGACGCCCAGGCTCAGCAGCCATGGCTCACGGGCCCAGCCGCTCTGCGACATGTGGGATCTTCCCGGGCCGGGGCACGAACCCATGTCCCCTGCATCGACAGGCGGACTCTCAACCACTGTGCCACCAGGGAAGCCCAAGGAGGGACATTTTTATACATTGAACTTTTCTCCAAGTATACTTGGACCAGGTAGATGAGATTTGATTTTTCTCATGTACTTCCAACTAACCTCACCTATGAATAAAACATTTGAGGATTCAGTCTGGCAAATGCAAAGCTGGTTTGCAGAACCGACAAATTAACAATTTGTCTTAGAAGTGGAGTGGCAGCAAGATGAGAGATTGGAATGGGGGATAGTGCTGGAGCTAAGGCAACAACATGCTGGTGTTGCAATGTTTCCAGTGCTTTTTTCTTCCTTCTACAGGTCAGAGCTACTTCGGTAGGTCATTTTAATAAATGGCACTTTGCATTTATTTATTTATTTATCTCTGTCCATCTTGCCTTTCCATAATATCTGTGAAAGTTCCAGGGCATTCCCCTGTTTGAGTTCCCACCTCCCCCGCAAAACAGCAAAATTACATTCTAGTTTTTTTCAATGGACAAGACGCTATAAAGGTTGCTTTGTTTAGCAATGACTATTCACAGGCCCAAAACATTCACAGACCACCTCAGATTTAGCCTCAAGTATAAATGGAGTCAGTGCTACAATTACAGAAATTTTGGTAAAAGTTGCCTTCCCTGAACATAGATTTCCACTATTAATCTAGTTATTTTCCATTTGAACTAGATGTTCCAAGATATGAAGGTTGCTTTCAGTCATAACCATCTTAATGTGAAAAAGATTTTGATGTTTTAAAACCAGGTTCCAGAAAAGAGTGCTAGAGTAAAATGTCATTGTTGGGAAAAGTGACACGGAAGAACATGGGAGAAGTAGAACTATGAAGCTGAAAGATTCATGAAGACAAACCTTTTTTATTTTCCAAGTTCACCTTGAGCTGCCTTTGACTTTAGAGTAAATTACCCACTGTGGTAGCCATAAACCTGCAACCTGTTATTGCACAGACTGAATTAAGATGAAGTCTTTAATAAGCCCTGTGAAAGGAGGTTCAGTTATGGGAAGTTATCAATGGACCAGTTATTCCAACGGTCCTTCAGCATTGTACTTTAATAGCATAGAGGCCATTAGAGTGAGTTTCTAGAATATTTACTTCTTTTCAATCTTTCTCAAATGCAGGGTTTAATGTTTCCAGCTAATAAGCAATATTTACGATGGTAATGATGAATTGTAAATCTTTGTAATGAGAGATTCTGAGATTTAATCCTTAGTCCACCATTTGTCAGCTATGTATAGTTGAGCAAGATACTTAACCTCTCTGAACTTCAGTTTCTTCACCTGGAGAATGGATACATTAATAGCATCTAAGAGCATGTTGTACAGATAAATGAAAACATTTTTTGTGTACTGTCAGGTTATCATCAGTTGTAGGTCACAAAAATCCAACTCAAACCAAGTCAAACATAAAGGAGAATTTATTAGTTCATGCAATAGGGAATTGGAAGTGCAAGGCTGACTTTAGGCAAGGTTGGATGGAGACATTCAATGAACGTAATCAAAATCTACCTCTTCTCCAACTTTTGGCTCTGCTTTTCTTTGGTTTGGCTTTGTTCTCAAGTAGTCTCTCTACGACTTTTGAGATTTTGTGTTGGCAAAGGTCACCAATAGCAAGCTCCAAACTTACATCTTACAGCTTAGCAAGTACCTCTTTTTTTAAGGTTCCAGCAAAAGTCCTAAGACTGAATCACCTTTCTGGGTCCTGAGTCATGTGCTCCAGACTGAGGCCAGGGGAATGGATTCTCAGATAGGCCTGATCCTGGAGCCAGTTGGCTATGTCAACCCCACCCAAAACAACATGGACAGAAAAGTGGATGAAGGATACCTCCTCTTATCAAAAAACAATGGGGCTTTGTATTGCTACAAGAAAAATTGGGGCTAGGCAAAACAACAGATGTCCACTACAGTGTTTAAGGCATTCAGCACAGTGCCTGACCATGGATCAAACCATCCACAATTATTTGCTCTTATTAATGAGATCAATTTCCTGGAGAAAAGTGTAGATGCTGACTAGTCAGAGAACACTAGGGGAGAATCTAGGGTTGATTAAAAGTTAAACAAGAATGTGAAATGTGAGAGCATGACCAATTCTTCTTGAACTTTCTATCCCCAGTAACCAACACAGTAGTTGGCATGTAACAGGTACTCAAAAACGCTTGTTCAGTGAATGAATACATGCCAGGAGTCACGCCATGCACTTCCTATCCAATAGCCATTATAACAGCAACATAACTAACCTACTTCTTGGTCTGCTGTCCCAGTAGTCTCTGTCTTCTGACAGGCTTGTTGTAGGGCACTTTAAACTTAGAAGTGCATGTGAATCACCTGGGAATCTTGTTGAAATGCAGATTCTGATATAGTGAGTCTAGGGTGGGGCTCGAGATATTGTGTTTCTAATAAGCTCCCAGGTAGTGCCTTCACGGCTGGTCTGCAGTTCACCCTTTGAATATCTAAAGCCTCTAAAGTGCTAAACTATTTCCAGGTAGGAGCTGACACAAAGCTCTTACCATGGGTCACTCAATTCCACCATTGGGTAGAGAACCTGCTTCAGGGTATTCTTGTAGCATGTCATTTCTTTCACGAGCAAGGGGGCAAAAAGTAAAGAACAGAGAATTTATGCTAAGGGTAATTCTCTTAAAACAGAGAAGCAGAGAAAACAGTGTAACATGTGAAAACAGCAAACAATGTAAAATGTAGTTTTGAAGAGGTTGATCCAGTTTTTACAATTGTTCACTATTTATTAAGGAAAGAGCTGCCTTTTATTGAAGATGAACTCTGTACCTGGGCATTGTGATTTATATCTACTTTTTCACTTAATCTCACAACACTCCTGTGATGCTATATAGAGGGTCCCCAATTCACAGATGAGGGAAATCATTCTCAGAGAAGTTAAAGCCACCCAGGTATGCAATGGATTTATGCACTGATTTGTACTTCAATCTCTCTCTTAATCTCTATATTTTAATTTCTCATTTAGAATACAATAAGCGTGTTAGAGAATGCACTCATGGCTATTATTAATATCAAGCATCATGATTTTTAACTCTTCACTTATTTCCTCTGGCACTTTATGGTGTGCAAAGCATGCAGGCATTTATCTTAATAAATAAGATTAAAATAAAATAACAAATTAAAAGTATTCCATTTAAAACCATTAAGATTAAATGTGATTAAAAAATAAAGCGCGTTTGCCTTATCGGATTTGGTGATCCCAAGATAAAAGCTGACCTTCTGAAATAAAATGTTGAAGATGCTTCTGATCAGTTTGTCTGAATGTACACACAAAAGAGAGAAAATATGAGGTTACTTGGACCATACAACGCAGAGGAATGATTTTATCACCATGTTGGCAGTCTTGGGTTGATTGTAGCACAGACTGTGGGCATTGGTGTGAACAAGACCTGAGTTGGGTTCCTGGTTCAACCATTAACCAACTGTGTGACCACAGGAAAATGACTTACCTTTGTTCTGCCTCTATTTTCCCATATATATTGTTGTGAAAATTAAATTAAATTATGCAAGTAAAGAGCTTAGCTTAGTGCCTGGCACTAAGTAAGCACTGAAATTTTAAAAATATATATAGGTAAGGGGGTCTGAATATCACCAAATATATTTTATTAAAGATGAATATTACGTACTATTTCTTTTCGCTTTTGGCTAGATCTCATTTTAATGTGCTCATCGTCATCCTCAATCTCTCCCCAATCAACTCTTTTTCTAGGATTTTGAATTCTTGGCTCCACACCTGAGATTCCGAATTGCTTCCTTCTGTTTGGGCAGCTTAAGTTCACATGAAAATAGTCTTCTTCCTCTCTCTGGATCCATGACATTGAACATGAATTTTCCCTCCTCAACAATTACATGGAGGTTACCTAACCTACTTGTTGAGTTGGACTAGCATATCTAGACTAATAAAATTTTACCATTGACAGACCCTTATAGTTGATCTGTGTGTAGATGAATCAGAAAGACGTATTTGCAAAGGCAACACAACTAAGCAGAAAGATTTAAATGAATCTAGACAAAGGAATTCAAGGAGAAAACAGTTACTCTGTAGTACACCTGGCTTCTGTAAAGCATGTCCAGGGCAGTGGGCATACCCACTGCAGCTAGTGACTGATATGGAAGTTTCTGTCCAGATGTGATATCTGTCCAGACTTCTGCCTCTTAAAGTGGGTAGGAGATGATGAACACCTTGCCAGTTTAACTTCATTTCTCTAGGGGTTCAGCTTTAGGGCTAAACATATTGTACTGTTTGATTCTTCTTTTGTTGGACAGTCTGATTCCAAGTCATATCTGGGGTCTCCTTACGTGTGTGTCTCATCCCTCACGTTTATTATTTAGGTGGGAATATGAGAAAGAATTCTACCCATGTTCTAGGCTTCTTTTGTCACAGTAATTTGGCCACTTAATTCTTTCTTCTTAGTAATAAAATAAAATGAATACTTATCCAATAATAAAAGTAAAACTTGTTTAATGTAGAATGTTCAGAAAATATAGAAAGATTATGAAGAATAAAATAAATACCTCTGGAAATTCTACCCCTCATAAATAACAACCACTAAACTTTGGTGTTTAGTTTCCCTCATTTTTTCTGTTTTTCCCGATTTTTCATCTTGGGTATCTGTGTGTATATTTTTAAATCATACTGGGATCATACTGTAAAAATAATTTTGAATTCTGCTTTTTTTCGCTTAGTATTATATGAAGAATATATTTCATCCTTAAATAGTTCATGAATTTTTTTTTCTTTCTTTTCCTTTTACCTTTTGACCCCCTTCACCCATTAAAATTTTTAAAAATATCTATGTGATAATTTCATTATAAGAATGTACCATGATTTATGTAACAATTCCTCTATTATTAGATGTTAGGTACATTTCATATTTTTCAATACAGATTTGAGGCTGGCAAAAGTTTTCTATAGAGGGTCAGATGGAAAATATTTTCAGCTTTGTGGACAATAACATCTCTGTAACAACTACTCATCTGTGCTGTTGCAGAAATAGCCATAGACAATATGTAAATGAATAGTAGTGGCTGTGTTCCAATAAAACTTTATTTACAAAAACAGGTGGCAGGTAGGATTTGGCTTGTGGCCTATATTTGTCCAACTTTGACATAAACAATGCTAAGATCAACATCCTTGCACATGACATTAATAATTATTTCTATAAAATCAATTCTTAGAAAGGGAATTATGGGTGAAAGGGGATGAAAATTTTTAAGGCTCCTGATATACATTACTAAATTTCTCTCCCAAAATATTGCAAAGATTATACTTGTACTAAGTGAGAGTAAAAGTCCTGATTTCTCTATGCATTCACTTATATAGATTACAATCAATTAAAGTGATATCTCATTATTTTGATTTATTTTAATTACTATTTTTAAAATGTACTTGGATATTTATTGAATATTTATATCTATTTTCTGTGGATTCAAAATGTTTTTCAACAAATAGGAGGGTGTTTTTATTGCATGTCATTTAATTTTTTTCTTAAAATTGAACATTAAAAATCCAGTGTAACACCTAATTTAAGGGACCCACATCCAGAAGTTGAACATACATGGATAATATTAATCTGGGTAAGTTAACTATTATAACAATCAAGACTTGACTCTTAGGAGTTTAATACAGTAAAGGTTTATTTCTCACTCATGCTTCAGTCCAGTGCAGGTCTTTGGTGACTTCTCTGTGGAGCCACTGAAGGACAGACTCTGTCAAAACTGCACCATCCTCATTTCATCTTTTTCCTGTACATTGAAATCCACCTTGCAATGGGGGAACCACAGTGTGGAGAAGGTGGACATTCCCTTCACTGTTTGAACCTGCAAGTGACACAGTACCTCTGCTCCTGTCCCACTGGGGATGACATCACTTGGCTTAACCCAGGAGAGAGACAGAAATGTAGGTTAGCCCTACGCCCAGGGGAAAGAAATGGATTTGATGAACAACCAGTCAGTCTCACCACATAACTAAAATTTAACCTCCAGATTGCAGGACTTTTTTTGAAGTCCTTTTAATGTGTATGGTGAAGACTAGTACTCTTTTATACAAAATATTGGCTAATAAACACGAATATAACATGTATATTTCTATAAGAAAAAATAGCTAGCTGATGATAAAACTATAAATATTTTTGTGGTTTTTTGAGGGGGTCCTTACACTAAAAGTATTAGAGTGTATCTTTGCGTTTGTAACTGGCCACATGCTATTATAACAGTATCCCAAATTTTGCTAATTTTCTCGAGTAAGAAGATTTAGCCACTGGTTTTCCTCACTGAGTGAAGCCAAGTAGAAAATCAGTACGTTAAATGGCAAAAAAAAAAGAAGCATCTTTGAAGAGAAAATTTAAATTTTGTCAAAACAATTTCTACGATTAATCACCATTAAATAAAAAATAATATCACACTTGACATGTTAACACAATCTTCCTAACAACGAAGCCAGGAAAACAGAAGCAAGAAAGAGGAGATCATTAAAGATTCATATACAAGATCAGAATGAGGAAATTAAAATTTTTTTCTTAGATATATGCGATTGCAAATGGAAATAGTGTGTTTCTTTGATGCTTATATATGGTCTTCTCATTGAGAAAGCTCAAAAGCATCAACTCACTGTATCCCTCCTCGTTTTAAAATGTTTGAATGAATGCAGGATAACCTGGTCAGGAAAGCACAAGAAAGTGAGGAGGATACTCAGTGAAGGGAGGTTACCACCTGAAATTCCAAACGAACACATTAACGTTGTCTGCTTCTAAACTCCTGAAAAAAGACTGTAATTGTGCCTTTTATATCTTACCATGTGCTCCAACTGCAGAATTCCTCAACTCCCAGGAGGAGCCTCATAGAGATGCTGTGCTGTTTGATTTGGCACTATTCACAAACCTTGGCAGATGATCAAATAGAGGGCACAGAAGTGCAGGAAAAGCCTTAAGAAACTGTCTTCGCTGTTGTCGTTACTGCCTTCATGCATTGAAATCTCAATGGTGAGCATAAAGAAGCCATAGATATTAACCGAGCATGCATAACTCCAATTTAGATGTTTAACACACCTTGGCATGGAGAAATCATGTAAATTTACTGCTTTATGTGCTTTATCTTGAGTTGCCTTTGTCTCAACTTTCAAATAAACCTGCTTTCTTAAAATAATTATTTTTGCCCCAGAGCTTTTGGACTAAGTGTGTAGGTGTGATGCCTGGGCAAATCTTGGCTTTGAACTAAAAAGATCTGTGTTCTAGTCCCGGTACTACCAGTTCCTAGCCATGTAACCTCAGGCAAGGTGCTCAACACCTCCAAGCCTTCGTTAGTGTATCTATTAAATAAATAGATACTGCCTAGCATACTTGTCTGGATTTCTGTTAGAAGTGAATAAAAATCATAGTTGGGATCATGCAAAAAAATATATAGAAAATATTTAGTAAAATGTAAAGAGCAATACTGTTGTGAGAAATTATTAGCATAATTAAATAAAACTTTGCAGAAATGCTGTGAGACAACATTAAGGGACAGATATTTTAAGCAATATATTTTACAGTGAAAGAACAATCCAGAAGAGAAACTACTAAACTGTTTCTGAGTTTAAAATATAAATGTACAGAAAGTCTATACTAAAAAAAAAAAACAAAACACAGACAGAAAGAAAATGAACACAAAATTGAGAAAAGTTATGCTATCTATGGAAATGATTACCAAATAGTGGAATTTCTAAGCCATGAAATTCTCAAAAATAGATTAATTGGGAAGAAATAGGTCAGGGACATTAAGAGGTACAAACGTCCAGTCGCAAAATAAATGAGTCGAGGGTATGCAATGGGGAATATCATCAATAACTATGTATGGTGACATGTTGTAACTAGACTTCACAGTTATTAGTTTTTTTTGTTTTGTTTTGTTTTGTTTTGCGGTACGCGGGCCTCTCTTTGTTGTGGCCTCTCCCGTTGCGGAGCACAGGCTCCGGACACGCAGGCTCAGCGGCCATGGCTCACGGGGCCCAGCCTCTCCGCGGCATGTGGGATCTTCCCCGACCGGGGCACGAACCCGCGTCCCCTGCATCGGCAGGCGGACCCTCAACCACAGCGCCACCAGGAAAGCCCCAATTATTAGTTTTAAATGTATAGAAATGTTGAATCATTACCTTGTGTAACAGGAACTAACATAGTGTTGTAGGTCAATTACACTTCAAAAACAAACAAACTCATAGAAAAAGAGATCAGATTTGTGGTTATCAGAGGTGGGGAGTGGGATTGGGGAAATTAGATGAAGGCAGTAAAAAGGTACAAAACTTTCAGTGATAAGATAAGTATTATGGGTGTAGTGTACAACATGATAACTATAATTAACACTGCTGTATGTTATGTATGAAGTTAAGAGAATAAATCCTAAGAGTTCTCATCATAAGGAAAAAGTTTATTTTTATATTTTTGCATTTTGTATCTATATTAGATGATGGATGTTCACTAAACTTATTGCGGTCATCATTTCATGATACATATAGTTCAAATCATTGTGCTGTATAGCTTAAACATGCAGTGCTGTATGTTAATTATATCTCAATAAAACTGGGAGGAAAAAACCAAAGTAATTGTTAAGTCAGCTATACTTCAGTTAAAAAATAGATGAATTATATATTTGGGAGATCTTTTTGGAATGGATTTGGTGATCTTTGGTTGGTTTCTCTCAGCCTATTCATTCATTCTTTCTTTCATTTTTAGAATGTAAACTCTTTTTGTTGTGTTCCCTAATTTATTCTAATGGCACAGAGCAGATGCTCATGAAATATTTCTGGAATGAATGAGTTGATGAATTAATGAGTTTATTAACCTACAATTTTCTTTGCTCTTCATTGTGCTAGTTGCTAGAGGTGAAAGAATACTATGGACACAGTTGCTACTCTCTGGGAGCGCCTAGCCTAGTGAAGGAAAGAGGCACAAAAACATATAATAAAATAACATATAAGTCCCATGATCCTGCTCTTACTGATTCTTTTGGAAAAGAATCACAAATAATAATAAATAAAATATAAACATAATAATAAAACAGAAATATAAATACAAAATATAGATAAGTAGTATAAATATATTTATATAAGTGTATATAAATATAATAATAATAAAATAAGTAGAAATCAGCATAAGTTTAAGTTTAAGCTGCTCCACAATTTTCACTTAAATTCTTTAAAAATTTCTTTTGAATTCCTATTCATCTCATTCAAAATTATAACATTACATATATGGAGAGAGTGCTTTAATAGTCACCCCAATCTAGGTCCTTTATCTACCACAAGTAATTATTGCTATGATGTTAGTCCATATCTTTCCAGAGACTTTGTATGTATGTATGTACACATACACACACAAACAGACACATGCACACACATTATTGTTTTTCAAGTGTACATTAATTTGAACAATAGCATGCATGTATAGTCTTTCTAAATTTTATTCCCCTCAACAACATGTCTTAGAAATCTATCAATATTAGTACCCTTTAATCTATCTCATTCTTTTAAGATGCTACAATGGTGGTCACAACAGGGTTACTTTTCACACATGGCAGCTGTGGAATTGTGCAGTGAACAACCTGCACAACTGTTTGTGGCAGCTCTCAGCCCTGCCTACATAATATGACTGTAGTACAGCTCATCTAGTTGTTTCTCTATTAATGGTCACACAGGTTATTTCCAGTGTTTCAGTATTACCAACAATGCTTTAATGAATATCTTTGTACAAGCTATAATAGCTAAAATGTCCAGATGAGTCTAATGAAATCATTCATCTATTTCAAATCTTAGACTTGGCATCAGAAATTCCTTCCTGAACTCTTGCATGTGTGTGTGTGTACACTGAACAGCAGAAATATTAAAAACCAAAATCAAAATAAGCCTTTCGAGAAACTGAGAAGGATGAATAGCCCTCTTTTACTCTTTAAACCCAGAAGCTTTGAAAGATTAAAGCCCTTTCCCTTTATTTTGCCATGCAGTACGCACAGAAATTAAACTTTTCTGAGCCAGTCTTGTTACCTCACCCCTGAATTGATTTAGTTGTGGGAATCTGAAGATGTAACATGTATGCACTATTTGAAGCAGGGGGGTTTTATGTGTTTTTGAATGGAAACATTTCTTTTCCACGAAAGATAACTTTATGACAAGTCGCATTTATATTGTACTGCTTTGACTGATACACTCAGCAGAGACAGATGCTTCCCCATAATGCCATTGATCTTCTTTCTGTACAGAGTGATTTTGAATATTGAGAGCTGTTTGTCTGAGGCACAGCCACTTGTAAACATGTAGGAGCCCCTGAGGAGCTATGTATTGCACAGGTAATGGTGCAGGGACCAGGTCTTTCTGGTGCCAAAGACAGCCTTTAGCGCAGGTTCCCTAAGAAAACATGGGCTAATGAAACTGACAATGAAATTGCCAAGTGTTAGGAATGGCATTTTTAAAAGAGGAGAAAATGGACAAGAGCCTCCTTGCTGTCACTTGGTTGTGATTTGTGGTATTGAGTCTGGCCTTTGGCTGCATCTTGAACTAAGTACAGCAGAGGTCCAAGTACCTTAACCTCAAGTGGAATGTTTACTCTATCATGGAAGAAGCCAACTTCCTGTATATGAAGAAAGGATGGTGGAGTCGAGCCTGGAGAAAGAGCAGTAGAAGCCACTCCCTAGGCCTGAAGGTAAAAGGCCACTTTCAAGGACCAGATGAGGCTGCCTTCCTAAGAGGGAGCTTGATAACCTGACCCCAGCTGCAGTTTTGTTTCAGGATGTTTCGCAGAGGATTTTAAGGCTGCAGGTAAGTCTTCTCACAGTGGCCTTGTGAGCCCTCCAGGGGCTGTGGCAAGGGCAGCTCGCCTGGCTGCCTCAGCAGGGTCAAAGCGCTCATTCCTGCCTTCAGGTTTGCATAAACACTTATGACTCAGCTTGCTTCTCAGTTTGTATTTACTGAATTTTCAAACTGGAAAGGAGCATAAAGATGACCTATCAAGATCGCTTTCACTTGATGAGGGCGGCAGTCCCCTAAAAGGCTAGGTTGTTTACCACGGTAGTGATTCTACCAGTTGGTTTCCTTTTGGGCAATTTGATAATTTCTGACTCTTCCTCCTTCTCCTTCTTGTCTGCCTCCTAATTATCATCACCATCATCAACATACTGCTTTTTGTTTAAAATTTGTTCTCCATACCTTCTGATTCAGGTCCATCAATATTCAGTGGCAAGGACCCAGCTGCATTTGTCCGTCTTGTGTAATGAAAAAGAGCTCTGGATTTTTTTTTTTTTTTTTTTTTTTTGTGGTACGCGGGCCCCTCACTGTTGTGGCCTCTCCCGTTGCGGAGCACAGGCTCCGGACACGCAGCCCCAGCGACCATGGCTCACGGGCCCAGCCGCTCCGCGGCACGTGGGATCCTCCCGGACCGGGCCACGAACCCGTGTCCCCTGCATCGGCAGGCGGACTCGCAACCACTGCGCCACCAGGCAAATCCAGAGCTCTTGATTTGGAAACAGACACACTTGGATTTAAAAACAGACTCAACCCTTTACTTTCCTCTGGGTGACCTTGAAAGCTACTTTATTCCTCTGAGCCTGTTTATTTGTGTATAAGATGGAGACAATAACATCTGCTTTAGAGTTCCTAGGAGGCTTAAATGGGGGCAAAACCACTCGTGCCTGGTGCATGGTAGGCCCTCAGTAAATGGGACCTGGGAGCACTATTATTATTATTATCATTAGCTCCAGGAGGTTTGAGTTTGAGTCCTGGCTCTGTTACCTAAGCTGAGAGCCTCTGAGAGCCTCATTTGTAAAGTGGGGAGTTGGACCAGGTTCTTTCTAAAGCTCAGTGCGGGCACTTTGTGATATGTCAGGATACAGTGTTCTGCAGTTTGGTGGACCTCCCAATCACCTGGAGGTCCCATGCCCAGAGGTCCTGATTCAGTAGGTCTGGGAATCTGCATTTTTAACAAAGACTCCAAATCTTAGCTTTCTCTTGTTAGAACTCGAACAAGTATTATCCTAGACTGTGCAGTAGGATAAAGGTGAAGAGCAAATTAAATTACATCTGTAACGCACTCAGTGTAGTTTCCGGCACGTGCCTCTTTTTACCACTAAATTACCGATTGCTGTTACTCTTCTTTCCCTTTGTCACATGGTATAGCACATATTCCCAGTTGGTAGGCTAAATTTGGCTCATAAACTGACTTTACCATATGTGACTTATATACACTTTTTTTTTTAATTACAAGATTTCTGGATTCTCTTGAAATCCCAAGAGGTCTGGCAACACCAAGCTTGCAACAATTTACACTGACGGCTCCTGGACATCGGTTGTCCCTTTAGACGTGAGCTCCCTATTTGAACCAGTCCCCACTCACTCTCCTCCACTTATTTACCTTTCTCCTTTGTCCCCTGTGGCATTTGGACTTGTAGATTCTTGTTTATAGGCTCTAATTCAGCTTCTCTATGCAGGGTTTTAGAAGAGCTAAGAGACTTATGGTGTTATTCATGGTGTTATTCCAGCTATTCTAGATCAACTAACCAGCTGTCCATGGGCAGAGGCATGGCCCCAGTCACAGCTCCCTCTTAACCTAACAAAAAAAAATGGAGAGAGTAGTTTATAACTTTTATGATTTAGTGGCATAATTTAGGATGAGTTCCAAGGGGTAGCATTATGAAAGTCTACTGAAATACTTTGCCAGGGAACCTAACCCAAGCTGAGATGTTGCCTAACAGAATCAAAGCAGGGTTTAAAGTCAGCTGCTGCCTTTATTACACACTTAAAACTTGGCAGATGAAGTTCTTTGGGCTGGGACCACATGAAAGAAATCAAGGCAAGTGAAGGGTGGTTGAAGAGAACAGATGGACTTGGACATCTTACACCATCGGAGTGAGGCTGTGACTTCCAAAGATACCTGCTTGGATGCTCTGAAAGTTATCATCAGCTTTGTATTTTTTTCTCTCTAGCTACGGGTGTCACACATGAAAAAAAATGAGGCAAAAAAGGGCTTTATACAAAGGTATCGAGGCCACATTTGTCAAACCCAGGATCCCACGCAGATTGGGGAACTATGTTTCAAGCTGAGCTCAAAACTTTCAACTCTCAAAAGTGCTACTTACCCCACGTAAAAGGCAATTTTCCAGCTCAAAGAAAGGCAGTTCTGCAAGGTTCAGGAAAAAAGGTCAGAAGACTCCTTGTACATCAATCAGCTCCTGGAAAACAACATGTCAATGAGTTAAGTGAACACGAATCAGGCACATATGGATTGAATTTCCCTCGAAATACTCCTGGGGTCCAAGTTTAAGGGGTGGAGTGGAGGAGGGGTGAAAATTCTTAGGAAAATTTAACGTATTGTTCTGCAGACCCCAAGCACTTGAAAATACTTCCAAGATGTCAACTGGCCAGGCCAAGAGTCCTGCTGGCCTGAATCAATGTTGAGTCCAGCTGACCTTTGTTTCTGGAGATTAGAATGCATGTAAGGCCCATATGACAGCTCAGGACTTCCCCGCCTTGATTTAAACTTCATTCCATGGCATGGAGCTAGGGAGATCTGATAGAGGGTGGCTTTGAAGTTCCAGGGAAGGGGATTAGATTTATTTCAGAGAAAAAATGAACTGTAAGAAACATTCAAGCTTACCAGTCGTTACTGCCAGTAGCCTATGTTTCTAAGCAAGTAAATCAATCCTTCTATGCTTTCTTATTTCCTGGAATCATAAGAAAAGCAGCTGGGAATTAATATAGATGTGAGGGAGAAAAGCAAGTACAGGAGGATTTTCCTAACACCACTCCACATGCAAGTGTGTTGCATAGTGGAAATTTGCTTTATAAATACAGGTTCTTATAAATTCTTAAAGAGGAGAACAATGCCGCATTGGAGTCTATTCTAGCCAAAACACTAAACAATAAATGTAATGAGTAAATAACATTCAGATTTTGCATCCTATGTAAGTTCATATATGTTGGGGCTATTTGAAATAAATCTAATTTTAGGGTGAGATTCTAAGAATTCAGTGTCAATGATAAGCTATTCCATTATATTCACATGGGACCTGAAATTGATCAGTACCAAATCCTTTCTCCGGAAAGCATCAAGAAAATGAAAACTGGGAATTACACATTTTAAACTCTTTAAAATGAAAACCTATTGAGAAACAATACGCTTTATTTTTTGTTTTCTAGGGCAGCTGGATGGTTGCACTGTAATTTCTCTTTAGGAAAAGTACGGAATGAAAAACTTCTTGGAGGCAGAGGGAACCATTATGCCATCATGGCCTTTTCGCCCCTCTTCTTTTCTTTCTTTCTTTTTTTTTTTAAGGCCGGAGGTAATCAGAGATAAATGTTAGTGGGATTTTTTTTTTTTAAACAAATGATGCACTGTCAAGAGAAAATTTTTTCACAATTATCAAATTGTGTAGACGGTGTTCAGATGGCTTATTCATTATCAACAGCACCACCAAGTTGAAAACATATTTTTTCGAGTCTGCAGTTGATTGATGTACATTACTCATATCAGGCTAATGACACTTTATTTTCCAACAGTAGCAAGTAATGGGTGACCTTGAGTGCATATTGTTTTCCTGAAAGGGTTTGTTACTCTGTTTCCTTCATAAGCACCCCAAGGAAACAAGGCCCCTGTACTGGTGTTTTGCAGCAAACCTCATTTCTTTCATGGCTTTCTGTAAAAGAATTTGATACAGGGATAGAAACTAACCTCAGTGAGTAAATGAAATATTGATCCATGCTCCTCTGGCCTTGCCTCCACCTTGTCCCAGGGCGGTGAGTTACTGACTTTTCCGTTTTGGCTGTAATAGGAATTATTACAACAGGCCTGTGCGAGTAATTACTTGGCATGGTAAAAAAGGAGGGTCCATCATATATTTCTGTAGAGACGTTCATTTCCATCAGCCCAGCAGTCTGCTTTTTTGGCTCTGTCTTTCCTACTCTTGATTCAATTCTTTTAACCATCATTAATCACACTCCTTGTCAGCAGAAGTTTATCAAAAGTATTAAGTGAGCAAGGTTGCCTGGCCTCCTTAAAAAAAGCCAGCCAACACGGGGCAGTAAATTTCAAAATATGGAAGGTTGGTTCCGTGATATATATGAGTGTCTCTTCAGCTAGAATGAGCCGTTTGTTTTAGTGATAGATATTGTAGTTTGAGCTGTGATAGAATCCTTCTCAAGTTTATATGTCGTGGGCTATCGTTTATGAGAGACCATGTGTTTCTAAATGGTGAAGGTCATGGCTGATGGCAAAAGTAAAAGCAGTGGTGATTCATTAAAAATAGTTAATAGGGCTTGCAGCTGACAGAGATGAATAAGAGCACGGGGTTTGCCAACCCGCCAGCACATAAATTGACATTGTGTTTCTTCAGCGCCAGCTTGTCACTTCCAATTGCCAGACGGCTGTGAGTGGACAGACAGACAGACAGTAAGATCCCCTCCTGTTAAAAACAGATGCAGAAAAACTCTTTGGAAACACAAATTCAGATGATGCATTGAAACTCACTTCCTTCCAGTGTGGTGTGGCTAATATTTATTTTAAATTTGGTGCTGATTTTTTTTTACTGATCACAAATATTTTCATCATAGAAACACATGATGTAGAAAAATGAAAACCTTTTCTATCGTATCTGAAATGTTTAATTTCTTTAAAAAATGATCTGAAACGAAGTGTGGCACAATATTAGGATTTGACTAAGCTGAGAGATGGTTCTAGGGTGTTTCTTATGTTACTCTGTGTACTATCCCTGCTTTTTGTTTGAAATAGTCACAACTAAATTTTTTTGCCATTTTCCTAACTAAAATGAAGCCTCCCCCACCTACTGAATCCCATCTCCCAGAGAGAATCGGTTTTATCAGTATTTGTATATCCCTCCAGTTTATTTTTCTTTCCTATATATGTACATATACAAAAATAATGTATTCAATATAATAATATATAAGCAATCCATTTAATACAATAATATGTAAAATAATATATTCAACATAATAGTTGAATATATACAAAATAATATATATTTAAATATTAGATCATGTTGAACACTTTGTAACTTGCTTTAACAACATTCTAATATTTAAATGTGAATATTTGGTTAAACTCATGGATTCATTCAGAAAATATATGGACGGTTAACCTACAGCAAAATATGCAAACCTTGAAGGGAGCATAGGGCAAGAGGTCTACTTCCAGTTTGCATTAGCATTTATCTAATAAATGTTTCTGCTCCTGGTTTTAATTTTTTGAAACCATACATTCTCCTTGCAAAACTTCCTGGGTAATTTGGAGATTCCTAAGAACCAGAAAACAAAGAGGATTTTGCTGATTAAGATCAATAGAGTTTGAGGATTCATTTAAGAAGTGTAAATCATCACAGGAGTGTGTAGAAATGGATACAGCCCTTAGGCAATTTCTAAATGAGCAAGTATGGATTTTCTATACATTACTTCTAACAAAAAAGGTTTTAAAAACAGCATTGTTTGAGGATTTGTTGGGGTTTTGTTATTTGGGTGTTTTTGTTTGGTTTTTCCCCTAACTTGAGAAGACAGTGAAAAATGGCCCAGTGGCTTGAAGTAATACTGGGAGATAAACATCTTCACTTTTCACTTTAGATTGCCTCTTTTCCCTAGAAAAACAAATTGTCTAGGATAGTTAGAGAGTGGTTACTTCCTCCAGTGGAAAATCATAATAACCAAAGGGCATGGGGAAACAGTTCCTGAAGCCATTAGACATTTCAGAGCATAAAACTAAACTACAAAATTTTACGTAAGGATATATGATAGAAGGAGAAAAAAGAAGTAGAGAAAAAAAAGAAGCTGGTCTTTAACTTCCCCACTTGGCAACCACAGCTTTTGTCTGCCCTGCCGGCAGACTCCACCTAGATAATTCCAGGCGGCTCTGCTTGTGTTTGCAGTCTGGGTAGCAATTCTGCCCAAGGAACACCCATCTCACAGAAAGTACCATCCCTTTCCATAATTTGAAAAGGCAAGGGCTTCCCTGGTGGCCCAGTGGTTAGGAATCTGCCTGCCAATGCAGGGGATGCGGGTTCAAGCCCCGAGCTGGGAAGATCCCACATGTTGCAAAGCAGCTGAGCCCGTGCACCACGACTGTTGAGCCCGTGCTCTGCAGCACGAGAAGCCCGTCCACCGCAACAAAGATCCAATGCAGCCAAAAATAAATAAATAAAATAAATAAATTTAAAAATAAAGAAAAAGCACAGGTAATCCCACAGTACAAATAGGTTGAAGTTTTGCAAAATAAGTCCTCAATCTAAACTTGAGTTTTATATTGTTGACAATTTAGGTTTGGGGGCCACAATCATTACAAGAAAACTTCCCGCGTAACAGCAGTGCATTCAGTGGAGAAGGGTTCAGCAATAAGATAGAAAAGCATTGTAAATGAACATGTTTACAGGGAAAAGCACTTAGCATCAAATCAGCTAGAGAGGACAGGAAATGTGTTTTTCTTAATTCAAGGCCAAGTGACTATGGGCACAGAGGATGTTTTTGGATGCCATCATCTTGAAGAAGACAGTCACAGTGGTTACAAATTGACTTTTTATGGAGAAACTAAGACTGTTCCTAATCTATTGCACTGATATTATACTTAGTTAATATTTTATGAAAGAAAAGTTCTCCCATTAGAGGTTGCAAATTGCTGTATAATTATAGTACTTCACAGAACAGACAGTCTGCTTCATTTTATGGCAAAAGCACAAAATACAACCACCTTTCCCACATAACTTCTTTTGCAGGGTCCTTGTGGTAAATGCCTCTCCCTCCCATTATTTTTTTCTTTATTTCAAATATTAGTTTAATTTGAACAGAAAATCATATTGCATATTTGGTATAGGTTAATGACATAACGATGTAGAAATTTCACTGAAGCAGAGCTGGGGTACACGGGGGAGTACAGGTGAGATACAGCCTTCATCTTCCAAACTCTGTTCTGTCTCCATGCCACTTTGACTGTGACTGCAAGCCATTCAACATGATGGCTATTTGGGAACCATGACAGTAATGAATTGATGGGTAGAACAGCATCAAATTCTCATCAGAATATAGACTGAATGGGAATGGAGATTGAACTAGTTTCTCTTCCTCCTTCTTTTTCTGCTTCTCTCCATAATCTTCAATGAGAAGTAACAGAGCTAAGTTTCTAGCAGGCAAGGAACATGTTGTATTTATTTCTGAATTCCAAAGAACATCACAGGTTGGCACTAAATAAAGGTTGCCATGAAAAGGGCTTCCTTCCTGAAATATGCTGTGTAGCAGAAGCTGTTAGTGCCCTGACATATCCCATTAGTGGTCCTCATCCCCGTGCCCACCGATGGAGTCTTACTTCAGGCACCTAGAACTCTCTGTGGGGGGCTTTCTCTGGCCACTGGGCCCTGCTCCACTGGGGGATGGGGGTGGGGACCATGGCCAGCTGGGATTGCCTCAGGGAATTAGTGCCTCAAGAAGCTACTCTCAACCAGCGATCAATGGAGTTGCTGAATAAATCCCCCCCACACCCCTCAGGTTGGACAACTCCAAGGTGTATTTTACAGACTTTTCCAGAAGTTCCCAGTAGGACTGAACTTCAGTTACCCACACAGCAATCTGCTCATGAACATTCCCTGTTGTCACTTCCTTTCCTTTTTTTTTTTTTAATTTTATTTTTTTTATCAAAGTCAAGTTGATATACCATGTTGTGGCAATCTGCTATTCAGCAAAGTGACTCAGTTATACACATAGCGACATTCTTTTTTAAATATTCTTTTCCATTATGGTTTATCACAGGACATTGAATATAGTTCCCTGTGCTACACAGTAGGACCTTGTTGTTTATCCATCCTGTGTATAATAGTTTACATCTGCCAACCCCACAGTCCCAGTCCTTCCCTCCCCCCCCACCCCCTTGGCAAGAACAAGTCTGTTCTCAACATCACTAATTATTAGAGAAATGCAAATCAAAACTTCCTTTCATTTCTTGTTTCACCTCCTCGTGGTGCCTCTACCAGTACTTCCAGGGATGGCATCTCCACTAAACTACTTGCACTCAAGTCTTATCTCAGGTCGTGCTTCTGGGAAACCCAATCTAAGACACGCTGCTATCCCAGGTGACCTGGGGGATCAATTGATAAGAAATGATGGAGAGTCTCCTGTGTGCCTAACCTTGTGCCAGGTACCATGGGGCTATTAAGCCATTTAAGATATTTACTCTTATGCTGCTCAGAAATCCCTTGCAAATTAGCTTGGGAGGTAAGACATACAAATTTAAAACAATTAGTGGGCCAGACAGAATTATATAGGGCTATAACAAAGTGTAAAGTGTGTTTTATAGATAATTGGAGACAAGGGCAGTGGAGCAAGGTTCTACAAGTGCAGTATGGATGAAGGTCATAAAAGAGTGGCTTGACTCGGCAGAGGCTAATGGGAGCTGATGCTGTGGAAGATTCAGAGGCACTGGTGCATTTAGCACACGGGATGGGTGGGGCCCCAAGTGTAGTGTTCTGCATGCAGTGGGGGCTCCATAAGTGCTGTGTGGATGGAGAAATGAGCAGGCGAATGAAATAGTCATCGAAACTGACATAAGCTATGCTATATATGCCCCATACGAAACTTTTGGTTTATATTATATAAATGCATAAGTGCAATCATCTCTCACATGCTGGGATTTTATTTTAAGTATTAGCCTTCCCACTTTTCATCTTTTTCTCTTCTCCACCTACATCAGCGTGTCTCTCCCCATCAGGAAATCTGCCATTTCCTAGCTGGATGACCATAGCAAGTGATTTATTTAATCTCTTTCATCCCAGGGTCCTCATCTATAAAATGTCCAAAGATGGACTATGACCCTGTGGTTTGTTTGACTAATGTCTCCCCCATCCCCCAAGAAACACAGAATCCCAACCTCTCTATGTCGTCTTATCCTCAACCCTCCCCTATACACTTTTGTTGCCAAGCTCCTAAAAATATTGGAATTTGCCATCACTGAATTAGATGACATATAAAGTTCTTTATAACAAGAAGTTTGGACCTAGGATTTTATGGCCTTGAAGAAGTCACTTAATCTTTCTGAGGCTCAATTTTCACTTTCAAAACACAAAGCTGTTGCTTTTGTACTAGAGATAATTATGTAAAGCACTTGGCTCACGAATGCTCAGAAAATTGTACATTTTTTTCATCAACTATATTGAGATATAATTAACATATAATAAAATGCATGCATTTTAAGGACACGGTTTGATGAATTTTGAAACGTGTGTACAGTCATGTGACTATTCCAGTCAACATATGGAATATCTCTATCGCCTCCAAATGTTCCCTTGTTCCTCTTTGCAGTCAATCTACCCCTTCACCCCTGCCTCCAGGCAAGCACTGATCTGCTTTCTGTCACTATAGATTACGTGTGTCTTTTTCTAGAGTTTTATATAAATAGAAGCATATAGAGTGTGCTCTTTTGTGTCTGACTTTGCTCAGCATAATCTTTTCGTGATTCATTCATGTTTTGGTGTGTATCAGTGGCTTGTTTCCTTTTAATAAATGGTAGATCTTATTTTACTAAGGTAGCAAGAATGTTTTTTCTTTCTAGGGGCCTTTGGATATTATATATTTTGCAGATATAACTGTGGCCAGAAAGAGACAAACAAAATAGGCTGGAAAGATGAGCAGAGGCCAGATCACTTTCTGGTATCTTCAAACTTAGAATTCTTTGTCACTCCCTATTGCCTTTAGGAAAAAATCCACACTCCTTAGCACAGTATAAGGCCAGCCTCCATCAGTCCCTTGTTTAAATGGCCAGCCTCACCTCTTCTCCTACATCTAGTCATTCTGTTCATCCTCTTGGGAACATGGCACAGCTAACAAAGCACATTCCATCCCCTCTGCCTGGAATGTCTTTCCAGCTGACATCCATAAAGCCTTCCGTATCAGCAAGGTGTTTCAGCACCCCACCTACTTTGCTCCCATAGCATCCTGCATACCTCTCTCTTTGTTCTTATCCCACTGTGTGTTGATTATCTATCCCACCATATAGGTCTGTATGTTCCATTAACTATGGGCTTTCTGAGATTAAAAAAAAAAAAAAACTAATTCTTATTTTATATCTATATTTGCTCCTAACACATCTCTTGCACATTGCAGTGACTCAAAGTTTCTCAAAAGAATAAAAGAGATGGGGGAGGAATATTTGACAGTTAGTGGTAAATAGAATTATTTCTGCTGAATATCAAGATATCATTTTCTCTCCCTAAATTAGAATCAAAGAACCCCAAAGACCCATCAGAAAAGACAGAAATATGATTCACACATTCACTAAATCATTCATTTGACAAATACTTACTGAGCACCTACTATGTTTCTATCATGGTTCTAAGTGTAGGAAGTAGGATCAACAAGGCCTGAATTCTCATAGATATGACGTTCTTTTGAGAAGAGACAAAAAATAATCAAACATACAAAAATGTGAATAAGGTAACTTCAGACCGTCATAAGGCCTGTAAAGAAAATGAAACAAGGGTGATATGGTTGAGATGAGTGACAGTCTCTGACTGGTGGTCAGAGAAAACTTCTGTGAGCCAGCCATGTGGAAATCTGGGAGAAAAGTTTTCCAGTCAGACAGACCCTGACTGCAAAGGCCCAGAGTGGGAGCCACTGCAGTATATTTGAGGGGAAAAAAGTCAGTTATATACACTAAGCTCTATTCCCAAATGCCATGGCAGGGTTTATATTTAAGAAAATCAAAACAAACAATATTGTTAATATATTTTAAAATGAATTTGAAATGTCATTAAAATTATACTGTATATCTATATATCCCCTACTCCCCTTTCTTAACTTATCTTTCATTACCAATAGGTTTGTTTAAAAAAATTTTATGGGCTGTATAGTATTTCCATGGATGTAGCTATAGTTTAATCAAATCTCTATGATAAACATAGATTAAACAAACCTCTATGGTAAATGTCTTGAATTCTAAATATTTTGTGCATACATGATTATTTTTCTTGTGACAGATTCTTAGAGGAGAAACTGCTGAGTCAAAGTTTAATCCAATTGACCAATTTGCCCTTTAAAAAGTTTGTGACAGTTTACTGTCCCATGAGCTGTGCACAGGTAAGTGGGTTTCCTTAGCAGCAATAATGGAGGTTAGACACCTGATTAGAGTTAGCTTGTTTTGTATCATATGAACAGAAGGAGAATTGTGCAAGTTACTTCCAAGCAAAGCCACAAATATTATTGGAGCTGCCATCATTCAGGTTGCCTCCATGAGCAACTTTTCATTAGCAATTGTTTCTACAATCACTGGGGCTGGCAGCCCTGAGCCATTTGAAGTAGCTCAAAATCAGCCAAATCATTCTCTGTGGACAGAATGAGAGGTACCCCATCCAATGAAATGCTCACATGGCTGTTTAGTAATTCAACTATCAGTCTTCTTCAAGTACATTATCTAGACAAGGTCTAAGAGTTCCTAAGCTTTTTGAAACTGATCACCATTAGTATAGGAAATAGCCAATTTATGCCAAAAAAATTAAAAAATCACTGAGGGCTCAAAGAGGAGCAATTGCTAAATCTACCAGCTTCTGCTTCTCACTGACTACCCTAACAAAGAATTGGGGCATCACTGTCCTTGCCCAAATAAAGTAATACATGATAGTTCTATGTTTGAGTGGGAAAAAGTAATCAAAAAGCATTGCTCCTGGACATGAATCCGGGGTGCAGACGCTTGTCAAGCCCAGGCAGAGTCCCTGGTGCGCTGGGCAGTGCGGGTAGCACAGATGGCCCTGCTCTGACCCCGAGGACACCAAGCTGCCCTGTGCACCTCAGGCCACTACCCTGCCCCTCCGGCAGCTCTGGGTCCCCATCACCATGCACCAGCCAGGCAGTTCCAGGGATTGGGATGTCCGAGCCTCTGGGAGACCATTACTTCGGCTGCCACATGCTTGTGGGATCTTGGTTCCCAGGCTGGCAGTCGGGCCCAAGATCCTGTGGTGGGAGCTCTGAGTCCAAACTGCTGGACTAACAGAGAACCTCAGACCCCAGGGAATATCAGTCACAGTGAGGCTTCCCAGAGGTCCTCATCTCAGCACTAAGACCCTGCTCTATCCAACTGCCTGCAAACTCCAATGCTGGATGTCTCAGGCCAAACAACTAGTAAGAGAGGAATACAGCGCCATCCATCAAAAAACAAAACAAACAAACAAACAAAAAAAACTGAAATGACAAAACATATGTTACAGAAAAAGGAGCAAGGTAAAAACCTACAAGACCAAATAAATGAAGATGAAATAGGCAACATACATGAAAAAGAATTCAGAGTAATGATAGTAAAGATGATCCAAAATCTCAGAAACAGAATGGAGAAAATACAAGAAACATTTAACAGAGATGTAGAAGAACTAAAGAACAAACAAACAGTGATGAACAACACAATTACTGAAATTAAAAATACTCTAGAAGGAATCAATAACAGAAAAACTGAGTCAGAAAAATTGGATAAGTGAGCTGGAAGATAGAATGGTGGAAATAACTGCCAGGGAGCAGAATAAAAAAAAAAAAACGAAAAGAATTGAGGACAGACTCAGAGACCTCTGCAACAACATTAAATGCACTAACATTTGAATTATAGGGGTTCTAGAAGAAAAAGAGAAAAAGAAAGTATCTGAGAAAATATTTGAAGGGATTATAGTTGAAAACTTTCCTAACATGGGAAAGGAAATAGCCAATCAAGTCCAGGAAGCACAGAGAGTCCCATACAGGGTAAACCCAAAGAGAAACATGCTGAGACACATATTAATCAAACTATCAAAAATTAAATACAAAGAAAAAATATTAAAAGCAGCAAGGGAAAAGCAACAAATAACATACAAGGGAATCACCATAAAATTAACAGCTGATATTTCAGGAGAAACTCTCCAGGCCAGAAGGGACTGGCAGGACATATTTAAAGTGATGAAAGGGAAAAACCTACAACCAAGATTACTCTACCCAGCAAGGACCTCATTCAGATTCAATGGAGAAATTAAAAACTTTACAGATAAGCAAAAGTTAAGAGAATTCAGCACCACCAAACCAGCTTTACAACAAATGCTAAAGGAACTTCTCTATGCAGGAAACACAAGAGGAGGAAAAGACCTACAAAAACAAACCCAAAACAATTAAGAAAATGGTAATAGGAACATACATATCGATAATTACCTTAAATGTAAATGAATTAAATGCTCCAACCAAAAGACATAGACTGGCTGAATGGATACAAAAACAAGACCTGTATATATGCTGTCTACAAGAGACCCACTTCAGACCTAGGGACACATACAGACTGAAAGTGAGGGGATGGAGAAAGATATTCCATGCAAATAGAAATCAAAAGAAAGCTGGAGTAGCAATTCTCATATCAGAAAAAACAGATGTTAAAATAAAGACTATTACAAGAAACAAAGAAGGACACTACATAATGATCAAGGGATCGATCCAAGAAGAAGATTTAACAATTGTAAATATTCATGCACCCAACATAGAAGCACCTCAATACATAAGGCAAATGCTAACAGCCATAAAAGGGGAAATCGACAGTAACAAAATAATAGTAGGGGATATTAACATCTCACTTTCACCAGTGGACAGATCATCCAGACAGAAAATTAATAAGGAAACAAGTTTTAAATGACACATTAAACAAGATGGACTTAATTGACATTTATAGGACATTCCATCCAAAAACAAAAGAATACATTTTCTTCTCAAGTGCACATGGAACATTCTCCAGGACAGACAATATCTTGGGTTACAAATCAAGCCTTGGTAAATTTAAGAAAATTGAAATCGTATCAGGTATCTTTTCTGACCACAACACTATGAGACTAGATATCAATTACAGGGAAAAAACTGTAAAAAATACAAACACATGGAGGCTAAACAATACACTACTAAATAACCAAGAGACCATTGAAGAAATCAAAGAGGAAATCAAAAAATACCTAGAAACAAACGACAATGAAAACACGATGATCCAAAACCTATGGGATGCAGCAAAAGCAGTTCTAAGAGGGAAGTTTATAGCAATAAAATCTTACCTCAAGAAACAAGAAAAATCTCAAGTAAGCAACCTAACCTTGTACCTAAAGCAATTAGAGAAAGAAGAACAAAAAAACTTATACCTAAAGAAATTAGAGAAAGAAGAACAAAAAAACTCCAAAGTTAGCAGAAGGAAAAATATAAAGATCAGACCAGAAATAAATGAAAAAGAAATGAAGGAAACAGTAGCAAATATCAATAAAATTAAAAGCTGGTTCTTTGAGAAGATAAACAAAATTGATAAACCATTAGCCAGACTCATCAAGAAAAAAAGGGAGGAGACTCAAATCAATAGAATTAGAAATGAAAAAGGAGAAGTAACAACTGACACTGCAGAAATACAAAGGATCATGAGAGATTACTACAAGCAACTATATGCCAATAAAATGGACAACCTGGAAGCAATGGACAAATTCTCAGAAAAGCACAACCTTCCAAGACTGAACCAGGAAGAAATACAAAATATAAACAGACCAATCACAGCACTGAAATTGAAACTGTGATTAAAACTCTTCCAAGAGGGCTTCCCTGGTGGCTCAGTGGTTGAGAGTCCACCTGCCAATGCAGGGGACACGGGTTCGTGCCCTGGTCCGGGAAGATCCCACATGTCACAGAGTGGCTAGGTCCGTGAGCCATGGCCGCTGAGCCTGCGGGTCCGGAGCCTGTGCTCTGCAACGGGAGAGGCCACAACACTGAGAGGCCCACGTACCGCAAAAAAACCCAAACAAACAACAAAAAACTCTTCCACGAAACAAAAGCCCAGGACCAGCTGGCTTCACAGGCAAATTCTTTCAAAGGTTTAGAGAAGAGCTAACAACACCTATCCTTCTCAAACTCTTCAAAAATATAGCAGAGAGAGGAACAGTCCCAAACTCATTCTACAAGGCCACCATCACCCTGAGACCAAAACCAGAAAAATATGTAACAAAAAAATAAAACTACAGACCAATATCACTGATAAACATAGATGCAAAAATCCTCAACAAAATACTATCAAACAGAATCCAAGAGCACATGAAAAGGACCATACACCATGATCAAGTGGGGTTTTCCCCAGGAATGCAAGGATACTTCAATATATGCAAGTCAATCAATGTGATACATCATATTGACAAATTGAAGGATAAAAACCATATGATAATCTCAATAGATGCAGAAAAAGCTTTTGACAAAATTTAGCACCCATTTATCATAAAAACCCTCCAGAAAGTAGACATAGAGGGAACCTACCTCAACAAAATAAAGGCCATATATGACAAACCCACAGCCAACACCATTCTCAATGGTGAAAAACTGAAACCATTTCCACTAAGATCAGGAACAAGACAAGGTTGCCCACTCTCACCACTATTATTCAACATAGTTTTGGAAGTTTTAGTCACGGCAATCAAAGAAGAAAGAGAAATAAAGGAATCCAATTCAGAAAAGAAGAAGTAAAGCTGTCACTATTTGCAGATGACATGATACTATACGTAGAGAATCCTAAAGCTGCTACCAGAAAACTACTAGAGCTACTCAATGAATTTGATAAAGTAGCAGGATACAAAATTAATGCACAGAAATCTCTTGCATTCCTATACACTAATGATGAAATCTGAAGGAGAAATTAAGGAAACATTCCCATTTACCACTGCAACAAAAAGAATAAAATACCTAGGAATAAACCTACCTAAGGAGAAAAAAGACCTGTATGCAGAAAACTATAAGACACTGATGAAAGAAATTAAAGACGATACAGATGCAAAGATATACCATGTTCTTGACTGGAAGAATCAACATTGTGAAAATGACTATACTACCCAAAGCAATGTACAGATTCAATGCAATCCCTATCAAACTACCAAGGGCATTTTTCACAGAACTAGAACAAAAAATTTTACAATTTGTAGAGAGATAAAAAAGACCCTGAATAGCCAAAGCAATCCTGAGAAAGAAAAACGGAGCTGGAGGAATCAGGCTCCCTGATTTCAGACTATATTACAAAGCTACAGTAATCAAGACAGTACAGTACTGGCACAAAACCAGAAATATAGATTAATGGAACAGGATAGAAAGCCCAGAGAAAACCCCACGCATATATGGTCACCTTGATTTTGATAAAGGAGGCAAGAATATACAATGGAGAAAAGACAGCCTCTTCAATAAGTGGTGCTGGAAAAAGTGGACAGCTACGTGTAAAAGAATGAAATTAGAACACTCCCTAAAGCCATATACAAAAATAAACTCAAAATGGATTAAAGACCTAAATGTAAGCACAGACACTATCAAACTCTTAGAGGAAAACATAGGCAGAACACTCTATGACATAAATCACAGCAAGATCCTTTTTGACCCACCTCCTAGAGAAATGGAAATAAAAACAAAAATAAACAAATGGGACCTAATGAAACTTAAAAGCTTTTGCACAGCAAAGGCAACCATAAACAAGATGAAAATACCACCCTCAGAATGGGAGAAAATATTTGCAAATGAAGCAACTGACAAAGGATTCATCTCCAAAATTTACAAGCAGCTCATGCAGCTCAATAACAAAAAAACAAACAACCCAATCCCAAAACGGGCAGAAGACCTAAATAGACATTTCTCCAAAGAAGATATACAGATTGCCATCAAACACATGAAAGGACACTCAATCACTAATCATTAGAGAAATGCAAATCAAAACTACCATGAGGTATCACCTCACACTGGTCAGAATGGCCATCATCAAAAAATCTAGAAACAATAAATGCTGGATAGGGTGTGGAGAAAAGGGAACCCTCTTGTACTGTTGGTGGGAATGTAAATTGATACAGCCACTATGGAGAACAGTATGGAGGTTGCTTAAAAAACTAAAAATAAAAGCGCCATACTACCCAGCAATCCCATTACTGGGCATATACCCTGAGAAAACCATAATTCAAAAAGACATGATACTATACGTATACGTGGTTTTTCCTCTAAGGCTCTTTCCTGGGCTGAGCTGGAACCACAGCTAAACCTTTTATTATCGGTGTGATCTTGGACAGGTCACTTAACCTCAGTAAGCCTCATTACCTTAGTGCATGAAATGAATATCGAATTACATAAATCATGTGGGTGCTTCCTCAGAAAGCATAATGCCTGACCCAGAACAAGTGCTCTGTACACATCTGCTATTTATTATTATTATTATTTTGATTATTCTAATTTCCACAATATCTCTGCTTCAGGCTTTGTAATGAACAAATTAAAGAGCCCCAACCTTTTTTACAAGTTCCTTGCCAGGACTCTGCTTATCAATTTTAAATTACCCGATGCAAACCTATGTAATTCAAGGCTGCAGAGATGCCTTTTAATTTGTGGAGTGGGAAGCAGTTCCTTCTCTGTGACTTACAAACTCACCTTGCCTCCTGGGTATTTACATAAGAACACAAATTCATTTGTCCAGAAACTGTGGGAATAAATTGCCTTTAACTCTTCTCCTGCAATTATGTGCTATGCCTTTCCATCATTTGCACCTATCTCTTTGCAGAGTGAAATAGTTTTTTTAAAAAATGAAACCTTGTATGTCGTGTCTTGTAGGATCATGAACTTGGCTGAAAAACAATGCTATTATTTCTGCTATGAAAATTGTTCTATTTACTGGGTTCTCATTTAAATACATTGTTAAGGTAAAACAAACAAACAAAGCATAAAACAGCAACATTCTGATTTCTCAACACTACCATTAGAGCACAGAGAAATTCAGAGATTTACTCTCTTGTCTTTTTTGTTGTTACGGTCATTAGAACTACACACAAGCAAAATGTGACTCTAAAACAAAGCAAAGCAGGAGCTAAGAATTGTATTATATTTTGCAAAGGACTCTTGTAACTTTATTTCCAATTGCTTTTCTATATGCACAAGTGACAACGTATCTGGAGCTTTCTTTCTGGACCATACATGCATATCACAAATTATCATATACGATGGAGAAGTGCTTGTAGGAAACAAAAATAGGTATGAGAGAGAAGTTTTCAGTATTCCTTTGATGTAAATCTTAAACTAAACTGACACAAGTCATACTGGTTAAAAGCTTCGTGAATCTGATGCAATAAAATAGTTTGCCAGCGTGGGACATGGTGAGCTCTGCGGTGATGGAGTCAAAAACTGAGTTAAGTGAGAAAAGAAAGGAAAGCCTGTAAGCGCGTGCAGAGACAATGTCCCAGCTGTGAATTCTGGAGAAAAGGACTGCGTCTTGACATAGAGAATGGACTTGAGGACATGAGGAGGGGGAAGGGTAAGCTGGGACGAAGTGAGAGAGTAGCATGGACATATATACACCACCAAATGTAAAATAGCTAGTGGGAAGCAGCCACATAGCACAGGGAGATCAGCTCCTTGCTTTGTGACCACCTAGAGGGGTGGGATAGGGAGGGGGGGAGGGAGATGCAAGAGGGAGAGGATATGGGGATATATGTATACATATGGCTGATTCACTGTTATACAGCAGAAACCAACACAACATTGTAAATAAATTATACTCCAATAAAGATGTTAAAAAAAAAAAAAAAAAAGGACTGTGTCTTGCCTCAAACAGGGGCGATTTGATCTCAGACTAATCACTTCACCTCTTTGAACATTGTTTCCCATTTAGAAAGAGGGAATAGTCATCATCTCAGCTAGTTTTACCTCTCAGGGTTGTGACGAGAATCAAACGAGATGATGAATGTAAACGGGTTTTTAAAATTATAAATGTTCACAAAATCATATAAGTAAAGTTATAGTGATTTAAAAGTCTCTCTTAATTTGTTTTCACATTCCAGGGGAGAAATTCGGTAGCACATAAAAGCAGACTCAATTCTAATTCTTTATTTTCACACATAGTGAAATATATATCATCTGAGAGAGAAATAAAACAATGCTTTGATTCTTGCGTCATAAATAAAATAAAATAAAATAAGACCTCCTCTCTCTGTACATTGTGATCTAATCAGACTTTGCTGAGTTTCATTTCCTCTATGGTGGACATTCTTATCTGACTATCAAAGGCTGGGGTCACAATGTTGAAACTCTGTATTCATTTTTCTCTCCCACCTTTCCAACAATCTGCTTGATGTGATCAATATCAGGTCTGCCTTATCTGCCCTCTAAAATATTTTTCTGTTAATCACCAGATAATTCAATTGAGACAGTAATTGCTTCTTAAAAATAACTGAATGTATACAGTTTCCTTTTTGATGTGTACTAATACCCAAAAGATAAAGTTTCTGTTTTTGTATATATCCCTCTGTGACCTTTTAGAAATGATCAGCAGCTTTAAAAATATCACTTTTTGCATAAGTCTTTAGCATAAATTATCTAAGACAAGCCATAATAAAATACGGTATTTCCTAATTTTAAACTAATGATCAACTTAAAAAAAAGAAAACCTTTTCATGCATGTGATCAGGCTGGGGATAGACAGGGTAAGAAATGTCTGTTTAACTAGAGTCGGAGTATTTGGAAAGGAGAATATTATTTGTTCTTTTCAGGCAAATCTGAATTTCTTTTTTTTTTTTTTTTTTTAAAGTCTCACTATCTTTATTTATTTATTATTTTTTATTTATTTTTTTTTAGATGTTTTGGGGTAGGAATTTATTAATTAATTAATTTTTGCTGTGTTGGGTCTTCATTTCTGTGCGAGGGCTTCCTCTAGTTGTGGCAAGCAGGGGCCACTCTTCATCGCGGTGCGCAGGCCTGTCACTATCGCGGCCTCTCTTGTTGCGGAGCACAGGCTCCAGACGCGCAGGCTCAGTAGTTGTGGCTCACGGGCCTAGTTGCTCCGCGGCATGTGGGATCCTCCCAAACCAGGGCTCGAACCCGTGTCCTCTGCATTGGCAGGCAGATTCTCAACCACTGCGCCACCAGGGAAGCCCCAAATCTGAATTTCTTCATGTTCGTGGCTGTCATCAGTTATCTTAATTTAAATCTCTGGTTAATATAAGAGGTCCCTGGCTCCTGGGGGACATATTACTTTCTGAGCATTGTTTTAGAATGTTTCTAGTGCCTATCTGCTCACAATAGAGCCAAAATAAAATAAGAAAATAAAGAACTGAAGAATAAAACCTTACAGATGAATTCTACAATCAAACTCAGATACAGAGTGTCTTCTTAGTGATGCTTGCGTGCTTTTTGCTCACAGGGTGACATTCATGGCTGCTGTACCAGCAGCCAGTGTGTGTTTGGTGGCAGCACCCACATGTTATAATCCAGCAGGCACAGCCAAAATCATCACCCGTAGGATTTACCGGGGAATCAGACTGCACTCGGTCCTTTTAAGAAGAATAGTGACTGTATGTGAAAATCACGAAGCACGCACTGTTGGGTGCACTTGGTGGCTTATTCATTAGTCTGTTTGGTGGACTGGTGAGGTAGAAGAATAAAAAGAGTTATTGTTCACATTTCCATATGATTGACTCAGGCATGTTTAAAGGGTAGTTTTTGTACCATGGAGATGAAGATTTGATCCTGCATGGCTCCAAAAGTAAATATTTATACTTAATTTTATCTAAATGAACATTGGACTCAACCATTTTTTTTTCTCCTGGTATTTTCTCTTCTCATTAAAATCTCTGATGCTGCTTTGTCATAGTTTCCACCCCAGCTCAGGGTCTCATGCTCATTATACGCTGACTTTGAGTTTTAGGACAAAGGTCACTTAAAGAAGAGAAAATCATGTTATATAAAACTTGGGGAGAAAATTTGAATATGGCAACAACAACTACAAATCTTTTATAACTATAATGAGTTTTGACTACTTTTTCTCTAGAGAAAAATTCAAGATGTCAAAGAAAATTCTTTAACTGGTAAACTTTTATTTCATAAAACACTGTCTTTTAACTTCTCACTGATTTATCTTCTTTTGGAAATGTAAGTGATTGCTTGATGACATATTGACTCTTGCCCAAGCCACAAGACAATTACTTATCTTTCCAAATACTGTAGATTTATTCCATGCAGGTATAGGGATTGGGGTGTATAGAAGATATTTAAAATTCATTGGGAAAACAGAATAAAAGCCATTTAAATGTGAAATCAGTTGTAAGTTACAAGGTTAAAAAAAGGAGGTGAGTTATATCTTTTATGAATCAAATGTAAAAATTGAACTAGATGAATGAGAAAGATGTAATAGTAAAACTGTGACAATAAGGTAACACAAATTGCCATTTATTGAACATTTTCTATGTGCCAGCTATGTATTAAATATAGTGTTTATCTCATATGTAGACACATCCACAGAGCCTATTGGGATTATAGCTCAACGTCTTGAGCCATTTCATTTTTTTCTTTTTTGAGTGAGAAAATAGTTCTGTTTGTTAAAAAGTTTCTTTCTTTTTATTATATATTATTCAGGTGTATGGCATTATAATCTGACATCTATGTACTCTACAAAGCAAAGCCTACCACGTCTAGTTATCATCCATCACTATACAGTTAACCCCTTCATCTGTTCTACCTGCCCCCAACCCCCTTCCCTTCTGGTAGCCACTAATCTGTTCTCTGTACTATGAGTTTGTTTTTGTTTTCTTTTGTGTTTTTTTTTTAGGTCTGCATATGAGTGAAATCATATGGTATTTGTATCTCTCCATCTGACTTATTTCACTTAGCATAGTACCTTCAAGGTCCATCCAAGTTGTTGAAATGGCAGGATTTTATTCTTTTTTATGGCTGAGTAGTATTCCATTATATACATATATACCACATCTTTTTTATCCATTCATCCATCGATGGACAATTAAGTTGTTCCTTTTTTTTTTTTTTTTTTTGCAGTACGCGGGCCTCTCACTGCTGTGGCCTCTCCCATTGCAGAGCACGGGCTCCAGACGCACAGGCTCAGCGGCCATGGCTCACGGGCCTAGCCACTCTGTGGCATGTGGGATCCTCCCAGACCGGGTCACGAACCCGTGTCCCCTGCATCGGCAGGTGGACTCTCAACCACTGTGCCACCGGGGAAGCCCAAGTTGTTTCTATATCTTGGCTATTGTAAATGATACTGCAATGAACATAGGAGTGCATGCATTTTCAAATTAGATCCATTTCATTTTATACCACGTCTTTAGCATAAAAGGTATTTATGTCAGTTGTGTTTACAAAGACTGACATGGATTCTGTGTGTCCCACACAATGCTGAGGGCTGAGTGGGGAGCTACTATGACTTCTTTACTGTCCTAAAGGTGGATCTTGTGACCTTCTCCCCTCAGAGAGCTCTGATTTAATAGCCCTGTCAGTCTCATACATTGAGCTCTATAAACTGCATTGTTTTGATGATTTCTCTTGTACTGTTATACTTTTGTTTATTGCTTTGTTTCTGTGTTAAAATTGAATTACTTAAACATTGAGTGTTACATGTAATTGTATGAGTGTAATCCTAATAATATGGTACATAAGAGCTATAGAAGAACTTAACTAGAGGAGGAAACAAATTGCCAAATTATAAAATAATTAATGAAGGTGATGCCTTGTTAGATTTTATAATGATAATCAGTATTAACTATTGAAGAAATTCTATTATTATGTGTTTTGGCATTGCCTTGGCATAAATGGGTGTAACTGTTAGAGTTCAGGAACATATAAAACTTAATTTGTTGGAAACTAATAGGAATTTCATTTTTATTTCAGGTAATTAACCCTTTAAGGGGGTTTTCCAGGCACAAATACTGTAAGATGAGAATAATTATCCTCATTTTTCCATATGAGAAACTAAATCACAAATAATTTTAACGATCTGCAAGAGGTCATATATCTGTGTAAGTAGTACAGTTGGGGTACAAACTTTTTCTGTCAGACTCCAAAAGCTAATGCTCTCAAATCTTGTTATCATAGGGACAACGCTTGTCTGACAAACAACTTGTTTACCAAATGAGAGTTTGTTAACTTTTCCAGTAGTTATGCCATTGTTTAGAACAATTTTTAGAAGTTGTCTTTGAGTCCTACATTTGGAATCTATTTATGAAATTCACAAAATAATGTTTCAGTAGTTTATGGTCCTCTTTGCACACAACTTGACCATCTATCTTTTTGACAAGAGCTTTTAAGATGACTGCAACTTGCAAAATTCCTAAAAGGACCAAGACTTGGCACTGATGCAATGTTTTAAAAGAATGAGATGTAGGCCCTCGTGTTGGAAGAGGAGTCTCTAAAATGGCTTGAGCAAAGAAGATGTTATTTCTTCCCAATTAAAAAGTCATCAACCAGTGCTTTAAATGGCCAAGTTCCATACATATGTTTTAAAAAATTTTGTCAATTATAGACTCAAAGATCTTAGCATGTAGAGAATTTTTTTTCTATTTTTAAAAATATCTTTATTGGAGTATAATTGCTTTACAATGGTGTGTTAATTTCTGCTGTATAACAAAATGAATCAGCTATACATATACATATATCCCCATATCTCCTCCCTGTTGTGTCTCCCTCCCACCCTCCCTATCCCACCCCTCTAGGTGGTCACAAAGCACTGAGCTGATCTCCCTGTGCTATGTGGCTGCTTCCCACTAGCTATCTATTTTACGTTTGGTAGTGTATATATGTTCATTTTGTAAGAGACTATGTGGTTCAGGAAAGATAACACAGGGACATAAGGAGAAATTTATTTCTCTAGAAAATTTTTCTGAAGGGTAAATTCCATAGGAGACAATGGGATAATGTATTCAAAGTGCTAAGGGAAAATAACCATCAACCTAGAATTCTATACTCAGTTTATTTATCATTTAAGTAGGATATAGGGACTTGCTCTTGGGCAAGATCATGGGGCAGGCAGGGGGATGGAAGTTGAGAGCAGTAGGATCCTCGTAGGCAGCAGTCAGTGATGATTAGACCAATTGAAGGAACTATGGGCAACTTGCAGAAAGATTTCTAAGGGAGATCCCAAGATCCTGACAGTCACAAATATATCCTGTCATTTGTGATGAGTTCTTGGCTTGAAAAACTACTTATATTTCCTTTTTCTCCACTTTACCTTCTTTCCCTGCTCCCTGTTTCAGGCAGGTATTCACCCATTCTGTTTATTGTTTCAGGAGAGGGATGAGGTAAATTGCTTTTCAAACACTTTTCATCGTAGATTTTATTTCTAGAAGATCAAGACTCTAAAAATATCCATAGGCATAGACCAAAAACAAATGGACAAGATATAATGATATGAGGGAGAAGTTCTCTAAGTCTCAAAAGAAAAGCCTTACTCCAGTCTCCGCATCCTGTCCTCTTGCCCCTATGACTTCCCATGCTAAGAGAACAGAAGGTGGGAGAGAGAAAGAGAAAGATTGAGGGAGGTCTGGAAGACTCAGGGTAAAGTGGAACTCCACTTCACCTCCTATGAGAGGTAGAGATAGTGCAAGTCCTCAGAAAGGTTTGTGGAACTCAATATAAGAAATAACTTGTCTCCTTCTTTCTAGAAATATCACCAAATGGGCAACACATCATCACAGAGGCAATAGCTATGGTGTAAGTAGAGGGAACCATGGACAGCCTTATAAAAAAAGGTTCCTGTGGCCAAAAAAGTAAAATCAGAGAATTTCCAGATCTGAAGAATTATGCTGCATGGTGTGAAGAACATCTCAGTGGTGATCTGTGTGGATACACGACCTATTAGCATGGCAGCACACTTCCCACAAAGTCTTGGCACTGCAAGGCATTGTAGAACTGTGGAACCCAGTTTGGGGTTTAGAGAGGAGTAGGTAGGTCATTGAAAATGTGAAGAGGAAGAGGAGAAAGAAAAACAGTAGGATAGAGGTTAAACCTTTGCCTGAGATGAAAACTTAGGTATAATTATAGGAAATGAATGTGATAGTTCTTGCTTACCTGAGTTTTCATAGTGTGAATCATATCCTAAACACACTCAACCCTGTCCAAGACAGACTTACTTTTAGCTAAGTTGTCGCCTGTTCACATTAAAAAATAGTCATGGTTTTAAAGATTTAATAATACTTATAATGTAATTGATTTATTTTAATATTCAAATCGCACAATTCTAGACTTCAAGGAAACATGGTAGACTGAGTGAGGGACAAAGGATCCCCTTCCTATTAAAAATACTTATAAATGAAGAATTAAATATCTCATAGCTGATTTTGAAAGAAAGAAGGGAAATTCCTAGGTGCCAGAAAAAAAGAAATAAAGGCCAAATAATAAGTTTTCTTTTTTGGGGGGAGGGGTACGCGGGCCTCTCACTGTTGTGGCCTCTCCCGTTGTGGAGCACAGGCTCCGGACGCGCAGGCTCAGCGGCCACGGCTCACGGGCCCAGCCGCTCCGCGGCATGTGGGATCTTCCCGGACCAGGGCACGAACCCGTGTCCCCTGCATCGGCAGGCGGACTCCCAACCACTGCGCCACCAGGGAAGCCCAATAATAAGTTTTTTGATGCAGCAGCAATCAACAGAAGCTTTGGATGCATTTATTGTTCCTGAATGCTGAGGACTGGGATTCTGATGTTCTAGGGGATAATGGAGACATAGGTCATGGAAGCTAGAATTTCATTTCCTGAAGAATTCCTGGAGTCCTAAAGAATCTTCCATTCAGGAAAAAGAATGTAGCTTAAGAATATAGTTTCTATATCTCTAGATCAAGAAGGTTTACTTGGGTGAGAAAAAAATGTTACATGTGTGATGGAAAACCCGAGTTCCGCACCTCACCCTGGTATGTTGAACACATACACAGTGCCTTCAACGTGAAGGAAAACCTGATGGAAATTAAAAATTTTTTAATTCCAGGAATGTTAATTAACTAGGGCTCTGGCAGACGTGATTATAAAATCTTTTTATATACGTTTTCACAACACAGGATTCACAGATGCCTATTTACAAAACCAAGCAACAAAAAAATTCCCTCAAAAGATGAAAAATAAATAAAATTTATTTTATTTACAAAAATAAAAATTAAAAAATAAATTAAAAATGATAAAACATAAATTTAAAATGAGATGAAAGTATTATAGAGACAGTAAATGGAACAAACAAAAAAATCAGCACTTAGAAAAGAACAGATAAATTCACAAAACTCCTAATATATAAATATATTTTCATTGAAATCAAATGCTCATAGAATATTTGTGAAAGAATCCATGGAAATCTGGCAACAGTCTGTTTCTGGGAAGGGAAACCTAGGGAACGGGGGTGGGAGTGGAAAGGACACTTATGTTATGCACACTATCTTTTAACAATATTTGGATTTTTATGGCATGTGTCTTTTAAAAAATGTACCTTTTACAAAACAGTCTGGTGTAACAATATTATTATTAAGCAAAGTGGAGTTTCAGGGAAAAAAGATGATCATTTCTGATAAATTCTTCTTACCAAGGGGAATATAACCATCCTGTTTCTGGGTGCCCCCAAAATATAGTTTCAAAATACATAACAAAAAACCCAAATACATTGTCATAATAGATTTTAAAAATATACTTCTAGAAATTACTAAGTGAAATAAACAAAAATCAATTAAGGATACAGAAAATTTGAACAACACAATTAACAACTTTGATCTAACGGACGTATGTAGATCCTGTACTCACCAAACATAGATTATGTACTCCTCTTAAGGCCATTTGCACATATAAAAATTAATCAGTAATCCTTGGCAAAGGCATGTGAACATGTATTAATGAGTCATTTTACTGTAGACTACACTCAGTGATGTAATAAAATCAGAAATCAATTAGGAAAACGAGGGAAAAAACCCAGTATTTGGAAACTGGAAAATATGGTTCTAAATAATTCATGAGTTAAAGTAGAAATCACAGTGGGATTCATGAAACATTTGAAACTGAATGATAGTGATATCTAAACTGCCAACATGCAGCTAGAGAAGGACTTAAAAAGGACATTATAACCCTAAATACACAAATTTTAAAATAAGAAACATTGAAAATAAGTAAAGCATTGAGCTCAAGAAGGTAAAAGAAAAGAGCAACATACATTTAAGTCAAGTGGAAGGAAGCGATAAGTGCAGAAAATAACACAGAAAACAAAAAAAGACTTGAGATCTGAAAGTTAAATGCTGTGTCTTTGTAAAGACTAACACACTATATAAACTGACAAGATTTATCAAGGGAAAAAGAAATAACACGTAGACAAACAATATTAGGAACAAAAAGAGGATAATTTTAGACATTGAAGATGGTTAAACAAAAAAAAAAAAAATCATGAGCTTTGAAATTTTAGATGAAGCATGTAATATGCCACCCCCAAAACAGGAACTACCAAAGTGAAATCAAGAAGAAACAGACTATTGTAATGTACATACAATTATTGAAGAAACTAAATTAATGGGAACTTTATTCACCAAAATAAAGTATCAGACCCAGACAGGTGTCTTCAATATTAACATATAAGCATCATCTTATAGAATTATTCCAAATATTAGAATGACAGGGAAAGCTGCCCACCCATTTCTTTTGGGTCTATCAAAACTGGACAAAAATAGTATTTAATGGGAAAATTATAGACCTATCTCACCAATGAACACAGATGCAAAAAACTTAAATAATATATTAGCAGAATAAATACATTATTGTATTAAAAATACATAATGACCAAGCAGAATCTGTTTCAAGAATACAAAAATGGTTATAATTGAAACTTTGTCAGTGAGGAGTGTATTCAGGTTCAAAGAATAGGAAACTTGTCAACTTGTCTAGAATGGCTCAAACAGGCATTTTCTTTACTCATGCCACAAGAATCTGGAGTTAGACGGTTGCTAGTACTGGATCAGTGGCTCATCGATATCAGGATTGATGATCTGTGATCCTTTAGCTTTTTTTTTTTCATGGTCATATGAGTACTGCTGCCAGCTCCAGCACTGGACCCAGGTCCAAGAAAGGAAAGGGAAGGAAAAGTGAAGGGATCGGTCTGCCATGTTTTCCCCTTTTATTTTCCCAGAGTTTTCCTGGCAGAATTCCACATCCAGGTCAGCCAGACTGGCCAGAAGTCCACTTGTAGCTGAAAGGGAGGATGCTAAAACAGTGAAGAGTAAGCAACCTAAATGTCCATTGACAGAGGAATGGATAAAGAAGATGTGGTACGTATTTACAATGGAATATTAGCCATAAAAAAGAACGAAATAATGCCATTTGCAGCAACATGGATGAACCTAGAGATTATCATACTAAGTGAAGTATGATAATACTTCAGACAGAGAAAGACAAATATCATAATGATACCACTTACATGTGGAATCTAATAAAAAATAATGATACAAATGAACTTATTTACAAAACAGAAACAGACTCACAGATCTCGAAATCAAACTTATGGTTACCAAAGGGGAAACGTTGGGGGAAGTGATAAATTAGGAGATTGGGATTAACATATATACACTACTATATATAAAATAGATAACTAATAAGGACCTACTGTATAGCACTCTACTCGATATTCTGTAATAACATATATGGGAAAAGAATCTGAGAAAGGACGGATATATACATATATATATGTATAACTGATCCACTTTGCTGTACACCTGAGACTAACACAACATTGTAAGTCAACTATACTCCAATAAAAATTAAAGCAAACAAACAAACTTTAAGTGCATGAAAAAACAAACATTGAAAGGTATAATCAGAATTAGCCTCCATCACTGCTACTTTGAATAGAACCAGGATTCTGTGTGGAAGAAAAAGAAGAATGAATACTGAGTAGGCAACTAGTTGTGTCTGCCTTAAATTAAAGAAATTCATTATATTAACAATTAAATGAAAAAATACATATGATCATCTCATTAGTGCAAAAAAATCAATTGATAAAGTAATAAAAACTCTTAGTGAACTTGAAATGTTAGGAAATTTCTTTAACACGATAAAGGGCACATGTCAAAAACCTTTAGCCAACATCATACTTAATGCTGAAATTTTAGAAATAATCTTTTTTTAAAAACATTTTTATTGGAGTATAATTCTTTTACAATGCTGTGTTAGTTTCTGCTTTATAACAAAATGAATCAGTTATACATATACATATATTCCCATATCTCTTCCCTCTTGCGTCTCCCTCCCACCCTCCCTATCCCACCCTTCTAGCTGGTCACAAAGCACCGAGCTGATCTCCCTGTGCTATGCAACTGCTTCCCACTAGCTATCTGTTTTACATTTGGTAGTGTATATATGTCCATGCCACTGTCTCACTTCATCCCAGCTTACCCTTCCCACTCACCGTGTCCTCAAGTCCATTCTCTAGTAGGTCTGCGTCTTTATTCTCGTCTTGCCCCTAGGTTCTTCATGACCTTTTTTTTTTTTTTTTAGATTCCATATATATGTGTTAGCATACGGTATTTGTCTTTCTCTTTCTGACTTACTTCACTCTGTATGACAGACTCTAGGTTCATCCACCTCACTACAAATAACTCAAATTTCATTTCTTTTTATGGCTGAGTAATATTCCATTGTATATATGTGCCACATCTTCTTTATCCATTCATCTGTCCATGGACACTTAGGTTGCTTCCATGTCCTGGCTATTGTAAATAGAGCTGCAATGAACATTGTGGTACATGACTCTTTTTGAATTATGGTTTTCTCAGGGTATATGCCCAGTAGTGGGATTGCTGGGTCGTATGGTATTTCTATTTTAGTTTTTTAAGGAACCTCTAAACTGTTCTCCACAGTGGCTGTATCAATTTACATTCCCACCAACAGTGTATGAGGGTTCCCTTTAGAAATAACCTCTTTAAAGTGAGGAAAGAAACAAGGATGCCCATAATCTCTGATATGGCAGGGAATAAATAAATTACAATCTCTTCAGTCATTCACTCCTTCATTCATTCATTCATTGAAATGTTATTCATCACTTAAAATAAATGCACTAGATCTTTATCTATCAATGTGAATACATCACAAACATACATAAAAATATCAAGTGGCCAGAGGATGTATATTGTATGATGCCATTCATGTAAAGTTTGAAAATCTAGAAAATATTACTACATACTTTATATGAACATCTGAATTTGTAGTAAATATAGAAGTCACAGCACCACTTCATCTAGGGAGAGAAGGAAGGGAAAGACATAGGCTTTTATTGACTTGATATGTTTTCTTTCTATTTTTTCAAAGATGTAAAGCAAATATGTCAAAATGTCAGAATGTATTAAATCTGGATTATGGGTACATGGTGTGTCTTCTAAATTCTTTTGTGCACATTTCTGAGTTTCACATATTTTATAAGGATAAAACCTTAAAGAATGTCTTTCTTTTGTCCTGAGGTCCCTGGTCTGTAACAAGCCCTAGAAATCCAAGAGTGTTTTGGCCGTTTGTCTCATGTCCCTCCCATGTGAGACACCCAGACGCCAAGCTGTAAGTATCCCAATTGCCCTGCCGGTTGCCCTGGACCTTTTGCCTCTCACTTCCCACCCTCAACCAGCTTAGGCCCCTGAATTAGGAACCTACAGTTGGTCCTGATTCTTGCTGCTTCTACAGAACCCTGTAATAGTTTTCCTAGGTGGAAGGAAGGTACTTATCTCTCAGTTTCACTCCCAGAAGAGCAATTTGTAGCAGAAACTAATTGCTTTAGGTCCCAAGTGTTATAACTGTGTACTACCCTTGTCCCTTCCATTAGGCAGACACACTGCCATTTGTTCCAAGACTGGACCACATTTCCCAGGTGGATGAAGCAGGAGAGGCCCTATTAGCAATGTCTGAAATCAGCTACTCCCTCCAATCCGCTGTGACCCCAAGGCCCCAGGAAAGAGCCTGCTCTCTCTGGGGACAAATAAGTACTGGTTCCTCTCTGCTTTTAGGTGCTTCCTGAAGCTAGCACCTCTGTTGTTACCACCACTGCCTCCCAGCAGGAGAGTGATAGGAAGTGGAAACTAAGCACAGAGAGTTTGAATACCTTACCCAAGCTCACATTGCTAGTCAGTGAGCTGGGATTTGAACTCTAGGAGTCTGATTCCAAAATGCTTATTTTTAACTACAAAGCTCTACTTCCTCTGGGTAATTCAAAATTTAAACCAATTTAGACAACACAAAATCTGCTTTAGAGTTGTAGAGGACATGGATTTCTCACCTCCTGATCATGCAAGGTGTCCCTCACACTCTCTTGCTTTCAGCAATGGTACTCTGGTTCCGCCAGGTACTTCACCTTCAACCAACATGGTTTAAATTGGGGTTGACCTGGGCCTGCTTTAAAAATACATCCAGATTGCCTTAAATTAGCTAGCCTATCTTCTCCCTTGAATCGGTTTGGGGATTGGAGTCAGTGTGAGGAGAAGTTAGCTGGTGTTTCTGGGGAAAGAAGGATTCTTTGTTTACCACTCTAATTGGCAGAGTAAGGATGTGAAGCCTGGATCTGCAGCCACCTTAACACTCCTTGGGTCAGGACTGAAATTCATAAAGCCTGAAATGGAACCAACCCACAGGAAGCAAAGCCAATGAGTCAGATGATCCTGTCTTTGCTTGGACCATGATCAAGCCATACCTGCAGGCAGAGGTACCTGTGGACCTTTGAGTTCCCTGAACCAATTAATTCCTCTTTTCACCTTAATCCATTTTGAGTTGGTTTTCCTGTCACTTGCAGCAAAAAAGATTCTTAACTCATACAAAAGTAAACAGAACAAACAAAAGCAACAATAAAATACACTATGTTCTATAAGAGGTATAACCTATTTATTTCTACTCAAGGGGTGATGGCCAATCTGAATTAGTAAAATGACTGAATTCACCTGAAACTAACACAATATTGTAAACCAAGTATACTTGAATAAACATTTTTAAAAGACTGAATTTATCATTATTCAACAGCGAGAACAATAACAGAACAGCAGGAACTCCATTTCATTAACTTTGGGGATACACTAAAAAAGTATTTAATGGCAAAGGGAGACATCCCGTGGATCTTAAGTAACTTATGTCTATTTTGTTTTTAAGCAAATGACTAAGAATCACTTATAACTGACACCATTAGTCATTGTTGTAGTACAAAGGGCCCTGCTCAATGCAGTTTCAAGAATTTGTTAGATTTACTCCTTAGGATGGCTAAAATGTATTCTGTTATATCACTAGGCTTCCCTTTTAAAAAAGTAATTCTGGGGGCCTTTTCAAGACAGAAGTTATATTTATTATGTGTTGGTTGGATGACCCAAAGCTCCTATGAATTTAATAAAGCTTTTAAATAAAGTTTTATTTTATCTATCACACGGCATTCATGTGCGTTTGGAAAATAGTCACATATAAATGTACTGGCTTAGTTCATGGCAAAGCTTGCCTCATATACAGATTCTCAAATCTAGGAGCTAACTCTATAAACACCCCCCTCCCCAACTGATGCTGAAGCCCAAATTCTTGCCCAGCTTTCCAGTTATCCCAGTTGTTGAATTGGTATGGTCTACAACAGGGATCAGCAACTTTGTCTGTAAAGTCCAGGTAATAAATATTTTAAGCTTTGTGAGCCATATGATCTCTGTCATAACTACTCAATAGTGTTGTAGCGTGAAAGCTACCACAGACAACAGGTAGACCAATGGGCATGGCTGCGTTTCAATAAAAGTTTACTTACCGGAGCAGGCTTGGCTGGTTTGGCTCATAAGCTGTGGTTTGTCAACCGCTTGCCTAAAATAATGATATTTTAAGGTGCTGGGCAGACATCTCAAACCTGTGAGATCTCTGTTGCCTAGGTTTGAGTGGTTTTAAGTGGTCAGATCATTTGATTTGGGAATAAAAAAGCAAATATCTTGAGTCCTATGGACTATTTCTCTGGCTCGTATTGACTCTAATTATTCTTCCTTGTCAGATGAAGAGAGTATGAAGATAACAATTTAATGAGTACCACATGTACTTTATTTATACGGCAGTCTTCAGTTCTCCCTATAACCCTAAGAAGGATACAGGTTTAGAGATAGAAGAGCTTAGTGAGAAAGAAATTTTATAGATGTGAGGCAGTGAGTTTTGGATGGATAGACTTGATATTAAGTCCTGGCTTCACCACAATATTCCATGTGACCTTGGCTAGATCTCATGCCCCTCTCAACTTTAATTTCCTCACTTATAATTGAACGTATAAAATATGATGAAATTATATTGTAATTATCTTTGATAACATCACCTACATTTCAGAGACATTGTGAGGGTTTATTGAAGTGAGCAAAGAAAGCATGTAACACAAGAACATGGTAAGAACTCATTAAACGTGAGCCCTGCCATGTTTTACACTGACGATGCAGTGATTTGCTGAAGGTCATACCGTAGGATGGGGTGGAACTAGGATTTACACTGCAGCCTGACCGACCTCAAAGCCTGTGAACTTTCCATGGCATTAGACTGACCCCCAGCTATAAATTCGAAATGGTGGTGTTTAGCTCATGTATAGAAATTGCCCAATCTATTAAAATACAAAGTTTCCAAGCCTAGTCACATGAGGTGGACACCCCGTGTTGGGCCATGGAATTGGGTACATGTTTCTGGAAGTAAACACGACATATCCGGTATACCTTGTGGCTGAAGCTGCCGTGGAATACTTAATTTGTCTTTCCTCCTCACACTGACACTGTGGGACATACTGTTGACCTTCTAAGTCTAGTTCAGATTCTCTTGCTGCCAAATTCCGAAACAGCCATAAAATGTGATCTGCACTCTTAGCCTCTCAGGAATCTCTCCATTACCTCATAGGGTCTGGCCATAGACAGATGGGGTGGAAACAGGCCCACTTTCCTGACTACTGCTTACTCCACAGAGGCAGGATAAGATCAGATCAACAGTTCCCAACTGTGGCTCATGACATGTCTTTGGTTATGTCAAGGACATTCTCAAACAAGATGAATTTAATTTACGAACACTACAGCTGGAGATGAGTAGAGAGATGATCTGGATTTACCCCCTCATTTTGCAAAAGTGAAAACTGAAACCCAGAGCTGTTACTAACAAGCCCAACTCTTCTTAATTCTAGTCTCTGACCCTTTCCCCACACCACCTATAATTTTGGAGGAAAAAAGTCTAAGTTAGGGTTGCCAGATTTAGCAAATAAAAACACATGATATCCAGTTATAGTTGAGCTTCAGGTAAATAAATACTTTTTAGTATAAATACATCCCATGTAATATTTAGGACAATATTTGGGACAGATAGTTACACTAAATAATCATTCTTTATCAAAAAATTCAAATCGAAATGAGCATCCTGGATTTTATCTTGTAAACCTAGCCTAAATCAAATAAACAATGCTAAGATTTCTACCTTCTGAAAAAGATTTGAAAGTGTTCAGTTAGAAATCTGGCTGAAGTGGCAAAAAACTGAGTGAACAGGAAGAACTCAAAACCTCACTAAATGAAGTTGAAAACAATCAATATCTAGAAAAGAAGTAACATGAAGCTTAAGAACCAGGAAGGAGGGAAAGAAAGAAATATGGGAACGGAAGAAACAGAGTGGGAGGCAGAAAGACAAGACTCTAAGTGTGGAAGTCTCTCCTCTCTCTGTGTGAGCTCTGCAAAATAATGCTCAGCTCACTGTCTTTTCCTCCTTTGTCCCATTCACCACCTGCCCTTCCTACTCCACTGCTTATTTATTTATTTTAACATCTTTATTGGAGTATAATTCTTTTACAATGGTGTGTTAGTTTCTGCTTTATAACAAAGTGAATCAGTTATACATATATATATATGTCCCCATATCTCTTCCCTCTTGCGTCTCCTTCCCTCCCACCCTCCCTATCCCACCCCTCTAGGTGGTCACAAAGCACCGAGCTGATCTCCCAGTGCTATGTGGGTGCTTCCCACTAGCTATCTATTTTACATTTGGTAGTGTATATACGTCCATGCCACTCTCTCACTTTGTCCCAGCTTACCCTTTCCCCTCCCCATATCCTCAAGTCCATTCTCTAGTAGGTCTGCATCTTTATTCCTGTCTTGCCCCTAAGTTCTTCTGACCCTTTTTTTCTTTTCTTTTTTTTTGAGGTTACATATATATGTGTTAGCATACGGTATTTGTTTTTCTCTTTCTGACTTACTTCACTCTGTATGACAGTCTCTAGGTCCATCCTCCTCACTACAAATAACTCAGTTCCATTCCTTTTTATGGCTGAGTAATATTCCATTGTATATATGTGCCACATCTTCTTTATCCATTCATCTGTCCATGGACACTTAGGTTGCTTCCATGTCCTGGCTATTGTAAATAGAGCTGCAATGAACATTGTGGTACATGACTATTTTTGAATTATGGTTTTCTCAGGGTATATGTACAGTAGTGATATTGCTGGGTAGTATGGCAGTTCTATGTTTAGTTTTTTAAGCAACCTCCATACTGTGCTCCATAGTAGCTGTATCAATTTACATTCCCACCAACAGTGCAAGAGGGTTCCCTTTTCTCCACACCCTCTCCAGCATTTATTGTTTGTAGATTTTTTGATGATGGCTATTCTGACCAGTGTGAGATGATATCTCATTGTAGTTTTGATTTGCACTTCTCTAATGATTAATGATGTTGAGCATTCTTTCATGTGTTTGTTGGCAATCTGTATATCTTCTTTGGAGAAATGTCTATTTAGGTCTTCTGCCCATTTTTGGATTGTGTTGTTTGCTTTTTCGATATTGAGTGGCATGAGTTGCTTGTATGTTTTGGAGATGAATCCTTTGTCAGTTGCTTCATTTGCAAATATTTTCTCCCATTCTGAGGGCTGTCTTTTCATCGTGTTTATGGTTTCCTTTGTTGTGCAAAAGCTTTTAAGTTTCATTAGGTCCCATTTGTTTATTTTTGTTTTTACTTCCATTTCTCTAGGAGGTGGGTCAAAAAGAATCTTGCTGTGATTTATGTCATAGAGTGTTCTGCCTATGTTTTCCTCTAAGAGTTTGATGGTGTCTGGCCTTACATTTAGGTCTTTAGTCCATTTTGAGTTTACTTTTGTGTATGGTGTTAGGGAGTGTTCTAATTTCATTCTTTTACATGTAGTTGTCCAGTTTTCCCAGTACCACTTATTGAAGAGGCTGTCTTTTCTCCACTGTATAGTCTTGCCTGCTTATATCAAACATAAGGTGACCATATGTGCGTGGGTTTATCTCTGGGCTTTCTATCCTGTTCCATTGATCTATATGTCTGTTTTTGTGCTGGTACCATACTGTCTTGTTTACTGTAGCTTTGTAGTATACTCTGAAGTCAGGGAGCCTGATTCCTCCAGCTCCGTTTTTCTTTCTCAAGATTGCTTTGGCTATTTGGGGTCTTTTGTGTTTCCAAACAAATTGTGAAGTTTTTTGATATAGTTCTGTGAAAAATGCCAGTGGTAGTTTCAGAGGGATTGAATTGAATCTGTACATTGCTTTGGGTAGTAGAGTCATTTTCACAATGCTGATTCTTCCAATCCAAGAACATGGTATACCTCTCCATCTATTTGTATCATCTTTAAATCCTTTCATCAGTGTCTTATAAATTTCTGCATACAGGTCTTTTGTCTCCTTAGGTAGGTTTATTCCTAGATATCTTACTTTTTTTGTTGCAATGGTAAATGGGAGTGTTTTCTTAATTTCATTTTCAGACTTTTCATCGTAAATATCTAGGAATGCAAGAGATTTCTGTGCATTAATTTTGTATCCTGCTACTTTACCAAATTCATTGATTAGCTTTAGTAGTTTTCTGGTAGCATCTTTAGGATTCTCTGTGTATAGTATCATGTCATCTGCAAACAGTGACAAATTTACTTCTCCTCTGATTTGGATTCCTTTTATTTCTTTGTCTTCTCTGACTGCTGTGGCTAAAACTTCCAAAACATTGTTGAATAATAGTGGTGAGAGTGGGCAACCTTGTTCTATTCCTGATCTTAGTGAAAATGGTTTCATTTTTTCACCCTTGAGGACGATGTTGGCTGTGGGTTTGTCATATATGGTCTTTATTATGTTGAGGTAAGTTCCCCCTATGCCTACTTTCTGGAGGGTTTTTATTATAAATGTGTGTTGAATTTTGTCAAGAGCTTTCTCTGCATCTATTGAGATGATCCCATGGTTTTTCTCCTTCAATTTGTTAGTATGGTGTATCACATTGATTGATTTGCATATATTGAAGAATCCTGGCATTCCTGGGATAAACCCCACTTGATCATAGTGTATGATCCTTTTAATGTGCTGTTGGATTCTGTTTGCTAGTATTTTGTTGAGGATTTTTGCATCTATGTTCATCAGTGATATTGGTCTATAGTTTTCTTTTTTGTGACATCTTTTTCTGGTTTTGGTATCAGGGTGATGGTGGCATCATAGAATGAGTTTGAGAGTGTTCCTCCTTCTCCTATATTTTGGAAGAGTTTGAGAAGGATAGGTGTCAGCTCTTCTCTAAATGTTTGATAGAATTTGCCTGTGAAGCCACCTGGTCCTGGGCTTTTGTTTGCTGGAAGCTTTTTAATCGCAGTTTCAATTTCAGTGCTTGTGATTGGTGTGTTCATATTTTCTATTTCTTCGTGGTTCAGTCTCGGAAGGCTGTGTATTTCTAAGAATTTGTCCATTTCTTCCAGGTTGTCCATTTTATTGACATATAGTTCCTTGTAGTAATCTCATGATCCTTTGCATTTCTACAGTGCCAGTTGTTACCTCTCTTTTTTCATTTCTAATTCTATTGATTTGAGTCTTCTCCCTTTTTTTCCTGATAAGTCTGGCTATTGGTTTATCAATTTTGTCTATCTTCTCAAAGAACCAGCTTTTAGTTTTACTGATCTTTGCTATCGTTTCCTTCATTTCTTTTGCATTTATTTCTGATCTGATTTTTATGATTTCTTCCCTTCTGCTAACTTGATGTTTTTTGTTCTTCTTTCTCTAATTGCTTTAGGTGTAAGGTTAGGTTGTTTATTTGACATGTTTCTTGTTTTTTAAGGTAGGATTTTATTGCTATAAACTTCCTTCTTAGAACTGCTTTTGCTGCATCCCATAGGTTTTGGGTAATTGTGTTTTCATTGTCATTTGTTTCTAGGTATTTTTTGATTTCCTCTTTGATTTCTTCAGTGATCTCTTGGTTATTAAGTAGTGTGTTGTTTAGCCTGCATGTGTTTGTATTTCATACAGATTTTTTCCTGTAATTGATATCTAGTCTCATAGAGTTATGGTCATAAAAGATACTTGATATGGTTTCAATTTTCTTAAATTTACCAAGGCTTATTTTGTGACCCAAGATATGATCTATCCTGGAGAATGTTCCATAAGAACTTGAGAAGAATGTGTATTCTGTTGTTTTTGGATGGAATGTCCTTTTTCCATCCTGTTTAATGTATCATTTAAAGCTTGTGTTTCCTTATTTATTTTCATTTTCTTGATGTGTCCATTGGTGAAAGTGGGGTGTTAAAGTCCCCTACTATGATTGTGTTACTGTCAATTTCCCCTTTTTTGGCTGTTAGTATTTGCCTTATGTACTGAGGTGCTCCTATGTTGGGTCATAAATATTTACAATTGTTATATCTTCTTCTTAGATTGATCCCTTGATCATTATGTAGTGTCCTTCTTTGTCTCTTGTAATAGTCTTTGTTTTAAAGTCTATTTTGTCTGATATGAGCATTGCTACTCCAGCTTTCTTTTGATTTCCATTTGCATGGAATATCTTTTTCCATCCCCTTACTTTCAGTCTGGTGTGTCCCTAGGTCTAAAGTGGGTCTCTTGTAGACAGCATATATACAGGTCTTGTTTCTGTACCCATTCAGCTAGTCTATGTTTTTTGCTTAGAGCATTTAATACATTTACATTTAAGGTAATTATCAATATGTATGTTCCTATTACCATTTTCTTAATAGTTTTGGGTTTACTACTGTAGGTCTTTTCCTTCTCTTGTGTTTCTTTTAGAGAAGTTCCTTTAGCATTTGTTTTAAAGCTAGTTCGGTCATGCTGAATTCTCTTAGCTTTTGCTTGTCTGTAAAGCTTTTAATTCCTCCGTCAAATCTGAATGAGATCCTTGCTGGGTAGAGTAATCTGAGTTGTAGGTTTTTCTCCTTCATCACTCTTAATATGTCCTGCCACTCCCTTCTGGCTTGCAGGGTTTCTCCTGAAAGATCAGCTGTTAACCTTATGGGGATTCCCTTGTGTGTTACTTGTTGCTTTTCCCTTGCTGCTTTTAATATTTGTATTTTTGTATTTGATTTTTAATAGTTTGATTAATATGTGTCTTGTTGTGTTTCTCCTTGGATTTGTCCTGTATGGGACTCTCTGTGCTTCCTGGACTTGATTAACTATTTCCTTTCCCATGTTAGGGAAGTTATCAACTATAATCACTTCAAATATTTTCTCAGTCCCTTTCTTTTTCTCTTCTTCTTCTGGGACCCCGTTAATTTGAATGTTGGTACGTTTAATGTTGTCCCAGAGGTCTCTGAGACTGTCCTCAATTCTTTTCATTCTTTTTTCTTTATTCTGCTTTGCAGTAGTTATTTCCACTATTTTATCTTCCAGGTCACTTATCCATTCTTCTGCCTCAGTTATTCTGCTATTGATCCCTTCTAGAGAATTTTTAATTTCATTTATTGTGTTGTTCATCACTGTTTGTTTGCTCTTTAGTTCTTCTAGGTCCTTGTTAAACGTTTTTTATATTTTCTCCACTCTATTTCCAAGATTTTGGATCATCTTTACTATCATTATTCTGAATCCTTTTTCAGGTAGACTGCCTATTTCCTCTTCATTTGTTAGGTCTGTTGGGTTTTTGCCTTTCTCCTTCATCTGCTGTGTGTTTCTCTGTCTTCTCATTTTGCTTAACTTACTGCGTTTGGGGTCTCTTTTTCGCGGGCGGTACGTTCATAGTTTCTTTTGTTTTTGTTGTCTGTCCCCAATGGTTAAGGTTGTTTCAGTGGGTTGTGTAGGCTTCCTGGTGGAGGGGACTAGTGCCTGTGTTCTGGTGGATAAGGCTGGATCTTGCCTTTCTGGTGGGCAGATCCACGTCTGGTGGTATGTTTTGGGGTGTCTGTGACCTTATTATGATTTTAGGCAGCCTCTCTGCTAATGGGTGGGGTTGTGTTCCTGTCTTGCTAGTTGTTTGGCATAGGGTGTCCTGCACTGAAGCTTGCTGGTTGTTGAGTAGAGCTGGATCTTGGCATTGAGATGGAGATCTCTGGGAGATTTTCACCATTTGATATTACGTGGAGCTGGGAGGTCTCTTGGGGACCAGTGTCCTGAGCTTGGCTCTCCCACCTCATTGGCACAGCCCTGATGCCTGGCTGGAGCATCAAGAGCCTGTCCTCCACACAGTTCAGAATAAAAGGGAGAAAAAAAAAGAAAGAAAGAAGAAGATAAAATAAAATAAAATAAAGTAAAATAAAATAAAGTTATTAAAATAAAATAAAAAATAATTATTAAGAAAAAAATTTTTTTTAAGTAATGAAAAAAAAGGACAGACAGAACCCTAGGACAAATGGTAAAAGCAAAGTTATACAGACAAAATCACACAGAAGCATACACATACACACTCACAAAAAGAGAAAGAGGGGAAATATATATATATATCGTTGCTCCCAAAGTCCACGTCCTCAATTTGAGATGACTCGTTGTCTGTTCAGGTATTCCACAGGTGCAGGGTACATCAAGTTGATTGTGGAGCTTTAATCCGCTGCTCCTGAGGCTGCTAGGAGAGATTTCCCTTTCTCTTCTTTGTTCGCACAGCTCCCAGGGTTCAGCTTTGGATTTGGCCCCGCCTCTGTGTGTCAGTCACCTGAGCACGTCTGTTCTTCACTCAGACAGGAAGGGGTTAAAGGAGCAGCTGATTCGGGAGCTCTGGCTCACTCAGGCCGGGAGGAGGGAGGGGTACGGATGTGAGGCGAGCCTGCAGCGACAGAGGCCAGCGTGACGTTGCACCAGCCTGAGGTACGCCACGTGCTCTCCTGGGGAAGTTGTCCCTGGATCACGTGACCCTGGCAGTGGCGGGCTGCACAGGCTCCTGGGAGGGGAGGTGTGGACAGTGACCTGTGCTCGTGCACAGGCTTCTTGGTGGCAGCAACAGCAGCCTTAGCGTCCCATGCCCGTCTCTGGGGTCCGCGCTGTTAGCCACGGCTGGCACCCGTCTCTGGAGCTCGTTTAGGCGGTGTTCTGAATCCCCTTTCCTCGTGCACCCCGAAACAATGGTCTCTTGCCTCTTTGGCAGCTCCAGACTATTTCCCGGACTCCCTCCCAGCTAGCCGTGGTGCACTAGCCCCCTTCAGGCTGTGTTTGCACCGCCAACCCCAGTCCTCTCCCTGCATCCGACCAAAGCCCAAGCCTCAGCTCCCAGCCCCTGCCAGCCCCGCCGGGTGAGCAGACAAGCCTCTCGGGCTGGTAAGTGCTGATTGGCACCTATCCTCTGTGCGGGAATCTCTCCGCTTTGCCCTCCACACCCCTGTTACTGCACTCTCCTCCGCGGCTCCGAAGCTCCCCCACTCCGCCACCCGCAGTCTCTGCCCATGAAGGGGCTTCCTAGTGTGTGGAAACCTTTCCTCCTTCACAGCTCCCTCCCACTGGTGCAGGTCCCATCCCTATTCTTTCATCTCTGTTTTTTCTTTTGCCCTACCCAGGTAAGTGGGGAGTTTCTTGCCTTTGGGGAGGTCTGAGGTCTTCTGCCAGTGTTCAGTAGGTGTTCTGTAGGAGTTGTTCCACGTGTAGATGCAGCTCTGATGTATTTGTAGGGAGGAAGGTGATCTCCGCAACTTACTCTTCCGCCATCTTGAAGTTCCTCTCCACTGCTTATTTCTCTGACGTGCACAGTTAACCTTTTTCTTCTTTACTAACATAGAACTATATTTGTTTTAAATTTTAAATCAAAGCCATAAATGTAGGTGATTTAAAACTCAAAGATTACCAAAGGTTTATATATAAAAATAAAAGCTGTAGTCTTTTTCTCCACCTCTTGGTTCACTCCTTTCAGGAGCCACTTTTAAACTTGGCATCTATTTCTAAGGTGACCAGTTGGCCCTGTTTTCCCAGAACTGAGGGATTTTGAAGGACTTGGTATTTTTGGTAAAAATAAACAAGGACAGTTCCAAACAAACTGGGACTACTCATTGGTCATGTTATATCTTACTTCAGAGACATTTTTATCTCTGTAAATAATATCCCTTATTTTTGCTTAATTTATCAATTTTAGGCATTATCTGTTGATTTCCCCCTTTGAGAAGTATTTATTTTGTTTATTTTCATATGGCTGGTAAAACAGCTTTTCCAGATGGTTCAAGTTCACCAATTTTGGCCTCAAAGGCTTCAGAGAGAATGTTCAGAGGGACTGTGTTTTCTCTAATCAGAGAAAACAAGAATCATGTTGTGTGTTTCAGGTGCCATTTTTATTTTCCCACTGAAATAATGTCCCCCACTTAGGAATCCTTTCAAATATTCTTAACTTTAATTGCCTTTTTACCCCACAAAGAAGTCAATTTAAATTAAGCAGAATCCATCACTGTGATAATTTTTTAATTAGTAAAGATAATGTACTGTTCAGACATTGAAATGAGGTGTTCCCGGGATCATTTACAAAGTCTCGAAAAGTCCTCCTAAGAATGAACTGAAATTAATGAATCTCAAGAGTCTCACGGCCATCAATACCTTATAACTGAGGACTGGGTTCAATGGAAAAAAAATTCACAATAATGATAGTTACACTTTCCAATTTGAGTATTTAGTTCCTTCCATCCTGAGATCCTGAGAAATTTTAGAAACATTAATTAAGCCTCACAGGTGTGATTTATTAGATTAACTCACTGATAGCCATCGAGAACTCTAAATGTACATAGTACAGTTTAAGGGAGGTGGATAGAAAAGAGGAATAACTTAGCATCCCAGGCAGACTGCCATCCTGGGTAGAGCCCCCAGGATTTGGGGCAAAGTATGCAAAGAAGACATGCTCCTTAGCTCAAACTTCTTGAATTAACTCTGATATCAAAACAAAGTGACCACAGTTTGATGTTTCCTAATCTCTGCTGAAATATTCCCCTTCACAGCTCATTTGAGCCTCTTCTTATTGCTTTGTCCTCATTATACCACTGCGTGTCACAGACAGACATGGCTTGTGGAATGAGTGCCTTCGTTTCAACAAAAGAAGTTGTTATGCTTCGTGGAAATCCAAACATCTTTTTGGTAGTTTTTAGGACAGAGGAAGTAGTCATGGTACAGATTCAAAAACTAAGGTTTTATATTACAGGTTATTCAAACCCTTCTTGGGGTTGAAAGTAGGGAGAAAGAGTCACTTCACTTTGGGTACCATACTGTGAGCAATGTGTTGCCTAGATATATTTCTTTGCTCAGAAGGCAAATCGTTGCAAATTAAAAATAAATTCTCAGTGATAATTTTCAGTAATAGACTGACTTTATGGAAGTAACAAGGACATTTCTGTCATCTACCCTGTGAACTGAGGGGTTGATTAATTAGCATGAATAATACAAGGACAGTAAACTGAGGGATATTTTCTTGTTTTAGCAAACCCTGAATTGAGAGGGGGCTCAAATGTGATGAGGTTAAGGAATTGGAAAGAGAATTCCCCACAGTCTGACATTTTACAATAGAATTGGAACCCTAGACTTTAACCTTTTTCCTCCTGGATCATCAAATTCCACTCCATTTAGAGAACTAAAATGACTTGAACAAGTTAAGAAAGCTAATTCGTGTCAGGTCCAAGACAGGAGCCAATGACTCTCTCCTTCCCAATTCTTGTAGCTCTGCTACAAAATCTCATGGACACTTTGGCTGTTTTCTTCTAATACTGTACTGGCTGAAAGTATTTTCTAGAGAAATGAGAAGTCAGGTTTGTTTATATGACCAACATGAAACAATTGCTGGAACTTCCTTGGGGGAGTGATAATGGTTTTTTAAAATGGCCTCTTGCATACACTAAGCAATGGAGGAAGGCAGCCAAACGTCATAGATAATCCAGAAGAAGAATAATTCAGCTTTGGGTAACTGAGAATTTACTGGGATCATATTATTTATCAATGATTCAGTATGAGATATCAATTCCCACTTATTCAGCCATCAGAAAAAAACCCAGAAAATAGTCAAGTGGGATAAAAAGGGTAACAGATTGTAATATTTAGTGAAACACTGGTATGATCTTGGGGAAAAGATCTTGAATAAAAGTGTCTTTGGAAACAAACAACCATAAGCAGAAATTCCATCTACAACACCAACCCCCCAACAGATAATCCTCCAACTACTGATCGAATTTCATAGGAACAGGAAGCACACTGATATATGTCGCAAGGCTTTCATTGTCACACAAGTTGGATTATTGGAATGTTCCTCAGTATAGTGTGCCAATATGATCATTGTATAGTTGTTGTTTCATAGGTCAGCCCTACACATATTTGAGGTTTGTTATTTTCCAGGGTGTGCTGAGTTTTCTCTATTGGTTTTCCCTTTTCCCACCTGTCCAAGATCCTTTCTCTGCCTTACATACCCTAGTTTGGGTCCTGGGAAGCTGAACCCTACAGAATGCAATGCAGGGCTTTCTTACCAGTTGATTCCCATTTGGGTTGGTCAACGGGAAGGACCAAGAGGAACCTGGAGGTCAGAAGGAAAGAGAGGTTAGCGATTTCTTTCCTGTACCTTCCTGACCTACATTTTTGGCTGTGTTTATGTGCTTTGCGACTATAACTCCTGTCCAACTGCCCCTCCTGCATGAATCCCCTAACTCCAGCCACACCTCTGTATTCAGTCACTTCATTAAAGTCCTTGGGCCATCTGAGCCATCTGGATTCTCTTCCCTGCTAGGACTTTTGTTAATACCCAGGTTAAAGAAACAGCCTCTGTTTCTTGAACTTCTCCTCAATTAATATACTTTTCTGACACTCTCATTATTTTGGTTGCTTTTGTCTGGACACACTCTAGTTGGTCAAGTCTATCCTAAAGAGTTTAACCCCTAGCTGGCCAGAACAATCCAGATTTAACCTGTTAGTTCATCACGTTAACCACCCCTGTTAATGGTACCTTTTCTCTGTTGATCCATGCTGTATTTTTCTGCGATTCCTTTTGTTTGTTTCTTTTGGCAGCTATATTACTCTGGTGCTTCATGTGGAGTTTTCATTCAATTAAACTCCTAGATTTTTTTTCCACGTGCTTTTTCTCTTAAGCCAGGTCTCCCTCATCTTATATAATTTACTCCTTGTCAGGAGACTGAATTATTGAAAAGACCTGGCTGTGGTATTAACATGTTGTTCCCAAATGGACACAGAGCACAGGGCACAATATTTTAAAAACACTGTTAGAAAAGAACATTTTAGATTATCTTGTCCTAGATGCTATTTGCTCTCAGAGACTGCATCATAAAACTTTCATGAACCTTAACTTCCTTTGGCTTCCATGGCCTTATTTGTTCTGACCACTAACTGCCTTTTCCTGATGCTCTTCATTTCTGTTGACTAGTTTTTCTTTTTCTCCTCTTCTAGTTTTAAGTGTCTTGCAAGGTTCTCTCTATGGGCTTTATCATTTCTTTCTTTGCAAATCAGTGAAGACACATCTACTGAAGGCCTATTCTGGGCTAACCATTGTGTAAGTCACTTTGCAATCAATCCTCACAAAACCCTTTTGAAATATCTGTGGCCTTATTGGATCAATGAAGAACTGGACATATACACACTAAAGAAGTTAAGCAAGGAGAATTTCTGCCTTTTAGAGACAGGCCAGAACATGTAGAAGGTAGTACCTTAATGTAACCAAGCAGGAACCTATGGGGCCTTCCCAGGACAGGACCCTTCCACCCCAAGTCCTCTGCCTGCCTTTTGTCTGTAGAAAAACTTTAGTCAAAGAATAAACTTAATCATAGAAGTGAGAAAATGCAGAAACAAAGGAAAACAGTCAAGCAAGACAAAATAGTAATAGTTTAGCCATTAAACAAAGTCAAGGACCTTTAGTTCCTCCTCAAGGGCTATAGATAATATTCTGAGCCATGTCCTTTGAGCTGTTTTGCAGATACTGAAACCCCCACCAGGTGGAAGAAGTTAACTGCATGCTGCCCACAAGCACATAGACCCCCAGACTGGTTGGAACCAGAAGGTTGATGATGTTGACTCCCAATTACCTCACCACCAACCCATCAGAAGAATGTCCATGAGCTGATCACATATGCCACAATCCCCCTCCCTCACCCTGTCTCTAAAAACCTTGCCCTGAAAGCCTTCAGGGAGTTCGGGTCTTTTAAACACTAGCTACCTGGACTCCCTGCTTGGTGCCCTGCAATAAACGCTGCACTTTCCTTCACCACAACTCAGTGTCAGTAGATTGGCTTTACTGCATGTGGGCAAGCGGACCCAAGTTTGGTTCAGTAACATTTAGGTAGATTGCCCTGGGGGATCTTGGACAGCCTTCCTGCCCACACTGATGAGATGAATTGAAGGAAGCATGTTGTACACATGGATGGTATGGTGGCTTCCCAACAAGACACTAAGCCACCTGTATAGTTACTACTGACCAGCATAGTCATATTATATTTGTCAGAGTGCCTTAATGGTAAGCTTACTGGGGAGAGGGCCCATTTCTTATATTTCATAAGAGTGGATAATTAAATATTCCCCACCTTAAAGGGACTTCTATTTTTACCACATTAATATTTTGTTAAAGAAAGAAAGACTATTACAGCATTATTTATGGGAGTTACCGATGTATAGATTAATGGGAAACACTGCTCTTTAAATATACAGTTAACATATTAATTACTAAGAAAACTGAAAACTGGGAGGTAGAGAAATCCTGACGAACAAACACAAATTGAGTATAGGAACGAAAAGCAAAGCCTTCTATGGTAAATGCACATGAGCAAATCTGGGATAATATTTTCAAATTGTCAGTTGATAAAGTAGATTTTTATAACACATGTTGGAATATAATACTATATTTATGTTACCCATTAAAACTGGCAAGTAATTTAGAAGCACCAAGATTGCAATATTTCTTAAAAAGTAAATTTAGGTGGGGAAAGTAACACCCATGCACAAGCACACACACACATATATACAAACACAAAATAAAACATACTATGCCATGCCCACCCTGTAATTTATCAACTGGGAAGGAAATTGGCATGTCTTTTCTTGCTGATTTATTGGTTAATTCCAACAATTCACTGTAGAAAAGGCCAACAATGAATTACAATGTGGGAAAAAAATTAAGCAGAGCATTTAGAAAGGTGTTTCAGTATACAGCCTTTAGAAACAACTTACATAGCTATTTTATAGCCAGTCTCAAAGCAATCGGTACATGTGAAAAGCAGTATACAGCATGGGAAATATACCAGAAAATGTCACATGTTTCGCTTTTCATATTTAGAAGAATATGCCATGCCACAGGAAGATTAGAATTCCTCCTTACCTTCAAGCTAGAATCAGATAACATTAGAGCCCACTTACTATTTGTTTTGGGAATCATGTTGGAAGGGCAGTAACAAATGTGAACCATCTTAGAGGAACCAGTGATGGGCACTCTGCTTTAGTGATAGAGACATTCATCTTTGATCCAAAAGGGACAGAAACTCTCATGAGGAGGAACAAATGGTGAAAGCTTGAATTCGTGTCACTACCATGCATCCTTTCCCCATCCCCACTTCCAAGGATCCAGTGCTAATTTAAGAAGTGAATTTCCCCACCAAGAATCTCCATTTCTAATTTCTCAAATATGGTTTAACAAGCCATTTCCCTCTATTTGTTTTCAAACAGCAGTCCCTTGGAAGTGACTTAAGACACATGTTGTGGTTCATTTTAAGTGTTAACTTGGCTGGGTCATAGGACCAAAATGAGATATTTGGTCAAACATTAATCTGGATGTTTCTGTTAAGGTTTTTTTTTTGTATGTGTGTGTGTGGAGGGGTTGAGGGAGATGAAATTTACATTTAAATCAGTGGACTTTGAGTAAAGCAGATTGCCCTTTACAATGCAGGTGGGCCTCATCCAATCAGTTGAAGGCCTGAATAGAACAAAAGACTGACCTCCCCTGAGCAAAAGGAAATTCTGCAGAAGACTGCCTTCAGACTTGAACTGCAACATCAGCTCTTCCTGGGGCTCCAGCCTGATAGCCTATGGACTTCAACAGCTACAATGACTCTTTCTTCCTATGTCCTCAGGCTTCTGGCCCACCCTACAGATTTTGGACTTGCTGGCCTCCATAATTGCATTAGTCAATTACTTAAAATAAATTGCTTTCTCTCTCTACATACAGCCTATTTGTTCTGTTTCTCTGGAGAATCCTGACTAATACAATGCACAAAGTAGCTTAAAGCTGTAGAAAGCATTATAGATGTAATTTATGGTGTTCATGTCAGGAGACAGGAATACTAGACTTTTTATAGGCTTCCTCATTGTTATGGTGCTTCAGGTGGGAAAGGAGGAAAGGAGAAAATATATATTGAGTGCTTACAATGTGCCAAGCATTGTATAATACATATGTATTTATTTATTTTTATAAACACCACTGATTCTTCACAATGTTCCCATGAAGAAGATATTATGCCCCGTCTATAGATGAGGAAAAGGAGACCCAGGAAGATTAAGCCACTTTCTGGAAGCCACATGGCTAGTGTGGAGCCTCTGTGGAGCCATTTGACTCCAGAGTATCTCTCTGTCTTTCTCTCTGTTTCTGTTTGTTGTTTGTTTGAGTCAATGCTTTTCCTACTCTTCCACACTGCTTTCTCAGGTAATGTGGTTAAGTCCTGCTAGAAACACATCTGTATACTCCTTTGTGAATGGAAACTACCATTGCTTGGCGCTTACTATGCACAGGGCCTTTTCTATTGCTATATAGTCTTTAATCCTCATTTTAACTGTGCCAGTTAGGTGTTTCCATGTGGCACCCAGGGAAACGGAGCCTTAAAGTCAAATAACAGACTTCAGGTTACACAGCTAAGTGGGGATTTACCCCAAGGGTGGTTGCCTGTTTGCCCGACTCCAGCCAGTTCACTCCTACACTGAGCTGCATGCTCATTTCCTAGGAATTCTATGTCAGCACCTTCCCACAAATCAGAACCCTTGGTTTTCAGGCAGAAGAGCTTCCGTCTTGTTGAATTTCCTTCTCACTAGCTGGAGGAAGTAGCAGAAGGATTGCTACCCTTGCAGCATGCTATTTACTGAGCAGAAAAAGAAAAAAGTGTTCTGTAGAGAATACAGAATATGTGCTATAGCTTCTGTTGACATATTCTTTCTACTGACAGCAGGGTCTCGGCTGCCTCCGCCCTGACTTGCTGCTTGATGTTGGAGCAGCAGATTTCACGGGCAGGACTCTTTCAGTCTTCTAGACTCATTCCTATCAAGTTATCTGTCAGCAGCCCCCTTCCCTCTTCTTGTTTGGTTCCCATCTGCTCTGAAAAATAAAGAAGATGAAATAAGCACCATGTTGGGGTTATATTCCCACCTCTATTTCCTAATCATACCCAGACATCATGTCCAAAGCCACATACATGTCTAGAAAGAAAAGAGAAATGAGAGAAACGAAATAAAATTTCAAAAAAAAAAGATACAAAAATGATATTGAAAGAAAGGTGAGTTCTTGTGGATGGGTGAAATGTGGACACCTCATTTCAAACATCTTGTGGATGTTTGTAAATGTGCAGAGAAACGTGTCTTGACATGGGAGCAGTGATGTGCTTTTTGATGTATATGCCTCTGCAGACTTCGGGAAGGTGAGCCCATTCTTTACAGAAGGAGAGTGACAGAAATCTATCAACCTGGCTTATCATCCCACAATTACAGCAATTTATAGTGTGCTTTCCACAAGGTCACCTGCACCAGCAACCAAACAAAAGCTCTCTCTTTGCCTTTGTTCCAAAGAGACCTAATGCACTCACTGTAACTCAGGTCATCCAGGATATTTTTCAGTTAATTTGCAACCACTTGGGCTTAGCATCTCAGAAGCCTGGCATATATATAACATTTTTCATTGGCTGGAAACACTGTCACAACCACCATGTTATAGAAGAACCACTTTTCCTGTTCATTTTCAACTCACTTCCTTCAGCTTTTTCCTTCCTCTTGAGATAAGGAACTTGCAAGGAGAAAAAAAGAAAATTCCTTGAGATTTTAAGGAACTTTCCTTTCTGATAAGCTGCCTGTATTTTTCTATCATTGTCTGAAGTTGTCTGAAGCAATTAAAAGCATGGCTAATTCTTCTGAAAGGATGTAGAAACCTCAGCATTCAGAATGGGACTTCACGGAAACAGTGCTGGGTGCCGGGGTCTGGTTCTTCAACCTCCAGGAGCTGTTTGCAGGAGGAATGTGTGGAGACAAGGACTGAAATTTTTAGGTCAGAAGTGTGCTCATGAACATTCTAAGGGAAGAGATTAGAAAGCTCCTCGGCTGGGTCTTCTTTTCTCCTCTGTCCCTGTTCAGTGCTTTGCTTGTCATGCAATCTTTTCTGTGACTACTGGCTACGGTGCCTGCCCCCTCCCTGTGCCACTCACTCCAGCTACAAGGGCTTCTGCTCTGTTCTCCAAAGCTCTAACCCCTTCTGATCCTTTTCCGTCTCACGGGGCACATCTTCAGGGATTCTCAAATCCATCATCCCGTTGCCCTTCAGATTTGAGGAGAAATCTCTCATTCAAACACCTCCCAGCTGAGAGGGTTTTTCAATCTATTCCGCCCACTTGGCCACAGCGAATGTTCTTCTTTTAATCTTTTTCAGTCTATACCCACCTCTGGGTGCCACTGTCCCCTCACCCATTTTAATCTTTACTTGCTTTTGCTGCGATTTCTTCTGCCATCTTCTTTCAGCACTTGGGGGGATATTGCTGAGTGGTTAAGAGATAGTAGGGGCTCTGACGTCAGACCTACCTGGGTTCAAATCCTGGTGTCATCACCTCACTTCTGCTTCCTCAAGTCTTTTTGCAACCATCATAGGTTTGCTCAGATTTGGAAAGTGCTTAGTCAGGGCTTCACCACATATTTTAAACAAATATAAATGGTAGGAATTCTTGTTAACCCAGAACTTTCCCTCTAATCTCCCCTTTTTGTGTTTGTTTTGTTTTTGTAAAATCATATGCTGTGTGCCCTGTTATGTAAATTAAGATAATTGCCACCAGTGAAATGGGTACTGAAAATCTAGGAAATGATGTGCTGACGCAACATGTGCATCTTACAATGGAGAAAACTGATGCCCATGGATATATCCCAGTGTCAGAGCTAGAGAGTGTCTTCTCCTCTCTCCAGGGTGACATCAGATGGAAGAAACAAAGGGACACACTGTCTCGGAGGATCTGAGATTGGCAAGCAAGCTGTTCACAGGAAATGGAATGGGTGCCACAGATCTGGACATACAATGGATCCAGTCCAAGAAGCTAAATAGGTGGAGCCAGGAGGTGCGCAGTAGCCAGGGGACTGGGATGCTGATGAGAGAAGAAGCTGTTTCCTCTCCTCTCCATTATTTGCTTTGCGTACGGACACTCTTAGCTCCATGTGGGACGACAGTAGCCAGAAACTTTAACATTTTTACAAGCATGAACAAACTAAACAGCTATTAGATTCTCCCAGAAATCCCATGGTCTACTTTAAGTGTCTGTTGAGACCAAGTTAAGGATACCATCCAACTCTCAAGTACTGACTCATTTAGTAGTTTTTTTCATAGCCTGGTTGAAATATTCTGAAGACTTTCTAATTTCTTTTGCGTAAATCTATACCAATCAAACAACTTTTTCCTGATTAATTTCATTTCTCAGAGACATTGACAAGAGGAAAAGGGTATTCTGGCCAAAGGAGAAATGTGTTGCCACACAGTATACTAACACATCTTATGCGTATGCATGCCATTTTGTCCTGATGAATATAAACCAGATCTCAGAACCCTTCCCGACAGGTACCCAGGTATTTCCCTACAAATTGACCACAGTTGGCATGTAACAATGCTCACTTATATTCCATGTGTTCTACCCTTCTCAGCTTCCCTTGAAAAGACTGGGGCCGAATAACTAGTTCTACCCAATGGACAATGAGTAGAAGTGATGTGTGCCACTTCACTTAATTGTAACTGCCTGAAGCCATCAAGAGCTAATGTGATGTGCCACACACTCTTCTTTCACCGTGGCAGACTCGGAGGTCACGTGTTCCAGGATGCATAACTTAAAGAGGGGGGATGGCTGCCTCACGTGCACAGGATTTTACATGAACAAGACATGCCAGTATTGGATAGCACAGCTGAGGTTTAGGATTTGTCTTTGAGAGCAGGAGAATCAGGCCTGACCTGATTAATAGTGCATGCCAGATAAACCTTCTTTGCCATTCCTCCTTCTTGCTAAGATGATAAAGCAGCCAGCTTTAATAAATATATGGCCAGCTGTGGGTGAATGGAATCAACTTTCTGGACCCTGAGCTCCAGGTGGATGCAAGCCTTGGACGCATCCTGAGTCTGTGCCTGAGTTACTGATGGGCTTCCCTCAATGGCATCTCTCTCTTTACTTTCAACAGAACTAATTTTCATAGATGAAAAAGCAAGGCCCTATGTGGTTAAATGGCTTGCCCAAGGTTACACACACAGTGGGTTAGAGCTGGAAGCCAGCTCTTCTGACCCCAGACCTAGGAACTCTTCCCTCTCCCTGCCATTCCCCGCACCTCCCTCTGAACTGATGATGGGTGGAAGCAGCGGGGGTTCCAGCCGTAGATTTGCTTTCCTCGACAATGTGGAATAAACACCAGGCAACAGAGGTGCACACACTCCAAATTACAAAGACCGTCAGTCTTAGGAATTATCTTTAAATCTGCAAACTCTGCCTCCCATTAAGGAGAACTCCTTTTTTATTCCACCCCAAACTAGCAAGCACAGATTCTCATTGCAGCATCAGGCATGACTTTCTCTCCTTGATTGATTGATGAATTAGTTATGTGTACTTGGGTTCAGCAGGGAGCCCAGTGACAACTGTGACATGAAAATTACCAGAAAGTTACAAAAATATGTAGCAGTGTTGACTTGCTGAAATGTAGTATACCAGGGATTGATTAGAAACAGACACATATAACGATCACATATTGAAATTACCTGTCACTGATGAGGCCTTGAGAAGAATCCTTTTGATTAGGATAAATTAATTCAGTTCCAATCTAATCACCTGCCAAGAAAGAAGTGAATATTCTCTATTCTTATTTCAACTTTTTCTTTTTTTGTGGGGGGCGGGTGTGTGTGTCTACAATCCTGGAGTTTAGAAGCACAAAATGATCTTTGAAAAACTCAAGGCCAATCAGATCATTCCCTGCTAGAAATCCTCTAATGGTCTCCTCATGCCTTAGGGATGAAACAAACTACTGAACATGGTCTCTAAGGCCCCATCTTGTCCAACCTTCAGCTTCCTCCCAGCTTCATCATATACCCCTTTTCCCCTCCTTCTCTGTGCTCTGGCCACACTGCCTTCTCTCCTGACCAGGTGTTATTGTAAGTCCCCCTCCCCACACCTACCACAGGGCCTTGGCACTTGCTATTTCCTCTTTCTGAAATTCTCTTATCAACTCTTTCTTATTCTTAAGGTCTCAGCTCACATCACTGTCTTAGGGAGGCCTTCCCTGATCTCCTGACTAGGTCAAGCTCTCCCTATCAAAGATTCTCCTGGCATCATGTACCTCACTTCATAGCACTTGTTGGGGATATAATTTTACATTTGTGTGTGTGTGTGTGTGTGTGTGTGTGCACAATTTCCTTCCCCAAATTAGAAATTCCATGAGGACTAAGACTGCCTCTGTTTTCTGTTTACAATGCTTTCCTCCAGCTCTGGCACAGAGCAGGCCCGCAGTTTATATGTGATGAATACATGAATGAATGAATAGTTAATTGACTCAAAGATAGAGTCTGGTATTAATTTAATAAAAACCACAACCAGGCCTTTATCTTGTACTCTTTGGACAAAGAAAATGTATAAGTAGATAAGAATCTTAAAAGAATCTGAGGCTTGGTGTGATTTCTAAGCAGCAGATATCTTGTTGCACAAATAAAATGACAACTAAAAATTCCGTCCTTCAGATCTCACCTGCGTGATTCTCAGTTGGTTTAGCAAACCTGAGGCATTTATAATTCAGAAGAGTCTGAAAGTTGTCTGGTGCCTTGCATGCCCAGTAGAATGATTACCTTTGTGCTTGACAACCTCTTCTGACTGCAATACTATTACGAGCAAGAGGATACATATATTAATATTGGTCAGTTGTGTCAGTCAGGGGCCCAGCAAGCAAGAAGCACTTAGCTCACTCAAAAGGGATGAACTAAAAAGTGTTGAAGAATGTAAAACAGATAGCCAGTGGGAAGCAGCTGCATACCACAGGGAGATTAGCTCGGTGACCAGCTAGAGGGGTGGGATAGGGAGGGTGGGAGGGAGATGCAAGAGGGAGGAGATATGGGGATATATGTGTATGTATAGCTGATTCACTTTGTTATACAGCAGCAACTAACACACCATGGTAAAGCAATTATACTCCAATAAAGATGTTAAAATAAATAAATTAATAGTGTTTAAGGAAGAGACTATTTACAGAGGTGTGGGCAGGCTTAAGGGAACCAACAAAGCATGGTGAGGCATCCAGGAATTAGCAGCACTGGGAAGCTGTTACTACCCGGAGGTCCGAGGCAGCGAGGGAAGGGAACGGTGCAGAGAAATCTGATAAAAATGGGTGCCCCGGAGGAGGGGCCACCATCAGGAGCTGAAGCCATGGAAGAACGCGGCCACTGCCAGGACCTTCGAGCCAGGGGTGGAGCCAGGGAGAAGAAAATCCTGGATCCTCTGTCCCCTGATGACCAGCTGAAAGCTAGAGCAAAGAGAGTTTGAGGCAGTCTCTGGAGGTCAGCTCCTGGGGCCCGGAGCAAGCCGAGAAGTGTGACGATGGCTTTACGAGGGGGATAGGGAGAGCAGACAGAGAGTGGCCTGCACGCCTTCGATTTTATAAAGCACTCCCTGTGTGCCACTGTTTTAAGCTCTACGCATATTAATTCAGTCAATCTCTACAACAACCCCATAGAGAAAGCACCAATATTTTCCCCTCTTATAGATGAAGAAACTGAAACATAACAAGGTTAAATAACTTGCCCAAAGCCCCATAACTTGTTAGTAGGAGGAGGAACTAAAGTTCAAACCCAGGCATTCTGACTCCAGAGCCATTCACATCACTCTAGCACATCAGAATTCCGAAGGATAGTCTCCATCTGGGGGTGAAGATTCAAGGTTTCTGTGCTCTTGCCGGGAACAAATCACCAGCGCAGGAACTATATACTTCTCCCCAGAAATACAATAAGCACTAACTTGCCCTTTGGAGATTGGGGAAATTCAGTTAATTTTATATATACTGGGAATATATTGGGAATCTATCTTCCAATAACCTCTGTTTTGGGTTACTGACTACTGATTGCCATGGTGATGCTAAATATTTGAGCATTAATTAGGCACTTTGATTAAGGATATAATTGAAACTAAACACAAAAAAGAAAAAAATATCTATAAGTGTGTCCACACCATCTAGCCAGATATTAATATTAGAGATGAAGTTAAAGAATTTTTAGTGGAGGGAGAGAACACACGCAAGATCTGTAAGCTTCACATTCACCCGTTTGCTCCATGACTCTGAAATTCCAATATTTGATATAGGCTTGAGAATTGAAAGTGAGTCTGAAAACAGAGTAATATCAATCATATCTTACTTCTACGTAAAATGATTTACTGTTGTAAAATTTCCCTTGCTGTAAATTTGGGAAATACAGATGTACAAAAGAAAGAAAAGAAAAACCAACTATAAAGTCATCATCTAGAAAAAAAATAGCTCTGCACTCGGTGTGTCACCCTGACCATGTCTGTGTGTATTTACAGAATGGAGATCATACCGAATGTACCGTTTTGAACTTTACCTATAACAATTCGTATTTTACAAGTATCTTTCTGTGTCATTAAATATTTTCTCTCATTTTATTTTCTATGATAAGACTTTCTTTTATAAGAATAGACCCCATTTTATCTATTTAATCCCCTAAAGCTGGACATTTTGGTTGCTTTCAATTTTTCTCCATGATAAACAACACCCTCACAACCAAACCTTTGTATTATTCTTGTAGGGAAAGTATCTGTGAAGTTATTTTTTCCCTATTTGACATTCTTGACACCACTAACCTAAAGCCAGGGATTTTCTATTAGCATTTGGCTGTTTTACATGACTAGGTTTGGAGGATGACAGATCTTTGAGAATTTGATGAAATCGACTCCGCTTACCGGTATACATCAGAAGCTTTAATCTATATCCTAAAATCCAGTTTTGAAATGTCGGTTTCATTCTTGCTTAACTGAACTTAATACTGTATAATTTTTAAAAGACCCTAAAATTAAAAAAAAATACATGTAGGTCAAAAACATCTTTCTGCTAGGAAAAAAAACAAAAATTCTTGCACAGTGGGCTGACCACTTTCAGTTAAGGAAATGTGGCTCATGAAAGCAGACCTCTTTGTTTCATTTGCTAGCCTAGGCAGTAGCTAGCTATATTAGCTTGCAAAAAAAAAAACCCTCACAGATCTGTGTCTATAAAAAGAATGTAAGTGTCATGCACTGTGGTGGCTTCTCTCTGAAGTCCTAAAGGCATTTTTAGATGCTTGAGCAGTTCAGTCACAAGATGAAAGGACTTTGATCTTTCTTGCTAACTTAGCATGAAAAGAAATTAAGAAACTGGTCCTTTATGATGATGGTATTAATTCTAAGCAAATGTACTTGCAAAATTCAGGGACATGTCAGCATCCTAAATGGAAAAGTAAAGTATGGGGGGAGGGGGGCAAGTGATCTAATTTCTCAATCTAAGGGAGAGACATCCAATTATCGAGGCAAAGGATGCTTCCTCCTTTAGTACAACTGCTGAGAAAAGGGTCCTTCCTCCTAGATCCTGCTATGGTTTCCTGTTTTAGGAATACGGCTCAAGCTGCAGGCTACTAATTGCTACGTTTCGTGTCATTTTCTCATTTCAAAGACTCTTTGTCGAAGGTGTTTAGAAAAGTCTTGCTAGGCTATCAGCCATTTAAGATTCATTTAAGATGAGGAACATATCTTCCTTTAGGAAAAATAAAATAATAAATCCTACTGTGTGCCACGGTTTGCATGGATTATGCCCTTATTCCCAAAACAACCGTAAGAGGGAGAATTCTCTGAGATCCTCTGAGAATCTGAGAGCTAACAGAGCATCTGCCAGGTCACATAGCTAGAAAGTGGCAGGACCAGGCTTTCAACTAAGTCTGTCTGACCCTAAAGTTCATGCTATTTTAAATACACTATATATATGTATACCATAGAGTGACATGCTTAGGGTGTACACCCTATTATAATGTACTATTATTGTAGCAGACAGTTATTCTTTTTCAGCTGTCTGGCATTCAATCGTACTCTTCCCCAATTTCCTTTTGGATGGCTCTCCTCTTTGAATATTGGTTTAATGGGAAGGCAGTTCTCACCTACCTCCCACTATAGTAGCCTAGAAGGTCATATCATTCCCTTTCAGACCCCCTGGTACAGCTAGGAGACAGTCATGGGACCAAGGTGCCCTTCAGATGCCTGTTCTGAGAGGTTATGCTCATCAGAGCAGTAGATGTAGCCTAGGGATAAGATGTGGACTTTCCTCTCCAGCCCCAAGAGCCCCTTCATTCTGGTCCATTTCCTATCTCAGGTCCTCTAGCCCCTCATTGATTCTGCGAACTTCCCTTTCCCTCCAATAAATTCTCTTTCACTAAGTAGCAAGCGTTAGTTTCTAAGGTTTACAACCAAGAGTCTTAGCTGATATTATCTCTCACTTTTATGGGTAACTGGCCAGAAAATAACCCATGGTACTGAAATCTATAATAGAGTTTCAAGGGACCCTCTGAAAATTATTTCTGGGATATTAACAGCAATATATTCATTTAGATCAATAAGAGGTAGATAAATTATTAGGGCCAAGTATGGTGCTTAATGATTACCTTCACCCTTTAACCCATTTGTATTTGGGCTGTCCCCACTGACCACTCAGAGTTTTATAACTGTAAGGGACCCTGGTGATCATTTAGATTAACACCCTCATTTCCCTTTTATGAGGCTGCTTCCTCATCAGCCGTGAGAAGGATATCACGTTCTCTTTACCCTTTAGACTTCAATATTCACAGTGTCACTTCCAAGGCATCCATTGTCCCTTCTGAACATTAGCCCAAAGTTATTAAGCTTAATGCACAGTTGCTTAATGCATAGGGAATGACAAAATGGTCACTGAAAGAAATCTATGCTTCTCGTTTATTCTATTTTGTGGGGTTTTAATTTTAAGTGGCCTTTCCTGCTAAGTCTAAGGAGTTTTACTTTAAAATAATAATAATAAAAGGAAGGGAGAAATATGTCATTAAGAAAGAAAAGAAGAAATGAAATCTGCAAATCATTTAAGTGATTTAGAATGGCAAAAGATAACGAACTGAAAACCAGAGAAAACAGCAACAGTTCATAATTCTACCTGGCAGCACAGGGCAGCCTGAAATATGGATCTGACAGTCTGATCCTCTTGGGAGCACCTTATTAGGCATTTACTGCGAAACGATTATATGCTCCAGTTAAACATGCATCCATGTACTGTGATAGTAGGAGCACACTCAAGAGCAAGGTGTACCGGGACTGGGAGAACCAAAGTTTCTACTGAGGTTAGCAAAAGCTCCAGAAGCTGACAGATAGGACTGGGTTAGGAGATGCCCAGATATATGGTTAAATATTATTTCTGTGCGTGTCTGTGAGATCATTTCAGGGAAAAGCATTTGAACTGGTAGACTGAGTGAAGAAAACTGCTCTTCCCGACATGGATGGGGCATCATCCAACCCACTGAGGGCTTGAATAGAACAAAAGAGCAAAGGAAGGTTTCATTCTCTCTTTCTGCCTGACTGAGCTGAGACATTGTTCTTCTAGTGCCTTCGGACTGGGATTTACACCACTGACACTTCCTGGTTCTCAAGCCTTCAAGCTCAATTGGACTTCATACTACCAGCTTTTCTGGGTCTCCAGCTTGCAGATGGCACATCATGGGACTTCTCAGTCTCCATGATCACATGAACCAATTTCTTACAATAAATCTCATTATAGCTAGATACTAGATACATGAGAGAGAGAGAGAGACAGACAGAGAGAGAGAGAGAGAGAGAGAGAGAGAGAATGATAGACGGATAGAGCTATAGATAGCTGAATAATCTCTTAAGGGGGTGCTGGAGACAGATTGCCCAGTTCAAATTCCATCTCTGCCACTTATTAAGAGATTGGCTTCTGCACTGCTTAATCCTTTTAAAAATTAGTGTCCTCATCTGCAAAGTGCTAGTAACATCAGTACTTACCTCAGATGGTTATGAGGATTAAATGAAGAAATGCATTTAAGGTACTGGGCATATAGTAAGTGTTTAAAAAATGTTAGCTATTATATTAATGGGGAAGCCTATGGAAAGGGTAGGTGCCTGCTATAGACTGAAGGTTTGTGTTCCCCCAAAACTCATATGTTAAATCTTAACTCCCAATGTGATAATATTTAGAGGTAGAGCATTTGGGAGTTGATTAGGTCATGAGGGTGCAACCCTGGTGAATGCGATTAGTGCTTTTATGGAGGAGACCTCAGAGAGCTCTCTGGTTCCTTCTGCCATGTGAGAACACAGTGCACACATGGCCATCTGTGAACCAGGAAGCAGGTCCTCATCAGACACTGAATCTGCTGGTGCCTTGATCTTGGACTTCCCAGCCTCCAGAACAGAGTGCGAAAGAAATTTCTATTGTTTATAAGTCACCCAGTCTGTGGTATTTTGTCATAGCAGCCCAAAGAGACTAAGTGCCTAAATCTATAGTCTTGGCTGGGGGGCCGGGGGGATGTTATAACTCAGAGACTAAACACATCTTGGGCTATCTCTACCATGACAGCTAGTGAGCCTGGTTGACCATATAACCTATTCTAAAACCTCAGGCTATATTTGCCTCCTACGCTATTTCCAATTAACCCAGAAACTGGGGCAAACCTGAGGCTGCCAGTCAGGTCTGTCAGGGAATGCAGATGAAAGCAGTGAGACAGGTCAAAAGCAGAGAGACCAAGTCAGGGGCTTACGTTATGCCGCTATCTTTTTGGCTTTAGAGATAAGGTAGCTTTGCTGTGATTGTTTTAAATGGATAACCACACTAATGCCTCACCTGCTATAATTAGTTTGAATATTTTCATTTTGCCCAATAATTCATAGCTAATTTTACTACATGATAATGTTTACCAATAAATATCATCTATCTTTAATATGTCCTGGTGGGCAATCATTAAAATTTCCCATCTGATTTGTTGACTGAGCCAGGTGAACTTGAGTAGGCAATTTGTTAGGAGAGCTGAAATATAGTCAAGAAGACTCTCTTGGCTTAGAGTTTGCATTTGTTTTTCTTTTATCTTTTCCCCAGTCATAAATCTTTGATGGGGAAGAGAGTGAAAAGGGAATGAAAAAAAAAGAAGCATGGGAAGGGATCTCTCACTCCCCACACATCCATCCTCGGAGCTGGGCAGCAAAGATTACAAATCATACTACACAAATCAAAAGTCTCTCACAGCTTCCAAAGAGGAAACCATCGTCGAAATATATTCTTAGGGCTCTGTTCTCCCCAAACACTGCTCATCGTGAATGGGCTCTACTCAGAGGAACATGGCATTCTGACTTGGGGATCGATGAGAAATTATGAAAAGTACAACACTTTGCATTTTATGGTGTTGTATGAAAATGACAGAACTGGGAATCAGAAGCCTGGGAGTCCTCATCCTAGATGACTTGCTGCCACTCTGGGTCTCAGCATCATGTTCTCTAAAGAGGAAGAAAGACTCATCTTGCAGAACAAATGGTCTCTAAACACTTTTGGGCTATTATTTTATCTGATTTGCATGGCACAGCTTTTCCCATCATTCCTATTAAAGCTATCCATGTCCTTTTATTTAAACCTAAGCAGTATACAGTTAAGTTTTATTAATTTTCATTTTTAAATTGGAGTATTAAAAAACTTGGGTTGGGCTTCCCTGGTGGCACAGTGGTTGGGAGTCCGCCTGCAGATGCAGGGGACGCAGGTTTGTGCCCCGGTCTGGGAGGATCCCACATGCTGTGGAGCAGCTGGTCCCGTGAGCCATGGACGCTGAGCCTGCGCGTCCGGAGCCTGTGCTCTGCAACGGGAGAGGCCACAGCAGTGAAAGGCCCACATACCGCAAAAAAAACCCCAAAAGACCCTTGGGTTTATGTCTATTTATTCTTGGGTTCATATCCACTTATTTTCTGTTTTCCTCACCTGCTTTATTTTCTTTTCCTTCTCATTTCTTGACTTATTTTGAATAAATCCAGTATTTGTAGTCTATGTCTTCCTCCTCTATAAACTGCTTAATTATACATTCTTTTACTAATGTACAGCTTTGATTTATTACAAATTAATGTAAGTACTTTCAGGACTTCACAGATAACACAGGGACTTTAAAATATTTTAACTCCATTTACTCCTTCTGACTTTTCTGTTATTGTTATTATGAATTTTCATTCATACATAGAATAAAACCCCACATACTTTTTTGCATTTCGATATTTGCTTATATTTATTCACCTATTTAACCTTTATTTTGCTCTTCATTCCTTCCTATATTCATGTTTCCTTCTGGGATCATTTTTCTTTCTTTCTTTAATTAATTAATTAATTTACAACAGCGTTGGGTCTTCCTTGCTGCGCGGGTTTTCTCTGGTTGTGGAGAGCAGGGGGCTACTCTTCATTGCGGTGTCTGGGCTTCTCATTGTGGTGGCTTCTCTTGTTGCGGAGCAGTAGTTGAGGCACGCGAGCTAAGTAGTTGTGGTGCACGGCCTTAGTGGCTCCGCGGCAAGTGAGATCTTCCCAGACCAGGGCTCAAACCCGTGTCCCCTGGATTGGCAGGCGGATTCTTGGCCACTGCACTGTCAGAGAAGTCCCTGGGATCATTTTTCATCTAAACTTTGGTATTTCTTTTAGTGTAGGTCTCCTAGTGAATGAATTCACTCAATTTTTGTTTGTCCAGAAACATCTTTATTTGACCTTCAGTTTTAAAGAATATTTTTACTGAATATAAAATTACGTGTTAGCATTTTTCTTTCAGTACTTTAAAGATATTTTCCCACTGTCTTCTGACTTTCATCATATCTGTCAAGGAGTAACCTGTAAGTTTTAATGTAACTATTTTATGTTATTATAAATTATGCTATAATAAATGTATTATATGATAATACATAATTAACATATATTATTTTACATATATAACCTTTAAGAATATATATATACATATATATATTTAATTTTTGACTGCTTTCTAGATTTCCTCTTTGCTTTTTCAGAAACTTTATATTCTGAGCTTGGGTGAAAGATTTTCTGTTTGTTTGTCCATATATGCTTCTTGGGTTTCATAAGGCTTCTTGTGGTCAACACCTTTTATTAGTCTTGGAAAATGTTTACTTTTAACCCTTCAAGTACTTTTTCTTTCATTTTCTATTCCTCCTTTCTTCTCACCATGTCCCATATGTCTTTACGCTCTTTTCTATCCTTTTAGCTCTCTGGGCTTCACCATCGATATTTTATAGCAATTGGTCTTCCAACTTGTTAATCAACTTTCCTTCTATGTCTAATCTGATAATAAACCATTCTATTGAGGTCTTAATTTCTGCTACTACATTTTAATTCTTTAATTTATATTTTGTTTTTGAAATAAATTCCAGATATCTAGTTTTACCCATCTTGACACCTATTACCTTGAACATATTAATTACAGCTATGTTAAAGTTCATTTCTAATAACACTGAAAAATGGATCATCTGCAGGTCTGTTTCTATTGTCAGTTTTTCTCTTGGTTCTTTTTCTTGTCATACCTGGTAATATTTTACCAATGGACAGACATTTTTTTTAGGATAGGCATTAGAAGCTTTTGATGGTATATCCTTCCACAAAGAGTTTATCTTATTCTCTGGTAAGCAGATGGAGAAGTAGCAGATAACTTTAATCCAACAGGCGCTGAACTGGCTCAAGGTTGGTTTATAGTTTTCCAGACTTCTGTCCACCTCTAGTTTGTCTGTGCTCCTGAAGTGTCATCCTCAGACATTTTACTAGTGTGATGGAACAACAACTATATGTAGTCTACAGTGCCTTACAACAGGTGGAAAGACCTACCCGAGTCATTGCGCGACACAAAAAAACACTATTTGGGGTCTAGAATAGGTGTGTGACATACAGGACCCCCATGGACATCAATAGTGACCAAGGAATCCGCTTAATCTGCCATGAAGTCCAGAAATGGTCTGATAAAAATGACATACACTGGCTTTTCCACCTGCCTTACAACACCACTGCTGCTGGGCTAATTGAAAGGGTGAATGGGCTACTTAAACAACAGTTGAGATGGGAAACCCACTCTCTCAACATGTGGACACATCCCAGGAGCAGGGTCCCAGTGCCTGTACCATGTTAACCCAGAGGAAAGTAGTCAACACAATCCGAGTTCAACTTTCCATTGCCATCTATCAGTTGGGACAATAGTTCATTTTTGCCCTTGCCACAGGATCTACCCTAAGGGGAACACATTATAAAGTGGCCCTGGGTGACAGGTAAGTCCCTGGTAGTTTGGGTTTGCTACCCCGTGGGGAATAGGATTAGAAAGGGCCTTACAGATTTCACCTGTCTTCTACGCGGACCCACCTAAGACTACTACGGTAATTAATATGGGCCCCCTACTGGAGAAAATTACATTAACTTTGTTGGTCTATTGTTACACCACCTTTTCGGTATTTGGCACCGGCTGTGGGGAACTGAGAGTAGACAGGTGGTTTGGTACTGCAGCACAGGACAAACCACAGGCAGGGGTGGTTATTACCCCAGAACGTTGCTACTGCTTGTATTTTGTTAAATGGTCATGATCTTCCCTGTATTGTGCCTGTTAAACATCTTACATTTCATCCCTAGACTAAGCAGAGGGAATCTGTTTGCAGACTGACAAAAACAGTGGCCTCACTGCGAAATGAGTTTGATTGCTGGGTCTACAGCAAGATGCCATTGTTGTCCTCTGGACTTCCATGAAAAATTGATAAGCACCTGGCTCCAAAGTGTGCCCACGTCTTGGGCTTTTGATGCTCTTTTAGCTGTTGTCTGTATTGCATTTGTGGTGTGTGGTGCACTGCTACATACCTGACCCTAGGGATATCGCAGACGTGGGGCAGACCAAGATTGTGGGGTTCGTGAAGTGTATGTAGGGATGGAGTGTATGGTCAGGCCACTCAAGAGGGCTGTTCTCTTCTCGGTACATCCCCTGCTTGACCAGTCCCTGATTCACTCACGTGATTATCCAGTAATCTTAATTATAGGGCTTAATTATATGTTTCTGGCAACTGATAAGCCCACAGGATGTCAAATCCACCTATAAATGGTAGCCTCCTTCTTCCCTGAGGAGCGAAGACTGCTGCCATGTCATGCCTGCCATCTTCTCACATGGTGTGGTGCCACTCCAGGACCTTTGTGTATGATCCCCCCTGTCCAGTAACTCATTGATGTCTCAAAAAAAAAAAGAAGATCATTACTGTGATAGTTTTTAAAAGATGGTTATGAATCCTTTGACCCCACTCCTATTGAGAAGTGAGGTCCATGACCCCTCTCCTTAAATTTGGGCAGATTTGTAACTGCTTCAACCAACAGATTATAGCAGAAGTCATAAATGGCCATTCAACTTCTGCCTTGTGATGCAGGAACACTTGCTTAAAGCCCTGAAACACCATCTAAAATATCCAAGTACTCTGTGACTTCCGTGTTGGCTAGACCACACATAGGTATTCTTGTGAACGGTCCTATCTCATCCTGTCCTTTAGAGGTTCCTTCCCAGGTTCCATATACATGCCTGAAGAAGCCATCTCAGAAGCTGATCTCTCAATCTTATCTCTTCTTACTCCCTGACGGAAATCCCAGACACCATGGAATAGAGGAGAGTCATTACCACTGTGTCTTTTCTGAATTCCTGATCCACAGACTCTATCAGCATTATAAAATGGTTGCTAAACATCTACCTAGTCCAGTAAAATATACTTCCTTTGCTCCCATTGCTTCAAGATTGTACTCTCTGCTTACCAGCTGTTAAACCAATCATGAATTATAGGAATCTGTGCATCATGGAATCTTCAGTTGAAATAAGACAATCTAGTCTAACCTGCCACCCAAATCAGATATTCCCATCTCTAAAATGTTGTTATATAACTCCTGCCAAGCAATTTATTGTTCTTGGCAAACTGAATTAGAAAATTTCAAGAAAATACAACCAAGTTAGCAAAGACTGTCTTAAGAGTGATTTAATAATATTTGCTATTAGAGAGGGGCTGGGAAACGAAGAAGAATGAGACTTAGTCACTGGCTTCAAGGGCATCACAGTCTTTCGTGGAGAAAACATACCCACAACTAACTATCCTCTAATGTTATAAGAGATAAAAATGTACAAACAAAGAATGACACATCTATAAGGAGGAATAATTCTAGTTAGGTATATGGGGAGGTCCAACAGAGAAAGTGACATCTAACTTGTCCTTTTTCCTTAGTTGATGTGGTTTCCAAGTCCTTCCATGTTCTAATTGCCACCCCTCATCTGGACACTATCTAGTTTTTCAGTTTCTTGGGAAATATAAATTGCCTAATATTTTTAAATAGTCTACTTGAATGTGTTACTTCTATTTATTTTATTCTATTTATTCCATTCTAATATTTCATCAGCATTTTTATCATCTGGGTCATAGTTGGTCCATATACAGCTTAAAGTATATTTAAGAATCTTGGGGCTTCCGTGGTGGCACAGTGGTTAAGAATCTGCCTGCCAGTGCAGGGGACATGGGTTAGGTCCCTGGTCCAGGAAGATCCCACATGCTGCGGAGCAACTAAGTCCGTGTGCCACAACTACTGAAGCCCACGCACCTAGAGCCCGTGCTCTGCAACAAGAAGCCACCGCAATGAGAAGCCCGCACACCACAACGAAGAGTAGCCCCTGCTTGCCGCAACTAGAGAAAGCCCGCGTGCAGCAGCAACAAAGACCCAAAATGCAGCCAAAAATAAATTAAATTTAAAAAAAAAAAGAAAGAATCTTTTCCACCTGGGTTATTTTGAAATCAGGTTGCTGTGCCTGAAATCAGGCACCAAAAATCAAGTTTTGTATTTTGCACCTGCATTCAGGACTTTACTTCTACATCTGAGTCCAGTGTTTCAGCGTCTGTAGACTTCTTTGGGGGAATGGGACAGAGTGGAAATTTTCTGATCTCAAATTCTAACAAATGAGCTCTTCCAGGTCTGTGTCTGTTGCAAATTTAATGAGAAAACCTTGTGTGACTTTCTCCAAGGTGGTGATTAAAAGTGTTGACCAAGACTGAATCATGTAAACTAGGCTTGGACAAAAATATATTAATGCATTTCTCCTCTTAGGTGACTGATTTGCATTTTAACAGTGGTCTTCTGGAGAATAGATATCTTTACCCAAAGAAATGATGTAGATGATAGGAATATTAGGCATGATAGATGGCCACTTTGGGAGATGTTATTAGGCATGGAGTCCTTTCATGCTTCTTAAATCAGACTCTCTGGGCAGGCTTCCATGCAGCCTATTTTGATGTGTCTTCATCATTCTCAAACTCAAACTGCATACTGGAATCCCCTGGAGAGCTTTAAAAAGTACAGAAGCCTGGGTCCCACCCCTAGTGGCCTGGTCTTTGGTAGTTTGGGAAGTTAACCAGGTGATCCTAATATGCTGTGAAAGTAAAAAACTGCTGCTTTTGCAGAAATTCATTAATTCTAGAAGAAAGAGTATGGGGTTAAATGTCAAACAAGGATAGATTTTTTTTTTTTTTTTTTTATGCGTTACGCGGGCCTCTCACTGTTGTGGCCTCTCCCGTTGCGGAGGACAGGCTCCGGACGCGCAGGCTCAGCGGCCATGGCTCACGGGCCCAGCCGCTCCGCGGTATGTGGGATCTTCCCAGACCGGGGCACGAACCCGTGTCCCCTGCATCGGCAGGCGGACTCTCAACCACTGCGCCACCAGGGAAGCCCCACAAGGATAGATTTGAACTCTGTTGCTTAATAGATTTTTGACTTGGACAGATCGCATCATCTGAGCTTCAGCTTCTTTATCTATAAAATTGGGGCTAATAAGACCAAAATGCAAGTTAATGGGAAGGGTTAAAAGAGATAATGTGTTTAAAGTAACTAGTGCATAGTAGACAAATTATGGATGTCACCCCTCTCGTCTTTCTTCCAAGAGTCCCCTGAGTTGATCTATAGAACAAGGTCAACTCTGGCTGGAAGACAGATTCGATACTTAACCTCTCTTTGCTGGTGCCCCTCCAAAGATCAGATAACCTGATCTTTGGAGACCTGTCCCTGAACTCTTCTGCCTCATGGAATGACTTATTCATCATTTAAAATGCACAAAAGTAGCTTAACTGGGAAATAAAACATATAATTGACTTTAAATAGCCAAATAGAAATGTTTCACTTTCCAGTTTGTAACAGAAACTGGAGGGCCTCAGAAATGCATCCTATTGACTTGAGTTGTGGCTTTGTCCTGATGGCCTTCTGAGACCTGTTTATGGGGAAGAATGCACCCCAGCCAAATAGTCAGCATGCCATTGATGTGTATCAGAGAGACAGAAAAAGACTGAAGTGTTATAGTCCACTATTAGTCTAATAAAAAAAGTAGTTCAAGAAAAAAAAAAGAAAAGAAAATTTTCACTTTCCAACTGTGGCCATAGAAGAGCATGCACTGACCAAGTTTCATCAATAATCCCTTCTTTCTCATTAAGAAAACTTTTCATGAATGTGGAATTTTTTGTGGGTATGAAACTCAGCAAGAAAAATATGTACTAGACAAAGCTTTTATTATTTTTTTAGCTATTCCTTTTGGAAAATCCTAACCGAAATACGAGATAGAATACGAGTTCTCAACATCTGAACATCTAAATGGTTGTTTGAAAGAAAATGTTAATTGATGTGTAGCATGTGTAGTGAAATTGTATGTGTTCTTAAGTTTTTGAAATGTAAAGATATAGAGTCAGAAGTCAGAGTGTAGAATTTAAATTTCACTAAAGTTTTAATGTAATTAAAGCCTATTGTTTCATTTACATCCTTTCCTCAACTCAAAGATACACCTGTAATTGTTTAAATAATATGAGCAAACAAACCCAAATTTCTTTAATCTTATCTCCTCTCTTGCCTCTCTCCTCTCTTCTTATTTCATCTCATTTCATTCCAAAAACATTTATTGAGCTCCTAGTGTTCCTTCGGCATTAAGAATATAAAGATGAATCAGATACATGGTCCCTGACTTTGAAGAGCTCACAATCTAGCATAAAAAGTAATCAAAACCAAACATAGTTGGTGAAAACTGAAGAAGGTGTGTAGTCTAGTTAACAGTATTGTAGCAATATCAATTTCCAGGTTTTGTTATTGTACTACAGTCATGTGAGTTGTCAGCATTGGGGGAAGTTGAGAGAAAGGTACATGCTACTATTTTTGCAACTTCCTGTGAGATAACTGTTAGAAAATAAAAAGTTAAAAAAATCCAGCATGGTAAGATAAATACTAGAGTAGGGCAGATTTTTTTCAGGATAACAATAAGAAATCATGATCCTACAAAGAGAATGATGGAAAGCTTCACAAAGGGGATGGTAGGAAATCTGGCTCCTGAAAGATGGCTAGAAAATTCCCTGCTGTCTTAGTTTCCTATGGCTACTGTAACAAATTACCACAATCTTAGTGGTTTAAAACAACAAAAATGTATTCTCTTGTAGTTCTGGAGGGCAGAAGTTCTGAATCAGTCTGCTGGGCTAAAGTCAAGGTGTCAGGAGGGCTGGTTTCTTCTGGAGGCTCTAAGCGGAAAAACAATTCCCTTGCCTTGTCTAGATTCCTGAGGCTTTCCACACTCCTTGGCTTGTGACCTCTTCCTCAAATCACTCCAACCTCTTGCTTCAGCCATCACCTTTCCTACTTCATCTTCTCCCTGCCTCCTTCTTATAAAGACCCTTGTGATTACATTTAGGGCCCTTGTGAATCACCTAGGATGATTTCTCCAGCTCAAGATACTTAATCACAGATGCAAGTCCCTTTTGCCCTATAAGGTAACATTTACAGATTCCAGGGATTAGGACCTGGATATCTTTGGAAGCCCTTATTCAGCCTCTCAGATCTGACAAGGGCAGTATTTTGGGGGGGTTTACAGCTGTGAAAGACAATTTGCCCAAGTGAGGAATGATTAGTAGTTTACCATGCCTGGAATACAGGGATGGAAAGTACTGGGACATAAGACTATCAAGGTAGATTGGTCTGTTGGTCAGCTTGGGCTACAACAACAAAACACCACAGACTGGGAGATTGAAACAACAGAACTTCATTTCTCACAGTTCCAGAGTCTGGAAGATCAAGAGCAAGGTATTGGCAGGTTTGGTTTCTCCTGAGGCCTTTCTCCTTGGCTGGCAGTTGGCCATCTTCTCACTGTATCTTCACATGACCTTTTTCTCTGTGCTTTAATATCCCTGGTATCTCTTTCTCTTTCTTATAATGCCAAGAGTCATATTGGATTAGAGGCCACTCGTATGACCTCACTTAATCTTAATTATCTTTAAAGGCCCTATCTCCAAATATAATCACATTCTAAGGTACTGGGGGTTAGGACTTCAATATATGAATTTGGGGAGGATATAATTCAGTCCATAACAATTGGGATCAAGTTTGAAGAACCTTGGCTCTGACCTGCCTAGTAACCTTGATCTTGAAAGTTATAGTGAACTAAGAAAGGCTTTTAAGAGGATTGGAATGACAAAATCAGATTGTTTTTTTAGGCCAGTAACTCTGAAAGTAGAAGGAAGCAGTGACCTGTAGCTAGGAGAACAGGTAGAAGCTTGTTGGTATTTAGGCAGCACACGTCACAGGGGAGGTACTGAAGGAGGTAGTGTTGGCACTCTGTGAAGACAAGGGCAATGGAAACATCAGAATCGTCCCTGTTTTCTCCCACCACAGACTCATGGAATCCTGAATAAAATGTTATAACAAAACTACCTTTTTGAGGGGGCTGCATAGCTGAATTTAAAATAAAGCCCAGTTGCCAGAAATTAGGCAAGAAATCAGAGCCAGAGTGGTGAGAAGGTCCTGGCACTGCATGGTTATCGCACCTATGATCTGGGAGTGGATGTTTTAAAGCCCATGTAGGGGATAAGACCCACCTTTGGGTCCAAAATATTATGGAGTCTATAAATCCAAGAACTTCAAAACACTGTCCTCCTATGGAGGAGGAATTAGATAAACTTGGATCCCTTATTCTGGGAAGCCATAAGAAGCTTGTGATTATCCAAGAATGTAGATGGAGGAGAGCAGGGGGTGTACTCTTTAAGAAATGGAACCACTGATCCTACTTTAAAAGACTTTAAAAGGTCTGAATTTATTTTTCACCTGTTGCAAGGGAAACCCAAACTAAGAAATTGACTCAAAACTTCCTCCAGGACTGTTGAAACCCCTAGGGCAAAAAAGGATTAAAAAATGGAGTGGACTAAAGAGAGAAAAAAAATGAGATGACCAAGCAACTTCCCAACATCTGAATAATAGGAGAGCAAGAATAGAAAACGGAGGACTGTCTAGCCTGAAAGAAATAAATCAAGAAATTTTCCTGAATCCAACAAGCATGAGTCAAATGGAAAGAGTCCACCAAGTACCCAGAATAATGAATTTCAAACACGAGGGACCAAAGTTGTTTTTTTTTTTTAGCAAGTTTTCAGAAAGAAAAACATAGAATTCATATAAATAATCAGAATGGTTTCAGTGTGTGTGTGTGTGTGTGTGTGTGTGTGTGTGTGTGTGTGTGTGTGTGTGTGTGTATACACAAAAGACAACTAATCCTCTTCTTTCAAAGCACAAAGTCAATAAATAATGCTTAATAGTGGAAAGTGAAGGAGTGGCCATGTATGTATATTTTTTAGAAATGTGAAGTAAAATGCCAAAAAAATTCATCTAAAATAGTTGAAAGGGACTACCTTTGGATACGGCTGGGAATTGGTGTCTTTCTTGTTCTTTATTTCTATTTCTGGACCCTTGTCCCTCCCTTCACCCTCCCACCCCACCATCTTTGGACCACACCATTTTTTCCTTCTCCCTGTTTCAGCCACCTATTCCCTGAACACTACTCTCAATCACTGAAGATTTTAGCAATCAGCTCACTGTCTTTCCCTCCACTGTTATTCGTGCCATTATCCCTGGAAATTTCAATATTTACACCCTGCCTCTCATTTCCTTGACCTCATTACATCCTACAAACTTTCATCTGTAAACCTCTCAACAACTTCCATGGTCTGATCTTAGGACTTGAAGGTATTAATAATTTCACCACTTCTAAAAGTTTGAGTATCAAATACCCCATACTCTAAACATTAAAATCTTAATTAATGAATATTATTCCTGGCAAATTGCAAGCCCTATTTAAAATTTACCCCTATGTTTTTGCAGCTAAATAGAGCCATAGACAACACAAAACAACACAAAACAAAACCAAAAACTATACAGACTAGTTTCCTTTTAAACTGATGACTCAAATCTCAAGAAAACTTTCAGCACAGTCTGGAAATCTTATTATAGTCTATTAATTAATTTGCTTTTCTATTCTCTAAGATGATTATCTCACTCTGTGCTGTATTTTCAAAACTCCAAAATTGTTTCTTCCTTTTCACTTTCAGCTAATGATGGTGCCTTTTTATTTCACTCAAGAAAAAAAATGGCACTTGGAAGAGGCAGTTTTAGTTTAAATCCTAGTCTTGCCACTCATTAGCTGGGTGAACTACCTGGGCCAGTTACCTGTTCTCTCTGGGACTCAGTTTCCTCATCTATATAAGGGGGAAGATAATAATAACAGTATCTGCATATGAATGAGACATTGTTTATGCTTACAGAGAAAGAAACTGAAAACTGCCTCTTTTTTCCATTGTCAAGTCTTCTGTCCTACAAGCCCATGTACCCCTGGACCTTGCCTTTCTTCTGATACATGTACCTGTGGACCCTGCCTTTCCTTGTGCATATATCCATGGACCCAGCCTCCCTTTCTGTTACAATGGGTGAACTGTACCTGCACCTATTTAAGGACAATCCTTCTACATGCGCATTGGCCCTCATTCCCTCTCCCCTATTCAATGACTTTGTTCCTGAAATTATCTCTCCTCTATCACGTCTCATGCGTTTTTCTCTGTCTACTAGATCATCCCATCAGCATACAAGCATTCTGTAATATCTCCCATCTTAAACGTTCTCCTCTAATGTGATGGCTTTCTCCATCTATCACTCATTTCTCTGCTTCTCTAGGTAGCAAAACTTCTTGAAAGAGCTGTCTATATTTGCTTTCCTTTTCCTCACTGTTTTCAACCAATTTCAACACTTCTTGTCAAGGTTCTTCTTAGAACATCCTAGTGAATTTCTGGCCTTATTTCATTGAATGTTTCAGAAACGTTATCTTCCTAGGCTTCTAGATTTTACTTGGTGCCTTAGTCTTTTTAGGCTGCCAAAATAAATACCATAGACTGGGTGGCTTAAACAACAGAAATTAATTTTCTCACAGCTGTGGAGGCTGGGAAGTTCAAGATCGTGGTTCAGGCAGGGTTCAGTTTCCAGTGAGGGTTCCCTTCCTGGCTTGCAGGCAGCTACCTTCTCTCTATGTCTTCACATGGCTTTTCCTGAGTGTCTATGTGTGAAGAGAGAGACAGCTCTCTCTTCCTCTTCTTTCTAGAGCACCCATCCTATCTGACCCCACTCTTCTGTCCTCATTTAATCTTAATTACATCCTAAAAGCCCTAGCTCCAAATATAGTCATCTAAGGGGTTAGGACTTCTACACATGATTTTGGGAGGTCACGATTCAGTCCAAAGCACTGGACTACTAGGACAACATACTTTCCTATTCTTTTTAGTATTCGAGTTTCTGCTCAAATATCACCTCCTGAAAGAGAGCTTCCCTGAACACTCCTCCCCAGCATCTAAAGTCACTTTCTTTGTGTGGTATCACTGTTTTCTATTTTTTAGTAGAGCATTGGGTTTAAAAGCCTGGAATCTGGAGCAGGCTGCTTTGCTTGAAATCCTCCCTCCATCACTTATAAAAGTGTGACCTTGGCCAAGACACTTAACTTCTCCATGACTTGGTGTCTTCCTCTGTAAAATGAGGATAATGAGAATACCCATGTCCTATGAGTTAAATGAGCTAAATGAATTAAAATGTGCAAAAAGCTTAGAATGTTATCTGGTGAATTTTAATGGCTCAATAAATGTTAGCTATTATTTTTTATTCATATATGTCTATTGTTCCCAATAGAAAAACATAAAAACTCCAAGAGGACAAAGCTCACCACGGGACCCCCAGAGCCTAGAACACTACCCAATGCATAAGAGATGTTCCATATATAATTGCTGAAAGAACGAACTATGAACGAATGGTTTCTTGGAAGAGTTTCAGGCAGCATGGTGGATGGTGTCAAACGCTTCAGACAGCTCAGCAGATGAGGACTTAAGCCATTTGTCTATCACAAGGTCATTGGTGACTTGAGCGGTGATAACAGCCGTAATTTATTAAGGCACCTTGCTAAGTGTGCTAATCTACACAATGACCCTACAAGAAAGCCATTATTATCACCATTTTATAGATTACAGAGCATTTCAGCAGCTCTGTGGCACAGAAGCAAGACTGAAAAGGATTTAGAGATGAATAGGAATTAAAGATGTGGAAACACTTTATGACTGGCAACTTGTTTAAACATATTAGCCTATATGAGGAAAATGAATTTAAGTGATCAGAGACATGATCTATCAGCCAATGCTATCAAAGAAACCAGGTACCACTGATGAAACAGGAGTGAGTAAAATATAAAATAAATCAAATGTATCAATTGTATAAATTTTTTTCTCTTGGGTCATTTTAACTGCTGTATCACTGATGACCTCAGTTTCAGTTGTTCTTTGGATCAGAGATGATATACAAAAATCACTGTCTTGTTAAGAACCTTACTGGATGAGAAATATCTTTTTACAAATCAAATTGCTGAAGAGATTCCAACTGGATTTGGAATCCAAATTACCTCAGCCTGTGGCAGAAGGACTTCAGAAACAAGTCCCTGCAACATTTGAGAATTTCCAGCCTGCACTTCTGCAAAGATTGGTATGTTCTTCAGAACATAGGTAAGGGGCTAGGAGGAAATTTTCTAGGTAGGCCTACAAAAACAAGCTTTCCGATAGGTTGCAGTGATTATGAACTACTTTTCTGAAAGTTGGGACTAGGGTTTGAATGTTTATATTGATCTTTCTTGGATAATTAAAGACACAGTTGCCCATATCAGAGAATTTGCCTTCTTTTACCTCACTTTATATAGGTGGTATGACCTGGATTCTTTTCTATGTCCATCCTGCCTGTCATTTTTCAGAAGGAATAGCAATGAAGAGATCTAACAGTCACACTGGATATGGATTTTTTTTTTTTTTTTTTTTGCGGTACGCGGGCCTCTCACTGTGTGGCCTCTCCTGTTGCAGAGCACAGGCTCCGGACACGCAGGCTCAGCGACCATGGCTCACGGGGCCCAGCCGCTCCGCGACATGTGGGATCTTCCCAGACCGGGGCACGAACCCGTGTCCCCTGCATCGGCAGGCGGACTCTCAACCACTGCGCCACCAGGGAAGCCCTGGAATATTTTTAAATTTTTGGTTTTTTGTTTTAAATGGGGGGCTGAAATACTATTGTTTGTTTTCAGGGCAATCGAGGACCATGAGTAATGCTCGGATGGTGAAGTTGGATCCAGAGAAGGCACGGTACATATTCATCAATGTGTTCATTTCTTTATCTGTGTTAGTTTTCACGAGCTATGTCTCCCCTCAGCCCAGCCTCCCTGTTTCTGTTTTTCATCAGCTGTTTACAGTTCTCCATTTCCCTATTCCTCAGTCCTAGCTGTTTGAGAATTGATAAAGAGGCCTGCTAGGGGTTGGCAGGGGCCAATGGGTGTTTAGAAAGTCTGGTTTGCCAAAATAAGAAGGCTCATTTCATAGTGTATTTCTCACTTGGAGTAAGTAAAATTAAAGCTGAAAAATAAAGCTCATCACCAGTCTTTTTTTTTTTTTTAATTTAAAGCCTCCGTATTGCTGGGGTGACCTTTCCTGTTCTGTCCTGTGCTAACATTGCCATATGAATTTTAAGTCCTCCCCTGCCCCTGTAGCTATGTTAGCTTGGTAATTAATTCCCAGGCTTCTGTTCTGAAGGGCTGCACTGTTCGTCTCAGCTCCGGGCAACAAGAGGTTAACTGAGTCTCCAGCGCCTTCCAAGTTGTAAAAGGAACTGCTGAAGCTGATCAATGACCACTGTTAAGACCTGGAAACCAATTATAAACCTGAAATTTGTGATGAACAAAGCCCTGAAACACTGGGATGAAAACTACTGAATTAGTCCAGTTCATTAAAATCATTAATAGTCATGAAATGAAAACCACCAGAGTCCAAAAAGGCTTAATGCTCTATCCATATTAATTAGATGGGAGCAAATCTGAACTGAAAAGCAGCACATGCTTTGTAGAATTAGCAATTGGTCTCTACAGACTACACAGATCTCTATTAAAATTCAGTTTAATTAAAATTGATCACGTTAAGAAACTGATGTGGTTAATTAACTGAATTCCTGGACTTCTTTTCATACATTTCACAGACGCCTGTACCCTGCTTTCCTGGATGACACTTCATGTTGCACAGAGCAAATCTGATTGCAAAGGTTAACTCTCTGTGTTCCTGGAGAAGATACAGACCACAGAGCAGGGGTGTGGATGGGGAAGAGAACTCTACACTTTGTGGAGGATCAAACCCCAAGCTAAACTCCTTTGGAAAATTTGCACCCTTCGTGGTGTATAAATTCATGTGTATCTGGCAATGACAAAGAGGTTCTCTCTCCCAGGCTGCCATCTCTGGAGGAGCTGAGAAGTATTACCCCAAATTAGGAGAGTCGCTCTAACATCAAAGGTAAGACAGTGCAGAGCTGGCAAAGTGCAGCCATGCAACTAAGGAGATGCAACACTAGTCTTGCTGCAGGCATCTTTTTTATTGCCCTACGCAGCTTCTTATTCTGTTGGGTTAAGAATCAGTCATTTTGGGCTTCCCTGGTGGCGCAGTGGTTGAGAGTCCGCCTGCTGATGCAGGGGACGCGGGTTCGTGCCCCGGTCTGGGAAAATCCCACACGCCGCGGAGTGGCTGGGCCCGTGAGCCATGGCCGCTGAGCCTCCGCGTCCGGAGCCTGTGCTCCGCAATGGGAGAGGCCACAACAGTGAGAGGCCCGCGTAGTGAAAAAAAAAAAAAAAAAGAATCAGTCATTTTGTGTTTTTCCATCTGCAGAATGGGGCTGATGACATTTCTGGATTTCACCAGGGTGTTGTGGGCTGTCCTGGCCAAGTCTACTCCCCTCCAAGTCCACCAAGCATATTGCTGCCAATAGAGCCTTCCCCTCAACTGCTGTTTATTATGTCATGACCTGCTCGAGACTCTCCAAAGAACTAATGTACTGCCAATGGGAGAAATTCCAGACTGTAGATTTGAATTCAGAGCTCTCCATCATCTGCTCTGACACACCCTTATCTTCCTCACCTCTTGGCTTCCTATGAAATATACTCCCTTCTTCTGACCAAACTGGCCAGTTTACAGACTTTGACTTTCTCATTTTCTCTCCCACCTCCACTCCCTTTTCCTCTTAGAAATCTATTTTTATCCAGTGACCCTTCAGGGTTCAACTTGAATCCCACCTGCATGAAGTCCTTCTGCCATCAACCTACCAAAAGTGATCTATCCCTCCCCTGTTCTCCCATAATAGGTATTGAATATTATCTCAGCTGCCTATTTGCCTCTTCTTCCCCAGAGTCTGAAATAGTTACTCATGTGTACACATCAGCTCCTAAAAGATTTTAAGTTCTTGGCAGGTAGAGGTCATCGCTCATATTTCACTGAAAGGTCAAAGGTCTTAGACATGATGTGTGTTTCATAAATGTTTGTTAATAATGAGGATGATGCTTATCTTTGATAGTTTCTGGAGATTTTTCTCAGAGAGGCAAGTTTGACCTTTATCTTATAATGAACTGATAGAAATATTTGAATGTGATGTGCTAGTAACAGTAATAATGATAGATGACATTATTAAACTCATATGTAAAGCATTGGGCTAAAGACTTACATTTTACAAAGAAATCACCCCTTCCCTCTGGTTTGTTGCCAGGATTGCAAGTGCCTTTCTGAGCATTCTCTTGATTTCTTTTGCATCTATGATTGTGTCTTCCATCTCATTTCTAATCTTGTATATATTTGCTTTCTTTTTCTTCTAATTGGGCTTTCTGGCTTTTTTTTTTTTTAAATAGATCTTATCAAAGAATCAGTTTTTGAATATCTATGTTCTTTGTTTTTGTCTTCACTGAATCAATTTTAGCTTTTGTCTTTATTAATTTTCAATTACTGTTTTTTGATAGATTTTGTTGCTTAATTTTTTCTAATAATGAGTTTAAAACTTGTTTGTAAGTATTCAGTTCCTTTTCTCTCCTTTTTCCCTTTTTAGTCTTTCTTCTTTAATGATAAAGACATTGAAAGCCATACATTTTCCTCTAAATACAACCTTTATTATGATCCTTTCATTTTTTTAATTTTTAAATTATTATTAATTAATTAATTTATTTTTGGCTATGTTGGGTCTTGATTTCTGTGTGAGGGCTTTCTCCAGTTGCGGCGAGCGAGGGCCACTCTTCATCGCGGTGAACGGGTCTCTCACTATCGTGGCCTCTCTTGTTGCGGAGCACAGGCTTCAGACGCGCAGGCTCAGTAGTTGTGGCTCACGGGCCTAGTTGCTCCGCGGCATGTGGGATCTTCCCAGACCAGGGCTCAAACCCGTGTCCCCTGCATTAGCAGGCAGATTCTCAACCACTGCGCCACCAGGGAAGCCCAATCCTTTCATTTCTGATGTAATATTTTCACTTGCACTCCCTCCCAGACCATCTGTAATTTCATATTTGATTTATTTTTTGATCCAAGGTCTTTTATTAATTATTCTTTCAATCTATTTAAAAAATTACTTATTCCCAATTTTATTATGTTTTAATCATAGAGCATGCCCTATACAGTTTCTTTAGCCAAGAATGTAATTAGTTCTTATAAACATTCTATGGATATACATACACAATGTATTTTTCCATTTAAAAGTCATAAAATTGTATTATTCAGCTCCTTTTTGTATGTCCTCACTTTTGGTCTAACACAATTGTCTAATTCTGAAATAGACAAATTAAAGGGTACCACTATATTTGTGTTTTAATTAAATTTTAATTGCTTTTCTGTGCATTTTTGCTTTATATTCAGTTGCTATGTTTTTTTTTCTTTTTTTTTTTTTTCTTGCGGTACACGGGCCTCTCACTGTTGTGGCCTCTCCCATTGCAGAGCACAGGCTCCGGACCCGCAGGCTCAGCAGCCATGGCTCATGGGCCCAGCCGCTCCACAGCAGGTGGGATCTTCCCGGACCGGGGCACGAACCCCTGTCCCCTGCATCGGCAGGCAGACTCTCAACCACTGCGCCACCAAAGAAGCCTGCTATGCGTTTTGATGCATGAAGGCTTATGACAGGTATATCTTATTCTGCCTAGCATTTTTAAACTAAATTCATTATCTGATTTTACTAGTCACTCTTTTTTTCTTATTGTTTACCTTTGACTATTACCTCTTTGCCCATTCCTTTACTCTCAAGCTTCTTTTCATTTTTTTGTGTGTTTTTTGTCATATTGTTCTCTAAAATATTTTTGTATGTAGGCTCTTTTTTAAAAAAAAGTTTATTACATCTTATTATCAAAGACTTTTCAAAATGTATACTATATCTTGTTATAAAACTTATTGAAGTCAATTTACAAAACTACATGGACTGTCAAAAAAGAAAATATCTGGGAAAATTAGTGCCTAAAAGGGAAAGTTAGAAAGTTCAGAGCCAAAATTTTTGCTCAATTCTAAAATGCAAAGTTTATGGTACATATTTTTCTATTAATTGTTAATTAATTAATTTTTTGCCTCCATTTAGTTTTTAAAATTTTATTGTTCTTTGTATTTCAACCATTGTAAAGATAGAAACAAAATCAGCTGGAGATTGACCAAATCCATGTGCCCTTTTTTTTGAGATTTGATCAAGCAAACTATTCCAACCACTCACTGTACCTTACCTGCATCCATTGACTTAGTATGGCTAATGCATTTTCCATTTCATTAGTGGTGAATTTCCCTTTCCTGAAACTCATACTTTTCTGTTAATACTTCTCTATTATTATAGGAAACCAAGATACTAACACTCCTCTCCCAATCTCCATCCCAACTCAAGAAGATCTGTTTTCTCACAGTTTGTCTGCTGTCTCTTATTCTTTCCCATTTCTACCACCTTGACAACTCAGGTTTTGCTAAGATAGTTCAAAACTTTTAGTTCCAATCCATTATTATGTCTTCTCTTGAACTATATAGCTCTTATATTTTAAGAATCCTTGTATTGCTCGTATATCTATGCTCTCAAATTTTGGCTGCATATTTTGCAAGGTTTATTGTTTTTCCTCTTCTTTGTCTTATCCTATCTTGAGTCCTCTGTTCTGACTCATTTATTTATGTTTTGATGAAAGTCATTTCCTCAAAAGGGGCATATGGGCACTAAATTTTTTGAACTCTTTCTTGTACATGAACATATTCCCAACTTCCTAGTGGTTGAATGATTGTAAATCCTTCTCTCTCAATCATCTATAGATGTTATCCCAATGCCCGAGTAGTTGTTTTCCTTTGCAAGTAGCTGTTATTTCTTCTCAACTAATACTTGGAACTCAGTGAGGACTTCTACTCATCAGACTCAAGCTTTCTTTAGCATGGGTACTTTAAATCTATGCCTCTCTTCTGTTTTATTTTCTCCTTCTACATCTTCTATTATTTATGCTCAGCGTGTTCCAAGTCTTTGATCTTTTTCCTCACAATTGCTTTCATTTGCAGTTTTGCAATGTTTCAGGATACATATTCCACTTGATATGCTGGAATACCAATTAATTCTCTCATTCCATTTATAAATTAAATTTTTAGTTCAAGAATCGTGATTTCTAGGTCCACGGTTTCTTTTCAGGCTGCAATGGAATCTTCTAAGTGCTTGCATTATTTTAGTTGTATTATTTTAGTAACTGCTTTCTATTTAACAGCTCTATTTAGCTAAGGACCACGTTTTCTGGGTGTTCTGAGTGTTCTTCCTCTCTCTGGACATTAGGATGCTTTACAGAAATTATACTTTTTCTTTGCCTATTCAGAGGGCTCAGGCTGAGCTCATGGGGTACTCATTTCTGTGGGTGGTGAATCACAAAGATGTCTCTGCCTGTGTGGCTAGTCAAGTACCATCTGGCAGGTATTAGTACCCAGTTGAAGCTCCCAGAGAAGAGGAAAGGGAAACTCTCCCTGGAATACTTTGGGGGATGACCCTACTCTTCCTCTTGGATTGCCATAGATTTCTAACAGCTATGTTCTCTCCAGGATTATGGACGTGCTGGTTTTTGCTCCAGACTCCTCCACAGTTCCAGGCTCTGCCCACGGCTGGAAGAAGAAGTCTGGCTCCAACATCCTCTGTCTGTATCTACAGAGCCCAAAACCACACTCCTACCCTACAGGCCCTGCCTGCTAGATGGACTTGGGGGAGGAGGATAGCTGTTAGATAGGAACTGAGATTAGCAAGCAGCTGGGACACATTCAGGGTGCCGTATTCCCAGCCTTCCCCTAAATGCATTTTAAATGTTTTAAATATGAAATATAAAACTCATACAGAATGTGCATAAATCATAAATGTCAGTATAATAAATGATTATAAAATGAACTTGTGTATAAGTACTTCCAAAGTCAATACATAGGATATGCCAGCAACCCAGAAGACCCCTGTGTCTTCCTTCTTTAACACAATACCCTTTCTGCCTCTCTAGAGATAAATAACTATCCTGTCTTTTATGGTAATTAATTTTCTTGCCTTTCCGAAAAATAGTCATATACATGTCTCCTTTTGGTTCTGTTTCTCTGGAGAACCCTGACTAATTTAACCTATAGCCTTTCCTTTGAGCCTGGAAAGAGACAGTTCTAGTGTCTCTTCCTCTTTTTATAAGGGCACCAGCCCTATGGGATTAAGCCCCACATTTGTGACCTCGTTTAATCTTAATTATCTACCATTTTATCTCCAAATATAGTCACATTGAAGGTCAAGGTTTCAACATATGAAATGGGGTGGGGGGGATACAATTTCATCAAAATGGTGCTGCTATAAACATTCTCAATATTTCTCTGATTCACAGGTACACACGTTTCTCTAGAACATATAATTAGAAGTAGAATTGATGGCAAATCAGGCTACATATCTTTGATATAAGATGATGCCAACCTGTTTTCCAAAGTAGTTGTATCAATTTACAACAACTAGGAATTTATTAGAGTTTTTATTGCTCCATGTCCTTTTCAACATGTTGAATCGTCAGATTTTTAAAAATACATATTTACCAATCTGCTGGGTGTGTAAGGTTATCTCATTCTGTTTTTAATTTACATTTCCCTGATTCAAGGTCAAGCAATGTTTTACACAAGAAAAAAAAAAAAAGAGACAGGCCTAAGGAGTCATTTAAAGCTAAGACAGTGGAAGTAACAAAGCTGTGCTAGGTGTTTCATAGAGTAGTAATTCCTATAACAACCCTGGAGATAGGTACTGCTATCACCGCATCTTACAGATGAGGAAGTTGAAGTTTAGTGAGGACACAGCCAGACAGTGTAGAACTGAGATTTGAACCCAGACTTGAACTTCTCAGCCCTGAGTGCCCTACACTTTCAGAAGCTCACGCAACAGCCATGTGGATGATTGTCTAGAGACAGGAGTTACTAATGTGAGGGAGAGCAGACACGAAGCTGCAGCAGTTGGTGAAAAATTTGAGTCAGTCACAAAAGTGTAGTTTTTAAAAGCTTGTTAGCTAAGGACTTAGGAAAGAAAAGCAAAATGTCAGGTAAATTGAGATTTAGCTTAAACTATGCCATGGGGATTTGAGTATTCGTGGCACCTAAAGTGAGAGGTTTTTGAATTTTAAGACTCAAAGTGATTTTCAAAAATAACATTTAAACATTTCCTGATGTTAGAAAAACATGTGCATTTTTACTGTCAAAAATTTGGAAAATTCAGAAAGCCACAAACATGAAAAGAAAAATCACTTAATCTTACTACCCAGAATTAACCATTATTAAGATTTTATTTTATCTTTCCAGCATTTTCAAGCCCATAAACATGTACTATTTTTAAACAAAGTTGAGATCAGATGGTTTATGCTATTTTGAGGTTTTGCCCTAAACAAAATATTAAGAATAACTTTTCATGTCATCAAAAAATGTTTTGCACATGAGATTTAATAGTAGTTTATGGTTGTATCACAATCCTTTTATAATATTTCAAATAACTAACTGCATGATGAACATGCGCACAGATAAATTTTTGCTAGTTTTCTAATTATTTCTTTAAGTAATAGTGCATGCCTGTGGCTCATATTCCACAAACTTAGGTTTGCAAAAAAATATATAATACCTGTGCAGTTTCTTTAGATCAATGCAAATCTGATCCCCAATCCTCTTACCTCTGATTGGCAGGAAATCAGATTGGCCCTTTGGATTTTAAAAGAATCTGAGAGGCTTCTGTGGTGCCTGGAACGCAGGGGAAGGACACAGTCACCCCACACCACCTGGATCAGCGTGGACAACACCCCCATTGTTCCTTGAAGCCATGTAACTACTTCTGTAGCACCCATGAGATGGGAAGATTTTTCCAGACCTCAGAACCTCAGTGCCCGGTGTCTCCAGGAACAAAATACAGCAGCTTCTCTCTGAGCTTTGGTTACCATTCTGGGTGCTACCAGGCAGAGGGTATGGGTCACTGCAGCCTCCCTCTGCAGTTTGGGAGAGAAAAGCTTGGTCTTTACCTTTTCATGTTCTTCAAAGGCACTCTTCTCTCCCATTCTCTCTGGGACACTTAACATTGGCTCCTCCATCATTTCAGGCTTTTATGTGAGACAGAACGTGTTCTTGACTGTAAGCAGCTTCAGCTTCCCAGCAAGCAGCAACTTCCCTTGGGGAAAGGGGGGCCTCAAGATTTTACCAAAAGCTTGAAACGGGGAGGAGAAAAAAATATGAGAACACTACCAGTCAAATTACCTGTGATTCTCATCTTTAAACATTTCCTTTTTTTATTTTTTTTACCACCTTCACCCATTTCATCCAACGCCTCCCACCTGCCTCCAATAACCAGCAGCCTGTCCTCTGTATCTATGAGTTAGTCTGCTCGTTTTTTAGATTACACATATCAGTAAGCTCACACGGTATTTGTTTTCTCTAACTTATTTCACTTAGCATAATGCCCTCAAGGTCCATCTGTGTTGTAACAAATGGCAGGATTTCAGTCTTTTATGGCTGAATAATATTCCGTTATACGTAAGTACTACATTTTCTTCATCCATTAATCTATCAGTGGACATTTAGGTTGCTTCCATCCTTTGGCTATTGTGAATAAGGCTGCAGTGAACATGGAGGTGCAGAAATCCTTTTGAGTTAGCGCCTTCGTTTCCTTCGGTTAAATACCAAGAAGTAGAATTGCTGGATCATATGGTAGTTCCGTTTTTAATTTTTTGAGGAAACTCCATACTGTTTTCCATAGTGCTGCACCAATTTATACTTTCATTTACACATTTCTAATATATTTTCTTGTCATATCTAAAATGCTTGTCAAGGTGATTTCTGTTTAGTGGAATACATAGAATATGAATAATTGCAACACAAGGTGAAAAAGTAAAAAGTACCTTATGAAAGGCATCGATAGAGTTCTAAGGGAAAGCAAACAAACAGAAACCCTCAGGGCACCTCCTCATGGAAGAGAAAGCTTGAAAATGGGTAAATTGGACACTTCAAGCACAGAGAACACTGTGAACACAGGTATAGAGGTGGAAAATCAAAAGTGTTTAATGTCTTGCTATGGAAAGTGTGGTCCATGGACGGGTAGCATCAGCATCACCTAGGAGCTTGTTAGAAATGCAGAAAGTCAGGACTCCTCCAGACTGACTGAATCAGAATCTTCATTTGAACAAGAACTGCAGTGATTTGTAGGCAATGAAGGTTTGAGAAGCATTGCTCTAGGGTAGTGATTCTCAAAGCGTGACCTCAGACCAACAGAATCAGCTCCACTTGAAAATTTGTTAGCAATGCAAATTCTCAGGGCCCTCCCCACCCCAGATGTACCGAATCAGAAGCTCTGAATCAGAAGCTCCGTGAAGGTGGTGCCCAGAAAGATGTTCTCCCAAGCCTACAATGTGATTCTGGTGCATGTGCAAGTTGGAAAACCACTGCTCCAGAGCAGAGATTGGAAAACAAAACCTAAATGTTTCAGGCTTTGCAGACAATGAGGTCTCTGTCACAACTACTTAACTGCTATGGTAACAAGAAGTACCAGCAGGCAACATGCAAACAAATGAGCATGACTGGGCTCCAGTGAAATTTTATTTACAAAATAGGTGCTGGCTTTGGCCATACCCATTGGGTCACATTTGCTTATAGCTGCCCTAAAACATGGACTTTGAAACTTGACTGTACATCTGAATCACTTGGGGGAGGGTCATAAATCTTGATACCCAGTCCATGCCCCATATTAATTAAAGCAACATCTTTGTGGTTGGACTGAGAACTCAATATTCTGAAAAACTCTCCAAATGATTCGAATGCATAGCTAAGGATGAGAATCAGATGCTATAGGATGTAATAGATGGGCCCAGAAAGAGGGTGTGAGAGGACCAAAGGAGATTAAGTATAAAGGATGGCTGGGAGCCTGAATGTGGAAGCCTTTTAAATGGGGATATTCCCCAAGCACCACAATCACATGGGGATTTTAATATCCATATAGGTCAGGATGCGTATTTTCATTTTTTTCTTAACCACGTGTTACTGCATTTACACCACAATATTAAAAATGAGAAACGTCTGAATAAGGGATAGGCCAAATGGCCTTTAATTCCCCAACAGCGAAACCCTGTTAATACCTTGCCCTGTGTCAGCAAAATAATTGTGGTTCAAGTGAATATAAACTACTTCCATTCAATCTTCTCCCTCCTCCCTAAGGCAAACGCTTTCTTATCGTGGAGAAACAGTAGTCCTCAAACTGTCAGACTGCATCAGGGGAGCTGAACAAGAATTATAAAGCCAGGCTAAATCAAGGCATCAGCTAAGAGAGTGAAATTCGTTTGCAGGTGAGCTTTTTAGCCTCTTCTCTGACCAGAGCCTCCCTGATGCTGCTGTGCAAATGCTGGTAGAGAAGAGGTCAACACTTTTGCAGGAGAATGAACTAAATTTCTTTGGTAGCAGAAGCTGTCACTGGCTAACTCGAGTGAAAAAAAAACATTAGCTGAAAAGATCTGCAGTGGTCCATAGATCTGGGTCTTTGTAACAGGAGCTGCGGACGATCTCTTCATGGTGCTTCTTTCTAGGTGGGTGAGCTTTGTCTACTTTCTGCCCTAGAGTTACTTCATCTAAGATGTCAGTTTCAGGAAGAGACCATCTGATTGGCCAAGCTTGGGTCACGGGACCTTAATGAACAGTCCCACCTTGATTGATGGGTCCCCAAAGTCCAACTGGGATTTTTTCACCACAAGAAGGAAGAAGGGATGCTAGGAAGGTAAAACAACAGATGTCCACTACAGAGGGCAAGAATCAGTATTTTTAAACACTGCATCTAAGGGCAGTGCTTAAACTCTAACAGTTTGTCAGCATACCCACACATTGATCATGAGTCTGGAGTACACCACCTCTTAAAATTCAGAAAGGAAATTGCTCATTGAGTCATAAACATTGGAGCAGGGACAATCTTAAAGATCCAACCCCTCATGTTACAGGGGAGGAAACTGAGGAAGATGGAATAACTTTCCCCTGCCTATTCCTATTTATATTTAATGTTATTCATGAAAAGCATACAATTAAACAAGAGTCTAGGTTAGACTCTTCTAGGTCATTCTGCCTGTGGTTGTGAAAGTGAATGTTTTTAATTTCCCTGAAGACTCTGTGCACACGTCATGGCTGCTCTTTTAAAGATGAAAAATAACAGGCTCTCACATTTGTCCAGAGGTTCTTATTAAAAGCACCAATTCCCAGGCCCCAGGCTCCAGAGATTCTGATTCAGTAGGTCTGAGTTAAGACCTAGGTCACTGCTCTTTTAAACGAGCATCTGTATACAGATGGTCTGTACATAGCACCTGGAATAACAATGTGGTCCCACACGTAAATGTTTGCAGAGGCCAAAATGTAATATGAGTAAAGCTGGGTGGGTATAAGACCATAATAAGAAGAGTTGAGGATGGTTAGTGGGTGTGTCCTCTCTAAGAGTACTCAGATTCAGTCTATTTTTCTGAACACCTTGCAAACCAAACAAATTCTATTTGCAGGACATATTCTGCTCTCATAGATGCCATAAATTGTAAGCCCTATTAGTGCTTTCACAAGAATGTTATTATCCACTGAACTTCTAAGATAGATAAAACAACTATTATTCCCAACTCCATGAATAAAAATTGAAGAGAGAGATGTAAAGTAACCCACCCAAGGCTAATGGCATCTGCTGAATATGTACACACATCTTCTAATTCCTAAACTTAGTTACTTTAAAATATACCCAAGTAATGCACCCCTGCCCCCTTTATTTTTTTTAACTCTTCTCTGTGACGTAGTTTGCGTAAACAACATTCCTTTCAAATGTGATTATGTCTGTCCAATCACAAACAGAGCAGGAAAAAAAGCCTAGCTATAATTTTTTAAATGTGTGAAAAGCATGTAAAACATACAGAATCCTTAGGATTTTAAATCATGATACAAAGCTTGGCACATCATTATATAAAATTACTACATGCCTCTTTAAGATTGGCCCAGTTTTCGGGCTTCCCTGGTGGCGCAGTGGTTGAATCTGCCTGCTAATGCAGGGGACATGGGTTCGAGCCCTGGTCTGGGAAGATCCCACATGCCACGGAGCAACTAGGCTCGTGAGCCACAACTACTGAGCCTGCGCGTCTGGAGCCTGTGCTCCGCAACAAGAGAGGCTGCGACAGTGAGAGGCCCGCGCACTGCGATGAAGAGTGGCCCCCCTTTGCCACAACTAGAGAAAGCCCTCGCACAGAAACGAAGACCCAACACAGCCAAGAATAAATAAATAAACAAATGTGGGGTTTAAAAAAAAAAGGTTGGCTCAGTTTTCATCATTTTATCCAATAAAGTTAATATATTATTTTTGTATCACAGCTGGATGATTCAGAAACACAAAATATGTTTGGCGCAGATTCACAATTCCTTATTAAAATAAAAGACAAAGTCCCCACAGCAGTTAGAAAATAAATATAATTATTTATCTTGGCCAACGACTGCGAATGTGCTATGTCAGAGATTTAAAAAGCACTTTTCAAATAAGGTGGCTATTTGATGTCAAGCTTTGAAAGTGCTGGGCTGAGTCCCTCTCACAGTAATTGAAAATTCTGGGTGTGTGATTCAACACTTCAAACCATTGCAGTATGTCTATATGATGTTGGAGTTGGAGAACAGAATTAGGACTAGGTTAGAGGTTAACTCTGTAACATCATTTTTTTACTGAACAAAGCTTGGTTCAGGAAACATGCTTTGACCCACCTTACCTTAAAATCTTGGTGATAATGAACCAAGTTATAACAAGGTTTTGCAGTACAGAGAAGATCTTTTGTGGACATTAGAATTGATGAAAGGAATAGAGAGAAATACAGCCCCTTTGGTTATAAGGAAACGTATACTTGTGGTTTTAATTGGATAAAGGTAGGAGTAAATAATTACAAAAGTATATTAAAATAACATTTAAAATAAAGTTTTATAACAAATGAGAGAAATAAGTCATTATCTAGAACATGTAAAGAGTGCTTAAAAATCAATAAAAATATAAAAATCAACCAACTAGAAAGATGCTAAAAGGATACTGACAATTTACAAAAGAAGGAATCAAATGGTCAATACACAGATAAAAAGGTCTTTCTTTCACTAGAAATGAATTAAATTCACATTGAAACCAAAATAAGATATCTCACCTATCAAAATGGTCAATATTGTTTAAAAGATATTTGAGGGAGGAAAATGTGCAGTGAAATAGGAATTATGAAATAATGCATGTGGAAGTTAAATTTGGTACAATAATTTTGGAAAGCAATTTTACAAGTTATATCAAAATTTTAAAATGTCCTTACCTATAAGAAGATATTATAAATAAAACACTAGAAGTACAGGCCAATATTAATTTATAATAATACGTATTGCAGTATTTTTTTATAATTGGAACTACCTTAAATACCCAATGGAAGATTATTTAAATAATCCAGGGTGTATCAATATGGTGAAATATTATATACCTATTTCAACAATCAGATTTTCAAAGAATATTGAAAACTTTGGCAAAATTCCAATCACTTAAAAGGAAGGATACAAAATGGTATATACAGTATAATCTTAATTTTGTTTAAAATATGTATTCTGTATTAGTGTGTGCAGGCTGCCATAACAGAATACCATAGGCTTGTGGCCTGAATAACAAAAAATTATTTACTCACAGTACTGGAGGCTGGAAGTTAAAGTTCAAGGTGTCATCAGGCTTGATTTCTGCTGAGAATGTCTTCCTGGCTTGTAGATGGCCCCTTCTCACTGTGTCCTCACATGGCCTTTCCTCGTGCATGCACACTGCTGGGGTCTCTTCCTCTTCCAATAAGGAAACCAGTCCTACTGGATTAAGGCCCCACCCTTATGACCTCATTTAACCCCACACCATTCAGCAACTCTCTGACATCGGCTGGATGTGGTACACTTCAACACAACTCTGACACCATTTGCCCATAGAGAGCATTTGATTCCACAGGTTGTGGGCTCAGTCCTACAAGACCACCCATCTTCAATAACAAGTTCCAGGTTGTTACCTGTGCTTCTGATCAAATGGCTAAAAGTCAGAGGTTCCCATGACCGCTTTCTTGGATTGAACTAATTTGCTAGAGCAGCTCACAGAACTCAGGAAACCAGTTTACTCACGAATCAACAGTCAGATGAAGGGCTTCCCTGGTGGCGCAGTGGTTGAGAGTCCGCCTGCCGATGCAGGGGACACGGGTTCGTGCCCCGGTCCGGGAAGATCCCACATGCCGCGGAGAGGCTGGGCCCGTGAGCCATGGCCGCTGGGCCTGTGCGTCTGGAGCCTGTGCTCCACAACGGGAGAGACCACAACAGTGATAGGCCCGCGTACCGCCAAAAAAACCACAAAAAAACAGATGAAGAGATACATAGGGTAAGGTTCTGAACAAGGGAGCTGCTGATCTCGTGCAGCTTGGGGCCAGGCATGGTGGCACGTGGAAGCTTTCTGGTTCACCAACGTGGAAGCTCTCTGTACCCTCTCCTTTTTGGATTTTTATGGTGGCTTCATTACATAAGCATGACAATTAAATCATTGGCCATTGGTGATTGATTCACCCTCCAAGCCCTTTTCCCTCCCCTGAAATCAGGGGATGGTACTGAAAGTTGCAACCTTCTATTCCAGGTTTGCACCCCTGGCAACCATCCCCTATCCTTACATGAGGTCCAAAAGTCAATTCACTAACATAACAAGAGATATATTTGCCCCTCTCAACACTTGGGAAATTCCAAGGGTTTTAGGAGCTCTGTGCCAGAAATGGGTCTAAGACCAAATTTATGTTTCTTATTATAAATCACAATATCACAATTCACTTTGAGAATATGTAAACATGCTGTTTCTCATCAAACTTTTACCCAGTATTTTTAGCCAGTGCATTGATGATTCTTAGCTGAATCAGTTACTACTATGATGGTTGCCAAATGGTGATTTCTCTAATTTCATCATTCATTCCACATTGATTAGTTGGCATTCTATCATAAAGAAGAGCTTTTACTTCTCCCCTATTATTGTATTTGTTAATTTGTATCAGTACTGACTCATGGATTCTTATCTTATTCAATAGTATTTAATAGGTTCTAATCTGCTATTACTTTGATGTTCAAATGGTCCCAATTGCTCTCCCTTTTTATATTTTCACTTCTCCTGTTGCTTCACTTTCCTCTTTTTCTTAATCTCTTCTCCAGTCACATATTTCCCTCTTACTCTGTTTCTCACCTGCCATCCCCTTGGTTTCCTATCCCCACCCTACCACCTCTACTTCTTTAGTTTTGGTCCTAGGCTCATTTTTTTCCTTTATTCACTGGCTGGTCTGAAATGCATGGAGCTTCTCTTTCATCACAGTTTTTCTCCCTCATTTCCTTGGAAGTGCCCCAAACTGCGATCGCTGCTGGAGAAAATCTAGTAGTTTCAAAAGATGGTACTTCTCTTGATCTAATCGTAAAGATGCCAACTGCAGTTAAGTGTCTCAGTATTTCCAAGGTTTATAACTTAGCTATAAAAATTCACTTTAGGCTAGAGCTTGACATATAATCTTCCAGCCCAAGTGTGAATTTCTTTAACCATTTTCCCTTTAATTCAACACCACTTGATTCAATGTAGCTTTCATCCTCTAATAATATATGTTCATGAGTTATTACTGCATCAATACAAATCATGTCCTTTGCTGAAGTAATTACTGCAGGTAAATAAGAAAAAGGATACAACATCCCTGGTTCAAGGATTATAAGATGAAAAAAGTATTGATCTTCTGTGATGCTTTCTCTTCTGTCTATCCTTCAACCCGTAAACCCCCAACATATGAATCCTGAAAAAAATTCTAATGTTTAAAAAAAGATAATATGTTATTTGTAAGATACTAGCTTCTCTGGGAACAGACTGGGTCCAATTTTTGTTTCATGATATGGCTTCAAATTAAAGGACTTAACCTGACCAAATAATTAGTCAGCTATTGTATTTTTTGAAGTAGGTAACCAGAATTTGTAGAAGGAAAATACTTAGGAATATTTTTTGTGGGAGACTGAGTAACTAGCTGAGCAGCTGTGGACAAGTGTTAGGGAGAGAAACATGCTATGGGAGAGAAAGGGTTGAATTTGAAAGCAAGAGCCTGGGATTCCAGGCTTGGTTTACTCACCAACTATCAGAGTACATCAATCACTTCAGCTCTCCCCTGATTCATTTTTCCTCGTCTGTAAAAATAGGTAGTTTGAGACACAATGACCCTTAAGGTCCCTTCTAACTCTAATATAGTTCTACGAGCCTTCAGATCCATGAAAACAAGTGCTCTCCCAGTTAGTTTCAGTGGATAAAGCAAGTCTAGCCTAGGTTTGGGTGCGATGAAAAGGGTAGGATTGGAGGCATTTCAGCCAGAGCAATTGATTTAACTAATCTAGGAAAGAAAGAAAAAAGAATAAAAACTAGGGCAATTTTGGTGGGAAAAGTTGTTTACTGATTTGCCTAGTTACTTGTTTAAACATTTGATCAAAGTGGTCTCCTGTATATATCGTCTCAAAGGGCAGCTGGAGGTAGAACCGTCTTTGAAATTAACTGTGCATACTTTTCTCTCTTTCTAGTCCTTTACCATCGTATGTATAGGAGGAAGGATGCTCTTCCTGGATAGAAGGAGAAGTGTTTAGGAATCTTGTAACAGAATCATCCATTGAACCTAGTGTAGTGTCTTAGGCTTAATAGGTGCTAAATGGATATCTATTGCATTGAATTACACCCAATCTAAATAGTAGCCCTCGTAATTCTTTTATAGTTTCTTTGTGTTTCTTTCTCTTTGTTTTTCCACCTCTTTAAAACAAAAGGTGGTCTCAAGCATCGTCATTGGTGCTCTTATAGTGTTACTCTGTGCTCTCTCCCTAAATGATTTTGACCTATTTTCTGGTTTCATTTACCTCCTGAGTGCCAATGACTCCTAAATCTTTATTTCTGAGCAGACTAAACTTGAATTTCCAAGTCCCATTTTCAACCAGAGACCCATCAGCATCATAAACTCAGCACTATAAAAATGGAAATATTTGTTTTCACCAGGACATAAAATGGTCTGTGTTGTGGTTAAGGTTATCACCTTTTGCCTGGTGAGTTGGCTGGACACTGTGGTGTCATCTTGGATTTCTCTCTCTACTTCCTATACTTTTTCCCTTCCCTAAATCTAATCAGACTGCATATACTAGTCAAGTTGATCTCCACTTCAAGACTTCTGTATTTAAATTCTGGCTCTGACAAGAGCAAAGAGACCCTAAGCAGGTGGATTTAACTCTTAAATTTTAGTCTCTTTCTTTATTGGTCTATGGTGAGGATTATAGAGGATAATGCAAGTGAAGTACTTAGCTCAACTCTTGGCACATAACAAGCACTCCATAAATATTGCTGTTATCTTTGCTTTTATTATACTTTCCTTTGGCCTCTGCAATCCCTTGACATTCCTGCTTTACCTCCTTGGGGCATGTATATCAAACTGTCCTGTAGTATCATTTGGCGTTCATGGGTCGATTTTACCCAGGAATAGTATAATCTCCTGAGGTCCTAGGCTGCGCCCTCTGTGACCAGCTTTCCAATGAACAGAGAAGGTGCATGGAGGACCATGTCTTAGGGGCAAACTTCTCCTCTTGCTACATTTCAGTGACCAGGATTAGTCACAGGGCTTTGCCGTGGGGAGAGAGGGCAAGGACTTGTCTTCCTGAGGACCCAAGAGAGAAATAAAAAGGGGTGGAGAACACACAGCACTATTCCACAGAGGCGGGGGGGAGGAAATGGACACAAAAAGTGAAAGACGAGGTAAAGATAATATAATTTTCTTCCTCCCAGATGTCTACAGGTCTTTAATGTAATGTCTACAGTGTCACAAACTTCAAATGTTCCAGACACACTTAATAAGTTTTACATTATGTTACGTATCATTATTACTGTTTCTTTGTACAGATTTTTTTTACTAAATATTTTTAATAGATTTTCTGTCACTGCTGTAAATGGAAAACCAGTATTTTTCTAATCTGCGTTAAAATAAATCATAAATACTAAAACAAATTCCTCCCCGTCTCATCTAACACACTGTGTACATCACTAGCGAGCATTCTACACTTGGGGAAACACTGCTTTAGTGCAGGAGAAACACACACATGTATACCCATCTCAAATGAGAAATGTTTACTGTTCAACACATGTGTTAAAGAAATACATACCACGGAAGAAATTCAAACCCAGGAGACTTCTTCCTAAAGGAGGATTTTTCTTTTCTTTTTACCCTCTTTCTCTCTTTCCTCTTTCTACCATTCCTTCTTTCTTTCTTTATTCCTTTCTTCATTTCCTTCTTCCCTCCCTCCCTTCCTTCCTTTCTCCCAGTCTTTCTGTTAGATTTTGAAGAGGATAAAGTAGGGTAAGATCTGGGGAGAAATATGGGCTTTATTAACTCCCCACAGTACTTTTCTTGAGCTTTAATGAATTCTGATCATGAGGGCAACAGCCCAGGAGAATTTAAAAATCCTGTCCAATTAAATGCCCTTTTAAGCTCTGGGATGACCTCACAACTCCCCTTCCCACCCCATCCCCATGCCATCTTCATTTCCCAGAGGCAGCCTCATCGCATGCGGGGCTTCTCATCACCATCTGCGACCCCTCTTCAGAACAGAAGAATGGTAAAATGTTTCCCTTCTGACCGTACGTGTTAACAGGAGCAGAGTTGGTCAAGCCCCTTGAGTGGCAGGTCAGATCACACCTGTCAGCCTTGGCCACAGGGCTGCAAAGCTGGAGTTGTTATATTTACCTGTTCTCAATTATGCTGAAACAGGAGGAAAGCCTTCTAGCAAGGTCTGGATTCAGTACAGTGATCAAAACCACTCAGTGAGAGTGCCTGTGAAAACAGTTCATTTTCCTATCAACAGCGTTTTACATTTATCCAGTAAATTTTATCTGAACCCTCCAACTCTATTAAAATACAGCAAAGCGTAATAAATTTCACTTTATGGGTTTCACAGTTTGAAAACTGCTTCAGGGCAGTCTGGTTACGGAGGGGACCCAATGGGAGCAATTTCCAAGGGTTGGTTTCTGCACACAGGGAGCTCTGGAGATGACCCGATACCCTTTGGTGTCCAGTCCACTGAGGTGAGGCATTACCCCCGACCTGGCTGTCATTTAAGGCATAATATACATCCTGTGTGTATACCTGCAAAGCTGGCTTTAAACAGTGAACAAAGAGAGCAATTAAATTACAAAGCACAGGGCCGCTAGCTTGCCTGGGCAACAAGCAAATGAGCTTCATTATAGACTGGGATAAAGTCACTGACATACTACAACATAGCTGACTACCCCAGAAGGTCTCTAGGTCTTTTTCTCTTTTTCCAAGGGGCTTTCAACTGGGAGTAAATCAAATAACATTTCTTAAGGGAAACTCTTCCAACTGCTCCCCAACCAAAAATGTATCTGCCATTTACTTGGAGGCAGGCTTTCTTATTTTCAACAGGCCTTTCATTGACCGTTTTCCTTGTCTTCACAAAGTGTTAAGACTTGAGAAGTTCTCCTACTTTAATGAGGCCTGTTCATTGTAGCATTTTGCTCCACGTAAGACCTCCCTCTCTCTCCCCAGACTTCAACCATCAAATTGTGATTCCTATCATCTTTTGTTTCCACTTTTTTTCAAATCAGTTAGGATCCACGTTGAATCCTTGAGATGGAGCCACACTTGAAAGTCTTTTACCTTCATGTGATAATACTCACCACCATGTATTATTTGTCAGTCACAGTTGGAAGCACTTCATCTATATAACTTGGTTTCATCTTCCCCAGGAGCCCACGGGGTAGAGCTTTTCTTCTAGTTCCTTTAACAGGTAAGGACACTGAGGCAGAGGCTAGTCACAAAGCTAGCAAGTGGGAAAGCCAGTATCAAACCCAGTTACTCTCACTCTCATCTTGGGGTCTTACCCTGAGGCTGTACTTCCTCCTGGGGAGTGCCTGGGTGGTGGGCACAATGTTCCCTGTGTCAAAGCAGCCAGAGGCATGAATTGATAAGAAGGAGAGCTTTAATTTTGAACTAAGGAGGAAGGAGTTGTCTTTGGAGAATGGAAGGAGTCTGAGGCAAAAGGGGTAGAAGAAGGAATGAGTCCAGATGAATGCTTCAACACCTTGGAATAGAAGGTGGAGGGCGAGAACCTAGAGGTTCTGGTTCCATGAAGGACTGGGAGACTTTGTGTTTTGGGAATCGAGTGACACAGTTAAGCAGAGGTGGGAAGGCTGAGCAGGAAACAGAGTTTGGATGATAGAAATCCACTCCTTCCACAGCACGGCCAATTCCCTCCAGCCACAGATCGTAGGAATTCCCCCCAAGAAAGCACCAGCAGAAGCCGTTGTGAAGCAAATGACTTATGTGGCCTGCAGACATTCTCATTGCTCCCCAGAGAAGCCTTAGGTGCCCCCACTTCCCCCTTCTAAGTCTTCTAACCTAACCCTGTTTTATATTCCTGGGTAGCACTCATCACCGCTTGATATGAGCATACTTATCTTGTTTTCTCACCTTCCCTCTCACTAGGATGTCATCTTTGCGAAAGCAGGGACCGTATTTGCCTTCTTCTTTGATTCTCAGTGCCTGGCATATGGTAAGACCTTAGTAAATATTTGTTGAGCCAATGAATAAAAGACCTAGAAAGCCAAATCATAAACCCATGGACCAATTTGTCCCTAGGTAGACAGGAGATGCACCTGGACTCCCAGAAATAATTCGGAGATGGTCAATTGGCATAGGGGTGGAGGTTGAAGGTACCGAGACAGAAGTCCTAAAGTGGGGGCCAAGAGGCATCATCATTTTGGAACAGTAAAGACTTGAACAGTTTATTACAAACATCATCTCAATATAATTACAACGTGTAATTATACATCACCATTTCGTTTTTGCAGATGAGAAAGCAAAGGCTCATAAAAAAATTAAATAAATTACTTGCCCCAGTCCTATAGCTAGTATCTGGGAGAACAGCCATTTGAAATACTGTCTAGCTGTTTCTAATAGGTCATGCTATTTTCATTACACCATGTTGGTTAACGTCTACCCTTGGGTCTGATTCCCATCCACGAGGTGGATGTAGGGGAAGAGGCAACACGTACATAAATCTTTCAAAAGAACAGCTGCAGGTTGTACCATGCAGAGCCCAAATTAAAAAACAAAACAGAAGCAAACATGGCCGAAGGTCATGGCCTTTGCCTGCCAAGGCATAGCCAAAACATAAAGGAGATCTCTTTGATGTAGGTGAGCTAAAATGATCTCTTCATGGTCAGCTTATGACATAAAAATGTTTTTAAGCTGCAGTTACACAAAAATGATATTGAGCTATCATATTTCATGGCCCACATAACTGTCTAGGTACCAGAGCATGTGACTGATAAGGTCACTTGAAGGAGACTGTGGTGTTGAATATGTGAGGTTTCCTTGTTTAAAGCTAGCTTCTTTTTATTGTGGTTGACAATCAAAGGATTTGCCCAGTTTTCACTATCCTTGAAATATCTTTTCAATCAGCAATGATGGAGTCTTTGTCCCATCTTTCTTTCCCTCACAACTCCCATGAGAACGCTCAACCTTGTTTTGCTGGTGCGAAGAGAGTCAACGAGTAGTCAATGGTTGTAACTAATCAATTCCTTATCCCCAGTTCAATTTCAACATTGGAGAATGAAGTGACTTTTCAAAGACCAAAGGGAAATACTTTTACGAACATTCCAGAAAGCGTACAAAGTTAAGATTAAAATGAAATCTTCAATCTTTTCTAAGAAATTCCATTCTGTAGATAATTCTTTAAAAAGTAATACTAAAAATAGAAGAAGTCTTATGCAAAAAGCTCTTTATCAAAATAGTACTTATGGTATTAGAAAATTGCAACTAAACATCTATAGCAGGTAAAAAGATATGCAAGTTACAGTTACATCCGTATAGGGGATATTATTTAGCAATTAAAGAGATTATGAAATAACATAATAACATAAGGAATTGCCCATGTTAAATGTCAAATGGAAAAAAAGCAAAAACTAAAAGTGAATATTAGGTATCAGAGGAACTATAAAAATTAGTTTATTACATGATAAAAAGATTGGAAGAAAATACACCAAAATGTTTAAAGGGCTAGATTTGTGTTTTGGGACTATAGATTATTTTTCTTTCTTCTATCAGCCCATCTGCATTTTTAAGATATGCTTTATGTTTATACGAGGTAAAGTACTCTAATAAAATTAATTTTTTTAACTTCATTTTTTGAAAGAAAGAAGATTTCCAGCCCTCCACTAGGAAAACAAATTCATATCAAATAATTTGTATTCCTCGAAGACTACGGCTTCAGGCTGAGGAGCAGTCTGCATGAGAAGAATCACCCAACCTCTTTTAGAGCATTGTATATGAACTGGAAGATATCTCTGAACATCCCTGAAAGATGCTGGTGCTTTTTAGAAGTGTCCCTCATCTCAATAGAAACTGGGAATTAACAGACCACAGTTCTCATATCTGAGTTACATTAGTCACATTGCTAAATGAGAGAAGATGCTGGGGGTGGTAGCCAGAATTCTAAGATGGTCCCCAAGATTCTTGGCCTCTGGTATGTACAGAGCTGCTCTCAGTTATTCAATCAAACACTAATCTATGTATTGCTGTGAAAGGATTTTGCAGATGTAATTAAATTCTCCAATCAGTTGACATCAAGATACAGAGAGGTGGCCTGACCTAATCATATAAGCCCTTTAAATCTGGATCTAGAGTTCAGAAACTTGGAAGTCAGAGAATCTATGTACAAGAAAGATTTGACATGGCTTTGCAGACTTGAAGATGGGTCATGTGGAGGAATGTAGGCAGCTCTAACAGCTGAGAGTGGACCTCAGCTGACAAACAGCAGGGAAACAGGGACCTACCTCAGTTCTACAACCTCAAGGAACAGAATTCTGCCAACAACCTGAAAAGGCTTGGAAGTGGATTTTTCCTCAGAGCTTCCAAATAACAGCCCGTTCTGGGGTCTACACTGATTTCAGCCCGTGAGACTAGGCTGAGGACCCAGTCATGCTGTGCTGGACTCCTGACCTGTGCTGTAGTTTATTTGTATAACCTACAAATACATATTGTTTTAAGGTCCTAAGTTTGTGGTAATATGTTACTTAACAATACAAAGCTAGTATAATGGGTACAGAGTATTTATAGTGAATGAAGGAAGTTTTGAGCTATACAGAAAAGGAAAATTTTCCTACCCTCACCCTCAATTAATTTCCCAAATACACAATTCGCTCCAGAACATTCTGCAGAGTGTTGATGATGATGGTTTTTCTCCTTTACAGAGGTTCAATACTAAGGAAATAAATAATGGTCATAATACTAATAATAGATAACACACAGTATCAGCATTTTGCTAAACACTTATATTCGCATTCTCTCATCCAGTTCCTATGACAATCAGCTTAAGATAGGAATTATTATTATCTGCATTTTTTCAGGTGAGGAAACTGAGGCTTAGAGAATTATAGGAACATAAATCTGTCTGATTCTAAACCCTTTGGCCTGGTGGGGAGTTATCAATGGTGTTCAAAGAATTCACTGTTCTCTTTGTGTTTCATGTACTCAGGTCTGGTGGTAAACAAGAGAAACTGAGAGAAAGGAATGTATGAAGGAGATGGCAACAATTTAAAATCTCAAAATGAGGTTGATTTAAAGTGAAATTTGGCAACTATTGCACAAAAAGATTTTTAAATGCATTTCCCTTAGCAGGATAGATAACGCAATTGCTTAAGTTAAATAATTGTCTAGGCTTGGTTCACTAAGATTTTTCAACTATTTTTTTATCTGTGAGATTTTGAAAAATATCAGGAAAGTTTATTTGCTGAGAGTTAAGAGTCAGTCACTTAAGTAGAAATTATAGTTTCCATTGAGAGGGACATAATAATCTGATTCTCTTTATTACATTATGGTAGTGCAGATATTTTGAAAGCCAGGAAGTAAATTCTGTAGAACAAAGTAGCTCAAACACACATAAAAAGCATTAGAAATAATTTCCACTGTTGACCAGTGAATAGAAAGAAGGATCATGTATCTCAGAAGGGCCAAGTGTGAGGAGCTCACCCAAGAGCAATGCTGTCCAGTAAAAATAGAATGCAAGACACAAATGTAACTGTAAATTTTCTAGTAGCCACATTTAGGAAAGCAAAAAGAAGTGAAATTAATTTTAGTACTGTATTTTATTTAACCTCATACATCCAAAATGCTATCATTTCAACATGTAGTTAATATAAAAAATATTAATGAGATATTTTGCATTGTTTTCCATACTAAGTCTTCAAACTCTAGCACGCATTCTACACATAATACTTCAATTCAGACGAGTCACATTTCAAGTGCTCAACAACCACAGGTGGTTACTGGCTCTCCTTGTACTGGACAGCACAGCTCTAGGGCATGGGTTCTCCTTGCGGGGTGATGCCATACACAAGGGAGCAAAGTTGATATTGATTCTAGAGGATAAGGATCTTAGTCGTTTTATGTATAAAACACAGATATAAATACAGGGCACAAAAAGATATACAGATCATCTGTGGTATTAAAATTTTGTGGAGAGGGTGTGTATTCAGGGCTCTCCAGAAAAACAGAACCAGTAGGAGATATGTGTGTGTATATATATATAGTATAGCTGAGGGCTGACCCTTCTCATTCGGAAAGGAAAAAATGCCATAGAAGATCAACTGAAGTAGTTTTGGAGCAAAGCACAAAGATCAAGCACATATTCCCCACAGCTGTGCTGTCTGATATGGTAGCCACTCTCTAAAGGTGGCAACTTAAATGTAAATTAATTGAAGTAAAATTAAATTAATAATAAACGTGGGGGGGACCTTGAAGATGGCGGAAGAGTAAGACGCGGAGATCGCCTTCCTCCCCACGGATACACCAGAAATACATCCACACGTGGAACAACTCCTACAGAACTCCTACTGAAGGCTGGCAGAAGACCTCAGACCTCCCAAAAGGCAAGAAACTCCCCACGTAACTGGGTAGGGCAAAAGAAAAAACAGAGACAAAAGAATAAGGACGGCACCTGCACCAGTGGGAGGGAGCTGTGAAGGAGGAAAAGTTTCCACACACTAGGAAGCCCCTCCGCGGGCGGAGACTGCGGGAGGCAGAGGGGGGAGTTTCGGGACCGCGGAGTAGTGCACAGCGACGGGTGCGGAGGGCAAAGCGGGGAGATTCCTGCACAGACGATCGGTGCCGACCAGCACTCACCAACCCGAGAGGCTTGCTGCTCACCCACCGGGGCGGGCGGGGCTGCGAGCTGAGGCTCGGGTTTTGGTTTTGGACGGAGCTCAGGGAGAGGACTGGGGTTGGCGGCTTGAACATAGCCTGAAGGGGTTAGTGCACCACGACTAGCCGGGAGGGAGTTCGGGGAAAAGCCTGCACCGACCGAAGAGGCAAGAGACTTTTTCTTCCCTCTTTGTTTCCTGGTGCGCGAGGAGAGGGGTTTAAGAGCGCTGCTTAAAGGAACTCCAGAGACGGGCGCGAGCCGCGGCTGAGGGCGCGAGCCCCCGAGACGGGCGCGAGCCGCGGCTGATAAGCGCAAACCCCAGAGACGGGCGCGAGCCGCGGCTACAACTGCGGACCCCAGAGACGGGCGGGAGACGCTAAGGCTGCTACTGCCGCCACCAAGGGGCCTGTGTGCGAGCACAGGTCACTCTCCACACCCCTCTTCCGCGGAGCCTGTGCAGCCCGCCACTGCCAGGTTCCCGGGATCCAGGGACAACTTCCCCGGGACAGCACACGGCGGGCCTCAGGCTGGTGCAACGTCACGCCGGCCTCTGCCGCAACGTCACGCTGCCTCTGCCGCCGCAGGCCGGCCCCGCACGCAGTGCCCCTCCTTCCCCCATCCCCCAACCCCCGGCCTGAGTGAGCCGGAGGCCCCGAATCAGCGGCTCCTTTAACCCCGTCCTGTCTGAGCGAAAAAACAGACGCCCTCCAGCGACCTACACGCAAGAGGCAGGGCCAAATCCAAAGTTGAGCTCCTGTGAGCTGTGAGAACAAAGAAGAGAAAGGGAAATCTCTCCCAGCAGCCACAGAAGCAGCGGATTAAAGCTCCACAATCAACTTGATATACCCTGCATCTGTGGAATACCTGAATAGACAAGGAATGATCCCAAATTGAAGAGGTGGAATTTAGGAGCGAGATCTATGATTTTTTTCCCTTTTCCTCTTTTTGTGAATGTGTACGTGTATGCTTCTGTGTGACATCTAGTCTGTATACTCTAGCTTCCACCATTTGTCCTAGGGCTATATCCGTCCATGACTTTTTTTTAAAAATTCTTTTTCTTAATAATTAAGTTTAATTGTAATAACTTTATTATACTTTACCTTCGTTCTTTCTTTCTTTCCTTCCTTCCCTCCCTCCTTTAGACAACGAATCACCCCAAATTGAGGAGGTGGTCTCAGGGAGCAGGATTTATGATTTTTCCCCCTCTACCTCTTTTTGTGAAGGTGTATGTGTATGCTTCTGTGTAAGATTTTCTCTGTATAGCTTTGCTTCCAACATTTGTCCTAAGGTTCTATCCGTCCCTTTTTTTTTTTTTTCTAAATATTTTTTAATTCAATAACTATATTATACTTTATTTTATTTTTACTGTATCATCTTTCTTTCTGTCTTTTTTTCCTTCTTTCCCTCCTTCCTTCCTTCCTCCCTCCCTCCCTCCCTCCCTCCTTTCTTTCCTTCTTTGCTTCTTTCTTCCTTCCTTCCTTTCCTCCTTTCCCTCTTTCTTTACTCATACTTCTACTAATTCTCCCTACTTTTTCTCCCTTTTATTCTGAGCTGTGTGGATGAAAGGCTCTTGGTGCTCCAGCCAGGAGTCAGGGCTCTGCCTCTGAGGTAGGAGAGCCAACTTCAGGACACTGGTCAACAAGAGACCTCCCAGCTCCACATAATATTAAACGGTGGAAATATCCCAGAGACCTCCATCTTAACACCAGCACCCAGCTTCACTCAACGACCAGCAAGCCATAGTGCTGGACAACCTATGCCAAACAACTAGCAAAACAGGAACACAACCCCACCCATTAGCAGAGAGGCTGCCTAAAATCATAATAAGGCCACAGACACCCCAAAACACACCACCAGACGTGAACCTGCCCACTAGAGAGACAAGATCCAGCCTCATCCAGCACAACACAGGCACTAGTCCCCTCCACCAGGAAGCCTACACAACCCACTGAAACAACCTTAGCCACTGGAGACAGACATCAAAAACAACGGGAACTACGAACCTGCAGCCTGCAAAAAGGAGACCCCAAACACAGTAAGATAAGCAAAATGAGAAGACAGAAAAACACACAGCAGATGAAGGAGCAGGATAAAAACCCACCAGACCTAACAAATGAAGAGGAAATAGGCAATCTACCTGAAAAAGAATTCAGAATAATGATAGTAAGGATGATCCGAAATCTTGGAAGTAGAATGGACAAAATGCAAGAAACAGTTAACAAGGACCTACAAGAACTAAAGATGAAACAAGCAACGATGAACAATGCAATAAATGAAATTAAAATCACTCTAGATAGGATCAATAGCAGAATAACTGAGGCAGAAGAACGGATAAGTGACCTGGAAGATAAAGTAGTGGAAATAACTACTGCAGAGCAGAATAAAGAAAAAGAATGAAAAGAACTGAGGACAGTCTCAGAGACCTCTGGGACAACATGAAACGCACCAACATTCGAATTATAGGGGTTCCAGAAGAAGAAGAAAGAAAGAAAGGGACTGAGAAAATATTTGAAGAGATTATAGTTGAAAACTTCCCTAATATGGGAAAGGAAATAGTTAATCAAGTCCAGGAAGCACAGAGGGTCCCATACAGGATAAATACAAGGAGAAACACGCCAAGACACATATTAATCAAACTGTCAAAAATTAAATACAAAGAAAGCATATTAAAAGCAGCAAGGGAAAAACAACAAATAACACACAAGGGAATCCCCATAAGGTTAACAGCTGATCTCTCAGCAGAAACCCTACAAGCCAGAAGGGAGTGGCAGGACATACTGAAAGTGATGAAGGAGAATAGCCTGAAACCAAGACTACTCTACCCAGCAAGGATCTCATTCACATTTGATGGAGAAATTAAAACCTTTACAGACAAGCAAAAGCTGAGAGAGTTCAGCACCACCAAACCAGCTTTACAACAAATGCTAAAGGAACTTCTCTAGACACGAAACACAAGAGTAGGAAATGACCTATAGTAGCGAACCCAAAACAATATATAAAATGGAAATAGGAACATACATATCAATAATTACCTTAATGTAAATGGACTAAATGCTCCCACCAAAAGACACAGATTGGCTGAATGGATACAAAAACAAGACCCTTATATATGCTGTCTACAAGAGACCCACTTCAGACCTAGAGACACATACAGACTGAAAGTAAGGGGATGGAAAAAGATATTCCATGCAAATGGAAACCAAAAGAAAGCTGGAGTAGCAATTCTCATATCAGACAAAATAGACTTTAAAATAAGGACTATTAAAAGGGACAAAGAAGGACACTACATAATGATCAAGGGATCGATCCAAGAAGAAGATATAACAATTGTAAATATTTATGCACCCAACATAGGAGCACCTCAATACATAAGGCAAATACTAACAACCATAAAAGGGGAGATCAACAGTAACACATTCATAGTAGGGGACTTTAACACCCCACTTTCACCCATGGACAGATCATCCAAAATGAAAATAAATAAGGAAACACAAGCTTTAAATGATACATTAAACAAGATGGACTTAATTGATATTTATAGGACACTTCATCCAAAAACAACAGAATACACATTTTTCTCAAGTGCTCATGGAACATTCTCCAGGATAGATCATATCTTGGGTCACAAATCAAGCCTTGGTAAATTTAAGAAAACTGAAATTGTATCAAGTATCTTTTCCGACCACAACGCCATGAGACTAGATATCAATTACAGGAAAAGATCTGTAAAAAATACAAACACATGGAGGCTAAACAATACACTACTTAATAATGAAGTGATCACTGAAGAAATCAAAGAGGAAATAAAAAAATACCTAGAAACAAATGACAATGGAGACACAACGACCCAAAACCTATGGGATGCAGCAAAAGCAGTTCTAAGGGGGAAGTTTATAGCAATACAAGCCCACCTTAAGAAGCAGGAAACATCTCGAATAAACAACCTAACCTTGCACCTCAAGCAATTAGAGAAAGAAGAACAAAAAAACCCCAAAGCTAGCAGAAGGAAAGAAATCATAAAAATCAGATCAGAAATAAATGAAAAAGAAATGAAGGAAACAATAGCAAAGATCAATAAAACTAAAAGCTGGTTCTTTGAGAAGATAAACAAAATAGATAAACCACTAGCCAGACTCATCAAGAAAAAAAGGGAGAAGACTCAAATCAATAGAATTAGAAATGAAAAAGGAGAAGTAACAACTGACACTGCAGAAATAAAAAAAATCATGAGAGATTACTACAAGCAACTCTATGCCAATAAAATGGACAATCTGGAAGAAATGGACAAATTCTTAGAAATGCACAATGCTGCCAAGACTGAATCAGGAAGAAATAGAAAATATGAACAGACCAATCACAAGCACTGAAATTGAAACTGTGATTAAAAACCTTCCAACAAACAAAAGCCCAGGACCAGATGGCTTCACAGGTGAATTCTATCAAACGTTTAGAGAAGAGCTAACACCTATCCTTCTCAAACTCTTCCAAAATATAGCAGAGGGAGGAACACTCCCAAATTCCTTCTACGAAGCCACCATCACCTTGATACCAAAACCAGACAAGGATGTCACAAAGAAAGAAAACTACAGGCCAATATCACTGATGAACATAGATGCAAAAATCCTCAACAAAATACTAGCAAACAGAATCCAACAGCACATTAAAAGGATCATACACCATGATCAAGTGGGGTTTATTCCAGGAATGCAAGGATTCTTCAATATACGCAAATCTATCAATGTGATAAACCATATTAACAAATTGAAGGAGAAAAACCATATGATCATCTCAATAGATGCAGAGAAAGCTTTCGACAAAATTCAACACCCATTTATGATAAAAACCCTCCAGAAAGTAGGTATAGAGGGAACTTTCCTAAACATAATAAAAGCCATATATGACAAGCCCACAGCAAACATCATCCTCAATGGTGAAAAACTGAAAGCATTTCCACTAAGATCAGGAACAAGACAAGGTTGCCCACTCTCACCACTCTTATTCAACATAGTTTGGAAGTTTTAGCCACAGCAATCAGAGAAGAAAAGGAAATAAAAGGAATCCAAATCGGAAAAGAAGAAGTAAAGCTGTCACTGTTTGCAGATGACATGATACTATACATAGAGAATCCTAAAGATGCTACCAGAAAACTACTAGAGCTAATCAATGAATTTGGTAAAGTAGCAGGATACAAAATTAATGCACAGAAATCTCTGGCATTCCTATATACTAATGATGAAAAATCTGAAAGTGAAATCAAGAAAACACTCCCATTTACCATTGCAACAAAAAGAATAAAATATCTAGGAATAAACCTACCTAAGGATACGAAAGACCTGTATGCAGAAAATTATAAGACACTGATGAAAGAAATTAAAGATGATACAAATAGATGGAGAGATATACCATGTTCTTGGATGGGAAGAATCAACATTGTGAAAATGACTCTACTACCCAAAGCAATCTACAGATCAATGCAATCCCTATCAAACTACCACTGGCATTTTTCACAGAACTAGAACAAAAAATTTCGCAATTTGTATGGAAACACAAAAGACCCCGAATAGCCAAAGCAATCTTGAGAACGAAAAAAGGAGCTGGAGGAATCAGGCTCCCTGACTTCAGACTATATTACAAAGCAACAGTAATCAAGACAGTATGGTACTGGCACAAAAACAGAAAGATAGATCAGTGGAACAGGATAGAAAGCCCAGAGATAAACCCACGCACATATGGACACCTTATCTTTGATAAAGGAGGCAGGAATGTACAGTGGAGAAAGGACAGCCTCTTCAATAAATGGTGCTGGGAAAACTGGACAGGTACATGTAAAAGTATGAGATTAGATCACTCCCTAACACCATACACAAAAATAAGCTCAAAATGGATTAAAGACCTAAATGTAAGGCCAGAAACTATCAACTCTTAGAAGAAAACATAGGAAGAACACTCTATGACATAAATCACAGCAAGATCCTTTCTGACCCACCTCCTAGAGTAATGGAAATAAAAACAAAAATAAACAAATGGGACCTAATGAAACTTCAAAGCTTTTGCACAGCAAAGGAAACCATAACCAAGACCAAAAGACAACCCTCAGAATGGGAGAAAACATTTGCAAATGAAGCAACTGACAAAGGATTAATCTCCAAAATTTACAAGCAGCTCATGCAGCTCAATAACAAAAAAACAAACAACCCCATCCAAAAATGGGCAGAAGACCTAAATAGACATTTCTCCAAAGAAGATATACAGACTGCCAACAAACACATGAAAGAATGCTCAACATCATTAATCATTAGAGAAATGCAAATCAAAACTACAATGAGATATCATCTCACACCAGTCAGAATGGCCATCATCAAAAAATCTACAAACAATAAATGCTGGAGAGGGTGTGGAGAAAAGGGACACTCTTGCACTGCTGGTGGGAATGTGAATTGGTTCAGCCACTGTGGAGAACAGTATGGAGGTTCCTTAAAAAACTACAAATAGAATTACCATATGACCCAGCAATCCCACTACTTGGAATATACCCTGAGAAAACCAAAATTCAAAGAGAGTCATGTACCAAAATGTTCATTGCAGCTCTATTTACAATAGCCAGGACATGGAAACAACCTAAGCGCCCATCATCGGATGAATGGATAAAGAAGATGTGGCACATATACACAATGGAATATTACTCAGCCTTAAAAGAAATGAAATTGAGCTATTTGTAATGAGATGGATAGACCTAGAATCTGTCATACAGAGTGAAGTAAGTCAGAAAGAAAAAGACAAATACCGTATGCTAACACATATATATGGAATTTAAGGGAAAAAAATGTCATGAAGAACCTAGGGGTAAGATAGGAATAAAGACGCAGACCTACTGGAGAACGGACTTAAGGATATGGGGAGGGGGAAGGGTGAGTTTTGACAGGGCGAGAGAGAGTCATGGACATATACACACTAACAAACGTAGTAAGGTAGATAGCCGGGGGGAAGCAGCCGCAAGGCACAGGGATATTAGCTCGGTGCTTTGTGACAGCCTGGAAGGGTGGGATGGGGAGAGTGGGAGGGAGGGAGACGCAAGAGTGAAGACATATGGGAACATATGTATATGTATAGCTGATTCACTTTGTTGTAAAGCAGAAACTAACACACCATTGTAAAGCAATTATACCCCAATAAAGATGTTTAAAAAAATAATAATAATAATAAACGTGGCACTAGCCACATTTCACGTGGCTACATGTGGCTAGTAGCCACAGTATTAGATAATGTAGTACAAAACTTTTCATTATTGGGGAAATTTCTATTGGGCAATGCTGGTCTAGAGCGTGATGAGTCAGCATTCAGATCCCACTCCCTCACTTGCTATTCGTGTAACCTTGGGCAAGTTGCTATACCTTTGTCTCTGTTTCCTTACCTGTAATATGAGCTAATGATAAAGTATCTATCTCAGGATGTTTTGTGGGAAGTAAATGAGTTAATGCCTGCCAAGAGGCTAGAAATGCCTGGGATATAATTAAATATTTCATAAATGGTACTTTTTTTTTTTAGTTATTGCCTTTCTATTGAGGTTTTTTTTTTCTTTGTTTCTTATGTTGTTGTTTTCTTTTCTTTTCTTTTTGCTTCAGGTGACATTTGTAGTACTACTTGACCTGAAAAAAAAGACATATAATGCCCACCCACCCAGATAACTTAATTTTTGCCACTTAAATTAAATCATCTTGAAATAACCTCAGTCATTTGAGATTTTCTCTTGGTGACTCCATTATTATAGTATTTAAAATATGATTTTCATTTTGGACTGTTTCAGTGACAGAGAACTCACCCTCATCAAGATTTTAATTAATGCCTCAAATACTGCCATACTATCATTTCATCAGTGTCATAATTTAGCTGTTATAATGTCAAGAAAACAAATTGCATTAATCAGAGGTGCTTAGTCACACAGAGGTAGCACTGGAACTGGCTAGGCCATTGGCAAGTGTCAGGTGGGAGGTAGGATGTATCCTTTTCTTTCAGAATTGTCCACTGAGGTCATTTTATATCATCGAATTCCCATCTCCTACCCTTGACATATATCTTCCCCCTCAGTCACTTTTCCAGTGGGTACAAACCTTGCTATTTCCTGTTAGAAACCAGAAGGAACTCGCTCTCTGAGTTGATAATACATTGCTCATAGAGTGTCACATCCATGAATATACCAGTTTGGCTCCTGCATTCCAAGACTTGGTGAAAATAAGAATTTCTGCTCATTGGCATTGCTGGCTTTTGATCTGCTGAGTTCATCGACAGTCTGATTATTTAAAAGCTACCCAGAGATGCTTTTCAGGAGAATGGGTGAAGCTTTTTGAATGCGTGAACATTTAGCAGTAAAGAAAGCTGTCCAAGTTTCAAATTCTACTTGGTACAAAAGTAGTTGTTTGTTTTTTTTTTAAATAAATGTTCGATGCTGGTCAGTTATAAGAATTCTACAAATTAAATGCAGCAAAGCTCAGTGTCTCTTTTAAGGAGTGGCTGCAAAGCAGAATACACTTAGAGTCAGTGAAAACTGGGGGGAAAAGCTGATGGGCACTTAGTCTCCCATCTGCTTTTTTCAGGCCCAGAGAACACTCACTGAGTATACAGCATGAGCAGCTATTCTAGTTAGACCCTGGACTTAGGTAAACTTTTTCTGGTATGTTATCCTAGAAGCTTGTAGAATTTGATGAGGCTTAGTGATTTCTAAACATTTTTTCCCAAAATAAATCTAATGTGGAACATCAACGTTATCTTTAAAGGTGATAAGAGTGAAACTGTTCTGGTTAGAAATGAGATGGATCCCCTTCCTCATCCTCACCCAACCCCCATCTTCCTACCAAATTGCTTTAATGCCCTAAAGCCCTCTCTCTCACCCTTTTTCTTTTCCTTTGCTTTGGCTGCACCACGCGGCATGTGGGAACTTAGTTGCCCAAATAGGGATCGAACCTGTGCCCCCTGCATTGGAAGCGTGGAGTCTTAACCACTGGACCACAAGGGAAGTCCCCTAAAGCCCTCTCATATTTAAAGTTTTGGAGCTTAAGATGATTCTGAGTCTTACCACTAAATAAACTTGTGTGACATCTCTGAGAAAAACTGCGGAATGCAGGGCTTCAGAGAATATTGTGCTGAAATCAAATTAAGGAAAGAGAGTAGAAGGAACTATTCAGTTTATGTTACTTTGTGGAGAACACTCTTATCATCTATGGGTCATCTTCAGAAAAAAAAAAAAAGAAGTTACAAAGGTGAAGCCAAGAGACAAATTTAAGTTCTGATCCCCACTCAGCAGCGGGGTGTCCTTCAGCAAGTCATTTAACCTCTAAGCTCTGTGTACTTTGATTTCTTCATCCGTAAAATGAAAGGATTGGAAGAGATATACCCTCGTAACCAGGTATGAAGTCCTACAATGCTGTGATTCTAAATCTAGACACATACAGGGGATCCAGCGTGGGTTTGTGGGCAATACAAATGCAAGTTGAATGTTGGTAATTTCACGTGGTTAAACTACTAGTACCTAGAGGAATCCAGACAGTGACTTACTGATACTAAACACACACACACACAACAGTACCTTAATATTAAAATTTATTATACAGGACACAGTAGAAAAACAATTAAGGAAGGAAGAAATGGGAAAATTTTAGAAAATGTATTTTGAGTCATGTATGTATCAATAACTTTTTCAGGGAATAAAAGTAAGTTCTGTTACAGTAGCATAATGTGTCGGAGATGTGACATTCCCAGGTCATTTTCTCTGTAGTCTATGGTGAGCCAAGGCATGGTAATAGGAGCCTGTGTTAATTCTGTCTGAAAACACCATCTGGTTCTAAGCACTTATCTAGGCTATGGATGTTACAGCCTAGATGTGGTCACCATGATATTCAAAGGTCAGAGAGGGGTCTAATTACATGCCCCAGTACTTAAAGGGCAGATTCATCAGAGCATGAACATAATCACTCAGGCCAAAACAAGACCCATTTATAATTTTAATTATCAGTGAATCAGACAACTCTATCAAATACCAATTATTTAACTGTTGCTGAAAATAACTGTCTTGTCTTGTTAGTCTCTAGAATAACCCCTTGAGGGATGTTGAAATGTTCCCCTTAATGTAAATATTTGTTAATATCCATCAAGCAGAATTAGACTCATTTAATGATGTTCAGTATTGGTGGTTTATTTTATTTATTGTTAAGGAACTTCCAATGTGGGGAGAATGCCATGGAAAGGCTATTAACATTGCACGTGATTGCCATCCAGAAATGTGTCGGGACACAAGGCTGATTCTGCTCCAAAAGCTCACATTTTGTTTTCATTTAAAGAAATAGTTCACCTCACAACTCAGCAAAAGCTTTATTTGGGGTCTTATTCATAATTATCACTCAGGGACAAACATTTTTTGTGTGTCTGTGGACCTGGGACAAACAGGGAGCCTCCCTTAGGAGTTGACAGAGAAATGAACACGTGCTAAAGAAAGATTTAACTTTGGGCTATAAATGATTTATTTTTCTTTACTTCCAAAATTATGTTTTGCATAAGGGATTCCAAGAAATACTCTACAAACAATTGATCTTAACTTGAAGCAGTGGTTACCCTGAACATTCTATTAAATGAACCATTCGAAACAGCCAATTCAGTAACCGTAGCATACCAGCAATTTCATATGGTTCAACCTAAAAGCCTCTGGGAGAGACAAAAAAATGATAACATCCAGACTGTCCCAGTTTTTTTAAAATGGACTGTCCTAAGAATAAATACCTTTGAATAAATACTTTGTCATCCTGTCCAGGGCTGTCATTCTGAGCTCTGCCCTCTTGAGAGTGCCTCTCAAAAACGGGTCTGACCCCAGCTTCCTGTACTCTGCTGTCATCACTCTCCCCTTTGCTTTTTACCTACAGCAATTAAGACATAAGTAATATGTTACCTCCATGGCTTTGATATTTCCATTTCATTTGCAACTTCAGGGCTCTTCAGTCATTTTTGACACTTATAATTTTTATCTGCAATTATGCTTTCATTATCCTCCTTCCTGATATTTTAGATGTCCAATAAGCCTCTCAATTTCCTTAATTAACAGCTAGCCTTCCTTCTTCATGCTAAAGGCTATTTTTATTACTATGATATTTATTACTAATTGGAACACGTACACTTTTATACTAACAATAATTTTTCTGGTCTGCCCTTTATTTACCCTCTGTTTCTCTCTTCTAGAAACATTTCCTTCTCCTTGGTAATACTCGATTTAAGTTCTTGGGAGGGGCAACATACTCTCCATTTTCTTTGAACGTAGTTTGAGGGTTTGCTCTTCATTTATGAATAATACTTTATGCTTCTGGAATGGCTGCTTCCACTCCCTCCCCCAACATTTGTTTTCAAAGAAATATCACCATCAAGCCCTGTAACCAGAACACTTAGTTCTTTCTATGTGTTGCTGCTTGGTTTTGCTGTTTTTCCTTTTACCACTTAAATATTTTGCACTTCTCATTCTGGCCTTGGAACGGAGAATTTTTGGCTTTGGACAGACAGCACCATTGATACCGTTTCCCTGTATGTTTGGAGCACGTCTCAGAAATGCTGTCTCAATGACAAGTTTAGGTTGCCAATGGCTTCTTCCTGTGAGTAGACACTGAACTTCCGTTCGGTACATTCTACATTGTCAGAAATGAATGAGAAATTAGCGTGTTGGATATGCCTCACCAGAACATGCCCTTTTAAAGACAGTAGGGCTCTCTTTTAAATATATATGCTTTATTAAACTAGAAACACATAAAGCGCAGACATATCAGACAATACAGATAAGAAAGTAAAAATAAAACCATTTGTGTTACCCGCACCCAGAGATAACTACCACTCTTGAATATTTTTAATAAAGTTTTCTTTAATTAAGTCCCTTTCTCTACTTTCCTACTTTCCAATTTATACTTTCTCTCTCCTGGTGTAAGGGTTATTGTTTTCCTCAAAAAGATTTACAGTGTGTTTTTGCTTTTTCTTTCATTTAAAAAGTCTAATTTTTATTTATTCTTCAAGAATGATTTCTCCTAAATTCTCTGAATTTATCCCTTTTCCATTTAGCTGAATGAGTTTCTCTCCTTGGCTTTTCCTTCTTGACTCTGCACTACACACAAAACTAACATGCTTGGAGACTCAGATTTCCTTCTAGTCTGGAGGAAAGTTTTCATTTCATATAGTGCAATGAGAAGCCATTAAGTCAGAGATTAAAAACCCTCTCTTGTGCTTGGGACAGAAATGAAGGACAACTGGTGATTATGATGAGGTGTCTGCTCTGCAGGTCAAGTGTCTGCCCCCAAAGCTGTGTGATTGGAAAATGTAGCAGGCACGAGAACAAAAGAACACTCGAACTAAAAGTGTATTATCCTAAAGAGCACGTTCTTATTTAATTCGGGGTAAAGCAGAATGAATCATAATAGGTCAATAATAATGACTTATGGCTTCCTTCATATGGCACATTTGCAATCAATGGTAATTTACCATTAAAGAGTGGCATATTCCTTTTTTGTGTGTGCAAGAAAGATTAGCATTAGGTCATACTGAGAAAAAACAGGTTCTCCTGTTCTTACATTTAGGATTCGTATTCAGTTATTCAGGCTAAGAATATCATATGACCAGCCACTTTCTCCCGGCTTCCCCCCTCCCCATTCCCATTTAGAAAATACAGGAAGGATTAAAATGTAACCGTTTATGACATCATTCCAACTGTATGCTGATGGACTACAGATCCATTCAGTGGAGCCATTTGGAAAATATTTCATGTTCTAGTCCTTAGACTTGCTAAATGAGTTCAGACTTGGAATTATATGAGTTAAGAAAGAGAAAGGTAATATCTGTAGGTGACTGTATATAAATATATGTAATGTGAGCATATCATCCAGGCTCCTAACTATTACCTTGATGTTTTAGTGTATTTTGTACTTGACCTCCCTCCCTCCTTTCCTCCCTTCCTTCCTTCTCTCTTTCTTTCTATATAAAACACTCTGATGCTTTACTTGAGGTATAGGTGGATTGATTTTGTTTATTGACAAACTTATAGGCCATTACTGTTTTCACCAATAAAAAGCATCTCAGACCTGGACTCTTATTAGAAAAAGTGGAAAGTGATTGACCCTAATTTGTTTGGTATCAAACCCCACTTTTTATCTCCAGGAAAAGAAGTATCAGTGTAAAGTAAACTACAAAAATACAATTCTGAAAGTTCAGTCTCTCCATCCATCTTGTAAGCATTTGGCTAAAACTCTCCTCCCTCTCAGAGAGATGCCAGATTAAATTATAGGGAACACCCTAACACTTTAAAACCTGCATATTCTATTTCTGTGGTCTATAAACTGGCTCACAATAACTTAATTACAGAAATGTCTTGAGTAATTGCATGAAGTCAGGCTCAGAAGATTTGCCCAGTAATCAATGAAATCTAGTGCTTCTAGCTCTGCTGGTTCCACGTTGCTTTTCTATCTATCCAAATAGCCTTTTGAAAGCTGAAGCTGTAAAGAACAAATATCTAATCCTCAAAACTGAGCTAATTTCAACAGCTTTCTGAAGGGAGATCGGCTTTAACAGGGCTGTGTTTTTGGAAATGAATGGTTGATATAAATCAGAGGTAGTGGAAAGGTAACATTTACCTGATTTGATCTAGCAGCAATCTGGTCCAGATGGCAACGCAGAATTTAAAGATATTGAAATATACGGTTGCAGCTGGAGACTGTATAAAACTCAATATAAATAATTCAGATGTGCTTATGCATTTAACAATGTCAGTTTTAAATATAGATAAGAGCCAAGCCTTTAGGCTAGCATTTGAAAACGGGAAGATGACTAAATGCAGGTGCTCTTATGTATGTGGCCATATTTCAATGCCTAATTTAGCTCCAATCTGAAAATGCAGGTAGAATTCACCAGATGTACCTGTCTGGCCTAAGGGAATGAAGCCCAAATTAGTATAAGGTTAAATCTGGTATATCAGAAGCGAGAGGTCTGATGAAAAACAAAAGTCTGTAGGATGAACACCTGATTTAATGACTCAGAAATATACAACCTTTCTACCCATGCCAGGATCACAGACCTATCTTTTTAAAAAGGAAAAAAAGAAAGATGGGACTATGTCAGTGTGAGTCAACAAAGGTTTGGCACCCTCCTGAAAGCAGATTGGAAAAAATCCCACGATGCCAGAATGTGGAGAAGACTTTCCAGCGTTTGTCATGCCGCTCATCTACCTGTCAAAAAGAACCCTGAGCTTAAGGACCTGAAGTCTTGCCTGTCACTCAAGAGCTCTATGGCCGTGGGCCAAGTACATAAAGAAGATACTAATCCACGTCTCCACATCAGAAGGACCCCTGTCGGTAAACGTTACTATATACGAGCGCCTCTGTGCTGTGCTGTGTGGAATGGAATAGGCTGGCTTCTGGACACACAAGTCTAACCAGTGGGACTATTTTTTGTTTGGAAAGACGTAATGGGTCCACCCCCAATGGCATCCAACATAACATGGGGTGGCAGACCTGTACTGTGGCTGCTGACTCCTGGCTAGGCCGCCAGAATGTTTTCTTTTAGAGCCGAGGCCCACCCCTCCCCTTGGGGTGGCTCTGAGTGTTTGTGGTATCTGGTTGCAGTGCCCCCTGCATGCCTGAACCCAGGGGTATTGAGGAAGAGGGGTGGACCAAGATTGGGAGGGTCATGCAGGGTACGTAGAGGTGGAGCATGTGGTCAGGCCACTCAAGATGGCTGTTCTCTCGCTCTCGGTACATCCTGTGTCCGACCAGGGCCCTACTCACGGGACTGACCTTCCTGCTTACTTGCCCCAAGCCCCAGCTAATGATTGTTCTTATCAAAGGGGTGGTGAGGGGCTTGCCTCTGCTGGTTCCCCTGGTAACTAAGCCAACTTGAGGTCAATCCCCCTATAACTGGCAACCTCCCCTTCCCCCAGGGAGTGAAGACTGCCACCATGTCCTCCTGCTGTGCACAGCACATGGTGGGGTGTATCTCCAGGACCTTGCTTCAGTAGTGTAAGATCCCCCACCCATTAAACCATTGATGTCTCTGTAAAAATAAACAAACAAACAAACAAATAAAATCCACCTCTCCTAGGAGGCTGTGAGGTCTTAACTGAATCAAAGAGTATGAAACCGTGACCCGGGAATACTTGCAAGTTTCTTTCCCTGCTTTGGTCTTTCCTTTTCTCTCTTCTTCGCTTTCTTTCTTTCAGTATATTACCCCTCCGGGCCAGGGTTAGACTAAGACCTGTTTGAATTTGGGCTCTCCTGAGATTCAGAGACATGGCAATCTTTGCCAATTGTGCTGACCTCAGATGCTCTTTGCTCTCAGATCAATCCTACACACCTACACTTCTTCAAGGGCAATCTTTTGTACGTTGCTTTGGACTCTGAATCTTCATTTCTTTCCCTTAACCGAGGGCCTACTGAGAGGATCCTCAAAATGATGGACTGATACTTGTAAAATCTTAAACTAAAGTTGGAGATAGAAAAAAAGCAATGACTGCAGAAAACATTGTAAATGAAAAATTAACAAGATTTTTATAGGGTATCTGTGGAAGGGGAATGGTGATGATTAGGAAATGAGAACTTAAAGATGACTCTAGGCCTCACACTATCTTATAACCACACTTAAAACCAAAAACCTTGCTTGAATATGAAAAATCTTCTTGGGATATTAAGTGACTTGTGGAAGGTCACAGAGCTAATTATAATCTGGCTTAGAGAATAGGTTCCCTGGCTCTCAATACAGAGTCTGTTCATTCCATCTCCACAGAAAAATTGGGTAAAGAAACTCACTCGAGTCATGGAGAAAGCAAGATTGATCTAGAAGATTTTCATAATTGAAAACATGTCTTTGGAAGGATGCTGGAACCTTGGCATTCTTTCTAAAGTAGATCAATGTCATCATTTTTCCTGGAGTCTATTTTAGAAGGAGGAACGGGAAGAGGAAAACTTTTATGGGAGGAGAGGAAGGTTGGGAGGGTTGGGCAGGAGGCATTTTCATCTTGACACACCGAACATTGTCTCAGCTGCTTAAAATCATTTTATGATGTTTTTGGTATCACATATCGTAAGGCAGTGCCAACAAGTCATAGCTTTACATCATGCATGTCTCGCAGTACATTCTGAAGGCTCACGGCCTCTGGTCTGTACTTCTCTTGTGGTCCACTGAGCTGCACTCTGTGGAAACTCTTCACTTATACCTCAGACTTTCCTACTTGACTGTGAGTGGGAAGGGGAAGAAAGAGTTTTGTCTGTCCATCCTTGTATCCCCAGCCCCTAATACAGAATCTGGAACAAGGGAGTCAAACTCTAAATGTCAGTTGGACAATATTATGATAAACTATTTACATCCGCATAGCAATTTAGCCATTCACTCACTCATTCATTCATTCAAATATGCAGCCTCAGACTGTTCTCATTCTGGAATTACTACAGGAATTATGATATAATCCCACCCTTAAGGAACTAAGACAAACTTGTCATTAAGACTGCGAATTAAAAGGCAATTCCAAAAGAGTATTAGGATAATGAGATACAGGGGGCTTTATGTAGAAGGACCTGGAAACAGCACCCAGTTCAACCTTACGGACAGAGAAGTCTTCTCTAAAGACGCAATAACTAACTTGAGAGTCAAAAGACTGAAGGAAAGGAGGGAAGGAAGGAAAGAAGGGAGAAAGGAAGAAAGAACATAAAAATGTATGGAGATTAACAGGTGATGACATGGTAGAAAGGAGATACTGGGGTAAATCTGGGGGGGCAAGAGCACATTCAGGTGCTGCGTGGTCTCCCATTTTCACGAGGACTTTCAATCCCGTTATCTCATTCGATCTCTATCGCCACTCTGGGATAGACAGCGCATTGGGGATGGGGCTGGGTTAACCGTTATAGCTACTTTACAGGTAAGGAGAGGGAGACCCAGACTCAGACAGTTGAAATGACTAGTTCAGGTCACATTTGCCAGGGGCTCCTGGTCCCAACTTCAGGGCTCACTCTCCCATATCACAGTGAAAATCATCTTGGCCTTGCTTGATTCCTGAGTTTCATGCCTAAGTGATCCAGGCCAGGCTTGCCCCTGGGCCAGAAGGGCATGCTGTCCCCATGCTTGAGATAGCATTGACCTTGCTCAGCCCAGTGGCCTCTGGCCTGCGCCTAAGTGCACAGATGCCCGGAGGTTTTAACTTCAAAGACATGCCAGTCCCAGAGGCTCCAGTTCTCCGTGGCTTCTCCTGGAATCCACACTCCCTGTGCCAGGAAGTCCAGCTGCCATAAGAGGAACAGCTTGCTCTGGAGCCCGTCCAAAGGCACCTTTGGGAAAGGCCCTAGGAACCCAAGATGATGGAACAGCTCATCTAGGCTGAGCTGACCTCTTGGTCTACCACAAACGGACACCATGTTGCACCAAAGTCATAACCCTTCTAGGGTGGGGATGGTCACCAGGGTGAATTTCAGTTCTTCCTCTCTTCCCTTCAGTATCCAATCAGCACCCCCTTTTAAGGAACTGTTTCTTAAATTTCAGTAGAATGTTTACCCTGCTGTTCATGACTGTCGCACGTTCAAAACATGCCAGATTCCAGGCGAACCTTTACAGAGCCCTCACTGTGCGGCAGGCACTGTTTTAATTGCTCTACATGGATTAACTTGCTTAATTTGTACAACAGCCTTGCAAAGTCAATAATAATATCCTCATTTTACGGATGAGGAAACTAAGCCAGAGAAAGTTTAGGTAACCCTCTCAAGACTGAATAGCCTGATACATGGCACTGCCAGGTTATGATTCCCAGCAGCCTGGCTCTGCAGGGCACACTGAACTGATACTACATCAGCCGTGTCCCAGACTGGGGGTGGAAAGAAGGGGCCATGGGGCTGCACATGGACTTTCCCACCTCCCCGTGCACACTCATACCTTCCCTTTCCCCCAATGCCTTGCTCTCTTTACCTTCTTCTCCATTCTCTCCCTTCTGTTCGTAAAACTAAATTCCACTCATTTACCCAGTAATGAGTAAATGCAATCTCCCTTCAGCTTCTCCTACCTCCCAACGCCCACCAAAATCGGGCTGAATTTATTACTCCTAACTCAGTGTGTTCATGGGTATGCAGTACGATGTTACTATGAGCCTGACCTCCTCTACCCCCCAAAAAGGCAGTTCTTTCTTCAAGGATAAGGGCTTATTCATTTTGCAAACCTACTACACAGCACAGAGCCTGACATACACTGGCAACCGCACAAATGTTGAGTTGAGAAAACAGGAAAACGTGCAAAGGCTGCCACTGAAAGAGCGTTTACATTTGTTCCTCAGCCCAAGCAGTGAGAAAAACAACAGATGGAAGCTGCCCCAAGCCATAGTTATCTTAATAGAAGTAAAATCCAAAGGTGGAGCAAGCTGGGCTTCCCTGGTGGCGCAGTGGTTGAGAGTCCACCTACCGATGCAGGGGACACGGGTTCGTATCCCGGTCCGGGAAGATCCCACATGCCGCGGAGCGGCTGGGCCCGTGATCCATGGCCGCGCCGCTGAGCCTGCGTGTCCGGAGCCTGTTGCTCCGCAACGGGAGAGGCCACAACAGTGAGAGGCCCGCGTACTGCAACAAAACAAAGCAAAACAAAGGTGGAGCAAGCCGACAGCAGGTCCTGGGTCCCTTGTCAGCTGCAGTCTTCAAGCAGGTCTGGGCAGCGACATTAAGGAGAGGTTATGAGGGGGGTCCCAGGTTCAGCTGGGGACGCAGATAAGATTCTGAAGAGAGACTCTGATTTCCACTGCCAAGGCCCCCATGAGTCTTACCTGGGCTAGCACAACAGCCTCCGTGAAGGTTAAATTTTTGTGTGCATTTGACTGGGCTAAGGGATGCCCAGCTACCTGGTAAAACATTTCTGGGTGTGTCTGTGTGGCTGTTTCTGGAAGAGATCAGCATTTACATTTGTAGACTGAGTATAGAAGATCTCCTTCACCAAGGTGGGTGACACCATCTGGTCCATTGAGGCCCAGAACAGAGCAAAAAGGCAGAGGAAGGGAAATTCTCTCTCTGCTTGCCTGGGACACACATCTTCTGCTCTCAGACATTGGCATTCTTAGCTCTCAGGTTTTTGGACTTGGACTAAATTATACCATTCACTTTCCTGGCTCTAGAGCTTGCAAATGGCACATCTTGAGACTTCTCAACCTCCATGTGAGCCAAATCCTATAATAAATCTCATTTATATATTATGTAGTGTATATTAATATATTCTATATTACTGCATTCTAACTGGTTTCACTTTCACAGCTATCCGCGTGCTAATGCCAGTTACTTCTCCTCCCCTCTCCCTGTCTCTGTCTCTCTGTCTCTGTCTCTCTGTCTCTGTCTCTCTCTCTCTCTCTGTCTCTCTCTCTCTCACACACACACACACACACACACACACACACACACACACACACACACACACGGTAATTTCACTTTCCTACATAAAAACCTCCAAAGCTTCCCACTGTGCATAGCAGTTGTTCTTAAATTCTGTTCTGGCATAATTCCATGGTTTCCTGTGGAGTAGAAGGGTGGAGGTAGGGAGACTCAGCCAAAAGGGTGCTGAAAACCCTCTCCTGCTTGACAGCAAAAGTAGCCTCACTTCTTACCTTTGCCCCCAAATTCCCCTGGGGTCCCTATCTCTATGTTTTTGGGCAGGCTGGAGGTGGTGGGGATCCTGTCAATCACTTTCTGATTTTTGTGAAATATTCTTCTCTTTAAAGGTTCAACTCATTTATTGTCTCCTTGGTGAAGTCTCCTATTAGCCTTCCACTTCTTTGGCACTTATCATAGACTTAGCACCTACTACTTAGATATCTATGCCACTAAACCATGACTCCATGTCTTCAATGCCTTTCACACCTGCTGACACACACTGGGTGCTTAGTAAATGCTTATTAAAATAAAGTGATGGTGATACCCAAAGAAGAGTGATGCTTACCAAACAAAGGTTGTAAGAAAATCTCAGATCAAGTCTTCAGCAGCAAGATAAAATAGTAACATAAAATGAAAATGCATGCCCAGAGCCTACAGTCCAACTCAATGTTTTGCTTTAAATGTTGACGGTCTTGAACTTTGTGCCTGAGATTCATGACTGACCCTATAGGAGGGGAGAGAAGATGAGCAGGACTTGAGGTATAGTTAGGGACGGGGCAGCTTTCCAGAGCCTACAGAGCTGCCCTATTCATGCTTGTCAATTAATCTAAATCATACATCGCCCCCAGCTCTGTATAGATTCAAGGAAGCAAGAAAATAATAGTCTGATGAGTAAAGGGAGAAGGCCAGAGAAATGCTCAAAGATTCCAACCTGAGCCTTTTCTAATTTAATGAGATCAGACATGGTGTCCAAGCGTTGTCATGACTGGGAACAAAGGAGTTTGCACCAGGTGTCACCAGGTGGAAATACCCACAGGGTAGAAGAAGAAAATGATGACAGTTCTGCCAACTTTCCTAGGAGAAAACTGGACCCCTTGAGCTATACTTACTCTTGTGGAATGTGCACTTGTTGTAAGTATATATGTATATTAGATTATGAAAGCTGTGAGATTACCCAGCAAAGATTAATTTCACTTCATCTCAGGAAGAATGTTTCCATTGTGAAATTCTGACAGGCAACAAAGGAATTGTGACAGTGTGTGTGTTTCTAGAGTCCAAGGAGAAAGTTTCAGCTGCATCTTCTGAAAACTGCTCTTTCATATCTGAATTTCTAGCAACCAGTATTTTTATGTTATAGCACCAAGGTTTCTAAGAGTCATTCATACCAGGAACTTTAATTTACGAAGGCCAAGTCTGAAGCAACTTGAAAGAGCTCACCTTCTCCTACAGTGTTCCAAAGATGAGAAAAATGAAGGGAGCTTTGATTCATTAAAGGCTGTGGTCACCAGATTCCAAGATAGCCCCGCCTGATCTTCACCTCTCGGTATTCACACCTCTGAGTAGTTTCCTATTATTATTCATTGTAAAGAGTATGCTATGTATCTGTTATATCAGTAAAATTTATAAGAAATGATGTATGTATATGTATGCATAAATTTCCTGCCCCTCCACCCCCAGAGCACTGGTCATTAAACATTTACCAGGATACTACAGAATAAAGGAGTAAATATGCAGCCTTATGTCAGGCTAATAATTTGAGACTATTCTTCAGGCGATGGGAGCCATCAGGGGGGTTTGAGGAGACGCATGACATGATTCGATTTGCATTTCAGGAATTTCATTCTGGCAGGGCTGTGAAGGATAGATTGGGGATGGGGGGAGATGAGAGGAAGAGATCGCTTAGAGAGTCTATTCAAATTCAAAAGCGCTGTGTAACACAGGGAACTCTTCTCAATTCTCTGTAATGGCCTATGTGGGAAAAGAATCTAAAAAAGAGTGGATATATGTATATGTATCACTGTTTCACTTTGCTGTACGGCAGAAACTAACAACTTTTTAAATCAACTATACTCCAATAAGAATTAAAAAAATATATATATATATAACTTTTGAAAATTCTATAGCACAACAGAATTTAAAGAATCTTTCATTCATTAAAAAAATATACTCTGTGTTCAAGCTGATATTTATAATCATGGATTAAATCCTGGCTCCTTAAAAAAGCATAAATAAAATTATTATTGCATAAAAAATATATAGTTGTAAAAAAAAAACCCAATTCAGAAGCAGTTAATAATATCCTTCGGCCAAATGCTAGACATTATGCTAAGCAACTTCTTATGCTGTTTCTTGTGCTCCTTATAGCTGCCCTATTGAGGTAGACCTTAACACAACAGAGGCAGTGGGGCTAGACAAAAAGGTAGAGACTTAAGAAGGAAATAGAATAAGTAGGGCTGCTGACGCTAGCACAGATGTGGACGTACAGGGTTGTCTGGCAACCAGTCCTTCTAGTGAACGGCATCTCTGGTGTCCTCTGAAGAATTACCTCTCCCATCCATCGTACATACGAGCCCTTCCTTGCTACCAAAGCGTAACCGCGTCACCCGAACCGGGCCCTTGGGCCTCTCTCTCCTTGCATAAAAATTCAAGGATGGGAGAAGGATGAGAAAATCAGTAGAGGACATTTATTTCAGAAGTAGTGTTTAGTGTAGCTGGCTAAATGGTTAGTTCTGCCTGTACCTAGAGCCCACTGGTTTCCGTCCTATTTCTGAAGCTAAATTCTGGCCTCCAAACAAATTCTTTTTTCACTTAAGTTTTCCAGAATTGGCATCTATTGTTCACAACCAAAAAACTCTCACCGATACAATGACTGATGAGAAGAGAGAATATAGGACTGAGCGATGTTTAAGGAGAATAGTTGTAATTTTGAAATGCCACTGACACAAGTGACCATAATTTGTTCTATGGGTCTTTTTTTCTCTGGAGAACTATCTCCATTTTAACACATGTGTACGGTGAGTTTCCTGAGCTCACATAAAAGGGAACCTCGGCTCCTTTATTTCTCTCACTTTCCCGACCAGCTTCACTGAGGTGCATATTAATGATGGTGTGGCAGACCCCTGCCCACGAGGCTCCGGAGCATGAAAGACACACCTATGTGTGTGTGATCTGTGCTATCAAAGGCCACGGGAACATCAGTGAGAAGGAAAATTGACACAGCGACAAGAATCCACCCCTCATCAAACAGAAGGTCTTGACAAATCCTCATTAGAGAGGGCTCTGTGCTTTGGCCTGATTGGAATGTTCAGTCTGCAAGGATCCCAAAGCAAAGGTCAAAGTGGCCTCGCAATCGAGTCTTTTAGCTTCCCTTTCTGTGGAGGGGATGAAGGGAGACCTTAACATCAGCCAGGATCAGACCCTGGGCTAGCAGCAGTGCTTAATCAACTGCCCTAGGTCCCAGGCAGGAAAATTCTGCCTGCTGCTGAAGAGGTATTAATGACGGAGACCATAAAAGGCAGTGACCTCATATCTCTCAACTTTTCTGTCCAACTTTTTTGTTTTTTTTTGCGGTACGCGGGCCTCTCACTGCTGTGGCCTCTCCCGTTGCGTAGCACAGGCTCCGGACGCGCAGGCTCAGCGACCATGGCTCACGGGCCCAGCCGCTCCGCGGCACGTGGGATCTACCCGAACCGGGGCACAAACCCGTGTCCCCTGCATCGGCAGGCGGACTCTCAACTACTGCGCCACCAGGGAAGCCCTGTCCAACCTCTTTTTGGCCACAGAACAAGAAGGCAGGTTGCCAGGCTGGTCACATCTGGCTGTGTCTATAACAAAGATCAAAGTGACAGACCTGTGAGTATGAGAGAGGCCCACTTGTCAGTTTCCACCTCCGCAGCCCACCGCCTGGCACCTGGAGGATGCTCAGAAAAGTGCATGTGGGTAAAAGGATGAGCAGTAGAAGAAGGAATGGACCATCCAGAAGCTGGGAGAAAGGTCTTCTCTTTCTCATCATTGCCTTTGGTCCAGAGGAAGAATTTCCACCTGTTCCACTCCTGCCTCCTCATTCCCAGCCTCCTGAATAAGGTACAACAGGTTCTAGTGAATAAGGTACAGGTGCTTATTGAGGCAGGTCTGGGACTCTGCTGACAATACTTCCCATCATTTATCCTGGGGACCACTTGAAAAATAAGTATAGGTAGAGCTCCAGCCTGGAACTGCTGCTACTTTAGATATCCCAGCTTTGCCTATAACAGTAGCTCCTTCAGGCATCAGTCTCTTCATCTGTTAAAAGAAAGGATGAACCAAATAATTCTAGGGGTCCTGCTCAACAATAACCTTCCCTGTGTTGGGCTGAACAGATCTGTGTCTGTCACTGTCACCCTGTATGACAGAAGGGGTCTTTACTTAATACACAGATTCCCTAAACAGTGTAGAATGCTTTCCCTTCTTGACACCATCTTTCATGTCATTATTATTATACCCTTTCTCTGACATTATCAATGTCCAGAAAGTAAAAGCTCGATGCCAGGGATAATACAGCAAAGGTACCCGCCACAAAAAGCCCAAGTCATGGTCCTCTACTAACAGCCAACACAGCCACCACGGCTGGGGGATGCAATCTCCCAGTTAAACCATTTCCTGGAGTAAAAACCCACATTTCTTGACAGAGCCAACCATTCAAAGCTGCCCTCTCTGCCCTTTCAAATTTAATTTGTTTCAAATCTTGTAGGAGCCACAGAATTATTTCAGGATTGGAGTCAAGTGAAAACAGGTGTGTTGCTCTTTTATCCCTTCTCCTCCTCTTCAAAGGGGATTGATTAGGCGCCAGATTAATCAGACTGGCCAATGAGGATGGAGGAACCTCTTTGCTCTCCTGGGCACCAGCCACCAGGATGCTGACCCATATTCCTGGAGGCCCCAGTATAGGACCCCTGGCCCAACTGACCTTCTCATGCCCCATCCAAGGGCCCAGGCAGTGGTAGTACCTGGCTATGGCATCGTCCATCCTGTGTCAATAGCCTTCTTTGCTTTTGTGCAGGTCGGTCTGGCCTTGAAAGCCAAGGCCTGGTGGTCCTGCCTTCCAAGATAAACCAGAGTTCTGTTTTTGGCTATCTCAGCATTTGCTTTGGCAGTTCAATTGAGGCTGACCTTCCTGATGTGTCAATATTTAGGGGGCTAAGCATGGAAAACATTCACAATGTTTAAAATGGTATAGAAAAGTCTTATTCAAATAGGAAAATTGGAGTTCAGCAAAAAGTCATACTAATGGTAAAAATGATTCTAGCTGTGCAGTCCTGGGAAGGGGAGCTGTTAGCACTCAGAGACACTACTGATGGAGATTTTTTCTTTTTTTGCTGCAGTTCTTGCTGTGGAGGGCTGCAGGGCTCAGGCTGGGCTGTGTTCTCTCATCTGTCTATACAACCTCCTTGATTTTCATACTTCTTCTCATGGCTTTAAATACCATCCTGATGCTGACGCTCCCAAGCTTAAATCTCCATCCCATACATCTCTCTTTAACCTAAGTCTTGTATATCAGTGATTGACTTGATATCTATTAACATCCAAAATATACAAATCCACTCCATCCTAAGCCTTACTCTTCCCTCAGTCTTCCCTATGGAAGCATCGTCCCATCCTTTGCTCAGGCCACAAACCTTGGCATCATCCCTGCGTCCTCTCTTTCCACATCCCCACATCCAATCTGTCAGCCTATATCATCTGTCCTGCCTTCAAAATGTTTCCCAGGTTCAACCTTTTATTCTTACCACTTATATCACTACCATCCTGGCACAAGCTACCACAGTTCTCTGCCTAAAAATTGCAGTAGGTTCCTAGCTGGTCACCCTGCTCCCACTTTACCCCTTCCACCCCTACCCTGGTTGCACAGAGAAATGAAAAGGATTCTTTTAAGATATAAATTAGGTTATAACACCATCTGCTCAATGCCCTCCAATGGCTTCCCATCTCACTCACAGTAAAAACCAAAGATTGCACGATGGCCTTAAAGACCCCCCAAAGGCACCCCTTTCCCACCATTTAGCTTCTAACCTCATCATCTACCTCTCTTCACCTTGCACCCTTTGTTCCAGCCATATTGCTTTCCTAGATGGTCCTCAGACTCTCTGTGTATGCTCCCGCCTCAGCGAATCTGCTCTACCTGTTCCCTCTGTGTGGAATGCTCTTCGGACAGGTGTCTGTGTCTAGTTTTCTCCCTCATTTTCTTTTCTTTTTTTTTTTTTTTTTTTTTTTGCGGTACGCGGGCCTCTCACTGTTGTGGCCTCTCCCGTTGCAGAGCAACAGGCTCCGGACGCGCAGGCTCAACGGCCATGGCTCACGGGCCCAGCCGCTCTGCGGCATGTGGGATCTTCCCGGACCGGGGCACGAACCCGTGTCCCCTGCATCGGCAGGCGGACTCAACCACTGTGCCACTAGGGAAGCCCTCTCCCTCATTTTCAAGTGTCACCTTAACAGAGGTGAGAATAAGCTCCAGGTGAAATTTCATTTTGTTCACTGCTGTATCCCTAGAACTTAGACTGATGTCTCTTACATGGGATCTGAATACATCACTTCTTAGATAATCAACACTCAGCACCCTTTAAGTCTTCTGGCACTCTCAGCTTTCCTTTGCACGATTATGCCAGTTTTTAGGGTGGAGCATGAGACTCAGACCTGACCAATGATGTCATTTCATATCACTCCCTCCACCCTCCCCCCAAAAAACACACCAAATGGATTGGATCAAGGATGATCATGTGACTCAGTCAGAGCAGATGAAATGCAATGAAATTTCTCTGGCTTGTGGGAAAACAACACTATTGCTCTTTGCCATTAAACTGGAAGCTAACAAAACATAGAAGAGACCAGACCTGCTACAGCCATTTGGTCACTGTGAGGAGAGTCTGTGAAGCCTTTGAGATGTACGGGTGGGAGGCAGCCACCCATCTTGAGGACAATGATTCTACTGACTGTGACCTACTTGTCGCACATAGAGAGGCTTTCTTCTTTGCCCCTGTCCTCTTGCTGAGCCTTTCCATTTCCACCATCTAGAAGTGTGAAGGTGTTCCTATCTGGAATAGGGACAGCAGACAGGTTGCATGTCATATCCAACTCCACTTGACATGTGGTGGTAAATGGGAGCTTAATTTGGAGAAAGATACAGAAGCTGTAAACAGCTCAGTGGGAAAATGTGCCCTGATTGACTAGTAATGTCTGTTATGAGCACAAGAGTGGGGAATGGTGTATGTTAGTGTAGAATTTCTCTGAAAATAAAACTTGAAAATGACACAAAGCAGGGATATGCTTTCATGGGTAAAGCATGAAAACAGAGCTAATTTCAGGAACAAAATCCTTATTCAATATGTATATGATGAGGGAACACAGAAAATAAAAAGTGTAATTAGACTGAGGGGAAATTCAGGGATGGTGTCTGGCAGGTGAAACAGGAATGGAAGCCAGAAGTACAAACGACTTGCAGACTAGTTTATCTGGAGCAGAGGGGACATGTCAAGGAGAAATGTGAGATAAGGCTGGCCGTGTTCCACCAGGGACAGCATAATTGACGAGGGCCTTGAATGCTAGGCTGAAGTGGGGGGGGATTGGATGCAGGCAGCAGTAGGGAGGCTCTGTAGGGTCTTGGGCAGGTGAGGTTGTAATAAGATTGATGTTTGAGGCAGATTATTCTGTCAGTTGAATCCAGGATGAATTGAAGCCGTGGGAATTGGCGGTGGGGAGGCTGGTTAGCATCCTGCTGTAGTGAGTCAAGGAAATGCGTTCTGGAAAATGTCTTAAGCAGACCTGTCATGAGTATGACCACAGGCTCCTTAGCTGTGTCCAAACCTGTGTCGTGGATATATTTAGAGAAGTTTCAGAACCTCCTTAGAGCCATCAAAGGAAACGACCTGAGCGATTGTGGAGGGTCCTTCAATTCGGTTTACTTGGCAGTGGCCAGGGCAAGGAGCGAGGCAAGTCTGGAGCAGCTGTTAAAGATTCTGGTGTGGAAGGAATTTGGTGCATTTTTTAATTGTGGCACACAGAGTTGGCTCAATGAGATCTCCTGAAGTTTCCACTGAATCATGTAAAGGGAAGATTTGTTAATTATGCAGTTTAACTCATGTAAACGTAGGATGTATACTTAGGTCAGCCACGGTAAGGGCATGGAGTCAAATTCAATGTCGGCACGGTCCAAGCTGGTAAAATAACAAAGCAAAGCATGGTGGAGACTGTGGATTTACTGTGGAGAGAGGGAGGCCATATTCCAGAAAAGCAGCAGTTACGTATGTAGCTTTTACTGACTGTTTCCATCCCTAAATGTGGGCTAACCACTTCAAAATTTTAAAGAGAAGTCCTCTGTCTAGAGTTGTATGTAAAATTTCCAAATGTTTAAATGGTCATGTCTAATTTATTTTTCAAAATTAGTTGAATCCGGGCTTCCCTGGTGGCGCAGTGGTTGAGAGTCCGCCTGCCGATGCAGGGGACACGGGTTCGTGCCCTGGTCCGGGAAGATCCCACATGCCGCGGAGCGGCTGGGCCTGTGAGCCGTGGCCGCTGAGCCTGCGCGTCCGGAGCCTGCGCATCCGGAGCCTGTGCTCTGCAACGGGAGAGGCCACAACCCTGAGAGGCCTGCATACTGCAAAAAAAAAAAAAAAAATTAGTTGAATCCTCCATTCAGATCCCTCAACTCAGAAACTGCACACGTGGGTTTAGTGCCTAATATTGGGTCTAGCCCTTGATTCAAGGGAAGCAGAAGATGAGATCTGAAACAGACAGACTAGGATAAAACCTGGCCTTTCCCTCCGTAATCATGAGCAGGAGATCCAACAGCAAGCAGCTGCCATTTCATTACCTGATGAAACGGAGATAATAAGGATAGCACATTAATTTAGCACTTACTCAATGCCAGGCACTGTTTTAATGGCTGTACTTGTATTATTTACATTATTTCATTCTCACAATAATCCAGTGGGGTAGTTGCTATTATTTTCTTCATTTTTTCAGGTGAGAAGACTGAGACACAGAAAGTGTAAGTAATATTTCCCTGGACCATGATAATAATAGATGTGAAGCAGTTGTGATGTTTGCAAAGCACATTTATATATATCAGTTATTTTTCACCCTTTTTCCTAGTTTTATTGAGATAGAAGTGACACATTGTGTTAATTTATCTTTGCAAAATGATTTGATATGTGTATATATTAGAAAATTGTTACCACAGTAAGTTTAGTTAACATCCATCACCTCACAGTTACAATTTTTTTTCTTGTAATGAGAACTTTTAAGATCTGCTACACTCTTCACAACTTTCAAATATACAAAATGATGTTCTTAATTATGGTCTCCGTGCTGTACATTACATCCCCAGAACTTATTTGTCTTATAATTGGAAGTTTGTACCTTTGGCCACCTTCATCCGTTATTATTGATATGTTTATTAGTAGTACGATGGAGAGAAAAAGTGGCCTTTAAAAATCACAACTACTGGCAGTGGCTTCCACTCCTAAGGGTGTGGCATGCTTCCCTTCTTGAAAGGGCTCTTTATTTAGGAAGATGCTGGGAAGTCTTAGGGTCTAAATGCTGAAGCTTCTGAGGATTGACTTGAAAGATGCACCCAGGCAAAGAGTGATGCTGAACTGTTCTGCAAAATAGTGGGAAGGTCCAGAGGAGGCTGAGTGGAGGGAATTAGGGGCCAGGAAGAAGGAAGGAGGAGGACGGAGAGAGGAGGACACAGAAGAAGAGGAGCTCAAGCCCCCTGGTCAGAGATGGGAAGACTGAGGAGACAGCCAGTGAGCTTGCTCTCAGCAGGACAGGTGGGGGACCTGCAATCCCTGGAAAATCAGACCAGAAACACGTTCACCTCTGTGACTGCTGAGACTTGAATCAAACACTTGTACTTGCAAAAGCTGCTTCAGGGAAGCAGAGGGAAATGGGCTGTGTCCCTTTGGGTAGGTAAGGAGCAGGGAGAGTAATAACTAACACTTACAAGTGCTTTCTGCTCATTTAATGCCAACAAGAACCTCTGAGGAGGTGTTCTATTGGCCCATTTTTACAGATGGGAAAACTGAGGCAGAGTGGATAAGTGGATTGCCCAAAGTTACCCAGCTACAAGTGACTCCAGAGTCTATGATCTTAACCTCTATATTATCCTGAAAGAAGAGGCCAACAGCAGGAGAGGAGATACTTGTGAAATGAGGATTAAAAAGCAAGGAGACAGCAAGAGTAAAAGTGGATAAGAGACATGTAACCTCCCCTGAGAATCTCCAGGGACATTGGGAGGATCAGGAAGTGGGTCACTTCTTACTGGTTTTCCACTGATCTGTGAGGTGGGGGCTTGAACCATTTTAATAAAAACATTAAAACAAAGTGACCCAGCTTGGGCTCATCTTTGGGTGACACCCTCTTTATTTTCAAGACTCAAAATACACAAGTGACTAAAGTTCATCATTCTAAGTCAGTTCAGATGTAAACCTGTCCTTGACCATTTGCCCTGTGCTGATGGGTCATTAATATATCCAGGTAACGCACTCAAGTAGTGATAACTGCTTCCCCAAGTGTGAGGAGAAGGTACTAACACCACAGACACCTCCTACACATCAGAGGAGACTTAGTTTAGAGGATGCTCTGAATGCGGAGGGGAAGAGATCATGTTGTTAAGCAGAGGCCTAGCAATTGCTTTCAAAGACACAACTAATACCTAGATCTCAAAGGAGAAAATAGTGGAGCCATCATTAGGGAGGCTTTGATTTTATCTGGTCATGGGGGAAAAGAGAGACAAAACTATTACATTGTTTTGAACTTTGTTAATTTGTGTAAAACATACGACTTACGTTCTTAAGGAAACGAAGATCTGCATGATGGACACTTCTTTTCCTTATTGATTTGCTAAGCATGGGGCATTGCAATTACCTTTAAGAAACGATTTAACTTACAATGGAAAAAAATCTTGGAATGAAAATGCTATCCATCAAAGGTAAAATAGTTGAGGCTTGTCACGGAGGAAAAGGAGACAGGCACGATCAAAATGCAAAGCATTTAATCCTTAAAGAGATCAGGGATCCCAGGATGTGTCATCTCTAACATTCTTCCCTTTTTTTTGCTAATAATCCACCAAGCAAGTGTCAAAAGCTTATATTTTACTGATGACCCCTTATCAAGGTTACTGGCATAGAAACTGTCCTTTTTTCTCTCCTGCTTCTGCTTTTTTTTTTTTTTCTCAGATATGACAGTGGAAAGTGGAGGGGAAAGAACGCTCACCCATGAATGATGACTTCCTTGTAATATCCCCACGCCGAGCATCAAGAATTACTTTCCAAATCCCTTTTTCTTTTATCAGGAGTGCATTGCTTTTGCACTTAGCATACACTTTGCATCCACATTTTCTTTCTTGGAAATTATACACGTGAAGCAACTACAAGGGGCGACTGTCCTGAGTGACTGGCATATGTAGGGAGTATTTACAGAGAATCACATCATGTGACCTCAAAAAAGACGAGCTTCTTTTAGGTGGTATTTTGTTAGACTGATTGTGAGGGACTAAACTCCAGGCAGAAGGGAGGCAAGGTACTCAAAGTGAGAAAAAGGCACTTCTGGAAGCTCAGAATTAACAAAGAAGTCTTTTTGAGTATTAAGAAACAAAAACAATGGATCCAGAGCCATGGAATGGTGCCCAGTGGCCCCAAATGCTCATTTGCTTTTAAGGTTGTTTGGGCTTTAATTAGTGAAGCCTTGCCCAGAGGGATTAAAAATCTTGAACTTTGAGAAAGAACAATTTTGCAGGCCAAATGGGAGGAAGGCTGAGTGGATACAAATGGCAGTGCAGAGCTCTCAGCTTGTTTAGCCAAGGATTAGAACTCTAAACTCTAAGGCGGGGCGGTAGTTTTATTTAAAAGAAAACTTCAGACCACTCCCTTCTGCTTTAGGCACGAGATCGAAGTTACCATGAAGAAACTTATAGAAATGATGTTTCTCTTTGTGTCGTTTTAATCCTTTTGCATTTATCAAGAATCAATAGCACACTTTTCCCCCACGCTCGGTGTCCCGAAGCATATTGAATGTCATATAATTCTTCCAAAGCTCTAGCTATTGGTATTTTATGTGTCTGAACCCTCTGCATAAAATGTCCCTCTCTGCTTCTACCTGGTAATCTCCTGTGTCCCCTCATATCCTTTTCTCTCTGAAATGTCTCTGAATTTTGTGTCACTTACTTAAATCTACCTCTGTGGTTACACTTATCACATTGTGTTGCAATTATTTGATAACAAAAGAATGCATGTAGCATATATGTACATTTTTAATAATAATAACTTAAAAAACACATATGTACTAACCAAACAGCTTAAGAAAGAGAATATTGCCGGTAACTTAAAACTTCTTTCATGACTCACCCATCCCTCTGCCAACTTACACTGCAGAGGTAATTACTAAAGAAATTTTATATTTGTCCTAACTTTGCTTTTCTTTCTAATTTTATCACATATGTATATATCCTTAAACAACATATTGTTGAGCATTGCCTGTTCTGAAACTAATATAAGGAGAATTATATATGTTTTTAGGATCCATCAAGTTTGATGAATGAATCTTGCATTCTTAATGGGGTGAAAATTGGTTCTTGGAATACAGAAAACTCTTACTCTTTTAATGCATAAAGTATTTATATACATAGAGTATATAAATATAGTTTGTCTGTGGTATTAAAATGTTATGGGGCTATTAGGAAAAAAAGTCTAAAAATACTTCTTAGGGGTGTGATAATGAAAAAACATTGAGAAACAGTCTGTGAGTCATATATTTTCATTGCTGTTAGTATTACATTAGATGATTAGACCACAATTTATCTATCTATTTTAATGTTGATGGATATATATGGGTTGTTTCCATTTTTAAAAATTAAGTGTTGTGCCCACAAATTTGATAGCCTAGATTAAATGGCCCGATTCCTTAAAAGACACAATCTGCTAAAACTCACACAAGATGAAATAGACAATCTGAATAGGCCTATATCTATTAAATAAATTGAATCAATTATTAATAATCTTTCAAAACAGAAGACACCAGGCCCAGATGGGTTCACTGATGAATTATACCAACCATTCAAGGAAGAAATGATACCAATTATCTATAATCTCTTCCAGAAGATAGAAGCAGGGAGAATACTTCCTAACTTATTCTATGAGGGCAGCACTACCAGCATTTGGTAATTCTCAACAAAATTAAAAAGTCAGATCCAACAATGTGTAAAAGAAGCACACACCACAGCCAAGTGTGATTTATCCCAGCTATGTAAGACTGGTTGAACATCAGAAAATCAATTAACGCAATTCATGACATCAACAGACTAAAGAAGAAAAAAATCACATGATCATACCAATTGATAAAGAAAAAGCATTGGACAAAACCCCACATGCATTCATGAAAAATAGTTTCAGCAAACTAGAAATAGAGGGGGAACTGCCTCAACTTTTGTAGCCATAAAGAACATCTATAAAAAACCTGCCGCTAAAATTTTCTTAATGATGAGAAACTTGAAGATTTCCCACTAAGATCAGAAACAAAGCAAGGATCTCTCTTCTCACCACCGCTTTTCAACTACATACTGGAAGTACTAGCTAATGCAATAAGGTAAAGGATGAGTATTCAAAATGTACAAGAACTCTTAAAACTCAACAATGAGATACTACTACACACCTATTAGAATGGCCAAAATCCAGAACACTGGTAACACCAAAGGCTGGAGAGGATGTGGGACAACAGGTCCTCTGCTACGCTGCTTATGGAAATACCAAACGATGTGGTCATCTTGAAAGACAGTTTGGCAGTTTATTACAAAACTAAAGGTACTCTTACTATACGCCCCAGCAATCACCAATCACTTGGTATTTATCCAAATAAGTTGAAACTTATGTCCAAACAAACCAGCCCACAGATGTTTATATCAACCTTATTCATAATTGTCAAAACTTGGAATCAACCAAGATATGCTTCAGTAGGTGAATAGATAAATAAACTGTGATACATTCGTGGAATATTATTCAAGACTGAAAGGATATTATGAGAATATTATGCCATGAAAAGACATGGAGAAACTTAAATGCATATTACTAAGTGAAATAAGTCAATCTAAAGAAGTTATATTCTATATGATTCAACCTATATGGCATTTTGGAAAAAGCAAAACTATGTAAACAGTAGAAAGATCAGTGGTTGCTAGGGGAGGGATGGATAATTAGGCAGAGCACAGGGGAATTTTAGGGCAGAGAAAATATTCCATGTAATACTACAGTGGTGGATACAAGACATTGTACATGGGTCCAAACCCAGAGGATGTACACCAAAAGTGAGTCCTACTGTAAGCAATGGACTTTGGGTGATAATGATGTGTTAATGTAAGTTCATGGATTGAAACAAATGTTGCAGGATGTTGATAGCTGGGGAGGTTGTGCGTGTGTCTGTATGTGGGCAAAGAGCATATGGGACCTCTACACCTTCCACTCAGTTTTGTTGTGAACCTCAAACTACTCTCAAAAGTAAAGTCTATTAAAGAACAACAACAGTTGTTTAGGAAAATTTAGGAAAAGCCTAGAAAATGAATTGATTTGTTGTATGGTACTTGCATGTCCACGTTTATTAAGCAATGCCAAGTTATTCACCAAAATAATTGTCTCATTGTACACTGCCAGCAGCTGTGTGTGAGTTCCCATCGCTCTACATCCTCATCCTTCTGTCATATGTTAAAAGTTTCCCATTCTTCTGGATGTCATATGGCAATTTATTGTGGATTTAATTCACCATTAGTTGACTATTAATAAAATGGAGCATCTTTTCATATGTTTATGCAAATGCAAGTTCCTCATCTGTAAAAAGTTTATTTCTTTTGCCTATTTTTAGTTGAGTAGTTTGTCTTAATGGTTGGGAGGGATTCTTTATGTTCTGAATACTAGTCTTCTATGGCTAATACCTGCTACAAATGCCATTTCCAACATGTGTTTGTTTTTTCACTGTATGGTATGGTTTTTTTTTTGTTTTGTTTTGTTTTCAGTACGCAGGCCTCTCACTGTTGTGGCCTCTCCCGTTGCAGAGCACAGGCTCCAGACGTGCAGGCTCAGTGGCCATGGCTCACGGGCCCAGCTGCTCAGCGGCATGTGGGATCCTCCTGGACCGGGGCACGAACCCATGTCCCCTGCATCGGCAGGCAGACTCTCAACCACTGCGCCACCAGGGAAGCCCTGTATGGTATGTTTTGATGAACAGAATTTCTTAATTTTAATGTAATTGAATTTGTCAATCTTTTCCTTTATTTTTAATATCTGCTCTTATTTTTTTAACATTTTTCCTCTACTTTCTTGGTTTTTTTCCTGTTCTAATTCAAAGGTTTTAATTTTCAGCCTTCCTTCTTTTCTTATATAGACATTTATAAGGTATTAAATTTCCCTCTATGTACTATTTTACTTTTCCCTTATTTTTCAGTTATAAGTATTTTTTAATTCCCATTGTAATTTCTTTTGCCCATGTGCATTCCCCAATGCATAAGATTATTTTAATTATCTGTTTGTTATTTATTTCTAGTGTATTGTGTTATTGTTAGGAATGTGGTCTGTATGATACTCTTTGAAATTTGCTAAGCCCTCCGTTATGGCCTAAAATGTAATCTGGGCCCCATGTGTGCTTGGGAAAAAAAATGTATGTTCTCTAGTTATTGGTGTGGTGTTCCATAATGTCTGCTAGATCAAATTTCTTAATTGTATTGTACAAATCTTCCATATTTTATTCCTTGACCGTGTGAGCTATCAATTACTGAGAGAGATGTGCTAAATATCTCCTAGTCTGATGGTGATTTGTGCATTTCTCTTTTCCGTTTTGTTGATATTTACTACATACATTTGATAGGTTATTAGGTGCATACAATTTAGAATTATGTTATATTCCCATCTCACTGTTGCTTTTTGCCTTAAAGTCTATTCTGTATAATGTTAATATAATGACACCATCTTTCTTTTTGCCAGTATTTGCCTGGAGTATCAGAATTTAGTTCAGGAAATGGGTTATAAACATAGTAGAAAATCTGAAAAACCCAACAGAGATGATGAGACAACTTGGAGATTAGCAACAACAAAAAACTGCTACCACACATGGGGTGGGGAAGCCAAGGGGGGATACAGTGATATCAGAGCCCAGAGCTCATGGCCACTGAGCAGAAGTGGAACCGCGGTGACCAAGACGGTGCTGTAGCAGCAGAGGAGAGCTCCCCCAGAGCTGGAGGCTGTCTTAAGGAGAGAGTAGGGAAGAAGCCCCTGGCCACTGACTTTCACTGTCAGTCCAGACTCAGCTTCTCGTTGACCAAATACAGACAGAAGCCAGCCAGCCTTGGGAAAGCAGTTACTGGGCATCAGTATCACTTTGATTTGACCAGTGGGAGCACCTCTACACTGGCTTCTGTGTCTTCTTGACATGCTCCGAGTGTTCTTTGAGCACTGCCTTGCTTTATGACACAAAAAATATTCCAGGCTCATCTCGTTCTTTCCCTGCTGCCCTCCAGGGAGATCTTCCTCAGCCTGCTCTGGCGCCGACACCTTATGCAGGGCGCCCATCCTGAGAAGAGCTCTCCTTACCCGCTTGGACCCGGTATCTCTTGCTTCCCCAGAGCACGAGAGTGAGGCCATGAGTCTGAGGGAAACAGCTTGGGACCTTTTCAAACTTCATCCCAACCTTCGAGGTCTGGCTCCTGTGAACTGAGTAGGTGGATTCTGTTTTTGAGTCTGATCTGATCATTTATATCTTTTAACTGGAAAGTTTAGTTCTTTTTTATTGATTTTGATCATTAATACATTTAGATTAAATTCTACCAACTTAGTACTTTCTATTTGTCCCCCCACCCCCCATTTTTTAAGTTTGTTTCTTATTTGTTTTGTTCCTTTCTTGCCTTTTCTTACATTGAACTGGTGTTTCCTCCTTTCCCTCATTCCATTTTTTTTCCCTTTCTGCTAGTTTGGATGTTAAATATTATGTTTCTGTCCTTTTAGGGATTACCCTCGAATGTTTAACACATGGTTTTGGCTTAACAAAATTTAAAAATAAAATTCTTCCTTTTCCACTTCTTTTTCCATTTTCCCTCCTCTTCTCTCTCCTTCTCTCCTCTTCACTTCCTGCTTCCTCTCTTTTCCTGCCTTTCCTTTCCCTTCCCTTCTCAAGCAATTTTGTTCTAAATGTATAAGGTGGCCCTAACAAGGTAAGTGTTCCACTGGGGTGGAGGTGGAAGAGCTCAAGGGGCTAAAGGCAGCATCTCCATGGGTGTGCAGGAGTGGCGCCATGTGCTGTGACAGCCCATGTGGGGGGAGGGGTTCCTGAAACAAGTCTTACAGCCTGCTCAGAATGAGTAGGGTAACCCCATGGAAAGGAAGTTTGTTGAGGGCTATTGGAGCTTGAGTGGGTGTGTTGGCTATACCCTCCAAAAGGAGATCTAAGCAGGGAAAAGAGGTATCCATGTAGGGGGCAGAGGTGGTGGGGGGTGGTAAAGAGGGTATTCATTTATGTAGGAAGGCAGCCTGCCGTGGTGTCAAAATCCTAGCTGTTAAAGAGGGCTTCCCACCAGGATGGGGGCTCTGCATAAGGTGTCAGAGACTGAGCCGGGGTAGGGGGGGCGTGAGGGGGGGTGGAGGGTGGAAGATCTTCTTGTAGGGGCTGCAGAAAAAGATGAACCTGGAAAGTCTTTTTGTGCCATAAAGTAAGGAAGTGTTCAGGAATGCTAGGGACATTTCAAAACAACACAGAAGTTGGCTTCAAGGGTTTCTCATTGATAAAATTGAGGATAATTTGAGCAACAAAATAAATAATAAAAATCATGGATTATCAGCCATTTAATAAAATAAGAAAGCATGGGTCCATAGGACATAAATAAATAAATGATTACATTGAAAATTTGATGAGGAATGGGTTATTTAATAATTTTATTACACCTTCCATCAGGTACTTATTAACCACCAAGGGAAACGAACACTCACTGTGGAAAAGCTTGGCAGATATCACTTTAATCCTGTGATCAGATTTAGCATCTCCAGAAAAGGACAGCCACAGGACAGAGTGCAGAGAGAGCACAGCATCCTTCTATGCTATTTCTGCCAAAGATGCATTAACTTAAATCGGATCATGAGGAACCATCAGACAATTCCAAATGAGGGATATTCTTTAAAATAACTTGTCTGTAATTTTTAAGTGTCAAGGTCATGAAAGTCAAGGGGGAAAATGATTGAATTAGACTAAAGCGACATAACCACTAAAGGCAACCCATGATTCTGAACAGAATCCTTTCACTATAAAGGATATTAGGACAGTTGGCAAGATCTGAATAGGTTTGAGGATTCGATGTTACTTTACTGATTCTGATGGGTAATTGTGGCTATGTAAGAGCATGTTCTTGTTCGTACGAATCACACACTTAATTCAGGGTTAGTGGGGTATCTGGCCTGCTACTTACTCAGGGGAAGATGTTATTTGTAGTGCCCTTACAACTCTTCTGTAAATTTGAACATAAAATTTTGTTTAAAGATAATTGATATTTTTACCCTTCCTTGAATCATTTAGAGAGAGCTTAAATCGCTAACTCCATTCATCTCCTTTTTGATTTAAATACTACTGTGCAGGTTTCTCCTTATATTTTTTTAGTCCAATGGATTAAACATTATCATTACTTTACACATCAAGGAAACTTTAGATTTTCTCAAATGGTTATATTTTCTATGCTACCAATTACTTCTGACACCACAGACCTTCCTTCTGAGATTATTTTCATTCTCTCAGAACAAAGTCCTTCAGGACCTCTTTTAGTGAGAGACCATCTGTTGGTAGCATACATATCTTTTTGTTTATCTGAAAATATTTGTACACAATCCTCATTCTTGAAATGTAGCTTTGCAGGTTATATAATTTTAGAGGGACAATGATTTTCTTTCAGCATGTTGAAGATATTATTTCTCTGTCTTCTGGTGTCTACTGTTGCTTTAAAGAAGATGTTGTCATTCTAATTGTTGTGTCTTTGTACTTAAGCTGTCTTTTCTTTCTGGATAGCTTTAAGGGTTTCACTTTGTCTTTGTTATTCTACAGTTTCATTACAAAGTCCATTGGACTTTCTGAATCTGATGATTGGTATCTTTCATAAATTTTACAAAACTGTCTCTCCCCATCTCTGTTAGCAGCTGTGGAACTCCAATAGGCATTTATCTTTCACAGTTTTCAAATTTTGCATTACTCAAAATTCCAATACTGTTTTTATTTTTAAACATATTAAATAATATCATGTTATAGTCTATGTCAGATATGTCAGATAACTCCAACAGTAGTCTTTGTAGGTCAGATTCTACAGTTTGTCATTTCTATTGACTTTCAATCATGGTGGCTTATTCACTCATATGTTTAGGCATTTTTCATCATTGACACACATTCCTTAGAACAATTTATCTATGGTAATTCTTTTGAATTCTTTGAAGTCTAGTCTTCCGAACAGTATCTCCATTGTTTCTGCCAGACCCCTGAGGGTACTGTTATCTAAGACCTTTTAAACTGCATTTCACCTTGTGGTTTTTCAGGCCCAAATCTGGTAGAGTGTGGGTTTATGGTTATAGATCCTTAGGAGAGACATTTCTCCCACTTCTACCCAGAGCCAAGATCCAGAAATGTATATACTCTTACAATATCTCTTTATTAATTATTATTTTTATTTTATTTTTCAAGTTCACATCCTGGGGGTATTATCCTACAGGGTTTCTGTTGGATTTGTATAAGAGTCAGAAGTCCTTCAAACACTTCTCCTCCCATCCTCCTCCCATTTTCCCGACCAGGAGGCCTCCCATATATAATAGGATATTACTTTGAGAAGGAAAAGGAGCCCGGTAAATACCAAGCCCAAGTTTTTCACTACTCTAGCATGGTAGGATCTGGAAATCAGACTTGATTTGATTTAAAGCAAACAAAATACTGCCCTAGGCACTAATCAAGAAAACTATGAGTTTCCTCACTTTCACCATGAGGTGGTTTCCTTTGCTTTGATCTTCTATAGCAATGCGAATCAAGGAATCTAAAGAAAACAACAACAACAACAGAATAATAAACTGGGGAGACAAGACATCTAGTATAAGAGAGCAGGTGATGACAGAGTATTTCCCCCAAAACCATCAGTAGCTATTACATGCCCTTCTGCAATTTCTCCCAAATTCCAAGTGTGTTGATGATTTATTTACACAAAGAAGACTTAAACAAAAGTTGTTGCCAAGTAGATTGTAAGTTCTTTGAGAGCAAGAAGAATACCTCCTGGTTCTAGAGAGAAAAACAAAAAATATAGGTTACTTGATTGATTGATAAAGTATATCATATAACTTTCCATTGAGAGGAGACAATATAACACAAAGAGAAAGCACACTGACTATGAGTCAGGTCTCCTGGTTTCAAATCCAAACTCAGTTAGTTGCAAGAAATATGATCTTAGGCGAACCCTATCTAAGCTCCATTTTTAATCTATAAAACAGAAAAAATAGCAATGGCTTTGCTATGAGGAGTTCCTAAGCTAATTTGGGTGAAGTGATTACTATAGAAAGGAGTATGGAGGTTCAGAGAATCTTTCAAGGAAGCAGTTGTAGAGAAGTGGGCTCTGACCAGAGCCTTGAAAAATGGTGAATATTTGGAAATATTCAGGAAAAAAACCTAAGAAACTTCTCACATAGATGCATTCAGCTTCTTGATTCCAGAGGGGCTAGTAAAGCTCCTAAAGCCACTTTGGATTTCAACTTTTATCCTAATTCATGGAAGAAACACCAAGCAGTACTTATATTCTCAGACTCTGGGTACATTGCCTGGGATCAGATCATAGCATCATAGGTCTACCTGGCTAATTGCCTATGTAAAAAATAAATACATAAATAAAGATGAAACCTCAGATTTTTTTAATCTGAAAACCAGGAGAGTACTTACTTTACAGTGTTCTTGAGAGGAGTAAATGAAACAACCAATTCAAAGGGATAATATACAGTAACTATTCAATAAATATTAACTTTAAACTTTATTAACATTATCATTTCCCCCTAATGTTTCCTTCTCAAGTCCTCACTCTCCGGAGTATTGCTACACTTGCCTGCTCTACCTTCCTCATCCCCCCTTTGCCCTAGGTGGAAGGACACATTCCCTGATTAAAGGGGGCATCCCGCAAAGACTGACTATGAAGGCAAGTCCACAATAGACGGAGAGACAATGCAGTCTTGTTCAGAGCAACCACCAACAGTGATGACAACAGCCATCAACAGGCTGGGGTCAAAGATCAGCCGTCCCTCTGTCACTCCATTCTTTTTCTGGCTCCCAATGGAGTTCACAGGAACTCAATCTCAAATCTCAAATCCAATCAAAGCCCATCCACACAAGCCCAAACTAACACACAAAATGAACAAATTCACAAGGCAAAACAAAGCTCTCAACCTTCTGAAAAGTAAGTTCACCATCCCTTTGGTGGTTGCGGAAACACGGTGCAGCCAGCAGCCAGGTGGGAGACATTGGGGGAAATTGGTGATTCAAACCTTGGAGGTGGGGACTACAGTTTAGCAGGGAAGCTAGATGGAAACCCTGGACACCCTCAGGAAATACCAGAATGACAGCGGCCATGTATCTCTAGGTAGGCATCTGAGGAAGCTTAAAACACTGTGCCAGTTGTGAGCACAGAGGGTGTTTCTGACAAAGTTCCTTTCTTGTCTCTGCCTCATGGAAAATAGGAATATCAGCTCCCTTGGAAGCCATTAGTGTAGTTGATGCCCTTCCTACACTCCTCAGGGCACATGCATGACATTTGTCCTGGATGCAGCTGGAATCCATCCTTTATGGTGCATTTTATCCCTTGATGCCATTGTCTGCTGGGAGACTGCCCGGATACTGAAAGTGTGTAAGCAATACTTTTCAATTACTGTACATACGTTCCGACACTCTGTGAGGCCTTCACCAATTTGCAGCACAATCTGTCTTGCTAGCATCCACAAAGCAGGCATCTTGGGAGTGTGGACAAAGTAATTTCTCTCTTTTGTTGCCTAGGAATCCTTTTACAGGCTCAATTCTCTAAATGAGCTATGCAGATGAGCGTGTGGGAGAAGCTTGAGTGGTCTCTACTAAAAGAGGACGGGAGTGGAAATGGAGAAATGTGGACAGGGCCCCTGTAATGAGTTTTGGCTAGCAGATACTCTGCTCCAGGGAAGGATGTGTCCATATCAGGGAAACCCAGCAATCACATCAGTATGAATGACTCTGCTGGGTGTACTCGGTACCCTGCCCCGCTTTAATGTGGTTGGTTAATTTGTCTTGGGGAATAATCACATTGCGAAAGCAACAATTGCCAAGCATTGTGCTCAATATGTTAAATATATGACTTCATTTAATGCTCGCAGTAACCATATGAGGTTGATATAGTTGTGTCTATTTTGCAGATGAGAAAATTGACACTTAGGCTTAAGGAATTTTGGTAGAAGCTGGAATTCAAACACAGGCTTGGGAGAGTCCAAATCCCATGCTTCCAACCACATTGCTAACAATCTCGGTTTCTCGAAATATAAAATCTGTCCTCTTCTCTCTGCGGCAGCTTGGAGTGGTTTTTCAGCAGCTGAGGCTGCACAAAGAGTCTTAGAAGAACAGAGGCAAAGGATTTGGTCACTTTTTATAGTTCTTTGGATAATAACGATACATAATTCTCTTGTTAAAGTTCTATAAATGTATACTGTTTCAAGACAAAGTTATTTCTCCCTGTTCTGGCCTGTCCCCTGTATCATCACCAGAGGAGTCTGGTCTAGTCATTTCTCTGCTTGGAAACCTCCCAATGCCTCCTGATTATCCCCAGGCTCATGGCCACGCTTGGGTGTCCAAAGCTGGCCACACCTTGCCTTCCCAGGCTGACTTCCTACTGCTCTAGTCGCCAGCCCTGGGGTTTCAACTCTGCTCTGTGAATCTCTAGAGCCACCAGGATTTTAGACCAGAGCAGCTCTGCTTTTAACATTTTGTGGGTCTCCATAGAGTCTCACTTCAAGAAGGATTCAGAAGTTTTACAAAGTTTGAAAAGTACTTCTCTAACCCCACTACACCCCACATCATTCACCTGGATGAATGAATCTCCGTACTGTACATCTCTGCTCAAGTTCACCCTTCTCTCGAACCGCTCTCCCTTCCAACACTGCCTTTCAATATCTTACAAGTCCTTCAGGGTTTGGCTGGGGTATCACTGTCTCCATGTCTTTGATGTACGTCCATAGCTCCGTGACTACACTACTCCTGCGGAGCTCGCCACATCAAACCTTGTGGCGCGATAGCACAGGGAGATCAGCTTGGTGCTTTGTGTCCACCTAGAGGGGTGGGATAGGGAGGGTGGGAGGGAGACGCAAGAGGGAGGGAATACGGGGATATATGTATAGCTGATTCACTTTGTTATACAGCAGAAACTAACACACCATTGAAAAGCAATTATACTCCAATAAAGATGGTTAAAAAAAAAAAATCCTTCTGGCGCGGCTATTTGTGCTCTTCTCGTCTCGTCTCTCCCACTCGACTCTGATGGTCTATCTTAAGGTTGGGCAGAAAGAGATCATGTCCATATTTCCATGACATCTGTGCATTACCTCAGCATCTACTATTTATGTTCCGATCATGCCAGGCACTTGATAAATATGTGCTGGTTTGAACTTAACTGATACTGATAATTGGGTATCACTTTCAGCAACGAGTTTGGTAACCTGATTGGTAAACACCATCTTCAGTTCTTGAAAACTTTCATGGTTTAATTATGTCCCCCTCAAAAAAGATATGTGGCAGTTCTAACCCCCAGTACCTTAGAATCTGACCTTATTTGGAGCTAGGGTCTTTACAGAGGTAACCAAGTTAAAATGAGGTCATTAGGATGAGCTGATGTCCCTGTAAGAAGGTGATATTTGGATACACACATAGAAGAAAGATGATGTGAAGACATAGGGAGAAGATGGCCCTCTACAAGCCAAGCAGAGAGACCTGGAACAGATCTTTCCTTCATAGCCCTCAGAAGGAACTTGATTTGGGACTTCTGGCATCTAGATCTGTGAGACAAATTTCTGTTGTTTAAGCAGCCCACTGTGTGGTACTTTGTTATGGCAGCCCTAGCAAACCAATATAGAAGTCAAGTGTTACAGGGACCAACAAAAGCATCCTTGCCTTTATAAGCCTTTCCAGCTCTCAGCCGTAAGGCAGTATGAGCTATTTTCACTTTCTTCCTTCAAAGGATCTTTATCCACGCATGGAGGTGCGTGTGCGTGTGCGTGTGCGTGTGCGTGTGTGTGTGTGTGTGTGTGTGTGTTTACAGATATCCTTCCGGATATTTCTTTCTTCAGCTGGAGGTCTGCTGAGGGCCAGGCACGGTGCTGATGCTGGGATACAGCCCGAACTCATTCATGGCTTTAGTTTTGTCTCTCTCCAAGTTTCCAGATTCCTTAAGCACAAGAATGGTGACTTTCACTTTTCTTGTATCCTCACTAGCGACCCTCTATGTATATGGACATAGTGCGAGTGCCAAAATAGCTGTGATTCTATACTTCCTCTGAATCCCGCTGTGCGATATCTATCCCTTCTGACCCTCATCACTTTCTAAGTCTACTTCCAGTTATGTGTACGTGCTTGTTTCATCTTTCCTTCTAAACTGTAAACTTTCTGAGGTAGAATCCATGGATGAACAATACCTAGTACTCCGTTATAAATGCATATTAAATGATGAATAGATGGGGGGGAGGGAGCAGTGGCTAGACACCTAATCTTGGACATAATAGAGAGGAAAACTTAGTCCAGAAGAAAAAAAGGGGGGTGGATCATCATTCTTTGGCTCTTGATTTAAATACATGATGTTAAGTTACGCCTGGGGCTCATTTATAATTATTTACAGCCACAATGTCACGATCTAATGGACAGAACCTAAAGATGTATGAGGGAATCTATGGAATATTCATTTTGGCTGTCACTGACTACAAAGGACTTCTAAGAAAAGCCATTCATATTAATAATAATGATTATAATAATAGGTAATGTTTATTGATCTTTTGCTCTGGGCCAGCCACTATACTAAGAGTTTATACACATCATTTAATTTAATCCTCCCCAAAACCCTGTAAGATAGATGACATCTTTAAAATATAGCTTCATGAGATGTTAAGTAAAATATTGACGGTCTCAAGACAGGAACTGGTGGAGGTAGAGTTCCAACCCAGTTGGTACAGCGCCACAGCCTAAGCTCGTGACCTCTGCTACAAAGACTCATTCGTAAAATTTCCTTGCCAGAAACAGCCACAAGCTCTAGTCCTGCTTGCAAGGTTGTCTTTTGTGACAAAAATTATGAAAAAGTTTTGTTATGCAATGTATACTGTTTTGTTTTACAGTGTATTGTTTCACGTATATCCATCTCTATCTAATTAAAGAAAGATGAGCAGAGATTTTAATGGGGACACCTCGGTGAGGGTAGAATACCAAATATTTCATGTAAAATTTGGTTTTTCATATCTACTGGTGGTCAGTGAATGCTAATTTAATTGAATGCATTCGATTTTCTTGAACAGCCAAGAGTTATTTCTGGATGGCAGCCCTTGGATGCCATTTGCCCCTCATAATGATTTAAAGCAAAAGGCCTGAATCATCGTCATAATAGAGATTGGAATCAGTCTGAGAACAGGGAAAGAAGGAATAACTCTGAACTGTGTCTTATAGAGGGGCCCTTGAAAACATTTCAAGGCTTTTAGTTTAGAAGTCAATGCATTCTTTTATTCTTGCCTAGAATTTCATTTTATTCAGCAAATATTTTGTGAGTAGCAGGCACTGTTATGCACCCCCTGGGGACACAGTGGTGAGCGATACAGTCAGGTTCTCTGTCCTCACTGAGCTTACCGTCTAGAGGGGGAGACAAGTATTAAAAAACAGACGGTTGTAGTCCTGCGTAACAGGGGCAATGATGGCAGAAATAGGGTGCAATGGGAACACGTGGGGGTAACTTACCCAGGCCTAGGAAGCCAAGGAAGACTTCATAAATTCTAGGATCTTCCAGTAAATTTTTTGAAGAACTGAAATTTTTTAGATGAAAATGAAATATTACTTCATAAAACATATGACTATTAAATTAAAGATACTTCTGTTAAGTTTGAAAGATGGCAGAAGGTCTTTAAAATGCTATCCAGGCTAGTTATCCAGGTAGGATAAAGGTCACCTCTTGGAGGGTCACATCTATAGAAGGGTCACCACCTGAGGAGGGACTGCACCAGAGCATTCTCTTCCTCCTCCAAAGGGATGTTTCCTGAGTTCAGAAATGCCGAATGCTGGAAGAGGGCCTTATTGTCTTTCTAAATCTGGCCTAAATGACAACAGGTAGCCTGTTAATTGCTTATTTAAATGCCTTTTGTGTCACATTTTCTGCTGGTGTATATAGCTTTTAATCACACATCACAGCAACTGGAGTTACCTGATCGTAGTGCCTCCATACCAACCTTTCCATCCTTGGATGCAATTTTAGAACAGCACTCCATCAGAAAGAGCAGCTGGATTCTATCAGAATGTCTCCTATCTAATACAGAAACATAGTTCCTTCACCGCGGAATCTCCCAGTTCACAAACGCTGAGTGTTTCAATGATATTACAACCATATAGCTCAGTGCAACTTAAAACGTATTTGTAAAACAGTAGAGTGGATTCGCCTCCAGGGCATAGATCCAGCTTTCTGTGTGTTGAGATGCCACCTAGTGGACTGTATTACATACAAAAAGTAAAACGAATCCTGTATGAATTGCAGCTAGCATTTTCTTCCTAAAATTTGAGGTCCGAGTGACAAATCTTCTTAGCTAGTGAAAGCTCTAAATTTAAAAATGTAACATCATATATTCAGCATAGGTTCAGCTTGAAAGGGACCAAATTTGGAATTCCCTTTAAACATTCTACCAAGGAAGATTGAAAAGGAGAGTATCAGAAAATATCTGCATCAAAGGGATTGGTTTTGAGTTATCATTAGTGGTAGTGGGAAGAGAAGCTGATGCAAAATAAAAGTAGCCTGTTTTATCTAAGGTGATTAAGATTTGGAGCAAATAGAAAAACCAGGCTTCAGAATTTGAAGTAGATAACAAATTTAAAGATATATAACGATTCACAACTTCTTACAGGATTAGGCATCTTTAGTGCATCTCTGTATTCAGTGAGGGCTGATGTTCAAAGAACGTTTATTGACTATCTACTATGTGCTGAGCACAAAGATAGGGACTGAGAATAATGAGCAAAACTGAAGAGGAAGCAAAGAGTTACTACTTCAGAACATTCTGGATTTTGCCACTTAATTTACAGCCTTATGTCACTCTTTCACCCATGTTTTCTTTGGTGTCATCCTAAGGGAATTGATAGGTCTGTTACTAAAGGCCAAAGAGCCTTTATCTGCTAAGATGACATGAGCTCAACGACTTTCCAGAATTCCAGGAGTCTTTGGAGAATTGTAGCATCTACAGCAGGAAGCTTGTTGAAGCAGTTTGATCTTTCCTTTGACTTAAGATCAATCTTACCGTTTGCTACCACGGGCTTTGGGAGAATTCTTCGTACTCACCTGGGGTTGGCTGTAAGTTGCTCACCTTTCATGGAGTGCTCAAACCACTTCCATAAGGACTGGGCATCAAGCAGTTAAAAGGGCTTGGGACAATGGAAAAGACCAATGTCCCCCAAACTGAAAATTCAGTGCATACCTTAATTCAGATCATTCCCCAGGATTACGTGAGTGAAGGGGGAGAAGTTAAGGGGCTGAGCTGAATGTCTGTCTTGCTTTTCTATCACCTTGGTGGAAGCAGTAGTTGCTTTCAACTCCCCTTTGGCTCCCCAAACCACTGTATGGAAAACAACATCAAAACTCCCAAGACATCTAAATCTAAAGAGCAATCTGTTGCTTAAAAGAGTAAAAAAGAGTTAATGAAAGTGTAGGCAAGATACTTCCTACTCTCCGACAACCTTCCCCTACTTTTGATATACTTTTAGTCCTAGGATCCAGCAGTACAATCTCTATTAAAGATGTATCATGCAAGCAAAATGTACCAGTAATGAGAGCCCTAGCTCTGCAGGTCAGCAGACAGGTTGTTAAAGGTTGGTGAAATCTTGGTGAGAACAGGTCAGGAAGAATGGAAAAAAAGCTAACGGAGTTTCAGTGATATTAAGAGAAGTACAGTGAAGTGGATAGTGTGTGAGCTCTGGTCTCAGGGACACCCAGATTTGAATCTCATTACTACCACTTACTAGTGGTGGGAATTTGGGGTGAGCGACTTAACTTCTCAGAACCTCAGTTTCCTCATCTGTAAAAGGGGATAATAACAGAATCTCTGAAAGAGTTGTATGGATTAAATTAAGTATCGTAAGTAAAGTGCCCATCACAGTGCCTGGTATATGGTGAATGTAAATTTAGCTCAGCTAGTTATTATTATTATGACTTATGATCATTAATACTTAGCGCTATCATGGGCTTTATTTGGACGATGCTTGGCTACTGCATTCAATTCTAGATGACGCATTGTAAGAGGGCTACAGTGAAAAATGAGAGAGAATTCAAAGAGCTTTTGACTAGCTATATCATGAAATTCTGTTGCCCAAAGTCTACATGAGAAAGTTATGCTGGAAAAGTATCACTTTAGACTTTAACTACTGAAAGGCCTCTCATATGGAAGAAGGGTTAGGTTTGTTTCTTGTAGCCCCAGACATAGAATTAATCAGAGTGACTAGAAGTCAGAAGCACATGTATTTCAGGTAGATAAGGAAGAATTCTTAGAATGGGCTGTCTGGGAAGGTGGTAAATTTCCTGTCCATGGAGGTGCTTAAATCGGAATGACTAGTTGTCATAGATACTATGTGGTGGGGGAGGGAGAGAGGGCTGCATTTCAAGCACTGGATAATAGCTGGCTTAGGAAATTGTCCAGATCTCATTCAATTGTGAGGTTCTCTCATTCTAAGATAATGAAGAAGAAGAAAAAGATGAGAAAGAAGTGATAGAGGCAAGAGATGGAGGAAGGCAGCCATCCCTGGTTCCTTTTCTCCTTTACTCCTGGGTGGTGCGGGATTTAGCGACAGCCGCCGCTAGCCCCTAAAACACCTTGGTCCCAAATAGAAAATGGTATCTGCTCTGGGCTGATGCAACACCACAGTTGCCGGGGTCAGCGAGATGGCAGTGTCTTCATGAAAATTACAAGAAGGAGCCTCTTCCTCTGGGCAGATGTGTGATGAGAGGAATGACGATGAATTTCAGCCCCACTTGCCTTCTCAGCTGGGCACTCCTGTGCAGTGGACAACCTGCACCACTGTGCACAGCCACCTGAGCTCTAACCTTCTGGTCCTTTCACTCAAGGCAAACTGGCAGTTGCCTTCAAGTCTTCTTCCGCCCTGAGAACCTAGGAATGCGACTCCAGCAACACGATGATTATACCCAAGAGCACACGGCTTACAGTGAGAATTCTGTGGAATGTATTATAGAAGGTTAGATCAGTAATGATGGACGTTTATGGGTTTTAGCTGCCAGAGTACATTTTCCTTTCTTATAATCCTAATTTCCCCTGTGTCTGTGATTGAGGTAGGAGTATAATTTCAGGGCCGGATCTTCTACAGATTTTCTTTTTCCCGCCCCCCTTGCCTAGCCAGGGATTGGGCATGTAAACTGAGCTTAGCCAAACAAGTACCATCTCCCCTCTTGAGACTTAGTGATCTGGGAATGACAGGAAGTCATTCACATGCCTGGCTGTCCTGGATGCCGGAGGGTTTCTGTGTCCCCTGCTCTGCTTCCTGCTTTCTGCCTCTTGGGCTTCCTGTCTGTTTCCAAGGCTGGCATCCTTCCATCCTGTAAGCCTCCCGTTAACCTTCCAGTGATATCCTGGTTGCTTATGTTGTCAATAGTAAATTTCTGTAGCTTGCAGCCAAGAACGCTAACTAAAATACTGATATTAAAGTTGAAAATAGCAGGCAACTACTAATAATATGAAAGTCTTGTGAGTCAAAATCTCCACTGCTAAAGACTAAACTCTTTCCATGCTGGAATTATGTATCACCTACTAGTCCAAACTCCATTCCTAGAATAACAATAATTATCATGTTAACTTTACATTGATTGAGTGTTAGGTTAAGGGTGTTATATACATCGCCTCATTTAATTCTCACCACAACTCTTTTAAAATAGATACCAATATTATACTCATTTTAAAGATAAGGAAACCGTGGCTTCGAATAATTCACTCAATATCGAGTTAAGAAGTGGCAGAGTCAATATTTAAACCCAAGTCCAGGTCATTTCAAGACCTGTGCTTATAATCACTCTAGTATTCTTCTGCCTCTTCTTTCCCCTTACTGACATATAGAGTGAACACATTCATTATTTCCTCATATAGTGAAATAGTCTCAATAAATCAAATAATAGGAAGTTGGAAAAAAAAAAACATGTATTTACAAATTATGAACTAGCTCTAGGAAAAGACTTACATTCAGCTCATTTACATTTCAACATGTTCCGGTCAGGAGTCCACGCTCCCCCATTCTTGGTGCATGGGGGCAGCCCAGCTATCTCAGCTGGGTCTTTCCTGCCTGTTAAATACCCACTGGACTGAGCGCCCTTCAAGCTCCCAGCAAGTTCATTAGTTACCTGAAAATACCTACCTCATCTGTCATCAACACTCAAATGGCCTGCGGGATTTTTCATTTCCACTCCATTATCCAAACCCTTGCTAGCATTTGCCTCCCACATCTGGAATCAATCCTGACCAGAAGCAAAGTGCTGAACGGTTGGGCTCCTCCTGGGGCAGCCTTTCTCCAGAGGAGTGACAAGAATATGTTGCGGATGAATTAGCCATTCGCTTCTAGAGGAAGCTGCTGTGGCAGAGGCAGCTTTCATGCATTTTAATTTGCTCATTTACCCCCTTCGTCTTTACTTGTTTAAGCAAAATATTTAGTTTAACATTTTCAGTCATTACAGCCTAAAAACACACGTACTTTAAAACTAGATTTATTTGAGTTGCAAATTGTGGGAATCCTTTAAAAATACCCCAGCTCATTATCCTTTTATCTGTCTCTGTAGAAAAGATTTTAGATAGTCTCAGAAAACATCGCTGACTTTCAAGCCTCCTACCGCTGCCCACACCACTGTCTCTGTCTGTCTGATACTCACGCAAGAGAGAAAAGAGAGTACCAGTTTGCCAATTACAATGAAGTCAATTACAGGATTTTGATTTTACACTATTTTTTTTTTTCCTTTTCTAAGCAGCCTGGAGGCCAACATCATAGACTTCTAGAATTGCTTTCAGGTGATAATTTTCAGATCCTTGTGAAGAAAAGAATTTAATTAGAATTTTTCTTTTTTCCTTCCTTCCTTCCTTCCTTCCTTCCTTCCTTCCTTCCTTCCTTCCTTCCTTCCTTTCTTCCTTCCTTCCTTTCTCCCTCCCTCCCTCCCTCCTTTCTTTCTTCCTTCCCTTCGTCCTTCCTCCCTCCCTCCCTTCCTTCCTTACTTGGTGGGGACTGGATAGGAAAAGGCAACCTCAGGAGGCTAAACCTCCAGACGTCTTTCTTTGGAGATATCTTCACGGAAAAAAAAAAAAACAACCCTAAAACAAATGGTGATGAAAACTGCTTTCTGACAGCCCCGAGGAAAATATGTGTATGCATATGGAAAAAGTCAATCTCTTGATTAGATAAACTGCATTATTTTAGTAATACATCACATCCTGTCTTTAATTTTAAATAACTGAAATATTATTTTTTTGTAGTTCTAGAGGAAACAGCAGTAAGAAATATCCAAGATATCCAATATATATCAAGATACAGCTCTTGGCACCTGCAGGGAGATTATCTATGCTGATGAAGTGAAATATTACTGTGGATAATAGAAAGTTACAGAACACAAGATAAAAAAAAATAATAAGAGGCAATCAGGAAGCTAGAAAAGCAGTTTTCTATGAAAGAAATCCTGATTTAAGATAGTGAGTCTGGGCATTTTTGTTCTGCTTTCTTTAAGGTCAATAACTGAGCCAGGAAGAGGTTTTGAAGCAGAGTTAGCTGTAAGCAATTGTGAAGGGTCTAGGCTGTGCCAGTCATCATGCTAAGTGCCTCGTCGACCGTGATGGCACCCACCATGCAGCCTCACACGTGTGCTGGGCACGGTGAGGAATGCAAACCAGCGACCGTGACCAGGCCCCACTCTGTCCTTTTCTTACCCACTGGGCAATGCAATGGGGAAACCGCTGAGAAAGCAAATCCAACCTCCAGATTGAAGGAACAAAAACAATGTGAACAGTGAGCTCTTTGAAAGGAAAACTGCTTCCCTATGGTAGAAAATAGGGGCAGGGGGCCCATGCAGGGAGCCCAGCAAGCAGGGAAGGTGGGTCCTGAGGAGTGTGATATTACACAGGAACATAATGGGGCTGACTGCATACTTGTCTAATTACTGGAGCTATTAAAATCTCTATAATTTAGATTCAGGCAAAAAAAAAAAAGCCTATATAAATGCACACACATGCTCCTGATTGGATTTTATGAATCTACTCCTCTCGATTCTAAAAGGACACCACCCTGCTGTGTACATGTGGCAGCTAAATCTGCGTGACCTTCTCCCCGCCCCCCCCCGGCCCCGCCCCTGCCCCCCAGACTAGTGTACTCTGTTACTGTAATAAGCAGTTAGGTTAGATAAGGCGACGGGTGATGGGATCATCTGTGTTGAAGCTGAATTATAATGCCTCGGTCAACGGATTTAATCTAAACCAAATGCTTTGGGATTCTGAAGGCTCCGGGAACAGAGAAAATGTAAGTTTTATATTTGCCCAAGTTCAAACAGAGAGCAGTCAGAGAGATTCCAGAAGCTCAGAGAGTGGTAGCAAAAAAAATGTTGTTTCTCCTGAGTTCAATCAAAGGAACAAGTAGAGTATACATTGTATTCACCTCTTCCTTTCCTTTCTCCTCTGTGCACTATTTTTCTCGACACAAAGGAGGGTTATCACCTGATGCCAAACTGAACTTGATCAAAGAAGTACTTAGCACATAATAGGTGCTCAAAAAATTAATACTTCTCGGGCTTCCCTGGCGGTGCAGTGGTTGAGAGTCCGCCTGCCGATGCAGGGGACACGGGTTCGTGCCCTGGTCCGGGAAGATCCCACATGCCGCAGAGCGGCTAGGCCCGTGAGCCATGGCCGCTGAGCCTGCGCGTCCAGAGCCTGTGCTCTGCAACGGGAGAGGCCACAACAGTGAGAGGCCCGTGTACCGCAAAAAAAAAAAAAAAAAGTCATAAAATTTTTATAATGATATTTTTATAACTTTCTATCCCTTTATCCAATGTTCATTCCTTCATAGCTTTTATCATTGGTTGTTTTCTTACCTCTTAATTTGCTTCCTTTTTCTTTTTTTTCTTGCGGTACGCGGACCTCTCACTGTTGTGGCCTCTCCCGTTGCGGAGCACAGGCTCCGGACGCGCAGGCTCAGCGACCATGGCTCACGGGCCCAGCCGCTCCGCGGCATGTGGGATCCTCCCGGACCGGGGCACGAACCCACGTCCCCTGCATTGTCAGGCAGACTCTCGACCACTGCGCCACCAGGGAAGCCCTGCTTCCTTTTTTTTTTATTGGCTGTGTGCTTTCACTAGGCCAGTAGGGTCCACGAGAAAGAAGACTCTGCCCTATTCAGCACTGTAGCCCAGCCCCCAGAGAAGTGCTAGCATATCACAGGAATTCCATAAATATATGTTACGTGAATAAACAATGCCAATTTCCTGAGTTTAGGGTATTCCTTGCTGCTCAGATACTTGAATAAACCAGAATCCTATAAATATATGTCATCGATACCCCTTTAAAATAAATTTTGCTAACTTTCAACTACAGCATTTGCCCCCCACCTCCCCTACTGAGGATCAGAAGTTCCCTTCTCCCAACTTACATGAGTGTCACGTAATCCTTCCCCTACTGGCCACAGGGCAGCTCTGAGATGTCTTAGGTTGTACCCATAAATGAAAGAAAGCCCATAATTTTGATGCCTTAAATCCTGGGGTGAGGTGGTCCTTCACTTCTGGAGACAGAGCAGTCCCCTTCTTCCTTTCAGCATTAAAATTCTATAAAATAAAAATTATACTATTTTGGATTATTAGTCTGTGATCTCTTTCTTTCCCCTACAATAATACAATGGTGTTTACTTCTTTTATATCTGTATGAGATGTATGCCTAATTTTGAAGACTATTCCTTTCTTCAGGTCAAAAGGAAAAATGCTTTTCCATGCTTTATCTCATTGGACGCTAAAATCAACTTTTAGAGGGTAGAAGGAAATGTTATTATTCTCATTTCACAGATGAGAAAATAGATATGTCCCATGGTAGTAAGAAGCACAGGTAGAGTTGAAACTCAGGTGCTCATTTGATACTTAACAAAGATTTAATGAGCACCTCCTGTGTTGCAGGCTCTGTGCTGGGCTCTGGGAACAAAGCAGAGAGCAGACAGAGCAGCTCTGCAGGGCATCTTCGGCTCCAGGCCCAGTGTCCTTTTCTAATCTGAGAATTCCAGCCAAGGACAGTAAAGTTAAATCATAATCCAATATATTTTCATATAAAGATTTAACAGTTTTAAGGAGGTTTCTAAACAAAACCTTAAAGGAAGTTAAACAGCATTTTAACATCGTTTCTGACTGACTGCACAGAACACTTTGACTAAATTAAGTGAAGTAGAGTTGAAACATGACTTGGAATAAAATAATCCAAGCATCTAAACGTTTGGAAATGTCACCATCTTATAAAAAAGGTAAGTGCACAACTAGAACAGCATTGGAGAGAGCTGGGTGTTCTCAAGATATTCTGTTTCTCTTTGGCCAGGTAGCAGTGAATTCCGGGCAGGTTCTGGACACCTGCAGCCTCTCTTCTGCTGAGTTTCAGCTCCCAACTGCCAGGGTTGTCAGTGTTCCCTATTATTCTCCTGACAGACAAAAGGGAAACAGCAAGTATTCCCTTCTGTCTGAAAGAGTAGCAAGTAAAATGGCTTTGTGATTGTAAGAAATGTCGACTTAATTAGCTTTTTTCTTCCAGGTAATAAGTGTTTTCTCCAAGGAATGCCCAAAATTAACAACACTCTATGAAGAAGTTTTTATTTCCTTATCTCTTCCCACTTAAGATCCATAGATGCAAAAATCACACTCAAAGATGATAAGAAATCTTCATGGTTTATTGTTTTTGTAGATAACGTTACCACAGTGAAAGTTAGAGTCTGCATCCGCTGACATTTTGAAATCTTCCTTGGAGAGGTATGGCTCCTATGTCCTCCCAAACCTTAAAGATTATGGAAATCAGAAGTATCTTCTCTTATATCAAGAGTTCTTTGTTTGGAAGTTCACTAATGTTTTTCAGGTAGGCCTGTGAACCCCATGAAATGGTATGAGGAAAATATTTTTGTATGTCATTTTGTAAGTTTATGGCTTTCCAGGAGATTTTCAAAGGAGTATATAAAACAAAACAGTATGAGAACTCCTTTACAATAGTCTATTGAGGCTTTGAATGTTGTCCACATTCATAAGTAATTTCACATAATTTTTGGATGTTTCTTCAGACTCGGCATTTGAGAACAAAATATATAATCATCATTGATAGATTTTAAGAATATGTGATGCCTAGTTTACACCATGACATTTACTCCATTTGCCCAATTTTGAGAAGTCTTTCTTGCCTCTGAAAAGTACAAGGGACTATCCAGCTATAACTCGATTTAATTTGACTCTGAGGACTGTAGTTCCTGAACAGCTGACTGAAATAAAATTCTATAAAGCAGACCCTCTATTCCCATTGAACTGCTGTAATTTTGGTTTGTGGCTTAGCATAACAGTGGAAGATGGCTGAACCTGGTCTTTCCGTCACGTTGCTCTGGCAGTGGGACTGCTGGGCATTATCACTGAGTGATAATGTCCCGAGTAAATAAAAATAAGGGTCTCTGCCCTCTAAGCAATTACTATCTAGCTGGGGAGACAGAACATGTGCTCAATACCTATGCAATTTTTTTCCCAACAGGCCATGCAATAGAATGGAAAAAATAGAGAATGTATGTAGGTTTTCACTAAAATACAAAATCCCTGTGGCTAACGCTGCCCTTGATTGTAATATGTCTTATTATGAATTTATAGATAATCTATCAGTGTTGTTAATTCTTCAAAATCTGCCCAGGTAAAACTCCAGTTATTTTGAAGGACAAATTCTAGGACTAAATTTTTAAATAATCTACACAGATTTCTTTCATATTTTCCTAAGTTCAGAGTCTTCAGCAATCTAAATTGGACTTTCTGTCACAGTCTTATGTTTCCAAGTAGGTGAAGAAAGTTTTCTTTCCTGTATGGGAGAGAGAGAGAGAGAAAGAGAAAGAGAGAGAGGGGAAATAAATATATCATAGACACACATATATACAGTTTCTTATATACATACATACATATATATGAAGTTCAGTAGAAGTTGCTACTTTAAAAATGTTTATCGGAATAGGTGCATTAAAACTTGATAAGGTTTGTGAAATTTATAAAGGCATCTCCTTCAAGGCCTGATGTGAGTTATGAAATCTAATTTTGTTTTCATAGCTCTGTGATAAAATTTTATCAGTGTTATAAAAGGGGTCTTTACTAAGACTGACCGGAAATCTGAACTATCTGTCCAGGCAATAAAAACACATTCCTTAGCTGCAAAGTGTCAGACAAGCAAGGTTTAACTGAAATTGATCGATAAGTCTTCCTTTGACAGTTGAGTGCATTCACTTTACCTCATAGGATAATAGTTTTTTTTATTCATGGTTTTTCCATTAATATCAGACTTCAGTGTTGGTAAGAAACAAGAAAGACATAAAAGGGAGAGAGACATGCCATCACGAGAGAATGTTGTGATCTTTAATGGTAGAGCACTTGTGCTCAGATGAAGTGCTTGTGTGAGTGAGGGTTCAGACTTTCATTACTGATTGTTATGGGTTGAACTGTGTTCCCCCCAACAAAAATTCACATGTCAAAGTCCTAACCCCCAGCATCTTAGAATGTGCTCTTATTCGGAAATAGGGTCGTTGCAGATGTAATTAGTTAAGATGAGGTCATACTAGAGTGGGTTGTCCCCTAATCCAAAATGACTAGAAAATTTGGACACAGACAGGTACATGGGGAGAATGTCCCCCATGAAGATGAGGCAGAGATTGGGGTGATGATTCAACAAGACAAGGAATGCTAGATTGTCTACAAACCACCGGAAGCTAGGGTAGAGGCATGGGACAAATTCTTCCCTCACACCCTTTAGAAGGAATCTGTCCTCCTGGCATTTTGATCTTGGAATTCTGCCTCCAGAACTGTGAGAAAATAAATTTCGGTTGTTTAAGCCACCCAGCCTATGGTACTAGGCCTAACAACTAATACATGGATGAATACAGCCATTTGGGTAGAGAAGTGAGACCCCCTAGTTGCTTGCTATGTCCTGATGAGCCAGTGAGGCTCCTCTCTGATGCATGTGGCAGTGCTCTCCCACCCACCACCTTGGGCTGGGCATCCAAATGTAGCTCACTTTGCCTAACTCAGCTGTCATCAGAGAAATTTTCCAAGCAGGCAGTGAGTAAACCATAAAATTATTCCTTGAAGGCATCCAATGACGGCATCCCTTTCAGTTTTAGAATTGCCGATAACCATACCTGAAATTTCTACAGGCTTTGAGGTTAGACAGATCTGGGTACAAATATCAGCTCTGTCACTTATCACCTGATGGCTTTGGCAAGATGTTTCGCCTCTCAGAAACTCAACTTCCCCATTTCTTTTCTTAAAGTTTATTATTTATTTATTTATTTTTGGCTGCGCTGGGTCTTCGTTTCTGTGCGAGGGCTTTCTCCATTTGCGGCAAGCGGGGGCCACTCTTCATCGTAGTGCACTGGCCTCTCACTATCGTGGCCTCTCTTGTTGCAGAGCACAGGCTCCAGACGCGCAGGCTCAGTAGTTGTGGCTCACGGGCCTAGTTGCACCGCGGCATGTGGGATCTTCCCAGACCAGGGCTCAAACCCGTGTCCCCTGCATCGGCAGGCAGATTCTCAACCACTGCGCCACCAGGGAAGCCCCCCCATTTTTAAAAAGTAAAAGGAGAAGTAGGAAAAACCCATCTATTTCCAAAGGCGGTTAAGAGTATGGAATGAAACAGACAACAACAGTGTAAAAGCCCAACAGGGTGCCTGGCATGTGCCCTTCTCTGTCCATGTTTATAATCGATCTTATTTGATCCTTATACCAATGGACTTGCCCAACAGTGCAGGAGGCAAGACACCACTTAGGCCTTTGACACCAAGTCCAGAGATCTTTCCATAGGAGGAACCACTTCCAGTCCTTGGCCATCCCTAAGCTGTGTCCTGGCCTCCCTCTGTCACTCTGGTGAAATTTGGATTGGAATTCTGAGGCTGAAGATGATCTGCATGCAGGTCCTAGTAAACACCTATAGAAAGGCTCTACAAGCAGAAGGATAGGCTCCCGGAATTCTGGCTGTCACAACTCTTGTTGCCCAATTGCATCTCGCTACTGAATCAGAATCAGACCTTCAAAGTTGGGTGGGACTTTAGAGATGGAAGAGTCTACTTTCCTTATTTTTAAGAAGAGGAAGCGGCAGCTCAGATGGGTCCTCAGCCAGTTGACGTCTAGTTAAATGGTCTTATGAACCACAGGCTAATGTTCCTCCAATTTTATTGTATCCCCAGTAGTCACAAAGTCAGCCCAGAAATGGAAGAACCAAAATAGATCCAAAGGTATGTAAAGTATTCTCAGAATAAACCTTTGCCTGAAGAGCAATGCGGCTTTAGTGAAATCAAGGTCCTTCTTAGCTCTATGATGCTTAGACCAAGTTAAGGTGAAAGCGGGCTTCAAAATGGTGCTGGGACTGTAAAAGGGGTGGGGGCTCTTTCACACCTGCTCTCTGGCGGGGGTGATGCTTGCTCATCTTAGCCCCCGGCACCTCACGGCTCCTGGAGGAGCTCATGGCAGTTTCAGAGCAGGCAGAGGGGCTGAAGAGCAGTGACTCTTGTTTGGAAATCTCCTGAATTGGCTGACTCCCATTGACATGCTGTTTCTGGCAACAGAGATCAGTCTGGGTCACCTCTCTGCCACTGAGTAAATATGTTGAAAATTATTACTATTTCAGACAAATGTTTAACTATTCTCAGATTATCTATGACACCACAGGCCAAGGTCACAACAGTCTAAGCTGGGAGAGTTTACTTTGTGATTTATGGAATGAGAATTCTGGGCACTCTGTGGGACTAATTTAATACGAAACATTCAGATGTCTGTCTTATAATGCCATTCATCTTTCCTTAGCCTGCCTGCACCAGGGGGCCATGTGGTTCAGAGAGCAGGCTCTCCCTTCTCAGCCACAAATCATCACACTTGTGCAAGGGGTGACACGTCTTCTCTTCCAAGCCAGGCTGTCTGCAGCAGTCAGGCAACCAGTTAAGGGTCCATCTGGGCACTGATGGGAGAACAGTGTTTTCCACTCTATCGAGCCTTAGGAGTGTTTTGAAAGTTACAACGGGCAAAGAAGGGATCATAATCAACATTGCTTTGGTTTGCCTTCTGATAAAGGAAACATAATCAGTCTATACTGTCTCGTCAAGTACAAGACTCGTTTTATAAGAAGGTTATGTGATATTCTATGGGTTGATGTGACAATGTGTGTCTTCACTCAGATTGCTGTAGCAAAGTACCATAGGCTTATAAACAACAGAAATTTATTTCTCACAGGTCTGCATCCTGGAAGTCTGAGATCAGAGTGCCACTGTGGTCCAGTTCTGGTAAGAGCCGTCTTCTGTGCTGCAGACTGCTGACTTCTCATTGTATCCTCCCATGGCAGAGAGCAGAGGAAAGAAGGAAGCTCTCTCATGACTCTTATAAGGGCACTAATTCCATCCCTGAGGGCTCCATCCTTAGGATCTCATCTATTTCTAATCACCCCCCCAAAGACCCCACCTCCTAATACCATCACATTGGGGCACAGGGTTTCAACATACAAATTTGCTGGGGACACATATTCAGTCCATAACAGTGCATGTGAGGAGAAGAAAGTTCTACAAGAAAATCAAACTCTGATTCAATGCTTATATTAAAAAGCAGGTACCGTTTTTAGCCAACTAGTTACTCCAAAACTTACATTCATTCAACAAATATCCATTAATGCCTACTACACAAGGAATATTCAGGCACTGGAAATACAGGTGTGAAAAAGCCTGGCCTTACTTTCAAGGAGTTTATAGATCAGTGGGAGAAAGAATATGTCAACAGTGGTAATTTCTACAGTTAAGATAAGCAAAGGGGGCAGTGGGGGGAGCATATGGAAGGCAGTTCCCAACAGAGTTGGTTTGGGGAGGGGTCAGGGACAATCCCCCAGAAAGCTGTAGGAGGAGAATGTGCAAAGGTAAGGAAGTTCGAGAGAACACACGATTTGGGGGAACTTAGGGAACTTTTAGAACAAGTGGAGTGCAGATCTCTGGGAGCAAAGGGGTGAGAAAACCAAGACTGCAGGGTGAGGGGAGCACAGTCTTCCCAAAGGTGTGGGGTACCACGGGGAGGAGTGTGTCCTTCATTTAGATGACAGTCAGGGGCCACTGAAGGTTTTTAAGCAAGAGAGTAACACGATTTGACTTTCATTCTAGAAAGATCATTCTGGCTACTACTTGGATAAAGAATTGGAGAGGAGTGAGGCTGGGGGTGCACCATGACTAGTTAGAAAACCATCAGTATTATCCGCGGGAGCAATGACAGTGGCCTGAAGTAAGATAGTGTAAATAAACACCTTTGAAGTACTTAAAAATCTCACAAATAAATCGCATTTTTTTCATAATTACTGTTGTAAGCTGCTGAAATGAAAAGTGGCTTTTTTTTTTTTTTTTGCGGTACACGGGTGTCTCACTGCTGTGGCCTCTCCCGTTGCGGAGCACAGGCTCTGGACGTGCAGGCTCAGCGGCCATGGCTCACGGGCCCAGCCGCTCCGCGGCATGTGGGATATTCCCGGACCGGGGCTCGAACCCGTGTCCCCTGCATCGGCAGGCGGACTCTCAACCACTGCGCCACCAGGGAAGCCCCAAACTGGCTTTTGTTGTCATTTCCTGAATGAACCGCAGGATAGGGGTGCAGAGTGCTGCTCACGCTGTCTCAGGCTGTTGCTGCAGTCTGCCCCCACTGCTGTTAAGAACTCCTCCCTCGGAAGCCTCTTAAACACACAGCTTTAGTTCAATACATCGTTGTGGCCCACATCAACTTTTTCATGGGAACTGGACATTATGTAACAGAGAATACTACTCCTTGGGTGTCCTGGAACATAACAAGGATTGAAAGCTCAAACACAGTTGACGATGGTCAAGTCCAAAGAGTAGAACACACGTTTCAACATTGGGAAAGTTGGTAGGCAGGCTGGCCTCGCAGAGTGCCGGGAGAGAGAGAGACGGTAACAAAAATCAAAATCCACAATGGAATTCAGCCTATCAAAATGACTGCATTAAACAAGAGGCAAGGGAAAGTCTGATAAAAAGGGCTTGACATTCTGAATTGATTTGGAAAAATTCCCTGGATGCCAGAGAGTCTTCAGTTTTGCCAGGATGTCTCTGCAAGATCCACTTCCTCAAACAGACTTACTTGTATTCGGAAGTGTAACTTAAGAGTCCAACTGGTATCCATCCTGATATTGTAACCAAAGTCCTGATACTGTAACAGATTGCGTCCTCAATGTCATGCTGCTCGTATAGCAAAGACCACCAAGGTTACTCCATTAAAGTGAGTTTGGAGGATACACCCAAGGACAAGCCTCTTACAGACCGAAGGGGACTAGAGACAGGCTAGCTGATTCCACTGCTAATGTCATCCCTCAGTGGTGAAGGGAGAAAATAATCATAACAACAGCAGAATTATGGGTGTATACTGAAAATGCCATGGAGCCCCTAATGCCAGCCAGATCCACAGCTTCCTAAGGAAGGAACAACCCACACCAACGCTGCCTACACAGGCAAGCTGTACTTTGTATCATGTGATCCCTGACATCCTAATGTAAAGGGATGAGTAAAAGGCAGCTATTGGCTGGCCTGCAGCCATTCAGTCGTCCATCAGAAGACACGAGGAAAGTAATTCAGATGGTAGAGTGGCCCTACAGCCAAAAGAAATACAAAGGCAAGGCAGCAAACAGAAGCCGTGAAGCAGCAGAAGCCATGAGAAGGCAAGTGAGCATTTTAGCCTAAAGCAGGAGAGCTCATGAAAAAGTAGGAAATTCACAGAAGCAAGAAGCACAGAGAAACAGGGAAGTCAAGAGCAGGCAGGGCAGACTAGTGGGTGATCATTTGGACAGTCAGGCTGTGCGTCTGGAACAGAGACCACTGTGAAGCCTGCGTGCTGGGCTCTCCTTTGCTTTCCCCCTTCTTTGTTAACCCTCCTAACAAACCTCCACCTCCGGAGGTAAGTCGAGTGGATCTCTGTAACTTGAAGCCTGAGCAAGCTTAATATACGATGCCTAGTCCAGCTTTCATATTAGCTCCCTTTAACCACTTCTCACTACACTGAAAAAAGAAAAACCCAGGGCTTCCCTGGTGGCACAGTGGTTGAGAGTCCACCTGCCGATGCAGGGGACACGGGTTCGTGCCCCGGTCCGGGAAGATCCCACATGCCACGGAGCCTGCGCGTCCAGAGCCTGTGCTCCGCAACGGGAGACACCACAACAGCGAGAGGCCCACGTACCGCAAAAAAAAAAATTAAAAAGAAAAACCCAGACGCCTCAGCATGACCTACAAGGCCCTCTCCCATCTTACGTCATGCCTGTTACCCCAACATTCCGGCCTCTGTACTCTCCAAGTAGCCACACATCTACTGCATTCACCTTTGCATGCCCAGTACCCAGAACAGTAAGTGCCTGGAGATGCATACATATGAATTAGTTCTTTGAAAAGCTAATTTTCTTTATAGTTTCTGTCTTCTAAGGAACGTGGCTGTCTCCCAACCTATATGGATTTCATTTATGGGACAAGAGAACTACCCTGAAAATTAATTTTTCTGAGAGCACTTGTTAGTGAACCGAAATAATATCCTGTGGAATTTCACACTCTTAGATGAGCCTGCCAGGGATGCGGGTGGCTCAGGCTTCTGTATTAACTAGACTTAGAGCCTACATGGAACAGCGAGGCTCAGCCTTCCCCCTAGCAAGCAGCTCCTTCACTGGAGAAAGGGTTGCTTTACGAAAAAGACCCCTGTCCCTGTTCCAAAACCCTCTCTCTCTCCGTACATACAAAAATGCATAAGAAAACTCCAGGAAGTAGGCTCTTTCCTCCCCCTCAAAATTACTCTGCTCCTTGATGTATGTACCATAGCCCTGACCTTATTCCTGTGACCTTTAAAACAGCAAGATGTTATCAGCACTGAAGGCAGCTTAATTAACGTGGGAAGCTTCAGCACCTCAAACTTCCTTGTTTTGCCTCCAGTGTCCTGGTTACAATCTCTGGGTGGTCAGTCCCTACTCAAGAACATTTCCATTCTTTCTCAAGGAAATAGTGAGGAGAAAACATGAGGACATTTAGACTCAAGCCCTCAGATAGGCAGCAAGTGCTTCGCTGCTTTCGTAGCCCTTAACACAAAGGTAAAAGGGACCACAGTGCTCTTAGAACTGGTAGTTAGCGCTTGAGCCACACCCAGCTGACAGGAACAGAACCTCAGCTGAGTTTCCCAGCATGTGGTCAGCTACCACCTTCCGTGGCTGGGGCCTGTTCCTGCACACTCCCTGCCCCACCTCAGGTGTACAGAAGAAGAATCTCTGCCGTTAAGCCTGGGACTCGGTATTTTATCAAGCTCCCCGTTGACTCCTGTGCACAGGAAACTTTGAGAATCATATTAAGAAATCATCCCTTGCCGATCCACAGACTGCTCCAGGGAGGACAGCTTTTAAAATGAAAGACAGAATTTAAAGGCCCTTCGAAGACAAAAGGCAAGGAAGACAGAGGAGCTACGACCAAAAGGCAAGGAGAGAGAAGAACAGAAGGAAAAGGAAAAAGGGTGGTGGAAATGAAGACAGAATCAAATCTCGTGCTTTGGGGGCACTAACACTAGCAGTTGTGGGAGGTGCCCTCCTCTCCTCCGTTCCTGTCCAGCACAGTTTGCAGAGCCATTTAAGGAGAGCTGCTGGTGGTGGCATCTAGACATTCACTGCCCGCCTCCCCCCCGGCAACTGTCTTAGCTGGTCTGCCAGAACTGACATTCTTGGGCAACCGCACCTGGAGTTGAAACCCCAATTTCAAAACTTCTAGAAATGATAAGTCAGGACCTAATGGATCCAGCAGTTGACTGAACGCTCTATCTACCCCTAAACCAGCACAGGAATACAGCAGACAATGAATGATAGCACATCCAATTCAGAATCACCACTGTACTTGCCATATAAATATAATTTCCTGTCTCCTTCTTTCTCCCTCCCCCAACCCAGTTGCACCATGGGCATAAGCACTTCCTCTCCCCTCATATATTTCTATTTGCACATATGGCACAGGGCGACAGCCTACTGATAGTAGTTTCATATTACAGACTTGCAGAATTAGGAAATGCTACAGCTGGCAGCAGGCACCCACTGAATGTCTGCCGTTACTCGGGTTGGTCCATTTACTTTCATCGGCACTCGCCTGAGTGGTCTTTGTTGATCCTGCTTTGCATTTGCTTATGGCCAAGCAGCCCCAAACCATGCCTTTTACTTAGAATTCTAGCTTATTGTGTTAAGAACAAAAAACTGCTGCTCTTTCTTTCTGCTTAACCTAGCCTTAGGAGGGGTTGAGATCTTTTCAGAGGCAGGAGGTAACTGATTTAATAAAAGCAACTGAGGATCACCACTGGGTCCAAATTCCATTTACCTGAGGACGTTTGCATCTCATTTTACGACAATCTAGAATAACACAGACCTGTGGGTTTTGATCGCTCCCTTCCAAATGATGTCAGAAAAGGAACTGCTGTCTTGGTGAATCACAGGTCTCGACAATGCTCAGCAGCACACCTGGGCTATTAATAAAGGTTGGCTCACAAATGCTGCAACAGCCAGTGGCCACAATTTCTAAGCGATTCTCTTGCAAAAGAGAACAAATTTATCTTCACCTTTCTGTTATTATTTGCTTGCTTGTTTGTTGCTTTGTTTTCTTGATCCGCAAAAAAATATTTAGTCATTATGAACAATCAAGAACAAAATGGAAATTCAGGCTTATCACGCCACAAAGCTACATTTGGATTTTGAATCATTTCTAATGTGTCCTGTTTGATAAACCTGGCATAAGCACCCAGATAAAGTGCTTCTTATGTATAAATGCTGTCATAATCTCAAAATGCTTGTCAAACTTTCAGACAGTTTGACAGTTTGTCAGTTTGCTTAGAAACATGCAACTTCATCCCAACACTTAATCAGGCAACAAAAGCTAGAGGTGAGGCAGAAACATCCAGAAACTCCTTTCTCCTGAAGACAATCACAAATGCTGGTACACTGTTGATTAACATCTGGATCAACTTAAGGGTGTTTGTGAGCCAGCAGGAAATAAATTTCTGGAGAAGGCCATGGACTTGAGGATGGTTACTTTCGTATTTAATAATAAATGATTTCCAGTTGATAGAAAAATATTGAAATGTGACTTATACATATGAGGCTGATTCAAATTTGATAAACATATCCCCAAAGGAAATTACCGGATTTATTAAAATCCTTGGAGGGCTGAACAGAATTGCCAACAGTCTTATCCTATAGTCCTTGCTGAAGGTGGAGTAACTGCTCCCCAGTCCACCTTCCAGCCAACCACAGAGGAAGGTCAATAATAAGGAAAGAGCAGGGCTGTTCTTAGTCTTAAGTTAAAAGTGGCTATGAACTGCCAAGATATCCCCAGCAAGCCGTCGTCGACAAAGTAAGTGCCGCTGCCTTGCTGGTAAAATGTGATGTGTTGATGACTGTTATATTACATCTAAAATCCCATTTACTAGTAATAGAAAAGTTCAGTTAAGAGTTTTGCCTTACGTCTCCTGGTGCTTGATACAATGTTGTGTGATATTACCAATTTTCACTTCAGGCGTGTTCACACGCAACAGTGAAGACTTCACAAGAATCTACACATTTGATCTATGGTGAAATTATGTCATTTTCATAGCAAATCAACTTTTCCTTGGCAGCAGAATGATAGGTACTTTTGCACCTAGAGAAATGCCTTTGTTTTCAAGGAATTTTGAAAAGAAATAACAAGTTCCGTGTCTCTGGGGATTGTAATCCAGTTATTGTAAGAAGAGGCCCAACAGGTAAGAATCTTACTGGCCCACTTTCTGACCGGAGCATGTTCCTTAACACTTCTCGTAAAACAAAAGGAAAAGCAAGGTGGGGACACGTGCAATTTTTCTCTCATACGTATCACAAAGGTGTGGAATGACTTCACATCTCTAACAGTGCACAACACATAGAGAAGATGTCTGCGAAAGGGCAAATTGTTGTGTACGTAATGTGAAATTTTGCCTCAATGGTCTCTGCTTTTAGTGGTGTGGGAAGCAGCAGGAATTTATTAATGCGGCCTTACTGATTTGCAGACTGGGAGTAAATACTAGGCCTTTTGCAGCGATTACCAAGAGCCCCCTTCAGTAGAAATGATCTACTGCCTTCCCACCTCACATTAAAGTGGTGGATGGAAGAGTGAGCCCAGCTGAGCCATTCTGTACACACCTAGCCAGGCTGCAATTTATATTCAGACAGAGGTGTGAATGGCTCTCAGAGATGTTAGACCCAAACGGTCTACGAGGGATTCCAACTCGCCCAAGAACCGCCAAGAGTCGAGAGCCGCTGCAACACGCAAGAGGTTTATTAGGAGCCGATGCACCGGGGTTCCCTGAACCTCACGCAGGAGGCTGATGGGGAACCCCTAAAAGCGGAATCACATACTTTTTATAGGTTTATTTACTCATAGGGCGGGTATATTCTCACAATGATTGGGTAAATGTGGTGACTTTTGAATTCATTGGCTTAGGAACTTTTGTCCCACCTTCTGGCCGTTATAGTTGTTTGTTCATTGTGGCGGTTAGGGCGTATACCTGTTACGGGCAACTGGAAAATTACCCGCTGTCTGGAAAGTCCCCGTCAACTGAAAAACTCCAAGAATTGGTTTCGATAGGGAGAAGGAGTGGCGCACGATAGGGAGAAGAATTGGTTTCGATAGGGAGAAGGAGTGGCGCACGATAGGGAGAAGAATTGGTTTACGGGAACAAGTGAGGGGGTGGAAAGTCCCTAAAGGCCCCACAGAGACAGAGAGAGAAGAGCATTTGTCTGGAAAATTTTCACCAGAACCAGAAGCCAAACTCTGATTTGTCACTGTTATTAAAAAAAAAAAAAAATCCTTTCTTCATCACAGAAAGAAATTAAAAGGTAAGTTCTTCTTTCCCTGTAAGATTGATACTTAAGATTGCTAAGGATCTCCCTTGGCCCCTTAAGAAAAATCCTTACATAACTTTTCTTACAAGTAGTGCATATATCCTTTCCCTACGTTTCTGTATTGAGGACACAGTCTACGACTTTTGGTTACTGAGCTTATGTCAGGAATTATCCAGCTTCACTCTTGCGAACAACATCTAGCTGTGCCCCATCCGGAGTCCTGTGCTGTAACCACAAGCCAAACTGAAGGAAAGTGAGAGGAGAAAAGATCAATTCATGTGGTGTTTGGTGGCCACCAGCCATTCCATTTAGTAAATGTAGGATTTTAACATGGAAGTTTGAAAAATATAGTGGCTGAGCCAGAAAACTGTCAGTTTGAGTCAAATTTAGTATTAGGTAGTCAAAGAGTCTTTTTTATTTTCAAATTATATATGTATATATAACTCATATATATATAAAATAAATAATATAAAGTGATTTATATATAGAACATATATACTACTTGACCCCACTAAATTTAAGTATATAACTATATATATACACTCAAATTGTCAGAGTCTATTTATTATCAAATTATATATATTATATAATTTTAAAAGTATATATAATAATATATACTACTTGACCCCACTAAATTATTTTTCAATAACAGCTAGTATTTTCCTTTTTCTTTTCCTGGAAGAAAATACACCTAAGATAGTTATTTTACTGACATTGCTTTGTCTAGTTTTGTTGTCTTTCTAAGAACAGATTTGAGACATCAAATGCCACCCTGTGTAAAAGGTAGAGGGTATAACTTTTAAAAGAGACTGCATGGAATTATGAAAACAATGACTAATCATCATATAACATCCTGGCAAGCATACGAGTATGTCCGCACAGGCTACCCCAGCGAAACACAGCACAAACTATGATGGGTCTGACAGGAATTCACTGTGTAGAGGTACCAGAGATTGAAGCTTTGTGGATGGTGACAACACAGCGTCTGTGGCTTGAGGGCCCTGCTGCCTTCGGATTCGGGCATAATTTGCTCTGACCTCCACCAGTTGCTTTAACTCTGTTAAAACAAAAATTATTTTGAGAGACAAGTCAATGTATTCATAGAAAATAATTAAAAGTTCAGGATGATGAAAATCTTGAAGATCCTTCAGAAATCCTCGACTCCCAAGTCGGCCTCTCTCATTACACACTTGACTTGCTTATCACATCAGATATGTGTTAACATCCTTTGGATTTCTACAGAATGGCAGTTGCTAGAGAGGGCTTCCTTCCAAGCTTTTTATAAAGCCTGAATTGGAAGCTAACCTAGGAGTGGTCTAAAAACTGAACCCACTGAAAAGATGGTAAACACAGCATTGAGAACAGTGTTCAGATTTGATGACGAACAGCATAAAGCACCCTTTTGATTTTGCTGGGGGTTTGTGTGAAAGAAACTATTCTAACAGCATCTGATTTGTTTTGCCAGAACAAATCCATTTTTCAAAGACCCAGTGTGATTCTTTGATGGCTAACTTTCACATGCTAAATGTTTTTACATTATAGCACATAAAATAAGTTTTTATAAGGTGTTTAGTTTTGAAATTCCCAGGCTGCCTTATTTTCTACTACATAGTTAAGCCAGTAGGTCACAGAAAAATTATGAGTAGAATGATTAATTAAATGTCCCTTCACAAGTATATATATGTTATATATATATGTATATATAATATATATAAATGCTAGTAGCATTTCTCTCTTATTTTAAAGCATTCTGAGTATTTAGGTTTCTACTAAATGATTATTTCTCAATTATTTCAGGAAAAATAATAAAATGACAGCTCATACAATAAAAGAACTTTCTAAAGAGCAACTAAATTAGACTCTCTGCTATCAGATTTTCTAGAACATATATCACCCACTGAAAAGAACTGAGACAACTGGGGAAACAACCAACACTTTCACCATTAAGGTAATATGGGGACCCATTTTCAGAGGAGAAGAAACAACTCTTTCACGTCATAGTAATTCATGTGGTTAAAGAATTGAAGACGCAGAAATGAATGTTTGTCTACATAGCCTTGTCAAAGGTCCACGGAGCTAACAAGGAGGAAAATGGTAAGGAGAGTAATATTTGCGTTTCTAGTTCTCTCTTTGCAGTTCTTGGTAACAAGCTTGCTTCTGGGAAGGCAGCCTACATATCTCTTCGTGTTTTGGATGCCCTTTCGGCCAGGCTGCCTGAAGCATACTTACCTTTATTTATCAGAAAGGCCTAATGAATACAGTGAGGCCAGGAGGGTGGGGTCCAGGTAACAGAAAGTCATCCCAAGAGTATGAAAGATTAAGCATAAATAATGAAGGGACTGGGCAAGTACCTTCTACTGCACCACTTGTTTTCTTACTATTCAATTACTTCAAGTGTGTTCATATACTCAATTAGATCGAAAACTCTTTCAGCGAAGGAACACTGGCTTATATTTCTTTTATAGGCTATGTACTTTAGGAACACAGAAAGCTGTCAACTAATACTTATTCATGATAGGAACCCCATCATTGGTGTGTTCTTCTAAGTAATCACATAGTGAGGATCACCAAGAGCTGGAGTGAGGGGTACTGGTGAATGATGGGACAACAGAATACAAAGATTGGCGCCTCTTCCTTGATAAGATGGTGCTGGGGGAATATGTGTGGCATCCTCAGAACAGTGCTAGGTATCCCAGTAAATCCTTGTCTTCCTACTTTTTAGTTTCCGTTCCTATACTTTTATCCCTTCTGGGCTAAGTGTAAAGATATGATTGCAACTTTTAAAAATGTTTTTGGTTTATATGCCTTATATACAACATAGTAATAATAATCTTACGGTGACTTTTAAAAGAGATAATCTAGCATCAGTTATTTTAAGGACCCCAGGTAATTTACTTCTGAATCTTTTAATTTCCTTTAAAATGATATCAGTGTTCTTCAGAATATCCTGAAAATTATGTCATTGCTAATGTATACCTACTCCGGAAAAGGGTTTTAAATTCCTCAAAATAAATAGGATAAAGGACAAGAGTTAGTTTAATAACAAACGTATGTTCTTTTCTATTTCTAACATTTATCAAAGAAAATATTCAAAGGATAGACAAGATAATAAAACAAGCATATATTTACTTATTACTAAAGAAAAAAATCTTTAAATTGTATATTTGCTATTAATGAAACATTAAGTTTTAAATAACTTGCAGAGTGGGAAGTCAAGGAAGCCTCACTTTCCTCAGGGTTCATGCTAAAGAATGAATACCTTCAAAGGAGGCCCTTTAGAATTTATACAAATAAAGCCCCTTGGATAAAATTCAAGACTAACAGAACTTGAATTCTTTAGATCAAACAGTGTCAAAAGTGAGGTTCCAACAAATAAATACTTGAATTTAACTTTAGTAACATGGAGTAGAAAAGCGTGGAGGAGGATAATTATTAAAAATCATCATGATGGGATGTAAAATTCAGTAAACTAGCCCTTTGAAGAAACAAGTGAATGCTTTAATTCTTCAAACACTTGATGGAAAAGAAAACGTCACCCATACCTCTTTGGGTTCTAAAGCCATGCCCTGTGGACACACAGATGACCATGTCTCGCTCTATGTCGTCCCACGAGTGAATTGGCTCTCCGTCAGGGGTGTACAGTGTTCTGGCTGGGTGGGCCAGTTTGAGACGAGAGGAGCAGTCACTCAGCAGCTGAAACACAAAGGGACACACATACTGGGATGTGGAATGTCACACCATAATTACATATTAAAGAATCAACTCCTTTAAGAGAACTATTATCATGATATAAATATTCATTTTACTTATAATTGTTAGAAAGAGGTACACTGTATAGCACAGGGAACTCTACTCAATACTCTGTAATGACCTATATGGAAAAGAATCTAAAGAAAGAGTGGATATATGCATATGTATAACTGATTCACTTTGCTGTATAGCAGAAAGTAACACAACTTGTAAATCAACTAAACTCCAATAAAAGTTAAACAAAAAAAAGGAAGAGGTATAGAAGGAGATGAGAAGAAGGGCTTACAAATGTTCCCTAATGTGTTAAATGGTAAGGAACTTCAGTGCTTGTCAGTGGATTTGTCCTTGTAGGTCTCTATTTTTCTATGTAGAAGAGGCCACTTGCTGTTTAAGAAATGACTAAATATGAAGGACCTTGGCTTGAAGAATCTAGACTTGTCAGAATAGCTCATTTTTTTTTCAACGAGCAAGAAGCTAGAAGGACAAAAGCACTGACCTGGCTCTGGCCTCTGTATGACTCAGACAAGTCAGGCAACTTCCCTATGAAAGAATCTCTTTCACTATAAAATCAAATTTTTGGTCTAACACCTCTTTGACTCTATGATTCTATTATCAAAAGTCTTTTTCTTTTCAATTGGTAAATTAAAAAACTATGTTTAAGGGCCTAATTCAATTTCTCTCAATTTTCCTTGAAATATTCATAAAAACACATGTACAGATACGAAGTGTCAAGAGTACTAAAAAGATTGGCTAACCTGTCACCAGACCCCTAAGGGTGGTTCCATTAGTCTGAATAAGACTTTAAGACAAAACAATGCAAGCAAGCAGGAGGAAAGTAAGAGGTTTCCACACACCTGCCTGTATGGCTTTTACCTATCATGAAGGTCAAACACCTGCTCTCCCAAAATGAAGGAGCCAGGTCCACATGTGTTCCAACTCACCTTCTATACTTTTAAAAAATTTTTTTAACAGCTTTATTGAGGTTTAATTTACATGCCATAAAATTCATTAATTTCAAGTACGAAACAATCAATGATTTGTAGTAAACTGATAAAGTTGTGCAACCATCCTGCAATACAATTTTAGAACATTCCCATCACCCCAAGAATCTCTCTCATGGCCACTGCAGTCACTTCTGTGACTTCTGCGACTGCAGTACTTCTTTTTGTATATCGAATTAGGGGCTACAACTCACAGCAATGCAGGGTGGCAGTGGGCAGAGCTGGGCAAGTAATGGCATCTTGCATTTGGAAAATGAATCAGTAATATGAAGGAAGACATGAAAGAAGTGGTGAGATAATGCAATTCAGAGAGTGAAGTTTTCACTCACTATTGTGAGCAAGAGATGAATGCACTGAATTGAACAGTAATGGAAATTATCCCAGAATACATTCCCATCTGTAGAGTGGGATAGTTAGAGAAGAGCAGTGGGCGAATGGACTTAAATGCAGTCCTACACCTCTTGCTAAATGACAGCCAGTCAGCAGCCATTTGATTCTGATTCAGGATCTAGGGGTGGATCCTAACAGCTCACAAGTCAAAATTTAGGAGAACAAAGGAGAACTAATGTCTTCTGTCAAGAGATCTCTGCTTGAACGAGGAGACATAAATAGAAAAATGAACATCAGCAACTATATGAGGCTTATGAAAATATTCTACAACATAAAAATGGTATCTGTACACAAGGTGAAGATTTAACAAAAAGATTTAGAGCACAAATACATTTTAGAGAGTACCTATATTGTGCTCCCCCCAAATTTAGTAAAATATGACTTCCATAAACATACACACACACTCCCACACACACACAGAAATGAGATGACAACAGCTCAAAGGAAAGGAGCATTGCTGAGATGCAGGCAGAGATAATGATGGTGATACTGATGATGGTAACAATAATAGCAGTTAAAATTTACTAGCACATTTCTGTGGGCTAGAAACTTTTCTAAAAGTTTCTAAGGACAATCTAATTTTTTTCTGTGGAAACAATTATTATCCTCCTTTTGTTGATGAGAAAAATGGAGAACAAAGACATTAATATCATAACCAAGGTCACACAGCAAGTAAGAGAAGAAACAGAGGTTTAAATTGGGATGAATAGACAGCCGAATGAAAGGTAAGGAAATAAAAGACTCAATAGCAGAATTAAACTCTGTCTTAAAAGCAGGAAAAAGCAGACTCAATTTTGTAGAAAATCAAATCAGTATTAGGGAGGGCTAAGTTGAGAAAATCTCATAGGATACAGAGAAAGGATAAGACAAAATTTATGAGAAAAATGTAAAACATTTGGAATGTCAAGACATCAGGTATTAAATCTATACATTATTGGTGTTACTGGAGAAGAATCCAGAATAAATTAAACTTAAGCAATTATTCAAAAAACAGAAGAAAACGTTCCTGTTTCAAAGACCCATGTCTTCAGATCAAATAGGCTAACCTAGGATAAGGCAAAGTTAATGAAAAAAATGACTAGTATTTAAATATAACTGGGCAAAAAGTATGACTTTCAGACATGGGGGAAAATTCAGTTATGTTTAGACCTGTTTTCTGCAACAATGAATACCAAAAAAAAAAAAAAAGAAAGAAAATCTCTGAAGTTTTTAGGGGAAAAGGTTTCAGTATAAGAACTCAGTATCCAGCTAAATTATTACTTAGGTTACAGGAAACAAAAGATATCCTTATGTGTACAAAAACTCAGAAAACATATCACTCAGATACATTTCGGATTATTAAAAAATGAATGAAATTCCATCACCATGGAAAAGTCATAATATAAAGTGACTAATATTAAGCAGTAAGACCACTAGAACATGACACAGCTGTTATAAAAATGGTCAGAAAATAAATGAATTTAAAATTTTAAGGTAAGTCTCCATAGAGAAAAAATAAAGTAAAAATGTAAGACATCACCAAAAAGGGACATGGGCAAGGAAAAGAGAAACCAAAGCATTCAAACTTTCTAGCTATTCATGGGGGAAAAAGATGCTGTTTCTTCTCTTTTTCCATCGTTAGGAATATTTACTTTTATGATTATAATCAATGCAATAAAACAAAAAATCAGAATAAGAGAAACAGTTCTTCTAAAGGAGTAGGCAAAATCATCACCATGTGAACTTTATATGATTTCATTCTTAGAAAATTTATGTAAGTTGAATGAGAAATTAATGACAAAAAGAATGCTTAGTAAAGTGGCCAAGCACAAAATAAATTATAAAACATCAGTAGTTTTATGTTGTTCACCAAAAAAAAGTATTTAAAAAAATATAGTGGGGGTAAATTCATCCCAACATCAAACCAACTCAGAATGTCAATTATTTTAAAATGTGAGGCCCTTCCTTATAAAAAATTATAAAATTTTACTGAAGGACAAAAAAAAATGTATATGTATATAAAACAATGCCAGAGAATTCAATCTGGCTGCAAAGATTGAATATTGTAAAAGGTGTCAATTCTTATGAAAGTAGTTAATAGCCTAACATAACTACAGTCAAAACTCCTGTAGGATGATTTTAGGGTGTTGAAATGTAATTCCAAACTTCATCTATAAAAATCAACAGGCAAGGATAATCAAGTAAAGTCTGAAAGCAAAGTACAACAATAGGCAACTTCTATCAGATATTAAAATATATTAAAAAGCTATAGTAATTCTAAAAGTATTAGATAGCTTAAAAGCAGAAGCTAATAAGAATTTAGTATATTATAAAGTTTGTATTCCAACTCAATGGGGAGAACAAAAAAGATTATTCAGCAAGTAGGGCTGAGATAATAATTTTAAGCCAATAAATAAAACAGACAAAATAGCTTCACTCAAATTTTACACCAGAAGGAAGTTTCACACAGTTTAAAAAGTAAACAGGAAAGACACAATTATAAAAATCTTAAGATGAATCTTTCTATGACATAAGGATAGTAAAATACTATTGGAACATGAAAAGCAAAGAACAGACTTTTAAAATATATTAATTTCTGTACCTTAAAAAATCTCCTAGACACAATGGCAAATTGGATCATTGTTACAATAAATCTGACAAAGTTACACATAGTAGGCTTGTTACTTTAAAAAAAGAAGATTCATATCAGTGTGAAAAATACTTCCAGCAGAAAAATAGCAAAGAATTTGTCAGGAATTCACAGATTACAAATAAATGGTAAAACAAAGCAAAACAAGTCAAAATCACTTTTACAAATAATTAAAGACATATAAATTAAAGCACGGGTATAACATTCTCTCCTGTCAACCTGCAAATACATGTTTCTAAGTGATGGCAATTAGCATTGTTGATAACTCATGTAAACAGCAGGTAAGTGGGAACTCTCATTCACCACTTGTGGGAGCATGGACTCCTGTAATGGTCCTAGAAAACAAGCTGGCGACAGCTATTAAAATTCTCAAGCACATTTACATAATTTGACCTAGCAATTTTTCTAGGAATTTATCTGGGGGAAATAATCAGAAAATTAAATAAAGATTTATATATAGATATGTTCATTGGAGCATGCTTTATGATAGCAAAAAATTAAAAACAATCTAAATGGCAAACAATAGAAAACTGGATGAGTAAGTAATAATCCATCCAGTTGATAGAAGATGATGATGCCATTGAAAATAATGTTTTGTTAAAGAATATTAAGTTCTGTGGGCAAAAAGTCACAACGGTTTGTTAGGCGAATAACACAGGTTGCAAAATTATATATACCATGTGATCTACCATGATCACAATGGCAAACAAATATATAAATAACCATGTAGAAACCATAGGAATATATCTACTAAAATTTTAATAACTGTGGTTATTTGTGGGAGATAGAATTTTCATTTCCTTCTTGGTGCTTTTCCTTTTTCTAATATTAATGCACTGGCTGTATGTTGTTTTATAATTAGAAAACAGAACAAATGTTATTCAAATAATCAAAAAATTCATAGTGATTACAATAGATTCGTATGTTTCATATGGTTTTGCAGTTTTTCTAAATTTTCCATAACAATAGTCACTATCTTAGCCTGCTTGGGCTGCCAAAACAAATATCATTGACTGAGTGGCTTAAACAAAGGAAATTTATTTCTCACCGCTCTGGAGGCTGGCAAGTCAAGATCAAGCTGTGGTTTGATTTGGTTTCTGGTGAGAGCTCCTCCAGGCTTACAGACAGTTAGCTGCCTTCCTCATATGATGGGAGAAGAGAGAGAGATCGCTCTTTTTCTCTTCTTATTAACCCACAAAAGTTATCAGGTTAGGGCCCCACCCTTAAGGTCATTTAACCTTAATTGCCTCCTAAAAGCTCTATCCCCAAATACAATCACATTGGGGGTTAGGGCTTTAACATAAGAATTCGGGGGGTGGGAGGTGGAGACACACAATTCAGCCCATAGCAGTTATATATTTTTCTGCTCCAAGGCAGCCAGAGAGTATGATAACTGAGTTTCTATCTGGACTGGGAGCAGTGGGGAGCTGTCCTAGAATTGTGTGGATATGTCTCTGGGAGAAATTCCTGTAGCTTGAAAAGATCCTACATAAGGATAATTCTTATACTTTCCCCTACTTTACCACTAAAATGTCACTCGTCTATAGAGATTGTGTTTCTGTTTACAATCAGAAAAATAAACATAATTTAATAACGGCAAATACCAAATACAAAATATGACTTAAATCTGTAGCTATTTCACTCGGTGTTCACAAAGATCTATTTACATGAGACTCAGTTAATGAGTTTACAAAAATCTTTTAAAAGTAAATTTGAAAACAAAAGGCATTTTCTGTACAATTAGGTTCTAAAATATCTAGTTAGCTTATGACCTTTAATGACATTCTTAATTCTCAGTTTTTCAAATATATCCAAATTTACTCAAGTACCTTCTTTAGAGTGGGTAATATAAATTAAATGTTTGTAATTTTTGCAATAACAAAAACTCATAATAAAAGAACAATGTTCTATACATAATTCTTCACCCACAATCTCTTTTGTGAGCTTTCATAGGCCAGGTCCTCTCAGAGTGGCTCACGTGGGCATCACAGAACTATTTCATATTCCCTGAGGACATGAGGTACTTGCCTCTCCAAATCAAAAAAATCTGTTTCTCATTCTTTCAGCTTCCATTCACGCATTCAGAACTGTGCTTGGCTGTGAGAGAACACATTGCTTTTGAGATTCTGTAGAATCAGAGAGAGGTTGCTGGGATGAGAGGAGACAGATGCTTTAGGACCATAGAAGGAGGGGCCCCGATAGTCATAAATCAGAGAAAGATGATGGCCCTGAAGAAAGAGCCACTAACCCTAGAGAGGGTGTCACCTTGGTGCACTGATGACAGATGAGCCTACACCAGTTGGAAATGAGAGTTTGCTCCAGCCATGTTCAAAGACTGGGTAGGAAGAATGTGGTTCAATCACCCAGAATAGCCACAGCAGTGAACGAAGTTGAGGAAAAGCCTGCATTAGATGGGATTCAAATACCTTCTGGGGGTTTCATTACAGAAAGTAGAGCGAAGCACCTTGAAATGCGTTCTGCTCCTCATTCTTCTGGTAAAAGTACCAACCATTGAAACTCTGAGCTTCTCTGGAATTGGTGTTGTTAGCCAGATTCCCCTAGTAAAATCTGAACCCTACTCTTCCTGTTGTTTATTTGTTTCACACACACAGTCCATTCTCCTGAACTTTTCTTTACAGCCTGAGAGCCTGAAAGGATACATTTCTAACTGATGACAAAGAATCTCATTCAGATCCCTAAAATCAAAATCAAAACAGAAAAGGGAAAGAAAGAGATTAGAAAGAACATTTTTTAAATAAAGCAAAAGAAGAAATAATATGCAGAAAACTTTCTAGACATTGCCTAAGTAGCTTTCTACACACTGAGGCCACATTAGTCTCCCCAAAACATTGGTTTTACTATGCCATGACCTTATTCAGAGACAAACTAGTGATTCATGAACTTTAGTCTGGGGTAGTGTAATGGACTGAACTGTGTCCTTCCCCAAACTCATAGGCTGAAAAGACACTAGAGCTCTCTCTCCACATGTGCTCAGAGGAAAGGCTCTGAGAGGACACAGTGGTGAGAAGTCAGCCATCTGCCACCCAGAAAAAGAGTCCACATCAGAAGCCAACCCTGCTGGCATCTTGATCTTGGACTTTCCAGCCTCCAGAAGTGTGAGCAATAAATTTCTGTTGTCTGAGCCACCCAGTCTGTGGTATTTTGTTATAGCAGCCCAAGTAGACTATACAGAGAGTATGTGGTGTCCACCCTATATGTTTTTTTTTTTTTTTTTTTGCGGTACACGGCCCTCTCACTGCTGTGGCCTCTCCCGTTGCAGAGCACAGGCTCTGGACGCGCAGGCCCAGTGGCCATGGCTCACAGGCCCAGCCGCTCCACGGCATGTGGGACCTTCCCGGACCGGGGCACGAACCCATGTCCCCTGCATCAGCAGGCGGACTCTCAACCACTGCGCCACCAGGGAAGCCTACCCTGTGTGCTTTTGAACAGTCTCTCCAGTTGTCTGTATCTCTCCCTAATTCTCAGTCCAGGTACCATCTACTTGTATGTTTATGAATTCTAACACCCATACCTCTGTGTGTGATGCCCCTCACGCTTGTTAATGCTTTTTTCTGCCTAAATGTTGAATCTTACCCATTTCTCAAGTTCCATCAGAGCTCCTGGTTGAGTCCTCTGGGGAGCCTTTCTCCTTCACCCCAGGTGGGCCCAGTGTTCCCTCCTCTGAACTACTGAACTTCCTGTATGTACTACTGACCTGACCTTCATCACATGCTGTTAGTACTTCTCTAAGAGGAAGGTCAGCTCCCTTAGCAAATTTTTCTTACAATCTGTGTTCATCATAACCAAATATGGAACACAAAGAAAAACACATAATAAAGAAATACAACTTTTATTAGGCCACCAGTAATAAGACCATCCAATAAACACTTCCAAAAATAAAATCCTTCCAGTCTTTTCCTTTTAGGTTTGTGCATGTATGTATATAGAATCTAACTCTACATGCTTTATAGTATGCTTCTTTCATTTAGTATATCTTGAACATCTTTATTGTCATTCTTTCTAAAGTTGATTTTAATTATGGTAATATTCCATCCTATACACTATAATTCATTTAACCAACTCCCTATTGATAAGTGTTTATTTCTAATCTATATATGTTATAAATAGCCCCATGATAATTATTCTTACCAAACAAACTTTGCATAAATTCATGAAAATATCCTTGGGATAAGGTTCTAGAAGTGCATTTTCTTATGATTTGTATAGCCACATGGTCCTCCAAAAAGTTTCACTTCCATCGATATGACAGTGTCCATTTCTCTATAAACCTAAGTAAAGCTTGATATATTTTCAAATGTTTTGCCAGTTGGAAGTATGCATTTAATGAGAACATAGATCATGTGTCATTTTATTCCTCCTATTGCTATAGGTTAACCTGTCAATTATACTGCACTATAAAGTTTTCAAACCCTTTTCACACACATAAATTAGGATAATACTTTACAGCATCTAGCACAGTGCCCTTTATGTACAAAGTTCATAAAAAATTATATGATCATGGAATAATATGTATGGCATGGCTTTTATATGCTAAATGAGAGTCACATAAATCAAAAAGTCATTCTTTCACCAGGTATATGTAATTTTTGTAAAAGTTATGGTAAGTTTTTGCTATCCTGAACCTGACAGGCTATCTTTAATCCTCGTCCCTGCTCTACTTTTTATTTATTAATCATTTCATATTCCCTCACTAATGTATCAGTTCTAGTTGCAATGGTTATGTGCAGCTTAAGACTTAACATCTGCAATACAAACTCTGTGATTTTCAAAGAAACCAGCAAGGAAGAAACATTTCAGGTTTGTTAGAGAAACTGTTCTAGGGTGTTCTCTCCTGAAAAAGTTTCACTCATTTTAAAAAATCACTTTCTTTTTTCTTCCCCATGTGTATGAAGTTCCTTTACTTGTATGCCTAGTTTTGAATTTATTGTCTGCATTTTTCTCTCCTTTCTCAAATACAGCAAATCGGCTGTCAACTTCTGAGATGCAATTGCTTTCACAGTTCTTATCCAAAGTCCTTGTCAAAGAGAAGTGGTCTCCATCACACTTTGAAATCACCAACCTTCAGGGGCACAACTCCTCTGAGGTGCCCCTGCCACTCTAGGTGCACCCATCAGCCTCCATGAACTCCTCCAGGCCTGCATGTTGGTCTTGCCTTTCCCTCCATCTCCCACCAACATCTCACTTTATATGACTTCCTCTTGTCCCAGAAAAAATTATAAAAACATTTCACAAATAATAAAGCCAAACAACTATTATAAGATATCACTGCAACAAATAAGACTTTTAAAAATTCTACCAAAATCCATTTATTAGGTACCTAAAGTTTTCATTTAAAGACTAAGACAAAATGTCAACTTTCAGAATTGTATCATTGATATTGCAAACAATAAATGAACTGCTACTCATCTTTTCTTTAGTCAATGTTTTAATTCTGGAAAGTGGAAAGTTTGCTATAGTTCCAAGAATCTGTGTGACAAGAATATGATAGATTTCCTCTAGTGAATACTGTTGTTTTCCCCACGGGGAACATATCCAGTGAATAATCACTCTTTTGTGAACTAGGTTTAAAATGGAACAGGAAAACTATTTTAAATTATCTTAAAGTTTAGATTTACTCTAAACTTGGGTGCAATGAGTTTAATTGTCATTGTTCTCTGCTGGCCAAGTGTCATATTCTGATGCACACATTATGTCAGACAGCATTGGACTCCACCCTGTGAGGAAAGTATTACTGCCATTTTAGAGATGAGAAAATGAGATTTAGAGAGGTAAAATAATTTGCCTGACCTAACAATCTATAAATGTCAGAGCTGGAATTTGAAAACAGGTCTATAAAACACTCTCCTTTCACACTAGGTTTACCTCTGAAATAGTTTTGCCCCGGGCATAAGTGCCATCTTCAGGTCTGCCTCCATTTAGGTAAATCCATGCTTGTTTTGCATCGGGTTGCTTATACAAGCTGCTCCTCTTGAATGATATACATTTAGGTGCAGTTGGAGAATTCCTCTTGGATTGCAGTTCTTGGACTTCAGAAAGCTGTGCCTGTTAAGAAAAGCCCAGAGAATGCCATGGTTAGAGAATTGTCTGTTTAGTGTGTATGCGTGTGTGTGTGTGTGTGTGCATGTGTGTGTAGAATATGCTGAAAGAAATACCTTATAGTTGTACATCATACGGAAAAAAGATTTAGGAATTACATTACCCTCTCCTATCACTGACTCTTCTGTAAATTCCCCTTGCTTCAATGCACCACTGTAAGCCATAATAATCATTAGAGTAGTAATAATAAGGCACTTATTTTGGCAAAGCACTTAACTTTCATTTATAATTTGGAGAAATAAATAGAGATATGTTTTTGGATTTTTGCATGGCGTTTCTCCTACTGAGTGATTTCCCTGCATCTAACAAATGAGTTTTTGATTAGAATCACAGCATCATTTCCTTTAACCAAGACAGGCTTAAGGGAATGTACATGACTATTGTTTAAATCTTTACTCTCTGTCTTTTAAAATATAGCAGCCACCTTTATATTCTGCCAGATCCCTGTCAGGCAGCTTTTCATCCTACTTCAAGCATGTTCTAGTTCAATGCTTTGCATTCATTCCCTGGTCAGTGATTTATCCTTCTTAGCTTGGCAAGAAGTCATATTTCTAGCAATGTCAATTTCTTTTTTCTAGTAACCTTGACTTGGGCACACGCTTAAGATTTAGATTGAACACATTTCATGATTTGAGAAACCCTATTAAATAAGAACACATCATTTTGATGAAAAACTTCACAAAGCAAAAAGTTTTCCCAGGTCTCTCTATCCCCAATCCTCTCTCAACAGCTGACCTTTCTCTTCTCGCCTTTTTTATGTCTGGCAATCCTGTCTGATTAATCAATTGGACTGAAACTGCTTTTTGAATTCCTCACTTCTGAATGTCTCCATTGAAATTAGTATTTTACTCCTTCCTCTTTTTACATATTGAGACATACCCTTAGGAGTGATGAGCAATGAAGCCATAAGGCTCAACTTGACTACATTTATTATAATTACCTTTGTACATATCCACTGGGCCTTTTTCTCTTCTTTGCTAAGGTCATAATTTCTGGTCTCCATTCAAACAAAACAGACTTTCATATGAGCTGGCTGTGGCTTAGATAGTTACTCTCCAAATGCCAACTCAATGCTTGGCATATGCTTATGTGGTCATTACTGACCAGATGCCGAGAATATATTAATAGCATAATTTAAAAATTCAATACTGTACTTTTAAAAGCTTATAAAAGAGCCTGAGTCTTTAATGTCTGGAGTCCTAAAGATCATACCTCTGTATGTCTTATAAGGTCCATGAGTTTAATTTCCTCTTGAGTCTGCTTAGTCCAGCCTCCTTCCACTACCACCGGCTGCACAGGGCTTTTGTTGGGAACCATGGTGGCTGGCTGACATGCTGCTACCCGCCGCCCTGGGGAAAGAAGTCTCTGGAAATGTTTCTGATGATAGGCTTTCAGATTTCAAATAAATTGGTTTGGCTTTCTATGCATAAATCATTTCACTTGGGAGCAGAGGGTAAAATACTAAATATATCATAAAAGCAAAGATGCCTAAGGTAATAAGATCTAACAATGTCTCTTCATACGGGAGCTTGAGGCTTTAAATAGCCAGGATATGCATACTCAGTGTACAGATGGAAAAGAAAGGTAACACGCTGACTTCCACACTGGCCCCAACCTCTCATCCACGATATGGTTCAGCGGTAATTTAGTCAAATAGAATCCATGACCTATATAGCCCATCATCTCTTCCAGTCATGGAACATATGTTTTGTTCTCTTCACTAATAATAAGCCTTTCCCCCACAATTAGTTTAGCAGCCTGGGGATTAAGTATTTCTAAAATAATATTAACCCAAGAGACAGGAGGCCTTTTTTTTTTTTCTATCTAATAATACCCTGCGAACACGATTAGTTTCTGACACCTCTGCTGTGTCCTCTGGGCTCTTAAGAAGCTGTGGTAAGAGAGAATATTTATCGGAATGGTGTATTCTAAAGAATCACAGGCATACGTTAATAAGTGTGGTGATTTGAATTTATGCATTCTTTCAGCTAGACCACTTTAAATCATTATAAAAGAGGTTTAAAGGTCACACTTATTAAATTGTTTTCTTTTTCTGGGTTGAAGATATACTGAGCACTGAGTCTCAGACTGATCTCGAAACTTCTTAAGTACAAATAATGCTTTCTCTTGGATGTTCCTTCTAGAAACCTATGTTGAACATCAGGTATGAGTCAGGCATTGTGCTGGATGGTGCACATACAAAACATGTTCGAGACGAAGTCCTTGCCTCAAAGGCTTACACTTTGGTAAGGAAGGCAAATGTCAAGGAAATGATTACACCAATAACTGATTGTAACTGTGTTGCACCATGGAAGTACAGGGTGTGTAAAAGCATGTAAAACAGGTTGCTGACCTAGCCTGAAGCGTCAGAAAAGGCTTTTTTGAGAAAGTAACACTTAGGTGGATAAAATAATAGAAATACTGAAACGACGTTAAGTCCTAATTTTGTTGCCAGGAGACTTATAATGTGCAGGTTTTCATACCGTGACTATGAACAAAACCTTTTGAAAATAATTCAGTATTTGTAGAGGATAACACATTTGTGCTCTTATAGCTCAAGTTTGTGTAAATAGATCCAGCAATAAAAATAGGTGGCAGAAATGACTTTTCAGGGAAATCAGAACTCTATGTACCTAATAAGCATTCATATGCAATTTATGGTTACGGAGAAAACATAATTGAATTAACAGCCAATGAGTTACGGTGACAATGCCATTAGGCAACATGTTTTGGAGAAGAGCACAGTGGCACCAGAAAAATACATAACACAAATTTATGCCAAATATAGTTTTCAGCTGACTCTATTCATAATGTACAGACAACATTAATTTATCTGCATAAATTATTGTGGATAACATCTCAATAAATATTTTATTTATAATGCATTTTGAACACTAAAATTTTGCTCAACTAAAGACAGTTCTCCAATAGTTTACCATTTACACTGTTAAGAGCCAGGATTTGAATATAAGAAAGAGCAAAAAACACATGCATTATTGTTTTTTGTCAACTTGTTTCTAATGGTCTTAAGAAAATGAAAGCATTTGCACTCTAACTTTTATAAAGGGACATAATATCATCACAAAAGATTTTCATAATAAACTATCCTTTATGTAGGTAAGAATAACAAATAGAAACAAAACAAAAATGTATTGAATAAATTACTTTTTATTTTCTTATCACATTTTCCATATATTCTGTTTTATTTCACATGTGATTGGTGGGGGAGGGGGGAAGATAATATCTAACTGTTAATGGGGAAAGCTAGAGAACGTGGGTACTTTGCTGTTCTTTCAGACTATAAATCTCACCTGGACAGCTCTCCTCATACCTCTCCTTTATTGGGAGGGCCCATCCTGGTTCAGTACCATATGTGCCTGAAAGGATTAGTCCACCTCATTTGGGGTTTCAGTTAGCAGATCCATTTAGCTCTCACACTAAATAAAATGTTCCAGCATTGCCTTTATATGTAACAAAGGTGATACTTTGGCCTGATCTTCCATCCTTCAGTTTTGTTTATCTGTTTTTAAGGTCCCAACTGGGAAAGTGGACTGCCTTCTCAGGAATCCCTCTTCTAATGTTTAGTGAATATTCATTCTGTACTAAGCATGTAGTAAATATTTGGCATTTGTAACTTAATCATAACAACCCCACAAAGTTATTACTACAATTTCATTAATATTAGCAATGATCATGCTTACAAATGAAATGTAAAATCAGCTTACCATAGTACTCTGTACACAGTATATGCTCAATAAAAATTTGCTATATTTACCAATCCTTATAATAATATGATATAATTGATTTAGTCACTGTTCATACCTCCCAAACCTCCTCTTTCATCCAATGCTCAAGAAGCTCACAATCCAGAGGCAGACCTGTGGAGCCCCAATCCTGAGTCGGCCACAATCCAAGGGCCGGAAACCTGATTCCTTTCTGACTTGCCCATCATCCAGCCATGTGGATGACAGGGTCTTGGTGCACTGGCTGGGTGTCAGGCCTGAGCCTCTGAGGTGGGAGAGCCGAGTTCAGGACATTAGACCACCAGAGACTTCCCGGCCCCACTAATATCAGTCACCGAGAGCTCTCCCAGAGAGCTCCGTCTCAACGCTAAGACCCACCTCCACTCAGTGACCAGCAAGCTACAGTGCTGGACAACCCATGGCAAACAACTAGCAAGACAGGAACACAACCCCACCCACTGGCAGAGAGGCTACCTAAAATCATAGTAAGTTCACAGACACCCCAAAACACACTGCCGGATGTGGTCCTGCCCACCAGAAAGACAAGATCCATCCTCATCCACTAGAACACAGGCAACAGTCCCCTCTACCAGGAAGCCTACACACCCACTGAACCAACCTTAGCCATGGGGGCAGACACCAAAAGCAATGGGAACTATGAACCTGCAGCTTGCGAAAAGGAGATCCCAAACACCGTAAGTTAAGCAAAATGAGAAGACAGAGAAATATGCAGCAGATGAAGAAGCAAAGTAAAAATGCATAAGACGAAAGAAATGAAGAAGAAATAGGCAGTCTACCTGAAAAAGAATTCAGAGTAATGATAGTAAAGATGATCCCAAATCTTAGAAATAGAATGGAGAAGATATAAGAAATGTTTAACAAGGACCTAGAAGAACTAAAGAGCAAGCAAACAATGATGAACAACACAATAAATGAAATTAAAAATTCTCTAGAAGGAATCAATAGCAGAATAACTGAGGCAGAAGAATGGATAAGTGACCTGGAAGATAAAATAGTGGAAATAACTACCATTGAGCAGAATAAAGAAAAAAGAGTGAAAAGAAAGGACAGTCTCAGAGACTTCTGGGACAACATTAAATGCACCAACATTTGAATTGTAGGGGTCCCAGAAGAAGAAGAGAAAAAGAAAGGGATTGAGAAAATACTTGAAGAGATTATAGTTGAAAACTTCCCTACTATGGGAAAGGAAAGTGTCAGTCAGGTCCAGGAAGTGCAGAGAGTCCCATACAGGATAAAGCCAAGGAGTAACACCCAAGACACATATTAATCAAACTATCAAAAATTAAATACAAAGAAAAAATATTAACAACAGCAAGGGAAAAGCAACAAATAACACACAAGGGAATCCCCATAAAGTTAACAGCTGATCTTTTAGCAGAAACTCTGCAAGCTGGAGGGGACTGGCAGGACATATTTAAAGTGATGATGTAGAAAAACCTGCAACCAAGATTACTCTACCCAGCAAGGATCTCATTCAGATTCAATGGAGAAATTAAAACCTTTACAGACAAGCAAAAGCTAAGAGAGCTCAGCACCACAAACCAGCTTTACAACAAATGCTAAAGGAACTTCTCTAGGCAGGAAACACAAGAGAAGGAAAAGACCTACAATAACAAATCCAAAACAGTTAAGGAAGTGGTAATAGGAACATACATATGGATAATTACCTTAAATATAAATGGATTAAATGTTCCAACCAAAAGACATAGATTGGCTGAATGGATACAAAAACAAGACCTATATATATGCTGTCTATAAGAGACCCATTTCAGACCTAGGGACACATACAGACTGAAAGTGGGGATGAAAAAAGGTATTCCATGCAAATGGAAATCAGAAGAAAGCTGGAGTAGCAATACTCATATCAGACAAAATAGACTTTAAAATAAAGACTATTACAAGAGACAAAGAAGGACACTACATAATGATCAAGGGATCAATACAAGAAGAAGATATAACAATTGTAAATATTTATGCAACCAACATAGGAGCACCTCAATACATAAAGCAAATGCTAACAGCCATAAAAGGGGAAATTGACAGTAATACAATAATAATAGGGGACTTTAACACCCCACTTTCACCAACGGACAGATCATCCAAAATGAAAATGAATAAGGAAACACAAGCTTTAAATGACACATTAAACAAGATGGACTTAATTGATATTTATAGGACATTCCATCAAAAACAATAGAATACACTTTCTTCTCAACTGCTCATGGAACATTCTCCAGGATAGATCATATCTTGGTTAACAAATCAAGCCTTGGTAAAGTTAAGAAAATTGAAATCGTATCAAGTATCCTTTCACAACACATTATGAGACTAGATATCAATTACAGGAAAAAAAAAAAACTGTAAAAATTACAAACACATGGAGGCCAAACAATACACTACTACATAACCATGAGATCACTGATGAAATCAAAGAGGAAGTCAAAAAATATTTAGAAACAAATGACAGTGAAACCACAATGACCCAAAACCTATGACATGCAGCAAAAGCAGTTCTAAGAGGGAAGTTTATAGCAATACAATCCTACCTCAAGAAACAAGAAAAACTCAAATAAACAACCTAACTTTACACCTAAAGCAGTCAGAGAAGAGGAACAAAAAAACCCAAAAGTTAGCAGAAGGAAAAATCATAAATATCAGATCAGAAATAAATGAAAAAGAAATGAAGGAAACAATAGCAAAGATCAATAAAACTAAAAGCTGGCTCTTTGAGAAGATAAACAAAATTGATAAACCATTAGCCAGACTCATCAAGCAAAAAAGGAAAAAGACTCAAATCAACAGAATTAGGAATGAAAAAGGAGAAGTAACAACTGACACTGCAGAAATACAAAGGATCATGAGAGATTACTACAAGCAACTATATGCCAATAAAATGGACAAGCTAGAAGAAATGGAAAAATTCTTAGAAGAGCACAACCTTCCGAGCCTGAACCAGGAGGAAATAGAAAATATAAACAGACCAATCACAAGCACTGAACTTGAAAGTGTGAATAAAAGTCTTCCAACAAACAAAAGCCTAGGACCAGATGGATTCACAGGCAAATTCTATCAACCATTTACAAAAGAACTAACACCTATCCTTCTCAAACTCTTCCAAAATATAGCAGAGGGAGGAACACTCCCAAACTCATTCTATGAGGCCGCCATCACCCTGATACCAAAACCAGACAAAGATGTCACAAAAAAAGAAAACTACAGGCCAATATCACTGATGAACATAGATGCAAAAATCCTCAACAAAACACTAGCAAACAGAATCCAACAGCACATGAAAAGGATCATACACCATGATCAAGTGGAGTTTACCCCAGGACTGCAAGGCTTCTTCAGTATATTCAAATCAATCAATGTGATACAGCATATTAACAAATTGAATGATAAAAACCATATGATAATGTCAATAGATGCAGAAAAAACTTTTGACAAAATTCAACACCCATTTATGATAAAACCCTCCAGAAAGCAGACATAGAGGGAACTTAACCTCAACATAATAAAGGCTATATATGACAAACCCACAGCAAACATCATTCTCAATGGTGAAACACTGAAACCATTTCCACTGGAAAAGATCAGGAACAAGACAAGGTTGCCCACTCTTACCACTATTATTTAACATAGTTTTGTATGTTTTAGCGATACCAATCAGAGAAGAAAAAGAAATAAAAGGAATCCAAATTGGAAAAGAAGAAGTAAAAGTGTCAGTGTTTGCAGATGACATGACTATACATAGAGAATCCTAAAGATGCTACCAGAAAACTACTAGAGCTAATCAATGAATTTGATAAAGTAGCAGGTTACAAAATTAATGCACAGAAATCTCTTGCATTCCTATACACTAATGATGAAAACTCTGAAAGAGAAATTAAGGAAACACTCCCATATAGCATTGCAACAAAAAGAATAAAATACCTAGGAACAAACCTACCTAAGGAGACAAAAGGCCTGTATGCAGAAAACTATAAGTCACTGATGAAAGAAATTAAAGATGATACCAACAGATGGAGAGATATACCATGTTCTTGGATTGGAAGAATCAACATTGTGAAAATGACTATACTACTCAAAGTAGTCTACAGATTCAATACAATCCTTATCAAACTACCAATGGCATTTTTCACAAACTAGAACAAAAAATCTTAAAATTTGTTGGGAGACACAAAAGACCCTGAATAGCCAAAGCAATCTTGAGGAAGAAAAATGGAGCTGGAGGAATCAGGCTCCCTGAGTTCAGACTATACTACAAAGCTACAGTAATCAAGACAGTATGGTACTGGCACAAAACCAGAAATATATATATCAATGGAACAGGATAGAAAGCCCAGAGATAAACCCACACACATATGATCACCTTATCTTTGATAAAGGAGGCAAGAATATACAATGGAGAAAAGACAGCCTCTTCAATAAGTGGTGCTGGGAAAACCGGACAGCTAAATGTAAAAGAATGAAATTAGAACACTCCCTAACACCAAACACAAAAATAAACTCAAAATGGATTAGATACCTAAATGTAAGACCAGACACTATAGGTCTCTTAGAGGAAAACATAGGAAGATCACTCTATGACATAAATCACAGCAAGATCCTTTTTGACCCACGTCCTAAAGAAATGGAAATAAAAACAAAAATAAACAAATGGGACCTAATGAAACTTAAAAGCTTTTGCACAGCAAAGGAAACTATAAAAAAGATGAAAAGACCACCCTCAGAATGGGAGAAAATATTTTCAAATGAAGCAACTGACAAAGGATTAATCTGCAAAGTTTACAAGCAGCTGATGCAGCTCAATATCAAAAAAACAAACAACCCAATCCAAAAATGTGCAGAAGACCTAAAAAGACATTTCTCCAAAGAAGATACACAGATTGCCAACAAACACATGAAAGGATGCTCAACATCACTAATCATTAGAGAAATGCAAATCAAAGCTACCATGAGGTATCACCTAACACCAGTCAGAATGGCCATCATCAGAAATCTACAAATAATAAATGTTGGAGAGGGTGTGGAGAAAAGGGAACCCTCTTGCACGGTTGGTGGGAATGTAAATTGATACAGCCACTATGGAGAACAGGATGGAGGTTCCTTAAAAAACTAAAAATAGAATTACCATATGACCCAGCAATCCCACTACTGGGCATATACCCTGAGAAAACCATAATTCAAAAAGAGTCATGTACTACAATGTTCATTGCAGCACTATTTACAATAGCCAGGACATGGAAGCAACCTAAGTGTCCATGGACAGATGAATGGATAAAGAAGATGTGGCACATATATACAATGGAATATTACACAGCCATAAAAAGAAACGAAAATGAGTTATTTCTGGTGAGGTGGATAGACCTAGAGTCTGTCATACAGAGTGAAGTAAGTCAGAAAGAGAAAAACAAATACCGTATGCTAACACATATATATGGAATCTAAAAAAAAAAGGTTCTGAAGAACTTAGGGGCAGGACAGGAATAAAGACACAGACGTAGAGAATGGACTTGAGGACACGGGGAGGGGGAAGGGTAAGCTGGGACGAAGTGAGAGAGTGGCATGGACATATACACATTACCAAACGTAAAATAGATATCTAGTGGGAAGCACCTGCATAGCATAGGGAGATCAGCTCGGTGCTTTGTGACCACCTAGAGGGGTGGGATAGGGAGGGTGGGAGGGAGACACAAAAGGGAGGGGATATGGGGATACATATATACGTGTAGCTGATTCACTTTGTTATAAAGGAGAAACTAACACACCATTGTAAAGCAATTATACTCCAATAAAGATGTTAAAAAAATGATAAAATGATTGAATTTTAAGAAAAGGAAAAAAAACAGAAGCTCACAATCCAACAGGGATTGCAGTTTACTGAATTTAAACTTGCTATTATTTCTCCTCCTAATCCCAGCAACTAGAAAAGACCATTCTCACAGTAGGTATTTTATAAGTTAGCAATGAATGTACATTTAATAGCAGAAAACATAACAGTTTAGCAGTAGAGACAAGATTTATCTTAGTACTAAATTTTAAGAGAAACTACATTAATGGATTTCCCCATAATGGACACCATCTTACTAAAAAGACTGTTTTCCACAGTGATATTGTGGATGATGCCAACTGAACTTTAAATACCTTTTTAATACTTAATTATAATAAAAGCTAAAGACATGATATAAAATCAGAATTCAGTAAAAGCAGCTCTGCCGGGTGCTATTTTTAATATGTTACTTTCTATTGATTTAATTTGATAAAGAAATAGAGCTTAGAAAGCTCATTGGAGTGGATGGCTGAAATTCCATTTATTCTTTAATTAAATAATTCTACAACTATTCAGAGAACAAATTAGAAGGGTATAGAATTTATAATGTAGCATAGGAGAGACAGTCATATGATCAGGTATGTATAATAAAGTGATAAGGGCTATCGGGGGAAGTTAAGGGTATGACAAACCACACTATTCCTGACTTAGAATGTTAGGGAAGACTTTTAGGAGAAATAATGAGTAAGCTGAAAAGTAAATAATGAGAAGCAATCCAAGAGAACAGGAGAGAGAAAAGTTTGAGGCAGAGGGAACTGAACAGAAAGCTGACCCAGTAACCCAAAGAATAGATGACGATAGCTTGAACTTGGATAATGACAGTACGAATCAAGATCCTTAGAATTAATTTGAAAAAACAGATTCAAAGCAACAAGACTTACTGATATTTGCTTAGAGATAGCGAGAGTGGGAGATGCCAAGGATGACTGCCAGCTCCTTGAGATGGAACACCTGGTTGTGGTAATGCCCACAGAAGAAATGAAGGAGGCATTGGTGTGGTAACATATGAAATGAAATGGTGGTATGGTCACTATATGGTGACGTGTTAACTTCAGTTTTGGACATGCCTATGGGACATTCAAGTGCAAGTGTCAAGTAGTTGGAGTAGTAGAGGTTAGCAATAGTAATAGATGCTTTTCAGTTAGACCCAGTAATTCTTTTGGTAAAAACTGAAAAATAGCCATTTCAACCCAGAGTGCTGTCTAGTGCACTTAGGACTAATTGTCTTATTTATTGAAGTAAGATTCACATGTTTCTGACACCAGACGGTACAGATACTCAGGAGCTGAAATCCTGCTATGGCAGTTACAGAGCCTGAAATGTATTCCTTCCCAGACTAAAGTCCATAACATATTTATTCCCCAAAGAATCATTTGGTGTCTGAAGTGCTGGGAATAATACAAGATCAGGAACTTAAGATTCTGTGACAAACAGAATGGAAGAAGAGGACAAATATTGTCAATCAATCACTTTGTCTATGAATAACATATCTTATGCCGCATAACAAGATAACCTCCCTTCCGTGATAAAGACACTAATCTTTGAAGAATTTAGTACTTCCTCACTCAGATTATTTAACAAAACTTCTTCCCAAGCAATACCTAAGAAATAACAGAAAGTTTTGTTTAATGAGTAATTCCAAAGTCCATAAAATGTCAGTTCAGGAATTGTTTCAAAACCAATAGGGTGGTTATATGATCCACACATCCTCCAAATTTTAAAAATGTATATATAAATCATGTGATATTCATTTTAATATAAAATTTACAAATACAAAATCAGTACTGAAAAGACATATTAATAGGTTTTAGACTTGCTCAAGTGACTTTTGTAGCACAATATATGATATTCAGTTAAACATCTGGTATCTAAAGGTTAAAAAAAAAACTACCAGCAAATTAAGGTTAAGAATTAAAGGTTTAGAATTAAACATGGTGATACTTGATTTTGTTCATACTGACCTTTTAACTGTCTCAGTTTGTGTTTCATAGTGTCTAGATCAGCCAAAATTTTGTCCTTTTTTAGCCAGTTCTGTTTTTTTATTTTTTCTGCTTTCTTCAAAGCTAGAATTAAAAAACTACATGATATTTTATCTTGCATTCTTATTATCAACAGTAATTTATCATGCAAGCCAATAATTTATAAAGAACTTTCTGCTCCAAGAAACAAATTCAATTAGAAACAAGTAATTAAAAGGTAAGGGTCATTAAAAGAAACTTCATTTGAAAGATGACAGGGCTTAAGGCATTTCTTTATGGAATGGAGGGGGAAAAAAGAACAGTGCTGTTTTATTATATAGATTTACCATATGTAATAGCCATATTTCATTTTCTATTTCCACAAACTATTTAGAGGTGATGAAAGTCTTCCTTAGAACCATTCATTTTTTTAAACATCTACCTACTACCTAAAGGGTGCAATTCTTAAAAATGAAAATGTGCAGACAGGTCGTCTTCAGTGTGAATTAAACTCATTTGTTATTTTCTAATGTATATCATTATTCTCAGTCTTATAGACCAAGGATCTCTTTATCAATGAAATCAGACACTTTCCATGCAGAATACTCCATTCCAGTAAGAAAAAAACAGGCAATTGTGCAAATATAGGAGTATAGCTATCCTTGTGCACATGTTAATTGATGAACCTCCCGTTCTTTGCATAAATGTGATGTTATTATGTTAACATTATACACATTTAACTGATTTTCTTATGGTGACCAAAAATTTATTTCTCTCTCTCTTTATGCACTTGCTTGAAAGAAAGCAAAAACAAAACACTTACCATTCGGACTTAGAAATGGTTCACCGCAAGATACCCAGATGGCAATAGGATTTCTGAGGATGAGGGTGAGCAAAGACTTATCTATATCATCCAAACTATCAGATGTCACAGACTTTGGAAATAATTTTGTTTTCACTGTCATTCTTGTTGTTCCTGGGAAACAAATGACACATATACTATTGTTCAATGAATAATGAATAAATTTGCTGAATTCACTTGTTTATTCAAAATATTTTATTCTTCATTAATGACTTGATTTAAACAGGTTAATGCCCAAACCAGATGCAAATACATAAATTTGATCAGAAACTTCATATGCAACTAAATAATTTAAACAAATCTTATTGTAAATACATATTTTAATTCCTTTCTTACACTTTATCTAGTCATGAAAAAAATATGAGGTAGCTTACCAAAATATCTACACTGAAAAGGGATAAAATAAAGAGAAAAAAAAGCAAGGAAGGGGAGAAAGGAGTATAGGAATAGACCAAAGCCAGAGATAAGGTGCTTCAGAGAACTCATCAATTAAATGATTAATAGTATCTATCTCATTCTGCTGTTGGGATGATTATAAAAAGGAAAGTGTTTAGAATAATATTTGGTCTAGTTAATTGTGCAAGTATCCAAAAAATGCTACACAATATATTTATCATCATTATGATACTAGACATGAATACCACATTATTTTTATTTGCTGGAGATAAAGCACTATTTGGGCGCTGAGAATCCTTGTGGCTAAAGCAAAGAGGAAAACACCATTTCAAGATACACATGGCTGACAGAGAGAGATAAATTCCTCAAGATACAACTTTCCTGGTCCTGAGAAATTTATTTCAGGGTCTTCATAAAGGGGTTATTTGTGATACAGCAAACAGTATCCTAATATATAATTAATACATATTGAGAACTTACTATGTGCTGGGCATTTTACTAAGACCTCTATAAACATTATCGCATATAATTCTCAAAATGGTACTCTGAGGTAGGTCCACTCCTCTTTTGCACAGTAACTGAGATTTAGTCACATAGCCAGGCGGGGGCAGAGCCAGAATTAGAATCAAGGCCATCTGCTTCTAGAGCCAGTGCCTTTAACCACCACCTTTATAGTAAGCATGACACTGAGTTTTAGATTGATGCCTGTTTCTTTTAATTTCCTCAATGCAAACCGATGTCATAACTCCAAGTCATGATTCAGTAAAGGGGACAGCCAGCTAATGCCCCTGCCTAATTCAAGGATAACCTTTAGAATATGAGGGGAAGGGATGGCCATACCCTCTTGGTAGACCTGCATGAATAACATTACCTCCAAGCAGGTTTTAAATAAGAATTTGAAAGAAGAATGTTTGAAATTTTAAATCTTCCAGAACCTGGAGATCAGATACTCCACATGCCAAATAAAGGCAGAACTATATGCTTTAGTGATCAGCTAGGCATTAAATATTCACATAATTATTTTTTAAAACTCATTAGAAAACCAAAAAATAATATCATTATAAAATAATAGAAAAAAATATTGGTCTCTGCCCCCAGTTCCTGACACAGAGCTCCTAAATTCTTTGGAATTTCCTGGGTGCTAGCAGTGCCTTTTGCTCTAATGAGATGAATCTTGGTGGGCTCCTGGATGGGGGCTGGTCACCAGAAAGTCCAAGCCATGATTAGAAACTTGGAATTTTCAACCCTACTACCCATTCTCCAGAGAGGGACTAGAAATGGAGTTGATGATCAATCATGCCTACATGATGAAGTCTCCATAAAAATCCCAAAAGTACACGGTTCAGAAAGCTGGTTTGGTGAACACATGGAGATGCTGGGAGAGTGGAGTGTCAGAGAAAACATGGAATCTTCATGCCCCTTCCCACGTATCTTACCCTATGCTTCTCTTTCATCTGGATTTTCATCTGTATCCTTTACCATATCCTTTTATAATAAATGGGTAAACAGTAAGTAAACAGTTTTCTTGAGTTCTGTGAGCTGCTCTAGCAAATTAATTGAACCTGAGGAGGGAGCCAATTTATAGCCACTCAGTCAGAAGCACAGGTCTGGACCTCTGAAATGGGGTGAGTGGGAAGCAGTGTTGTGAGACTGGGCCCTCAACCTGTGGGATCTGACCTTATCTCCAGGTAGGTAGTGTCAGAATTGAGTTAAATTGTAGGACATCCAGCTAGATGGTGTGGCAGTTGGTGTGGGAAAAAACCCCACAGGTCTGGTGTCAGAAGCATTGTGAATGGGATACTAGTATGAGAATGAAGGAGAGACACACAGGAAGGAGTGGGTTTTTCCTCTTTAATCCTACACACAATAATGATAACTAATATTATTAAATTGCTAAGTATCAACCAGGCATTAATCTAAGTGATATATATTCATATGCATATATATTCTTATGAATACACATTCATATTTATGAAGACTGAACTAGTATATATTCATGTGACTGTTAGTGTCCTCATTTTACAAATGAGGGAACTGAGGTACAGAGAGTACCCACGATCATTCATCTAACAAGTGACAGGTAGGAGCTGGTATTTTCAGCTCCAAAATCCACATTCTTAACCTCTAAACCATGCCTCTCAACACAACAATGGAAACCTGAGACAACCGCCGAATCACTGCTAGCAAGACTCTTTTTCATTTACCAAATTGTTGTTGGGTGCACAGGCCCTGCCCTCAAGTTGTACCTAGTCTAATGAAACGCACAAAGATGTAGACAGATAATTATAACACAATGTGCTAGGAGCTGTGATAGGGGTGCATTTGCTGTAGCTTCTGGGAGTTCATAGGAGCAGTGGAGATGGGGGAGGGGAGTTGGAGGACAGGAGGTGTAGAGAGGACACCTTCTCTTCTAATAGTAGGAAGAGATTTGCATTGATCTAGTCCCACTTTCTTAAGCGGTCTCCAGTTGGTTTTGGTTCTGAATTTAAGAACAGAACCTGCTCATGTTGCATAAAGTAGCTAAACTGTCAAACATGTTTTATAAATTCTAGGCAATTTATTTATTGTTTTGGGGCTGAAATCAAATTTACATTAAAAAATTTTTTTCTTATTATTCTGCAATGTAAAAACATTATGAGAATTTCATATGAGTAGCTTCCTGTGATTTTTTTAACTCTCGAAGGGGTGACTGAATGAAAGAATTACATTTAACTTTCATATGATCAAACGTAAGTAGAATCAGCTAAATCCTGTAGAATGTAACCAACCTTCCATACTTTTAACAGGTGTCTCTTTTGTTCCAACAGGAGCTGCCTCTTCCTTTTGTCCCTCAGAGTCTCTCTGGATAAAAGATTTATCAAGAGCCCATAAAACCAAATCCCACAAGGAAAGGATTGTGGTTCCATCTTTGGTATATACTTTGGAGGCTGCTCTGGCAAGACCAAGTTGTTCCGTGCATTCTGCAAGCAGCTAAAAAACACAGACTATAAGGAACTGAGAAGAAATAGTGGTAGAACTGAGAATAATCATGACGAGCGTGTTAATTTAGAACTCTGAGAAAATCCTTTAATTTGAGAAAATAGAAAGCAATAGCTACCAACTTGATCTTTGATTAGAGATGATTTTTGATATTGGATTGTCCTACATAATCTCACAAATTAGTCCAATCCATCTGTGAAAATTCTTAGCTCCAAAAATTTAACACAGCAGCTATTGTATGTTAATACATTTTATCATCAGAGTATTTATTTCCTAAGAAGTGTAAACCTAGAAATCCATTTTCAATTGTGTGCTTAAGAATGAAGAAAATTATTCTAACACTTCAGATGAACTGCTTTAAAATAAATGAGTACTTGACTTTCAAACCAAGAACTGACACATTATTACTTCCATTTGGCAGATGGGAAATCAGGCTGAAAGGTTAATATTTTTGCCCAAGACCACAAAAGCCAGGGTCCCAGGGTGAATTCTGGAGTTGCTAACTTTTGTCCTTTGCTTAGTCCATTGAACAACAATATCTTCATAAAAAATCTGTTCGTACTCAGAGGGGTGAGTGAATGATTATGTGTGTGTGTATTTGCAAGGAAGTCTCCAGGGTAACTCCATATCATATTTAACATTGCTTGTAAAATACGTTGTTAAAGGTATGGGCCAGAATGTACAGACACAAGACAACCATCATGCAATGGAAGGACAAGGCTGGGTTTGGGTCCTGGGGACTCTCCTCCCTTCCCATGGCTGTGGGGAGCAGCCTCTAAGACAGAAATCCCATGTTCCCTCCTAGCACAACTCCTGCCTCTCCAATTTGAAAATGAAATGAAACCCCCTATCAAGAAATTAGTGCTCCGATTCTCCAGATGATAAAGGAGGTGGCATCTCTTAGGATACTGAGCTGACATACAACTTGAAGCTGGAAGGGGAAGGAAGGCAAAAAAGGCTTTCTGTTTCTCATTTTTCTAAGTCTATATCTGAAGAAATACCATAAAAAATAACATCTTTAAGAAAACAGAGATCTTGATCTCAGCAGCTTAAATTGGTAAAACTGGCCAGGGATATTTGTCACTCAATCTCACTGCTTTTTTTCTTGTCAGAGAAATCACCATTATCTTTACCTCTGATGATTCGAGAAGCATTTAAGTGATAGCCACTCACCATGGGGAATGTTCCAGCCACAATTAACTTCCCATTTCGATATCCATCTCCATTTTTGTATGCAATTATTTTCACTGCCTTCTGGTGAGTAACTGCCATGCCACTATGAGATACAACTTGCGTGCAGGTCTTCATCCGTAAAGATAACAGACGTTCTTCATAATAACTTAAAGTGTTTTCAGCCTCATAAGAAGATAAATCAGCCTGATTTTTTTTTTAAAAGAACAACATAGATCAAATCAAACTTTTTTTCTTTTAGTTTTATTATTTTGTTATACTTCAGCCTCTTGATTTGTGCGTGTACATGGGTGTGGCATCTAAATTTTGAAATGTTCACTTCATATGCTAAAAGTATTAGGTGCTGTAGTGGGAAGGACATTGGGTCTGAACTCCTCAGTTCTCTTCCCAGCCCTGTCACTGAGTCTCTAGGTGACTCTGGGCCTCTGGCTTGTGTTTCTGGCCTCCTCCTGCTTTCTACTTTGCCTTCCCCTGGACAGAAGATGGGGAAGAAGGATGCCAGGGCCAGAGAGAGCCTGGGGTTGAAGTAACGGACGCTAATAGTAAAGATATTCTCTTATTCTTTAACTTTAGGATGATGCCATCCTATGGTGGCGGATATTGATGAATGAGGAGGGGAATGAGTGAAGCCTTAACCACGTGATAATGAGGGTGGTGAACGCCACACTTCACCTTTTCCTTTTCATGGCTACTCAGGAAGCTGCCCTGAGGGAGAAGTTGTGTCCAAGATGCTGTAACACTGGGGATGCTTTCCGATCAGCTCACCCCCACCTCCTTAACACAACCCTACTGTCACCAAAGCAAAGCCAAATGCCTGCAGGCTTTCCCAGAGGACTGACTCCCCTTTTCCTTCAGTGATTGTTTCAGTTGATGTTTATTGCAACTGTTACGACCCTGCTCTTCTGCAATGTGTATCAGGTTTAGGGGAGAGAGGACAGTGACCTGGGAATAAGACCGGCAAGCCCTGAAGAGCACACCAGGTGGAAGGTTCCCACCCCTAAGGAATTGCTCCTTTTTATACAGTTGTGTAAGTTCCTCTTAGCTCTTCTCACTTCTAAACTTGAAGGAAAGGATTTTTTAAATGGTGCCATTTTAAATTAAGATCACAGGAAAGCAGCAGAGATTATTTTCTCCATGAGCTATTAAAAAAAAATAGTATTAGACATGAATGCATGAATTCAGGCACCCAACATGAAGAGTCATTAACAACAACAGATCAAATTAGCCCTGAAAATACTAGGAAAAAAGGAGTTTACCCTGTGGATATAGGCAAAAAGCTACTCCACTAAGCAAAGATTTGCAGTTACTTCCTCATCTAAAAGCAACACAGGGAGTAGTGCAAGGTGTCAGGAGATGATTAAAGCTGCAGAAGAGCCCAATTAACTTCAAAGAGTATATTGAACTATTAACAGATAATGTATTTTAAGTTACAGTGGGGAAAAGGAAATCAATGCAGGTGGAATGGTAAAGGTGCCTCAATGAAAGATGAATTGGATGAGTGGAGATGAACTTGAGTGCAAGGCAAGTAATGAATGTATCAAAGTTTCCAAACTGATGCCACACACGTGTTAGCAGAGCTCAGATCATTACATACTCTGGCCACATCGATGACCTTGAAAGGTCCTTGTGAGAAGGGCTTCTGGGTCTCGGAGCCTGAGGCACAGAGGAATGGCAGCCCTGGAAGCAACTGTTTCAGTCTCTTCTCTGCTCTCATGGATCGCCCACATGCCAAACAGAGCATTGTTTTTTTCTTTCCACTGGGTGAGAGATAATAGTATCCCTGAAAATGGAGGTAAAGATGCTTTTATTTGGTTACATCTAAATTATGATAGCACTTTTGTAGAATATTTTGCCATACAAATAAAGCACTTTTATGATCCCCAAATGCTAAATTTGAAATCTCAACATGAATGCATTATTTTGCTCTCTAATTATTATTATATAATATAATTATATTATATTATAATTATATTATAACTATTATATTATAGAGCAAAATATTTCCAAACGTTGTTGACTGAAAAAGCCTAGAGGCAATGACAACTCAACATCAATGAGTATAACTTGTATCCAGAACCAGAGTTTCTTGGAGGAATGGCCAATTCCAGATTTGGGGCAAGAAATATACAAGAGAAGCAAGGATCTCTTGCGTGCCCAGAAAAAAAGAAGCCATCCAAAAGTAAAGGCATTCTGTCAAAAAAGACACAGGCGCCAACACAAAGGACATTCCACTGGCCCAAAGTGGGACAATTTGGGAGTAAAATAAAATTATAACCAAAACACTTCAAATATGTTTGAATAGGTAAAGTCCCGTGAGTTCATAATCATGTTACAAATATAAGTAAAAAAAAAAAAAAAAAAGCAACAAAAAAGCCAACAAACAAATAAAAACAAAACCACTACTTACTGGAGTCCATTAGAAGTAAACTGGCGCCAATTTACAACTCTGAAATTGGCCATTAGAAATTGTGGCAGATTATTTGCAAAGATGGCCGTAGTAAAACTATCCCATTCTTGTTTGCATGCCCTTTTGAAATGTCATTTTGCTGCTCCTCCAATCAAGAAATAAGAGTTTCTTGCTCCTTTCCTCCTTTCCTTGAATCTGGGCAAGGCCATGTGACTTGCTGTGGCCAATGTAGCATTAGCAAATGTGATGCAAGCAGATGCATAAGAAGTGCTTGCACATTTCAGCTTGTTCTTTTTTGGCTGCATTTGGAAGCCAGAGACCATAATGTGAGCTCACTTGAGCTAGCCTACTTAAGAAGCCTTGAGGAGAGCTAAGGCCCCCACCAGACATGTGATTTGACCATTCAGACACCATGGCACCACCAAACTACTGGTGTGCCACCAGATAACTACAGCCACATTAGTGACCCTGGGCAAGACCAGCAGAACTGCCCAGTTCAGCCTAGCCCAAATTGTTGACTCAGAGCATAAAAATGGTTGTTGGCTTAAGCCACTAAATTTTCAGGTGATTTGCTATACTACAATAGATAATTTAGATAGAACAATTTAAGCATTCATCCTACCATCCTTTACAAACCATATTTCTGGGCAGTCAAATACCTAGTTGAAGAGGTAAAGTTCTTCCTTACACTAAAAGTTCAGCTAGGGGGCTTCCCTGGTGGCGCAGTGGTTGAGAATCTGCCTGCCAATGCAGGGGACACGGGTTCGAGCCCTGGTCTGGGAAGATCCCACATGCCGCGGAGCAACTGGGCCCGTGAGCCACAATTACTGAGCCTGCGCGTCTGGAGCCTGCGCTCCACAACAAGAGAGGCCGCGATAGTGAGAGGCCCGCGCACCGCGATGAAGAGTGGCCCCCGCTTGCCACAACTAGAGAAAGCCCTCGCACAGAAACGAAGACCCAACACAGCCATAAATAAAGCAAACTGTCAACAAGTAAAAATAAATATACACTATAAAAAATAATAATAATAATAAAAAAAAAAGTTCAGCTAATATATGTCAGGGAACGTAATAGAACTTTTAAAAATTGACACTTTTGAAACTTCTAATGAAATTATTGATTTAGGCAAAGATCACAAAAAAGGGAACACTAAATGAAAAGTCATTGGGAATTGTTTTTTGATGTGAGATTAGGTTGTAATCACCTGAGCCCATGGAAAATCCACACTGTAACCCTGCATAAGTGATAAATATGAAATACACAGTAAAACCTATGAAGATTCTTGTCCAAAAAATGCTGAACATAAATATAATTAAACTCCAGTGCTAAATTTCTTTTATAGGCATTATGGGAGCCAGAGAAACAGGTTAAAGGATGCCATAGGAAGCAAACAGAAAAATCCAAACAAGAGGCATTCTATAGGATGGATTCTGCGACCAGTGTCACATAGGGACCTTGTTTGAATCCTGACTCAAACCAACCAAACATAAGAATTTTTTAGGAAACCTGGGAAATTTTATTATGAACAGGGTAGTAGATGGCCAAAAATTACTGTTAATTTTATTAGGTGATAATGGCATAATGGTAATGTAAGAAAATGGTCAAATTTTTACAGGTGCATACTTAAATTTGAGGTGAAATGGTATCATGCCTAGGATTTGTAAATATTGCAAAACCTTGATAATAGTTGAATTTGGATGATAGGTATATGAGAATTCACTGAACTAGTCTCTCTACTCTTGAATATGCATGAACATTTTAAAGCACTTTTATATAGACTCTCTGATTTGCTTTGTTCCTCACAAGGCGAAAAGTTAAGTACAGCCAGAGTTAATGTCATCATTCTCAATTTACAGATGAGAAAACAAAAGCTAAGAGAGGGAAGTTTTTAATCCAAGGATATCCAAGTAGTATGTGGCAGAGCTGAAATACAAAGCTGTGACTCCTGATTCCAAGTTTTTGTTTTTTTTGCCTTTGTCATATTTCTTCAACTATTCCATTTAAATACTTAAAGCTACCTCAATTCAAAGCCAACATTTAGATGATACTTTTGAAGATGTAATTCTTAAGTTCCACTATGGATTTCTCTATATGCATATCTGATTTCCATTTTCCTAAAAATTACTGGGAGACAGAAAATTAAAACATCTCCTCTCAGATGGAATTGAATGAATACTACATACAGAGTAATTTGTACAGAAAAACACGGACTTCATGATGAATCGTGTGCCAATGGTATTTCTTATTATACACTAAAGAACCCTATTGAGGGCTTCCCTGGTGGCGCAGTGGTTGAGAGTCTGCCTGCCAATGCAGGGGACACGGGTTCGTGTCCCGGTCTGGGAAGATCCCACATGCTGCGGAGCGGCTAGGCCTGTGCGCCATGGCCACTGAGCCTGCGTGTCTGGAGCCTGTGCTCCGCAATGCGAGAGGCCACAGCAGTGAGAGGCCTGCATACCACCAAAAAAAAAAAAAAAAAAAAAAAAAGAAGCCTATGAAAGTATCTAGAAAATGTATTTTCATTCATTAAGACATCAATCCCTATGACTGTGGTGCTACTATTTTGATGGTTCCCAAATTGTTTTATTTTGGCAATGGTACACGTATACAATGCAAACGGAATTTTTGGTTAATTCATTCACCTTTAACACAACATTTAAACTGCTGCTGGTAAGGAAAATGCAATACACTGGGGTAGCTCCCTAGGTTAGGCTATGTCTACAGAATGCAAACTGAGTTTAAAAGTTCAGCAAGTCAGCTGCTGGCTCTATACACAGAATACCAAGCAATTGGTTTGACTGATTATTTTCCTCTATAAAATTTCCTTGATTTATTGAAATGACTAACTTGCTCTGTTCATTTGACCTTATAGAAATATGGTCTATAACTTGGAGTTTGTTTGATCAACAATGACACTTACTGTATATATAATAGCTTGTGTGACTGTGAATAAATTATTCGGTTTCTTCATCAATCTTAATTTACTGAATTATTGATATTGTTTATATTTATGTTATATTATTTATTATAAGATAATCTATGTAAAAATAATTAATACTGCATCAGTATCTAACATACAGTAGCTTTCCAGCATATAATGGTTACTTCGTATTAGTTTTCTTTTCTAAGCTTGCCAAGCAAATGTGGCCTAGAGGAGAAGTTCTTACCCTATGTCCAAATTGGATTTCAAGGGGAGTCTACAAACTCCCTAAAATTTTATACAAAAAGTGCTGTGTACACATGTGCATTTTGGGGGGAAGAATATCCATAATTTTCACGAGACTCTCAACGAGGTCTGCATCTCTGAAAAGGTTAAGAATTAATTACTGATTTAGAGCCTTTGTGTAGAGAGTTGTTTTTCCCAGGTCCAAGAGAGATAAGCATTTTTTTAAATTTGTGAATCCTAGAATTGATATATTATTGTACTCTTCAGATTAACCATATTAATTTCTATCAGATAGGTTATCATTTAACTAGTAGGAAAGGAAAGTTATAATCTTTTAGAAGAAATATTGTTGAAAATTGGGAAGTTTTATCCTTCCCAAATTTCAAATAAGAACTCTTTTATCATAACTATAACATCATACCTAAAATTAATAAAACCCTAATATAATCAAATATTCAGTCAGTATTCAAATTTCTACAATTCTCTCACTCCCTTACAATTTATTTGAAAGAGAATCACAATAAGGCCAATACCTTACAATTAGTTTAAATACCTCTAAGTCTCTCTGAATCTTCACATTCCTTATTTCTTTTTTCTTTTGTTGTAATTATTCATTGTACATTTTCTCCAGTTAGATTTGGGGGGGCAAGACCCCATCATAAATTGTACAGTGTATTTCTATCAAGGAGCAACTCTTTTGTCTCTTTTTGTTATGTTAGTAGCTACTGATGATCATTGCCTAGATCCATTAATTTATGAAAGTTCACAGTATAATGATATTCTGATTTCCTCATACTTTACTCATGTATTAGCTGGGGTATTTCTACGAAGTGAAGTTTCTTCTTGTGAACTGTCTTGTTATCTTGAGGTACGGTTCATAAAGGAAGGGAAAAATAAATGCTTGATTCTTTATTTACTGGTTTTCAAAGTAACAAATTTGTTCCTTAGCATCATCTAATTGTGACAAATTGAGTTGTTGTTGTTGTTGCTGTCGTTTAATATCTCTATGAACATATGGATTTAAACATATCTAATGTATGTCAATCCACTGCATTCAATAGTCATATTGATGCTTAAATTGTCTCATCTTTGGAGCCTTTTCAAGTTGACTCGATTCTTTTTAAGATGACTTCAGCAGTCTTTGGCAGCATACTGTCTAACAGGTATGAGATCACAGACAAAGGAGAAAAAGTCAGGGGGGAGAGCATAGTTGAAACCAGAGACATGCAGAATGGTATGGTACATTTGACATCTCTTATTCAGTAGAGCCAGGGAATGACGAGTGAAGAAGCAGCAGTGGTTTAGAGACGACTGAGGGGAACAGTAAAGAGGGTCTTGGGCAGTCTTGTAATGTGCATACATTATGAGATTTCAGTTTTCTGTAGGCCAATGGTTATCAACAATAGCAAGGTGCCTTGATCCACTGACCCACAAATATCTCGGGTATCTGTAAAGTATGGTGCAAATAATTCCTTACTAATAAAAATTAAAGGACCAAACTTGAGAAAGTATTTCTTTTAAAATTAGAGTATATCATACTTAGCCCTATGCTTGGTATAATGTAATATAAAGCAACTTACAATCATTGGCATTTTAATATGCTTTCTGGAGTGGAGTGACATCGAGTGTGGCCAGCACACCTGTGGGAGTGAAGTATGTGCGATTATCCTGCTTCATGCCTGTTCTGGTGAGCTGATGATGAACCAGAGATGGTGATGGTGATAGGGAGCCATCAAAACAATATAAGAAGAGGGTAATATCAATATTCCTTCATTCTTTCCTAACCAGAATCACAGAGTCTAAATGATTTCACTCACAAGTCAGTGTTTAATTTGTGTGAACTTAAGGTTTTCTGGAAAAAAGTTTCTTGCTTTATTAGACTTATCCATTCCCCCACCCCTCTTTTTTGTCCTCAGAAGGAAGGAACCACTTACTGGTTGATCAATGTGTTTTTCTTTAATCACAGAGGATGTACAAATACCAGCATAATTTGCTGCTGTGACTTCCTTATCCAGTGTAGTGCTATGAAAGGCCATAAAAGCTTTCATATTTGTCATGTAATTCCACTTTTGATTAGAAGTCCCATTGTTATGTGGTTTGTATTTCTGAAAAAAATGAGACAAAATATGGAGTCAAATAGGAGAGGTTATGATTTGTTTATAGCAGTCCTAGTTTTCATTGTATACAGTCAGGAAGTACAGATAATTACTCAAAACTCTACTATGTAGTGATAACTATTATTGATATTTGATGATCATACATATATATATGAATTCTTGGACTTACAAAAATGTAATCACAAAATGCACACAATTTGGTAATGGCATTAGTTTTGCTTGTTTTTTTTTTTTTTAAGGATATATACTATTTGATCTTAGGGTATTTTATTTTACCAATATCCAATAGTTAAACATGTAGATTGTTTCTCAGATTTTCCTTAGTATAAGCAAAAGAGCAATCAACAATCATAAAATAAATGTTTGTGTAAATCCATAACTTCTTGAGAACAAACTCAAGTAGAATTGCTAATAAAGGAACAGGATCACCCTCCCATCAGGAAACTTGCACAAGCCTCTTAGATAGCCTCATCCACCAGAGGGCAGACAGCAGGAGCAAGAAGAACTACAATCCTGCAGCCTGTGGAATGAAAACCACATTCACAGAAAGATAGATAAGATGAAAAGGCAGAGGGCTATGTACCAGATGAAGGAACAAGATAAAACCCCAGAAAAACAACTAAATGAAGTGGAGATAGGCAACCTTCCAGAGAAAGAACTCAGAATAATGATAGTGAAGATGATTCAGGACCTCAGAAAAACAATGGAGCAAAGATCAAGAAAATGCAAGAAATGTTTAACAAAGACCTAGAAGAATTAAAGAACAAACAAACAGAGATGAACAATACAATAACTGAAATGAAAACTATACTAGAAGGGATCAAAAGCAGAATAACTGAGGCAGAAGAACGGATAAGTGATTTGGAAGACAGAATGGTGGAATTCACTGCTGCAGAACAGAATAAAGAAAAAAGAATGAAAAGAAATGAAGACAGCCTAAGAGACCTCTGGGACAACATTAAGCACAACAACATTTGCATTATAGGGTCCCAGAAGGAGAAGAGAGAGAGAAAGGACCCGAGAAAATATTTGAAAAGATTATAGTTGAAAACTTCCCTAACATGGGAAAGGAAATAGCCACCCAAGTCCAGGAAGCACAGAGAGTCCCATACAGGATAAACCCAAAGAGAAACACACCGAGACACATAGTAATCAAACTGGCAAAAATTAAAGACAAAGAAAAATTATTGAAAGCAGCAAGGGAAAAATGACAAATAACATACAAGGGAACTCCCATAAGGTTAACAGCTGATTTCTCAGCAGAAACTTTACAAGCCAGTAGGGAGTGGCATGAAATACTTAAAGTGATGAAGGGGAAGAACCTACAACCAAGATTACTCTACCTGGCAATTATCTCATTCAGATTCGATGGAGAAATCAAAAGCTTTACAGACAAGCAAAAGCCAAGAGAATTCAGCACCACCAAACCAGCTCTACAACAAATGCTAAAGGAATTTCTCTAAGTGGGAAACACAAGAGAAGAAAAGGACCTACAAAATAAACCCAAAACAATTAAGAAAATGGTCACAGGAACATACATATCAATAGTTACCTTAAATGTGAATGTATTAAATGCTCCAACCAAAAGACACAGGCTTGCTGTATGGATACAAAAACAAGACCCATCTATATGCTGTCTACAAGAGACCCACTTCAGACCTAGGGACACATACAGACTGAAAGTGAGGGGATGGAAAAAGATATTCCATGCAAGTGGAAATCAAAAGAAAGCTGGAGTAGCAATACTCAAATCAGATAAAATAGACTTTAAAATAAAGAATGTTACAAGAGACAAGGAAGGACACTACATAATGATCAAGGGATCAATCCAAGAAGATATAACAATTATAAATACATATGCACCCAACATAGGAGCACCTCAATACATAAGGCAACTGCTAACAGCTATAAAAGAGGAAATAGACAGTAACACAATAATAGTGGGGGACTTTAACACCTCACTTACACCACTGGACAGATCATCCAAAATGAAAATAAATAAGGAAACAGAAGCTTTAAATGACACAATAGACCAGATAGATTTAATTGATATTTATAGAACATTCCATCCAAAAACAGCAGATTACACTTTCTTCTCAAGTGCGCATGGAACATTCTCCAGAAAGATCACATCTTGGGCCACAAATCAAGCCTCAGTAGATTTAAGAAAATTGAAATCATATCAAGCATCTTTTCTGACCACAACACTATAAGATTAGAAATGAATTAGAAGGAAAAAACGTAAAAAACACAAACACATGGAGGCTAAACAATACGTTACTAAATAACCAAGAGATCACTGAAGAAATCAAAGAGGAAATCAAAAAATACCTAGAGAAAAATGACAACGAAAACATGATGATCCAAAACCTATGGGCTGCAGCAAAAGCAGTTCTAAGAGGGAAGTTTATAGCTATACAGGCCTACCTCAAAAAACAAGAAAAATCTCAAATAAACAATCTAACCTTACACCTAAAGGAACTAGAGAAAGAAGAAAAAACAAAACCCAAAGTTAGCACAAGGAAAGAAATCATAAAGATCAGAGCAGAAATAAATGAAATAGAAACAAAGAAAACAGTAGCAATGATCAATAACACTAAAAGCTGGTTCTTTGAGAAGATAAACAAAATTGAGGAACCATTAGCCAGACTCATCAAGAAAAAGAGGGAGAGGACTCAAATCAATAAAATTAGAAATGAAAAAGAAGTTACAACAGACACTGCAGAAATACAAAGCATCCTAAGAGACTACTACAAGCAACTCTTTGCCAATAAATGGACAACCTGGAAGAAATGGACAAATTCTTAGAAAGATATAAGCTTCCAAGACTGAATCAGAAAGAAATAGAAAATATGAACAGACCAATCACAAGTAATGAAAATGAAACTGTGATTAAAAATCTTCCAACAAACAAAAGCCTAGGACCAGATGGCTTCACAGATGAATTCTATCAAACATTTAGAGAAGAGCTAACACCCATCCTTCTCAAACGCTTCCAAAAAATTGTGGATGAAGGAACACTCCCAAACTCATTCTATTAGGCCAACATCACCCTGATACCAAAACCAGACAAAGATGTCACAAAAAAAGAAAATTACAGACCAATATCACTGATGAATATAGATGCAAAAACCTCAACAAAATACTAGCAAACAGAATCCAGCAACACATTAAAAGGATCATACACCATGATCAAGTGGGATTTACCCCAGGGATGCAAGTATTCTTCAATATATGCAAATCAATCAATGTGATAAAACATATTAACGAATTGAAGAATAAAAACCATATGATCATCTCAATGCAGAAAAAGCTTTTGACAAAATTCAACACTCATTTATGATAAAAACTCTCCAGAAAGTGGGCATAGAGGGAACCTACCTCAACATAATAAAGGCCATATATGACAAACCCACAGCAAACATCATTCTCAATGGTGAAAAACTGAAAGCATTTCCTCTAAGATCAGGAACAAGACAAGGATGTCCACTCACACCACTATTATTCAACACAGTTTTGGAAGTCCTAGCCACGGCAATCAGATAAAAGAAAGAAATAAAAGGAATACAGGACTTCCCTAGTGGCGCAGTGATTAAGAACCTGCCTGCCAATGCAGGGGACCCGGGTTCGAGCCCTGGTCCGGGAAGATCCTACATGCCACAGAGCAACTAAGTCTGTGTGCTACAACTACTGAAGCCCGTGCACCATAACTACTGAAGCCCGCACGCCTAGAGCCCATGCTCCGCAACAAGAGAAGCCACTGCAATGAGATGCCCGCACACTGCAATGAAGGGTACCCCCCACTTGCCGCAACTAGAGAAAACCCGCACGCAGCAACCAAGACCCAACACAGCCAAAACTAACTAAATAAATTTATAAAAGGAATATAAATTGGAAAAGAAGAAGAAGAAGTAAAACTGTCACTCTTTGCAGATGACATGAAACTATACATAGAGAATCCTAAAGATGCCACCAGAAAACTACTAGAGCTAATCAATGATCTTGGTAAAGTTGCAGGATACAAAATTAATGCACAGGAATCTCTTGCATTCCTATACACTAATGATGAAAAATCTGAAAGAGAGATTAAGCAAACACTCCCATTTACCACTGCAACAAAAAGAATAAAATACCTAGGAATAAACCTACCTAGGGAGACAAAAAACCTGTATGCAGAAAACTATAAGACACTGATGAAAGAAATTAAAGATGATACCAACAGATGGAGAAATATACCATGCTCTTGTATTGGAAGAATCAATATTGTGAAAATGACTATACTACCCAAAGCAATCTACAGATTCAATGCAATCCCTATCAAATTACCAATGGCATTTTGTACGGAACTAGAACAAAAATCTTAAAATTTGTATGGAGACACAAAAGACACCGAATAGCCAAAGCAGTTTTGAGGGAAAAAAACGGAGCTAAAGGAATCAGACTCCCTGACTTCAGACTATACTACAAAGCTACAGTAATCAAGACAATATGGTACTGGCACAAAAACAGAAATATAGATCAATGCAACAAGATGGAAAGCACAGAGATAAACCCACGCACCTATGGTCAACTAACCTATGACAAAGGAGGCAAGGATATACAATGGAGAAAAGACAGTCTCTTCAATAAGTGTTGCTGGGAAAACTGGACAGCTACATGTAAAAGAATGAAATTAGAACAGTCCTTAACACCAAACACAAAAATAAACTCAAAATGGATTAAAGACCTAAATGTAAGACCGGACACTATAAAACTCTTAGAGGAAAACCTAGGAAGAACACTCTTTGAGACAAATCACAGCAAGATCTTTTTTGATCCACCTCCTAGAGTAATGGAAATAAAAACAAAAATAAACAAATGGGACCTAGTGAAACTTAAAAGCTTTTGCACAGCAAAGGAAACCAAAAACAAGATGAAAAGACAACCCTCAGATTGGGAGAAAAAAAACAACCCAGTCCAAAAATGGGCAGAAGACCTAAATAGACATTTCTCCAAAGAAGACACACAGATGGCCAAGAAGCACATGCAAAGCTGCTCAACATCCCTAATTATTAGAGAAATGCAAATCAAAACTACAATGAGGCATCACCTCACACCAGTTAGAATGGGCATCATGAGAAAATCTACAAACAACAAATGCTGGAGAGGGTGTGGAGAAAAGGGAACCCTCTTGCACTGTTGGTGGGAATGTAAATTGATACAGCCACTATGGAGAACAGTATGGAGGTTCCTTAAATGACTAAAAATAGAATTACCGTATGATCCAGCAATCCCACTACTGGGCATATACCCAGAGAAAACCATAATTGAAAAAGACACATGCACCCCAATGTTCATTGCAGCACTATTTACAATAGCCAGGTCATGGAAGCAACCTAGATGCCCATCGACAGACTAATGGATAAAGCTGATGTGGTACATATATACAATGGAATATTACTCAGCCATAAAAAGGAACAAAATTTGGTCATTTGTTGAGACGTTGATGGATCTAGTGACTGTCATACAGAGTGAAGTAAGTCAGAAAGAGAAAAACAAATATTGTATATTAATGCATATATGTGGAACCTAGAAAAATGGTACAGATTAACTGGTTTGCAGGGCAGAAATTGAGACACAGATGTAGAGAACAAATGTATGGACACCAAGGGGGGAAAGCTGTGGGGTGGTGGTGGTGGTGGTGTGGTGAATTGGGCAATTGGGGTTGACATGTATACACTGATGTGGATAAAATTGATGACTAATAAGGACCTGCTGTATAAAAAAATAAATAAAGTAAAAAAAAAAAAAAAACGGAACAGGATCATTAAAAAAATTATGATGTATAATATAAAGCTTTATCATAACAAATGCTTTCTAGAAAGGTTATTTTAGTTTACCCTTCCACCAATATTATACGAAATTGCCTCTTTTCCTCACATTCTTGCCAAAGCATCATGAATTTAATGAATGAAAAATAGTACCTTGTTGATATTTCAATTTACATTTCACTGGTTATCAAGGTTTTTTTCAAAAATGTGAGTACACTCCATTTTATGTATTAGAAACAGCATCTTTATTGTAATTATAAAACTTGGTTTGAGCATAAGTTAAAAAAATGAGTAGTTTCAACTTCAAGGAACTTAAACCACTAGATTAGTTCCAACTAAACATATCATGACACCTCAAGGAACTTTATAATGAATAACACCTACTTTACCAGGGAGAGATTGATAGTGAAGAGGAAAATAAATGATCTCAGGAATTGATTTAATAAGTCAAACCACAGAGCATCCCTCAGAGGTATGGAAAACAAAGATTATATTTCAAGGAACAGGGAGGGGGTTTAGTAACATTAACTTAACATGTCTCATTTTTATTATTTTACATGAACTTTAATATGTTCTCACAAACTGATTGCTTCAAGAAATAAAAACAAAACACCAAGCAAAGAAAAAACTCTTGAAAGGTAATACAAATAACTTTGGAATCAAACTCATTTCTTATAAAATGGGAACCTTAGGGGAAAAGATCCATATCTATAATTTTATGTAACAGATTAAGGTACAAAATTTGTGTCTGCATAAGGTTTTATCTCACTGTGGTCCATGCCAAAGAGGCACCTGACAGGGAAAAATTTGATGTTATATATACTGTGTCTCCTAGAATAAAATTTTAGTCCATATTTATCATCAGGATAGAAGGCTTAATTAAGCTTTAGTATTTGTCCAGATTGCTATATCCCAATTTTGGATTCAGGACCTGCAAAGCAAGTTGCCTCATTGTTATTAAAATATGGAATAAGACAAATGTTATTCGGAGACAGTATATTCTGTTCAACACAAAGATGACAAATACTGTGGAGGATACAGAAAGTAAATGCAGAGCAGGGACACTCCTAAACTTTTTCTCCTCCTAACAAGGAAAAATATATACCCATCTAGGAGTGCCTTTGGTAAGTGAGGATAACAGACAAAAGTGGGAAAGAAAAAAACAACCCCATAGGTCTTTACCCAAAATTCAAATGAAGCCAGCCTTCTCTGGAGTCTCCAAAAATTGTTTGGCTGCTATAAGCATTTGCAAAAGTATGTTGAAAGTATATTTCAAATGAGTCTCAGTAGAATTAGCATTGAAGAGCTCACACCCTCCAGAAAGACGCCTGACCACGGTCTTTCCCACCCGTTGCCAGGTGAGAGGGGACTTGCTTATGTCTCCAAATTACTGAACTTAAAATGCACGCATCTAACAGCCATTCACCTGACTGCACCCACCACTGAGACGCTATGAATGCTATTGGGGTAATTTCTCACACTTGCCATTGGATTTGATTTAAGTAACTAGCATAGCTCCTGACATGCAGCAAGCCCACAATCACCATCTGTTGGATTAAACTAAATTCAGAGCTACAGGAACATGTTCAATTTGAAATCTAGGCAGACTATTGTAAATATTTTAACAATGGCATTCAAGATAGGTTTCTATGACAGCCATTTTCTTTCTCCACAACAAGGAAGCATGGAGCTTTCCTTAAATTTAACTAAATAAAGGGCTATAATTACTCTTTAGCCTCTACATATCTTACCTGAGCAATAACCGGATAGCCACAGACTTCATCTCCAGCCTTGGTCATAGACACTGCCAGCACCAGGTCTGGGTTACTCACCAGGTGAAAGGTCCTTGGGAAAACAGGATTAGGCCCATTACAAAGCAGCATGACCAACTTAGAGCTCCCTCTGTGCCCCTCATCTGCGTGTTGCCTCTTGTCTCCATACATACTCTGTGCTAATGGATGTGAAATCCTTTGGGCATTTCTCCCCCACCATAAGCACGATGTTGAAGTTCCTCAGTGCAGAGTGCTGGAAGAACACTGAAGGAGAAAGGGGGCGCTCCTGTTCTTTCTGGCTGCTGCCTGGGGTCAGTGTTTGGGAAGTGAGGGTGTCCAGGGATGCTCTGTCCCAGCCATGTGCCCAGAATGCACGTGGTCCTTTAATACCCTCACATCCCAGGCCTGGCCTGGTGATCAACCGCTTATGGCCCTCCCAACATGGACACTACGTGCTCCAGACCTTCTGCTGTACCAGCAACCCCATACCTTTGCATCTCCACATGCCCAGCAATAGCTGCACACCCACGTAAGTTCCAGAGGGTTACTTCCTGCTTGCCCAGCAACCACACAACAGATCTGGCCATGCAAACCAACACATTTCCCCGCCATCCAGTGGACAGCACCCATACTTCTTCCAATGAGCTCTGAACTCCAGCCTTAGGGAAGGGACCCAATCCCAAGTTTGTCCTCAACCCCCTCAGCCCTAGAATACCATATAGAGGTTTTTATTTAAAAAATCTGATAGTTACTCGTTTAGCATAGCTTAATAATTCTTTATGTTAAACATCCCTTGTTTAAATGACAGCCTGTTTTCTGTCTCCAGATTGTACCCAGACACTCTCCTCACCTGTTTTGCTGTTGTGAGAGGCAACGTGGCAGAGTGATTAGGGGCATGGATTCTGGAGCCACAATGCCTGAGTTTAAATCTTGAGTATATCTCAAGACCTGCTTAACAACTCTCAGCCTCAGTTTCCTCATCTGTAAAACAGGATAATGGTGCATACCGCACAGGACTTTCGTCCTGAGAATATAATGAGCTAATGCATAAAAAATGCGTTGAATATTGTCTGGCTCATGGCACTTAGTATAAGCTACTATTATCGATTGTTGTGATTTTTTTTATAGCTTTCCCTCAAATTCTTCTTTTCTAAATGAGTATTCCCTAAAAGTCCAAGATATATATTGAATATTTTTAAGTTATCTTATATTGGAACTAAAATAAAACCTCCTTGACTGAAAAGAAAGAAAGCAAAGTACAGAGCTAAAACCCTCAAGTTCTTTCCCGTACATCACTTAAAAGCAAGAATAGACCAAACATTCAAGGATATTGTCTGCATAGAAAAAGCCAGTTCTTTATGTCTGTCAACATAGTTACATTACAGAGCAGCAGTGGCAATCCTGCTGTGGAAAATATAACTAGTCCTGAATATAAAATTTAATGATGTGGGAGTGGAGGAAAGGGGAGAAAGCGGGGGTGGGGGAGATCTGTGATAAGAGTAACGTATTTTTCCTTTCAAGACAAAAAATTCTAGATATCTAATTTAAATCTCTGAACATAAAACAAAATATCCTCATTGTAAAGCATTTACAAAATACTAGAAAATATAGTAAAAATTAAAACAGAATTTGAAACATCGTTTATATTCCTAAGACAATCACTATTAATCTTACAATGTGTTTCTTCCTTCTAGTGTTAGTTAACGAAGTGTCAGTTTAAATCCAAAGTGGGTATTCAATTTTATCAAATACCTTTTTAGCATTTATCAAGTCTGTGCATAGCACGAGAGCTGGTATTCAATATTGTTCATCTCTGTAGCCTCAGCATGTGGCATAGTTTGCATCTTGCATTTTTACTGGCACTCAGTAGTTGTCAGATGAATGAATGATTGTATATTTCCTGCAACAACTTACTGAGGTGCCTAGATTAGTTGCCTAGCTTTCTCTGTTTTTGCTGCCTAGAATAGATGTAGCAACTTCTCCCATGCTTCAGTGCCATGCTCAGCCATGACAGTGTTGACTTTTCTTTTCCTTTTTGGACTGTCAATTGTCACTTGCCCATCACAGGAGTGCTTCCATTCTGCAGGAAGCCTGAGCTTTTAGACTTCTACATAAAGCCCACTACGTGCCAAACGGCAGTGTGAGAACTGTGTCCCAGAAATATCCCAGCATGACAGCACAGCCTCTTCTACTAACCCACAGTGCAAGTGCATACAAATCACTTCATCCTCTTGAGCCTCAGTTTACCTAGCTTTAGAGTCAGGTGACTAAGACTAGAAAAATTTCAAAATCTCTTTCAGCTCTGAATTCCATGACACTGTATTTTCCCTTTTAAAATTTTGAAACTTGTTGAAGGGGATTTTTTCCCCTGAGCACTTTTTTCATATTTCCCTTTTGAGACCAAATGATTAATTCAGATTGTGCCACGGTTGAAAATAGGAGAAAGATACCAGTTTATCTCAAAAGTTGACCTGGACCATTTTTCTGTGTGACTAGAAACCAAGTAAGTGTGTCTTTGGTAAGCTCCTACTGCCCGCCAGTGCCCCCTTGCTCTTTTACTACTTACTTATACTACTCTCCTAGACCATGTGCTCTCCCAGCTAGGCCTTGTTCTCATAGTCAAACTTTCCCTTACGAGGTTTTGCTTATAATTGCTTAAGATATCAGATTTTCTAGTTATTCTCTATTTTAAATAGAAGGCCAAAATGAAAAAGTAATTCAAGACCCAAAGGACTGAATGAAAGGACTAATGGTAGAAAATTCTAGGCACAGTGATAGCACTTGGCACCTCCCGTCATGCTGGCAGTGAGCTACCGGGCTTCTGCTCTATTGACACAAATTCTGATTGGGAAGTTCCCTCAATAAATGCTAATTTACTGCCTGGGAAAAATATGGAAGATCAAAAGACTATGGTTCACATAAATGGAATTTTCTACAGGTTTCTGCTACGTAGTGTAACCCAAGTTTCTCCAGGCCTCACCAGCTTATCAGAACAAATGGGTTTCAAAACCCAGTTACACGAAGAAGAAAAATGTCAAGGGAAAATGTAGAAGAAAGCTCAGAATTACTGTCACTATACAGACATTTCTGCCATGGGACATAAGTTCCTCTGAATAATGCCCACATCTAATCATCAAGACTTCTGCAAAACCTCTCCTGCCCAAGTGTCTGTGGGAGTCCCTAAATGGTGACCCATGTGTTCAGGAGCGAACCCTGTCCCACTGCCCCTCCCCCTCACGGCTCCACCTCTTCTCTCTGGACCCTACAGTTTCCAGCCAGCGATCAGTCAATACCACCATCTCCCTCCAACTGTCCCTCTCTTCTACGGCTTGACATGGGAAGGCCTCAATACGACAACATTGCAGAGCGCTCTGGAAAGTGGAAGGAAATTGGAAGAGACCATCCTCTTTGGTGTTACATGTGGTTAGATTTTCCAAAGCAGTAAGGGAGTGCCTAGAGTTTTAGGCGAGCTTCCCTTTGTTTTTACTTAAACAGCCTTCCTGTTCTCCTCATTTCCCCACAGCACTTAGGGTGAAAACCAAAAGCAGTACAGACACTGAGCAGTACTCAGAACTTGCTCTCTCTTCTGATGACCAAGTGTTCCTTAGTTAAACTTATCAAGTGTGGTTGTCTAGTGCCTTGGGTCACTCCTCTCATTCCCCATGCCGTGTCCACCCTATAGCCCTTCAGCATACTCGAATTCCAACTTAGGCTCAAGTGGGACCTCTACTATAATACAGAAAGCCAAGGCAGTAAGATGTAGCTCTAAATTCCAGAAATGTAGAGATGGGGTAGCACTAGCTTCGTGGGCAGGAATTTTTATGTTTTGTTCTTTGCTAAAACACCGGCACCTAAAACACTGCCCTCGATAATCTTCTGCAGCTAAAGGAATGAATTCTGGTTCCACAAAGCAAACCATTCGCAGGGCCAAAAGCCTGCTTCTGAGCTCCCCTGTCGCAAAGTCAGCTTAGCTAGGATAAATGGGGCAAAAGAACACATTCGCCAGGTCTGTCTACAGGTTGGCTTTTCAGCTGTCTCTGAAACAAGGCTGCATGTGTTCCTTGCTGGCAGCTCTGAATCTCAGACAGTGAGCAGAGGAAGGCTAGCTCCTTTCCTGTCCATGCTGGGCCCTCTGCTGCCGTCTGCTGAAGATTTTACAGTCTCTCTCAAAGCAGCGATCCCCTAAGCCTTTTGCATCACACACCTTCACAGCTCTTTCCCAGAAAAAGAAAAAAAAAAAGTATTACACAGATACACAAACACATTTCTGTAGTATTTCAAGAGACTGAAGAGGGCCCTGGAGCCCCACCATATAACACTAATAGTAGACTTTGAAGCAAACCATCTAAAACCAAGGAGCTGTCATTTCTCTTGTTAAAGAAATTTCAAGCATGCACAAAACCAGAGAGAAATGTATAAGAAACCGCCACAGACACAACAGTTATCAACATTCTGCCATGCCTGTTTCATCCCCTCCCCCGTCCCCATTAAAAAATTTTTTGCTTTGCTCGAATATTTTAAAACAAAGCTGAGATCCCTCTTAATTTTATCTGTAAATACTACAATATACATCCAAGTGATTAGGACTGTTTTTAAACATAGCCATTAAACCATTATGACACGCAACAAAATTAACAAGACTTCCTTCATATCATCTGGTACCCAGACTATTTTAAATTTCTTCTGATTGTCTCAGAATTAACCTTTTTGACAGTGGTGGGCTTCAAGCTAGATCCAAACAAGGGCCAGCCATCGCACTGGGTTGATTTATCTGATTAGGGTAAGAATTCAATTCGATTTCACTGTGTGAGTGGAAGCCACATCAGTTGGTTATATGATGGAAGTAGGGGAGAGAGGGAAGGCATGCATGTGGGGCGGCGCAGAAGACTGTGTTAATGAAAAGTACTGCAAATTTTTTAAAATGGGACTTTTTAGAATTCTTACTTGATTTTATGATGTTTTCAAATCACACAAATAAGTTAGATGAGAGTCTAGCTCTCTCTTGACCTCAATGGCCCATTAAAACTATGAACCTGGGGCTTCCTTGGTGGCGCAGTGGTTGAGAATCTGCCTGCTAATGCAGGGGACACGGGTTCAAGCCCTGGTCTGGGAGGATCCCGCATGCTGCGGAGCAACTAGGCCCGTGAGCCACTACTGAGCCTGCGCGTCTGGAGCCTGTGCTCCGCAACAAGAGAGGCCACGATAGTGAGAGGCCCGTGCACCGCGATGAAGAGTGGCCCCCGCTTGCCACAACTAGAGAAAGCCCTCGCACAGAAATGAAGACCCAACACAGAAAAAATTAATTAATTAATTAATAAACTCCTACCCCCAACATCTTCTTTAAAAAAAAAAAACAAAAAAAACCCAACTATGAACCTAGTAGGCTAGACTTCACGTTTCTTACCTGAAGCTGTAGTGGATGAGTTGTGTGTAGACTACTGAGCACTTACATTTGACTTCACAATCTTTCTCTTCCTTGAGTAGGTTAAAATATTATTGGCCACATTAAATAGAAAATCCAAAGTCCTCAAATATACCCCTGCCTGGTCTGTGGGGACCATGCTGGATCCCTTAGGCTCCTATTCACCCTTTGATATATTGAGGCCCAAATATAATGGGTTTACCTGCTGTCTTCCTTGTACCTCCAGTGTTGATGACTATCATCTGCTTTTTTCTTCACCAAAACAACCTCCATGCCTGAACGCAGGCTGGGGCCTTGCACCCCCAAGACTAGCTGAGGAGAAGCATAGCTTATAATTTGCCCATCTCTGTATTCAAACTGCTGGTGGCACACCTTCTGCAGTTTACTCTGTTTTGGAGAATGGCTGAGATAAAGAAAATCCCATTAGTGGCAGAAAAATGTCCTGTGCACTGATGTGCTGGAGATAGCAAGTTCTGTTGGCAAGAGACCCGCCATGAACCAAATTCACTTATGATGCGGAAGCATTATCATCAGGACAGCAGCAACGTTATTTGCTTTGCACTGTCAAGCTGATGTAAAAAGTAGAATTCTGAGTTTATTTTACATTAGAAATAAATATTTATCCAAAAGAACATGAGAAGTTCATCAGCAAAGAAAAAATCCACTTGAGATAATTTAAAGGGAAAAAGAGGTAGGAGTAGGAACAGGGCAATGAATCAGAACAGAGAGAAATAAAGGAGTTCTGTTCAAATCATGATCATTTCTATCCTCTATCTACAGAATCCCTGGCAAACAGAATCCCATTCTCCAAGTTTTTGAATCTTCCCTAACAACTCATAAAATATCATAAACCAAAATAATGATACACTGATAAGTTAATTCAAAGGAATCTCATACTTAAGTATCTCTTAAGGCATTAAGCAGACTTACTAAACCTTATTAAAAATCACAATGCATTGGCAACTAATTTGTAAATGTCTATTAAGTCTCTACTATGTGCATGGACTAACGCTAAGTGTTGAAGTGCTAAAACTGTTTAATTCATGTAAACTGCTATAACATTAAGTAAATGTATAAAGATTATGGAATAATACCAAGTACTATAGATTCCTGTCATTTCATTGGACATTGACCAGAGAAAAAATAAAGTTAAAAAGGAAGAAATTGCATTTTACTAATTTCTTAAAAACAACAAGGCATTTTACATGCTTATTCATAAGTTCATTTACACATTCATTCAACTAATATACAGGCTCTGTCCTAAGTTCTCAGGAGGCAAAGATGGATGAGCTTACCTTCTAATAGAAAAGACACCAGTGAATGAGAAATTACATTACACAGCTAAAGCGAGAAGGTACTTGCCACCAGTACTTGTAAATACTTCAGTCAAAAACACAAGAAACACAAAAATGTGTGTGTTGATGTAAAGAGCAACTAACAGTAATGTAAATCTTCAGTAATATTTTTGCCCTAAAGTGAGTGAATCTAAGACCAGGTAGAAATCTCTAACAGGAATCCCTTGCAACTTTTTACCTGTATTTCTTCTCTGGTTCCACATTTTCAAAGAGCTCTTCTTCCATTTTCTGTGGAAGACTGTCATCTTCATCAAAGTTATGAGAAGTTTCCTGCCAGGCATACCTGAGAAGTGTGTGACAAGCCTTCATTCGGAGATGGGCTCTTGCATGTGAATCTCTATCAAGGTTCAGAAGGAAACAGAAGTCTAAGAAATCTGATTTATACTCACAGAATTTTCTCTGAGGTGTAGTCTGATAATATCCTGAATGATGCTGGTGGATCTGGAAGTCATATTTCCATAATGGTGCCTAACACTGCAAATTCACATCCTACTAATACACAATTTAGATCTTTTAATATAAAGCTGCAAATGAATCCTCAATCACACAATAAACAGCATTCATCTTTGTTATATTTACTCAGGAAAAAAATGGGGTCATGTATTATATTTCAAAAATAAGATTAAGACTACTCAGTAGTTTTGGAAATTCATAACAAACGTGTAATGAGACTCTTGCCTACTCCATAAATGTGTCATAATTCTGTCTGGAACAGACAGCCTAGATCACTAGGTTTCATAAAATTTACTCATTAGACAATGTTAAGGAATCTTAATAACTTTTCCTCTCAATAGAAAAATCTAGAGAGACTCAAATAGCACCAGCACAAACGTGCCAGGTTTTGATAGAGAATAATACACAAAAACACTTAGAGTAAATAGTCATAGTTTGAATAACTGAGTCAGCCTTGTGGCCTCTTATTAAGATGAAATCGCGAATGGAAACATAACCACCATGCAGATCTGAATATATCAAATCCCCAGGCACTGTTTAGGGTACACTTGCTTCCGTGGGATCATGACACAATATGAGGACTGCTCTGCTGAAGGCAGGCTAAATATACAGGCAAAGCAGCAAGCATACTTCAGCACTCTAAATGTGCATATGTGTAAATTTCTCTGGGGGAGGCTGTGGTCACCAAGGTGCTTGCGGTAATTCGATGTAACTGCAAGCAATATCGAATTACCCAAATCTCCAGGGACAATTCCTGCGTTAGCAGAGCAGACCATACACTTTTCAAATGTAACAGAAGTATTACATGTAGATGTGAAATTGGTGGGTAACAACAGCCTTATTCAGAGCTGCAGCACAAGCAGCTTCTGAAGACAAAAAGCTCATTAACAGTTAAAGAAACAACAGTGCCATCTTGTGTTGAAAATAAAAAGCACAGCTTTCCTACCAACTCAATTTCTTTGAGAGAAACAGACAAAAAAAAAAAAAGTCATTCTTAGACATAACAAGATTCTTCCTCCAAATCCAGATGAGATTTTCTAACTTGGGATATCTATATACTCCTCGGCTCCCAAGAAAATGAAGGACAGTCAAGTTAACTTTAGAACAGCCATTTAAAAATACATCTTGCTTTATTGATTCATGTCCATTCATTCATTCATATAACTAGTCATTATTTAATCATTCATTCCTTTAACTAATATTTCTTAAACATCTACTATATTGTAGGCACAGAGTTCTAAGTATTGGGGATAATAGTGGTGAACAAAACAGTTAAGTTCTCAGGATTCACGGAGCTTACATTCTAGTGGGAAGAAGAGAGATAGTAGATAAGTAAATGAATAAACAAACAATGGATATCACAAGTGGAATAAAACAGGAAATTGTGATGGAAACTGGGTGAGGTGGGGTAGGGTCTACTTTACCCATGGAGTTATAGAAGGATAGAGGTATTCTGAATTATTATTTCAACATTAAAATGGGCCGCTTTGTGAAATAGTGATCTCCCTGTTCCTAGGAGTATTCAAGAAGAGGCTGGATCAAACGAGCTTGCCTAGAATGTGCAGGAGATTCCTGCATTATGTTTTTTTTTTAAATTGAGGTATAATTGACATATAACACTATATTAGCTTTGGGTATATAGCATAATGATTTGATATTTGTATATATTGCAAAATGATCCCCACAATATGTCTGGTTAACATCTATCCCCGCAGGTAGTTCCAAAAATTGTTTTCTTGTAATGAAGACTTTTAAGATCTGCTCTCTTAGCAACTTTCAAATATGAAGTGCAGTATTATTAAGTCACCATGCTCCTGCATTATGTTTTGAGTGGACTCAAAGACTTTTAGCTCAAAGATTTCAGGCCTTGATGAAATCTATGAATCAGAACAAGAATCTTGGCTCCCAAAGATGCTCTTTCTTTTTGTTTTTACTTTCTATTTATTTTTTTCCAAGTGCAGTATAATAACTCAGAGGCTAGATATATTCTTTAGAAGAAGAACAAAAGGGAATGTTAGAAAAGTTTGTGGCCAATTCTCTAACAATTGAGGAAGATACAATATAGGTAAAATCACTCTCTCTGAAAAAGGCTTTCTGGTGCCTTTGTTAGTGTCAGGATGTAGGACCAGATGAACTACCCATCAAAATGAGGAAGTTTGATTCCTAACATAAAAGTTAATATTCTTGTAATTAAGGATAGAAACAGTTGTTTAAAACAGCTTGTATACCAATGATTAATGAAAATTAATTTGTATACAAACTAAATTTCAGTTATTGCAATGGTAATTGACTTGCTATTTTTGGTTTTATAATTTGGAAACGAATTCAATGATTCCTTCATTTATTCTGTAAATGATGACAAAAGTCAGTTATCCTGGTCTTCACACAACACGTGTGATAGAGTTTTTGCCCTCAAGGAATTCCCAAATTGGTGGTGGTTGGTGGAGTAGAGGGGAGGGAACTGATAAGTACATTGCTAGTACAGTCATTGTCATGATTGATTTCAATGATAAAGAATCCTTCCACAGACCGAGGACAGGGGCAAGTCAGCTGGAGAGAAATGAATATGTGGTGAGAGGCCTGCAGCAGTGCATCAGTGGAGTAGGCCACAGCCCAGAGACAGCTTGTAGCTGCCGAGCTGGAGCTTGGAGTTCATGTGGCACAAAGAAAAAGTGTGGAGTGGAGGTGGGCATGGGGGTACAAATGAGGGTTAATGACAGGCCTGGACCAGGGTCAGGAGGGCTTGGGATTCCAGACTAAACATTGTCTTCTGTCTGCAATAGGTAGCCATTGAAGAACTGTATAAAGAGGATGGTGTTTTAGAAAGATTGTCCATAGATGAAACTTCAAGGTGAATTGGCAGGAGGAGATTATGGAGATAGCAACCAATCAGAAAGCGATCTCAGCAATCCAGGATGATAGCTTATATTAACATGCATTCAACTTGAACCTACATTAAGGAAGAAGCATAATTGTTCCTGAAGCCCATGTTTATGGAAACAAAAACATGATGAATTCCTCAAATAAATGTCTCCAGTTCTAAGATTCCAGTCTTTTAAAAATAGCAACATCATATCAAAATTACTGAAAGTAGATCATTGTGCTTGTTGAACACTGAAGCTCCAGCTCTATCCTTTTGCCAGGAAACTAATTAAATACTAGCTCTTCAACTTCCATTAGTTTCATAAACTTGGCGTGGGTTCCCTGCATGGGCTCTGTGGTGTTACTGAGCTAATGAGCTGAGTTCAAATAGGAACCAGGTAACTTTTCTGGCCACACTGATTACTTACAGAATTTCACTGGAAGCATTTCCCGATGTTAAAGCATTTTTTTGCACTTGCTTTTCCTCTGGTTCTATAATTTGCTTCTCTTCTCCAAAAATTGGTTTCCGCACAGCAAGCTTGGCTCCCAACACAATGTCACTTTGGACTTCTAAAACAAGAGCTGAGGAGAAATGCACAAATTGCATGGACGTATTAGTTATGGCCTCAGAGCACTAGGATTTTGAAAACACGTGTTAAAATAAAAATGCAGAAAATTTCCAGCTATTTGGTCTAAGAGAATACATTCTAAGTATAATTGATAGTTGCTCTTTAAACTAATAAATTGGATTTCACTTAATTTAATTTTTGTAAATTCCTCTCAAGACATTCTCAGTCAAAAGTGCTAAAAAATAGGTCTTTCCAAAAATAAGTTAGTTATAAATTCTAACTATTCAAATGGGTTCCATTATTTAGATGTATGCCTCTAGGTCATTCTCTGGGATCCAAACTCCTCAATGAAAGTTCCCAATGCCTTAAAAGACACATGCAAAGCTTAATGTACAGTGTTCAAGATATGCAATAAGATAATGTTTTAAATTATATTAATGATTTTTCTCTTCTATATGTAGGACCTTTGTCCTGATCCTGGGGTAGCCTTAAGGGAAGGTGGTAGACCATGAGGAATGAGAATTGTTACAAAAGGAAAGCAAAAGTACAAATACAGTTTTGACATTCAGGCACAAGACAATGGCCATGTAAGTCAGATGACACTGTCATGAGTTAGGGTCTTTTCCAAAAGTTTTTTTTTTTTTTGCGGTACGTGGGCCTCTCACTGCTGTGGCCTCTCCCATTGTGGAGCACAGGCTCCGGATGCGCAGGCTCAGCGGCCATGGCTCACGGGCCCAGCCGCTCCGCGGCATGTGGGATCTCCCGGACCGGGGCACGAACCCGTGTCCCCTGCATCGGCAGGCGGACTCTCAACCACTGCGCCACCAGGGAAGCCCCTTTTCCAAAAGTTTTTACCTCCCATTTAGCTTATCTCAGTGTTGACCTGGAGGAAACCTACCATTTCTGGGCCTGAGGGGATCTGTGGCAGAAAACCAGCACTAGGTGTCATGATTCTGCCTACAGGCTTTGCTGCAGGAATCTTAGCTAGACAAGGAAACACTGAGGACATTGTTCAGGACATGGTGATGCGTTACCTCTTGAGCTGTCCTCACCACTCCAATCTGTGGCATAGCCACATGAACCTGGATCTGGTTTCCGGGAAGTGCAGCCATGACCCAGGATTTACTAAGAGCCATGCAGGGGAGCTTTCCAGAAGTGGCTGCCAAGCAGGGGTCAAGAGGTTCTGTAGCAAGGATTTGTAGAGATGGCTACCCAACCACAGCCAGGCTGCAGAGGGCCAGAGGGAGCAGAGGGGAGGCTGAGGCAGGCAAGAAGTACCACCCACCCAAAGCATTATCTGGGCCAAAAGAATGGAACACTGTCACCCAGCCATGGACTTCAGCCAGCAGGGCCCAGAAAGCAAGAGGATCGGCACCCCGAGTTCTTTCCTTCCATCCTAGAGAAGAACTAAAGTGAGAGTCTGGAAACTGAGAAACCTGAAAGCCTTCCCAAAAGGGACTATTTAAATTAATGGATGGGACAAGTTTAAACCCGACTGTACATTTAAAGTTTTCCTTGATGGGGGAAGCTGGGGCTCACAAAGAAGGCCCAATTTGTTAAAGACAAAATAAAGAAAGTATGTTTTCTCTGCACATCCAAAGTACAGTGTGAATTAAGATATGCAACTCTGTTAAATATAAAAATTAGTCTAAAGCTAAACACCAAGATGCAGGGGTGAAATATGACCTGTTTAAACAAAGTTGGATTTTTTTTTTAAAAAGCAATATCATCAAGTTTTTTTTTTTTTGGCTGTACATATATAAAGTAAATAATTCCAATGCTTACCCTCTGTCTTACGTGTACTGCAGAAAGTTTGAATTTTAGAAATATCTGATGCTAAGTTCCTCAGGAAGATTTGTTTCTTCTGCTGAGCAATGGACAGATCAGGATTGATCCAATGTTCTCCACATGAAACATACACCTACCAAAGAAATGAGTCTCTAATCCCAGATACAATTGCTCACAGCAGCATTATTATAGCCCAAACTGGAAACAATCAAAACACCCTACAATAGGTGAATGGTTAAACAAACTATGGCACCATACTCAGTGATAAAAAGGAATAATACTCAGTGATAAAAGGCACAAACTATTGATAAAAGCAACAAGTTTGATGGATCTACAGGGTTTTGTACTGAAAAAAGACTTCTCCATACTATCTTTGCAACTTCCTATGAATCTTTAATTATTTCAAAATAAAAAGTTGTAGAAAAAATAATTTTTTAAAGAAAGGAAAGAAGGAAGGAAAGAAGGAAGGGAGGGATGGGGGAAAGGTAAGTGGGTATAAATCAGGGGTTTAAATGTGAAATAGCTAGTGGGAAGCAGCTGCATCGCATGGGGAGATCAGCTTGGTGCTTTGTGACCAGCTAGAGGGGTGGGATAGGGAGGGTGGGAGGGAGATGCAAGAGGGAGGGGATACGGGGATATATGTATACATATAGCTGATTCACTTTTTTATACAGCAGAAACTAACACAACATTGTAAAGCAATTATACTCCAATAAAGATGTTAAAAAATTTAAAAATTAAAAGTTAAACACTGAAAAAAAATTGGGGGTTCGTAAACTATGGCTGAGGATCAAATCTCGCCGATTGCCAGTTCTTGTAAATAAAGTTTTATTGGAATACAGCTATGCCCACTCATTTGCATGTTATCTGTGAAAGTTTTCGTGCTACAGTGGCAGAGCTGATGTTTCAATAGATACCATATGGTCTGTAAATATTAACTATCTGACACTTTACAGAAAACTCTCACAACCACTGGTATAAATGAACTTGCAGTATATGTAGCAAAATGTTAATGTGGATATTTCTAGATGCTGAAATTATGGATGATACTTTTTCTTCTTGATTTTGCTTATAGGTACTTCCTAAATGTCCTTAAATAAATACATATTTCTTTGACGTGAGGAAAAATTAGAGTAATATATTGAGAAAGACTCGGTAAAAAGAAAAAGACACTCAATGTTGCCTTTTTTTTGAGCCACTGACTGATCATTACATACATACTTTGTATGTGGACCCAGGGAAAACTTTCTCAAAAATATCTTCTTTCTGATCAATAGGGTTCTTTTTCTCTCATGGACATACTTAATCACATAACTGTTCATGTTTCAATCCTCATGTTGGTGGCTCAGAACAGTTGACAGATTCATTTCTAGCAAATATGTTGGTCCGTATAACAATCACTCCTGGGTCCATCTCATCCTCCTTTCACACATACTCGCTTAGCCCTGGTGACCTCATTGACTTATCTTTAAGTTAAATTTACCTTTTTGTGTCATATGTTTTAATGCATCTACCTTAAATTCTTTCTAAAATAACACAGTGAATAAGCACAGCAGGAAAAACAAAAATATTAAAATCAAACAAACAGAAAACTTGGCAGTGATAGAATTAGAATTCAAAACACCGTCTAGAGCTTCCCTGGTGGTGCAGTGGTTAAGAATCCACCTGCCAATGCACGGGACACAGGTTCAAGCCCTGGTCCGGGAACAGTCCACATGCCATGGAGCAACTAAGCCCGTGGGTCACAACTACTGAGCCTGTGCTCTAGAGCCCACAAGCCACAACTACTGAGCCCGTGAGCCACAACTACTGAAGCCCGCGCGCCTGGAGCCCATGCTTCGCAACAAGTGAAGCCACTGCAATAAGAAGCCCGCGCACCCTAATGAAGAGTAGCCCCCACTCGCCACAACTAGAGAAAGCCCAAGTGCAGCAACAAAGACCCAATGCAGCCAAAAATAAAAATAAATAAATAAAAATAAATTTTAGAAAAACAACAACACTGTCTACCAGACTCCAAGAACAGAGGGTCTCCACTCTGCCATGCTGCCTCTGCTATTAGTCACTGGTACTTGGGTTTAAGACTTTCAAGGGGTCTTTACATTCAGAGTCTGAGTCAAGTTCTGATAATTTGGTACAAGCTTGGTTCTCTGTTCAAAGAATTTCAGGCATCAATCAAGGCAGGTTTTCTTCTCAAGCTGATACCGTAAATTCCATAAGTTGGGGGAAAGGCTGGGCAGTTAAAGTCCTTCCACTTCTCAGCCTTCTCCAGCCTCCCAAATAGAGTGTGTGAAAAACTAGATATGATTATTTTTTTCTGAAAAGGTAAAATAATCATTTAGTAAAAAATCATTAAATAACTACATTTTGAAGGCCTTGAAAAGAATACAGAATCTACCCCCTTAAAAGAGTAGGGCAAAAAAAAAAAAAAAAAAAGAAAGAGTTAAGGGGCTTCCCTGGTGGCGCAGTGGTTGAGAGTCCGCCTGCCAATGCAGGGGTCATGGGTTCGTGCCCCGGTCCGGGAGGATCCCACGTGCCGCGGAGCGGCTGAGCCTGTGAGCCACGGCCGCTGAGCCTGCGCGTCCGGAGCCTGTGCTCTAAAACGGGAGAGGCCACAACGGTGAGAGGCCCGTGTACCGCAAAAAAAAAAAGAATAGGGCAGAAACCACAAGTGGTTAATAATGTGGTCCTCTCCAGTTTCTGCCCTCATTTATAACAGAGGTTGTGATGAGCATTAAATGAGTTCTATTACATACAGCCCTGAAAATCATGCCTGACACATAGTAAGCGCTCAACAATCAGCTATTCTTATTACTTTCTGATGGTTGCTGAATTAGGATAATTCTGAGAAAAAATAACAGGAAAAAAATGGTGCTTGAAGTCTTATATTTAAAAACACTTTCCTTTTAGTAGTATCAATATATTAATATTTCCAGTTTCACGCTCATGTCTTTACCAGTTCATCTCTTTGAAGGTCTTTTAGGGCAAAGATCTCCTTCCCCTTTTCACTGAACAATCTCCGAGCTGCAGAAGGTAAATTTAAAATTTCAGTGCACCTGTAATAAGAGACACAAAAATTGACCTTGCACATGCAAAGTTTCCAGCAGAGAAGAGAGGAAATAAAAGAAATCATGGGCCTGGATCATTAACAACAACTAGCTCAGCAGGACTGTGGGATAGTCAAGAGCTTGGCTCTGGAAACCAGCAGCCCCCTTTTGCGTCTCATTCTCCCTCTCCAAGTTGTAAGACTGGGCAAATTATTTAAGCTCTCTAAGCCTAAATTTCTTACCTTTCAAGGTTGCTGTGAAGATAAAGGGTTGATTATGAAACATGCTTAGCACAGTACCAAGCATGATCAACAAATAAAAAAAAAACCCACATTATTATTTATTTTTCACTCCTCAGTATGCCCCTACTTTCCTATTTGTGTGCCTTTTCTCTTGTTCTCCCTTCTACATTAAACACCTTCCTCAGCTTTTGCTGTTGAAGTTCTACTCTCTCCAAAGTTACATCCATCACCCAGCAGTTCCTCATCTCTCTCCACCAGAAGTGATCCCTATATATAGCTCTTTAACTCCCTTTCAAATAGGAAATTTTTGCCAGGTTAAACATTAAACAGTGATTTTTTTCCCCTCAAACAAGCTCTGGGCCAGCCCTGTGGATATTGAGATGAACGATACAGTTTCCTTGTTTCCTGAAGGGCTCCTTCTCTAGTAGCGGGGAGAGACTAGTCAGCAACTGAAGTGTGATATGAACTAGTGGGTGCTGTCACAGGCACCTGGCCAGGGACGTGAGGACACAGGGGAAAAACAATGAATTCTTCCAGGGAAGCCTCAGGTAAGGAAGTAACATTCGGGGTGGGCCTTGATGAATAAACCAGAGTTCACCAAGTAGGGTCAGGACTTAGAGAAGTTTTATATGGCTGGAGCTGAGTTTGTGGACAAGAGGTAGAGCCAGATGAAGCTGGTAAAAAAGACGGAAACCAACTGAAAGCACTTAGGATGCCAGACTAATGAACGTGGCCTTTAACTCGTTAAGTATCAGGAAGTCATTGAAGGAATTATAGTAGCGGTATGGTGTTGGCAGATCTGCTTTTTAGAAAGTTAACTGTCAGAAATGTGCAAGATGGGCTGGAGGTGGAGAGGCTGGAATCTATATAGTCAGTTCAGGGTAGAGGTAAAGAGGTGGAATTCTGGGGAAGAGGAAGTAGAGCTAAACAGAGTGATGGGTCGTGTCCTAAAGAATGCTGTTTTATATTAGAATGTACTGTCTGTAGTAAATGAGTTAGAAGTGACTTTATGCTCATCAAGAAGACTCAGCTGTATGAAAAATATTTCTCAATTTTATTACCTTAGATGGCCAAAAGCAATCGAGCAGGTAATTAGGCCCTCCATTTTTCTGAGAGGTCTTAGAAGGAAATAAGCCAGTGGGAATTAAGTCTCTCCCTCTCCTGTCACAACTCTGAAAGCTGATGGGCTGGTGAGAACTGGACTGGGTTTCTCATCCATAGGAATTGTCGGGTGGAGGTATTGCGGGGCGGGTGGGAGGGAGAACTGTAAGAGAATTGAGCCCCAACCAGAAGATTGGCTTAATTCTCTCTGGATGCTGCCCAAAGACCCAACCCAATTCCTGCTACTCACCCCAAATCCAAGCATGACCTAAGGAGAGTTACAATCATGATAATCTGATCCCACTCACATTTTCCTCGGAGAATTTTGGACTATGGGAGTAACCAGTTTTAGGACAAGTGGGAGAGTAAAGTGAAGGGGAAGCTGGTGGATTTTTCTTTCTTCTTTTTTTGAAAACCTATTTTATTTTTTATTTATTTTATTTTTTCATACTTCTTTTCTTTTCTGAAATGCAAATCCAACAGTAGATGCTAAAATTCAGATCTAAATTCACTACTGTGCTTTAGAAGAGTTATCTTTGCACTGGCTACACTGGCAAAACGTAAGCAACCACTGAAGAACACATCTTTAGTTTGATGTAGCTACCACCAGGCATATATTCCTTAACTTCATCTACAGAATCACCCTGTCTTCAGTAACTCTTAAAACTTCAAATTTTATATATAGGAAGTAGTTTACTAAGTTGTTACCTGTTACTAGCCCAGACCCTTAATATTGCACAGTATTTTTAGGGTACAAATAGTAGACTCGTATCAGGAACTTTCCAACAAGTTCTGTGGAAACCCTATTTTAATAGTGCTGAATTCAACTGGTCCATGTAGGTGGGTTGGAGAGAACGGGATAAGCTGTTTCCTCTGTATTGAATTCCTCTAACTAGCTCACGTGCCAGCCAACATCAATGGAGAGAGAAGAAAAGAACTGGCTCTTAAGTGCCTAATAAGGAATGTGTACTCTGTGGTCAAATTGCCTGGGTTCAAACTCTAGCCCTCTCATGTACTGGCTGTGTAACCTTGGAGAAGTTACTTAACTTCTCTGAGCCTCATTTTCCCCATCAGTAAAAGGGAGATGTAACAGTACTTATCTCCTAGGGATATCTTACAGATTAAATGTGTGAATACCTGTAAAGCACCTGACACATATAAGTCAGCAACACATTATTAAAATGGATCACGCACTGCAAGCACTTCATGTCTACTCTCACGTTTAATTCTCACACCCTTTCTGAGAAGCCCATTTTACAGATAAGGAAACTGAGCCTGGAGATTAAGTTCCTTGCCCAAGGTCACAAAGCTAGTGAGTACAAAAGCTGAAATTCAAACCTAAAACTCTCTGGGTCTTTTACTACATCATATGGCCTCCTGAGAGGGCATCATCATAGAATAACAGGGAAGAAACTGAGGCTGAGATACTGAGTGAGCCGTTCAGGATTTCTGTTACTGAGTTGACCAAAAAAGTTCACTCAGGTCTTTCCTCAAGATGTTACAGAAAAATCCAAACAAACTTTTTGGCCAACCCAGTACATGGGGGCAAGGGTCCTAGACATGAAGTCCCTTGACCCTCACACCAAGAGTTAGGACTGATAACCATGTGGCTTGGATTTACAGAGTATCCAGAAAAGCAGAGTCTTATCTCTGACTTTGTTCTCTCAGGACTGGTTTTTCCAATGCTCCATGTTTCCTGCAGATTTAAATATCAACAAAAACGGTCTATATCTATTATTTTTAAATGGGTCTTGTTATGCTGTTAGGTCTCCCTTCAGCTTTGCAGATGGAAGAATCAACAACAACAAAAGATCCTCAAAACAGTCTAAAGTGAATGTTTAAATTACTAAAGGATAGCATAATTTTCCTTAAATTCTATAAAACTACACTCTCATATTCAGCAAGACATATTTTGTGAAAAAGTTTATACCAGGTGCTCTACTTTTGAACAGCTATCAAATTCTATGGGAATAAATCTTGTTTGGGTAGGAAAATATTGATGAAAAGAAAAATTATAATGTAATTATAAATTATAAATAATTTTTATTATAATAATGTATAATAAAAATTTTTATTATAATAATGTATAATAAAAATATGGTATAGATTAGTGACATTTAAAAATTGATTTAAAGTAGGTAAATATCCTGCCCTCAGTTCAAACAAATTCAAACCAAAGTGCTGTAAAATTGTGAAATATATATTTTTTAATGGGGATAATTTACATTTACAGAGTTTGTAGTTCAGAAGCTAGGGGAAACCACCAGACCTAGAAATTTTGGGGAAAAACATATTAATTAGCATTGGTATCATGTACTTATAGCTTACATATTTCACAGATTAAAAACTCCAGAATCACTATATTAACAATTGTTTTCTTATATAGATACATATGTATTTTGTGTCATAATCATTCAGGCACTTGAATGGAATATACCTTTGCATTTAGGGTAGTATTTACCTCTCCAAAAGTTGGTGAAATCCAGTCTGGTTTGTTTCTGTTTCAGAATATTTAGTGACATAATTTTTCACATTCCCTTTCCTTTCAGTGTCAACATTTCTGAAAAAAATGATCCAAGATTTGATTGATATGGCAGTATACATTGTCAATTATCATTCAGCTTCTTTAAGTATGTGAATAAATCGTGGTTTTAATTTATCATTATTTACTCTAAAAAAATGCCTTTCTTAAAAAAATAGGATTTCAAATACTATCACAATTAAATATTAAACTTCACAAACATTTATACTATGAACAATTTATACAAGAAAATAAATTTTCAATATCTGAATTTTTCCAATAATGTTGAACACTCTGAGATGTGAATTTATCAACTTTGAAGAAAATGCAGAGATTACATTCATTTTGCCTTTGATGTTTTATTCATATACTGTTCATATTTATATGTTTATTCGTATATTACTCAGATACTGTTTCAGTTATCAATCCAAACCTAAAAACGTTTTTAATAAAAAATTAATGACGATCATAGAAAAATAATTGGAATATACATCATTCAGATTTTCAAGTAAGAAAGAATTGTGTATTTTTAGAATCTTTATATTTTATTAAATGAAAAATATAGTGCTCAAATGTAATGTTAGCCAAAACACTCCCTATTTAAATCTTCTGTTACCAGTACTTACAGAAAGATTGGGGGAAAGGTGTGGGGAATGCTACTGATGATCCTGTAGAAAATTTTCTGAATCAGCCAAGAAAAATTAAACTATATTTAGTAGAGTTTTGATGTCAAATGTATGCCAGCGTATTTTAATTATTTGGGAATAATTAATTCATGTAGAGAACAAAATGAATATTTGATTAACCAGGACACACTGTTCCATGAACTTAGCAGAGAGTTTCACATACTCTCTACTAGAATAGCTGTCCAAATTAACAAATCTCTCAAATTACGTTTGGATTACCTGATTGAATCATGCATTTTAAAACATAAATTGATCAGATTAAATCTCTATATAATTTTGAGACACATAAAGATAGGAAGGGACAGAAATTACTTGTTAATTTTGCATGTTAAAAAAAAAGTCATATACTACTTTAAGGGCATTACCCTCACATTTTACGTCTAGTAGAATGAGCTAATTATGAAATGTATGCGTCAAAGATTTCAATTTCAGGGTTGACTTTACTTTGAAGATTAATTTTTTACTTTATCATCTTTATAGGCAGTTCAGTGGACAGCCGATCTGAATGTTACTCATTGTTCAGTGATGTATGAAGTATATTTAATCAATGTGAAGAAAGTAATATTAAACTATTATCAGCAGCCTCAAATATTCTAAACATCTCAAAAGAAAGGTCAAGAGGTAATATCACAGCTAATAATATGAGAAACAATGTGTTTAATTCATTCTTTACATCAGAGTTTTGCCCTGATCTATGATTCCTTTTGTCATAAAATGTAATGAAAATACAGCAGGTGACTTTCTCCAATGTTGCAGAAATACTGGGTGTTTGGGAAGATTTTATTCCAACCTCATAACGTAAGCTAAAGGGCAGATCGATGCTTTTCTAGGATGGTAAACTTTTAGAATGTTATTCCAAGGCAAGGATATAGATTATGTAAAGTTATATTTTGAGAACTATATTTGTTCGTTAAATATTCCAAAGATCTAAATGTAAATAATTGTGTGTAATAACTTAAATAATGTAAATAATAAAGTAAATAATAACTTAAATAAGAAATTACAAAATTAGATTTAAGAAGCAATTTATGAGCTCATTTATTTCAAAACACATTAATAAACCCAAACAATAATGCTAATTCAAAATAGAGATTGATCATAAAACTTTTTTTTATCAGAACTACTTATTTCTAACTCATGTTCTCTCATGGCCAGCCTAAATCACCAGTGTTCAAATTAAGTTCCTAACATAGAAACTAAATGAATTTTAGTATCTATTTTTACCTCCAAATATCAATATGGGAGCCCTTTTTAAAGAATAAACACAAAATTTCCCCAGAAAAACATGTGTAATCAAGAAGACAAAAATCTGTAGAAATTAGAAAGTATGCTTGATGCGAAATATGAACAAGTTGTTCTTACTGCATTTTCCGCCTAGGTGAGATGTCTGGACTGATTATAATAAGGGCTCTGGTTTTGTTCTTGTCTCCATTCCGCAAAACTCTGAGTCTCACAGGGACATATTGCTCCAGTGTCTTAGAGATGGGTTTCTTCATGGGAGGACCGTTTGGAAGAAGCAGCCCTTCTATTGGCCAATCAAACTCCTTCGGAAAGAAATGACAAGAAAATTGATAATAAGTGAATAGGAAGAGTCATTCCTATATATAAAAAAATAAGCACACTTGCTTATATCTTTAATATTTTATTCATTCATCAAACATGTATTGGGCACCTAAAGATGTTCCAGACAATTCTAATTAACGTTTTATTTTAATGAAGAGGAAAGATAGCAATTTTTAAAATGTATGTACAACCTGTGCTGTGCTACAACATGGAAGATTTATTCCCTTTCAGAGAAACATCATTCTGGAAATACAGAACTGAATTAATTTGGAATGTTTTTTGCTCCTGTATAAAATATCTCTAATCTATGTGAAGAAAGGAAGAATGTATGAAAAGTGGTTTTACAACCCGAAATAATATTGTCTTAAACTAAATCTATTTGGGGAACACTTCAAATAACAGAGTGAGATGAGTGAATGATAAAGCTTAAACAAATTTCAAATATTTCAGTTGTAGAATTTGGTTACTTTGTAGCCATCATTCACACATTTATTTATTAATTCATGCATTATCCAAATATTTAATAATTGTTTCCTATATTCCAGGCACAGTGCTAGATACTGGAAATAAAACTATAAACAAGACTGGATACTCATCGTCGAGGAATTTCTAGGGGATGCTCAGAAATTTACCTAGAAATAAACTGGCAATTGCAATAACGTGAGTATAATAACAACAGGGTACAAGGTGTGATGGGACCACTGAGTAGAACCTAACTCAGAAATGCCATGTAAGAGATCGGAAGTCTTAGTAGGAGTTAGTGCAGTAAAGGAGGGGTAAAAGGATGGGACAGTGTATGTATCAGGTTTGAGAATTAATAGAACATGATGTTCAGGGAGTAAAAAGAGGCAAGGATGGCTCCCAGGTCTGTAGCTTGGGCAACTGGGTAAATGGTATTGCCATTCACAGAAACAGACATTTGTGGAAGGAGATTAAACGAAGGAAGGGACGGTCAGAGATGATGTTAGGCAAGGTCCAAGGTCTTTCCTTCTGTCTTTCTTTCTCTTCCTTCCCTCCTTCCTTCCTTCCTTTTTTCTTTCTTTTTCTTTCTTTTCTTTTTCTTTCTTTCTTTCTTTCTTTCATCTCTCTCTCTCTCTGTGTGTGTTTCTCTCTCTGTGTGTCTCTCTCTCTGTGTGTGTCTCTCTCTCCCTCTCTCTCTCTGTGTCTCTCTGTGTCTTTCTCTCTCTGTCTCTCTCTGTGTGTGTGTGTGTCTCTCTCTCTCTGTGTCTCTCTCTCTCTCTCTGTGTCTCTCTCTCTGTGTGTGTGTGTGTGTGTGTGTGTGTGTGTCTCTCTCTCTCTCTCTCTGTGTCTCTCTCTCTCTGTCTCTCCCTCTCTCTCTCTCTCTCTCTCTTTCTTTTGTCCTGGCAGCAATTACTTTCCCATTAACCTGCAGTAACCATCTTATAAAATATGACACCTCCATTTAAGTGTGGGTCTGTTTCTGTGTGTTCTATTTTCTTCAATTTGTCAATTTCTCTCTCCCTATCCAGTACCATACTGTGTTGATTATATCTGGTAAATCTTGATATTTGGCAGGGCAAGTACCCTTACCTTATTATTCTTCTTTGGAAATTGGCTCTTGTTCACCCTTTACCATGTCATATACATTTAAAAAACAGCTCAATTAGTTTTTTTTAAAGTCTGTTTAGGACTGTAATACTCTGTAGCAGGTTAAGTAATTTCCTATCAATCCCATTTTGTTAAGATTTTTTTTCTTAAAGGTATGTTGAGTTATGTAAAGTTCCTTTTCCTACATTTATTGAGATGTGCTCATATTATTATTTATCCTTTCACTGGTTATATATTAGTTACATTAATTTTTAAAAATTTTAAGCTAATCTTGCATTCCTGGATCAATCCAAATTGGTCACAGTGTATTATCATTTTTACAGATTGCTGTATTTAATTTGCTAATATTTTCCTTAGGATTTTTGCTTGTATGTCCATAAATGATATTAACATGTAATTTTCTTAAACTATCCTCATCAAGGTTTCGTATTAAGTTTATCCTAGCCTCTGAAATGAGGTGGGAAGTGTTACTTCTTTTGTAATATTCTGAAATTTTGTTTCTTATATGTTTGGTAGAATTTGCCAATAAAACTATTTGGTAATGGTGTTCTCTTTGTGGGGAGATTTTTAACTACTGATTCTAATTTTTTCTATAATTATTGGGCTATACACGCTTTCCATTTCTTCTTGATTCTATTCTGTTAAATTACTTTTGTCCAGGAATTTGGCCATTTTACTTATTTAAGTTATAATATTTATTAACATAAATTTACTTATAATATCCTTTAATTATTTTCTTAATTTCTCGCATCTATACTTATATCTTTTTTTGTTCCTAATATTATTTACCTTTGCTTTTTTAAAATTAATCAGTTTGGCCAAGTATATACATTTTATTAATATTTTAAAAGAATCAATTTTTTTGTTTGTTTGTTTTGTTTTTTGTTTTGTTTTGTTTTGTGGTATGCAGGCCTCTCATTGTTGTGGCCTCTCCCGTTGCGGAGCACAGGCTCCGGATGCGCAGGCTCAGCGGCCATGGCTTACGGGCCCAGCCGCTCTGTGGCATGTGGGATCTTCCTGGACCAGGGCACGAACCAGCGTCCCCTGCATCAGCAGGAGGACTCTCAACCACTGCGCCACCAGGGAAGCCCTAAAAGAACCAGTTTTTTGACTGTTGGTTCTGTTTTATACTTATCACATGTTATATTGATTTCTCTAATTTACTATTGATAATTCCTTCTAATTCTTTGAGTGCATTCTACTGTTATTTTCCTAACTTCTCGAGTTGGATACTTAATTATTAAATTTTAGTCTCTCTTCTCTTTTAATATAAGCATTTAAAGTTGTAAATTTCCTTCAAGTATGCTTTAGCTGCATCTCACATATTTTTCTTTGGTTCTAAATATTTCCTTTTAAAATTTTCATTAGGATTTCTTCATTATCCCATGAGTTAGTCAAAATATCTTTTCAAATTTCTCAATATAGGGCCTTTTCTAATTATTTATTTTGTTACTTATTTCTAACTTAATCCATCAGCAGAACCTGCTTCCACTTTCAAAATATATCAAGGGCCCAATTACACTTCATCACCTCCACTCCCACCACCCTGGACAAAGACACTAGTTTCTCTCACCTAGAGATTGCAAAAGCCTTATAACTGCTTATTCCTGCTTCTACCTTGGCCCCTTTTTGCTCTATTAACCTAATGATTCTACTAATACTCAGTCAGAGCATATCACTTCTCTGCTCCTAACCTGTCAATGGCTTCCCATCTTGGAGTAAGAGCCAAAGGTCTTACAATGGCCCAAGGCCCTGCATGATCTGTAGCCCTCTCTTCTCTCTGGCCTTATGTCCTGCTGCTCTCCTCTCTCTCACACTGCTGCTGCCACATTTACTTCATTATCCATCAAACACAGCATCTCAGTTCTATGCATTTCCATTTTAAATAAATATAAATAAATATAAAAAATATAAATAAATATAAAAAATATCTGAAAGTTGTGAAGATTAAATCTTCTGAAATGGCATCTAATGCTCTAATTTGTTTGCAAGATGAGTCAGTAAATAACATTAATTTCATTTAATTAGGAGAAAAGCAACATAAATAAATGTTTAAAACTCTCATGAGTGAGTGTTTTTCAGTCTGTTTTTTCCTTTATAATTTTTGTATAATATTTTGCTTAGTAAATGTGTTCATAATAGTGGCATACCATGAGTCTAACTTATTGTACTTCTAAATAAGCAAAATTTGAATTAATGAAGCTTTACTGTATTCTTGACCTTCCCTGAGAACCTTTTACCTGTATGGAATTTAAACTGCAGACGGTAGTATTTATTTAGATATGTATCTATTATTATGAATGGAGAAAGATGGGGTCACTTTCCCTTATTATTGTTACTGAGAAGAAATACCAAAGGTTATGACAAACATTGTATATTTTCATTTGAAACTTTCCTATAAGGGTATAAGGGTTTTACTTAATATGAGAGGTGGTGGAGGAGTGGAGTTGTATAATTCTTCAAGAAGTAAGTTCAAGACGGACCTGTAATTCTTCCACAACAAAAATATTAAGCAGTTCAGAGCAAATCAACATTTGTACTAGTTTTAGACAAACTATCATGTAGCAAGGGTTGAATTGGTGGAGGAGAAAGAGAAGAACAGTCTTCTCATTAAAAAATGACTGTCACAGGCTTCCCTGATGGTGCAGTGGTTAAGAATCCGCCTGCCAATGAAGGGAACACGGGTTCGAGACCTGGTCTGGGAAGATGTCACATGGCGCGGAGTAACTAGGCCCGTGCACCACAACTACTGAGCCTGTGCTCTAGAGCCTGCAAGCCACAGCTACTGAAGCCCGCACACCTAGAGCCCGTGCTCTGCAACAGAGTCACAGCAATTAGAAGCCCTCGCACCACAATGAAGAGTAGTCCCAGCTTGCTGCAACTAGAGAAAGCCCAAGCGCAGCAACAAAGACCCAACTCGGCCAAAAATAAATAAATAGATTTATTAAAAATAAAAAAATGACTGTCACATTGACATCTTGGTGTAAAATAGCTAATATTTCCCCTTTTTCTTTCTTTCGGAACCACGGAAGGGAAAGGCAATTCTCCCTTGAGCTTAGTCTGTGAGAAGTCAGTCTGAGTTCATAGAGTTAAGATGCAGTACTAAGGTTGTTTTTCAATATCCTAAACATGCCATAACTCTGATGAATTTATCTGAAATGTGCTATCTTAGCCCCTAGTTATTTTTAGATCCTTTCACTTACTAAACTTGTCTCATAACAGGTGGTAACCACTGCAGACAGTGGCTTTAACACCACCGCAGCACTGCTGATTTCAGATGGCTTCCTTTGCGTTCCAGTTAGATGAATGAAGGCCAAGAGTCTTCTCCATGACATCACAGAAACTCAATCCAAAGAGATGAAAAATTATCATGGGTTTCAAAACTTTCCAAATGTATGAGCTATCACTGGCAGTTCTTTCAAGCTACCTCAAACCTTGTTCTAATGTTTAAGGCACTTTTACATTGTCTTTCATAGAAATAGAGAAATATGGTGTCAGGATAATGAAGGACAATAAAAACATGGATTAAACTGCCTGGAGTGCTGTTTCCTTTCCTTCCATTTTCTCCATTGGAATCCTAATGTTCCCATTCATTTCATTTTGGTTTTCTACGTGTTCACACTATGCCATGGCACAGCTGCATGGTCAGCAGACCTTTGATGAGCTGTGGTGCTCCCTTACATTGATAATTCTGCTTTTTCTTTTTCATCTCTCTCTCACAACCAGAGGCAGCTTGTGCTTCTTTTGGGAGTCCAGCTCTTAACCAGTGACCTAAATTTCTTAGTCAAATTGGCCCTCCCTTATCTATTTATTATTAATAAATTAATAGATTCTTCAATTTTTTCTTTCGGGCCTTTCTACATCTCCTTTTCCTCCCTTTATACTGACAGCTAGCTATCATCATCTCTTAACAGATTAATAAAATATGTACTTTTAACATGCTTTGTTTAACATGGGCCCCTCCAAATAGATATATTTTACTTCAGTAATTTAGAGAGATTAAAATCACTATCCAGTGGCTCATTCTAAAATTTTAAGTCTCTTTAGATTTACTTTTTGCAATGATTTCATCCTCGAATATGAAAATCCATTGCATTTTACCATTAAATGTTAAGAAGTACAACTTCTCAATTTATGACTTTTCCCATAAGGGTGAGAACTTGAGTTTCTAGAAATTATTCCAGTGAAGTTAGTCACAGAATTAACCAAAATAATTCATTCATCTTGTGGTTTTAGGAGGTTTTAACATATTTTTAAAATACTGATGTACCAAGATACATGAAATCTTATTTGCTCATAAAACATAACATCAATTGCCTTTTAGAATGAATAATATTTAACAAGGAGAAAAAGGTGAAATCAGCTGCCACCACTGAGAGAGGTAAATAGCTTGGTATTAATGTACTCTGAGTCACCACACAAAAAATTCTCATTATACATATTTCCTGAAATCTTCCCTTGGTCATCATTCTCTTTTGAAAAGTTCTAGTCAAGGAATTAGCAGAAGATTTTGAATCTCACTCAGGATAGTGTTTCTTAGATAATTTTTTTAGATTCAATAGTTTGACTTAATTTTCAAGCCCATTCAGAAAATCAGCCTAGCTAACTTTCCTCATACTAACTCTCTGGCTGAATAAACTGGCTCAGCAAACAGCCTTGAGATGGGACACCAAACTTTTTCTGTGAGTTCTTCTTTCTCTCCCTTCTTTGTCCTTTATTCACAGAGTCTGCCTTTGTCCTTTTCTGGTTCCTTCCTTTTTGACACACAGCCTATACTTCTTAAACTGTAAGCTCCATGAAGGTAGGGACAATGTCTGTCTCCATTTTTGCTTTGTCTGCATTGCCTAAATATATAATAAATAGTGGTTAGATAAGTAATAAAGTTGGTAGATTAAATCTGGAATAAAATTAACATATATGCTTATAGTGATCAAAGGGTTCTGAATCCCACAATATGAATATCACATTTCCTAATTACAGACTATTTATATGTAAAGTCTTTCCAAGAAAAAGTTAATTGTGCTTAATTACACATAGATAAAATCATCTTTTTGCTTAAAAAGTCAATTATGTGGAAGTGGGGCTGGAAGAAAATATGGTTCCTTTACATAAGATGAATCCAGACTTGAAGTCAAGTAGAGTGCATTGAACTGGAATGAGAACTATCTCTGTTCTCTGCTTGGTAAGTGTTTTCTTCTCTTCCTCAAACATTTCAAGAAATAAGAGGATCCTTAGGCTGAGTCATTTTGAAATACATGGTCCATTTTCCTCACTTTAGTTTATTTAGTGCCTTAGTCTTTTCTGTTTAGTTTACAGGTCAAAGCCAGGGTTTTGTTGGAGTACAGTGACTTATTAACGATTTCACTAAAAGCTACTGTTCTGTTTGAATGGCTAGAGAACTGTGGGGCAATCCATTTTCATTCCTAAGATCATTTAGTTGGCAAATTCTAAACTATTAGCAAAAATGTTATTGTTTTAAAAGGTAAATGTTAAAAGGAATATGGTTAAGTTAGATTTCCTAATACAATTACCATTCATCATTTAAGTCAATTAATTAGTTAACTGAATTACTTTACCTGTATACTGAGGTTGAAAAAAATGTAAGCACAATATCTGTGATGTCTACAATAATTATAAATTGTTCTCTTTCCGTGTATAAGAAAGTACACTTCCTTATGAGGCATCCCTGTCCACTTCCAGGTGGGTGGGAAACTTAATATTCCAATTGGAAGTGTCCCCATTTCTGCCAATTTGGAAAAGCCTTTTTGTCTAGTTTTTAGCTCTGTACTTTTGGATACATATTGAATCAAATTAAATGTTCAAACTTCTTACCAGAACTCTTATTTCTTTTCAAGGATATACCCTTCCTTTCCCCTGCCTCAATGTGGTTTCTGGGCATAGATGAAAGTTCAATAAACTATAAACCACTGGGAAAAAGGGTTCATGGTCTATATGTGGTACTTGTCCTTGACACTCAAAGATCTCTAAGGATGTGCTCTTCTCCTCTTTGGATACTGGGCAACCTGCTGATACCTGTTCACCTCCAGCTGAGAAGTAAGTTATCCTTTCTGCTCTCTAGGTTTTAGCCTTCCTAAACCTCTGAAGAAAAGCCTACAATTAGCATAACTCACAGTTTTTTTTCTTGGCCTATGCTGGGCCTATTTGTCTCTGTGCCACCTCTCCACCCCTGGCTCTATGTTGGCTCTCACTGTGCTGCAAACCCTGAGTTTTAGGCATATAATTCATCTAGCCACTGGCTCAGGCTACCCAAACCACAGCCTCTGGTATTTTGAAGATCTCATTTCTCTCTCTAAATAAAAAAGCCTCAGATTTCTAGACTGTTGCTTCACTACAGTCTAAATATTAGGGCATATTTGAGGCTCTAAACAATGAATTCTTGGTTTCAGCTGGAATGACTCTATCTGTCCTTCCCTTAAAGTGATGAGACTCATTGATTCAATCACTGAGGACACATAGATAATTGTGATTTAAGGGGAAAGAAAAAACTTGATTGAGACCAGAAAATTTGACAAAACAACTAAAAAAATCAGGATTAAAAAAAAAAAAAAATATATATATATATATATATATTTTTTTTTTTTTTTTCCAGATGTGCAGACTCAGCAGCCATGGCTCACGGGCCCAGCCACTCCATGGCATGTGAGATCTTCCCAGACCGGGGCATGAACCTGTGTCCCCTGCATCAGCATGCAGACTCTCAACCACTGCACCACCAGGGAAGCCCAGGATAAAATATTTTTAAAAAATCTTTTGGAACATATCACTGACCTAGCAATAAAGCAAGATATACTAGAGACCCAGAGAGGTAAACAGAGTGCTGAAGCTGGATCTTATCTTGAGGGAATTTTCCAAACCCAGCAAACTTCTGTTTCCATGGTCTTGAGGGGAAGGGTGCAGAAGACAAATTTCAAGGCCCAGCCAAGGTGGGAATTCTAACAGTAGACCCTCTCCTCTCATAAAACAAGAACAACAAAAGGATAAATTTCATTGAAAAGGCAAGTCAGAGACAATAACTCTCAGTGGTTGCAAGTAAAATAGACCAACTCAAACATTTTCTCTGTGTGGAAGAAAAAATAACCTTCATTGAGAATTCATACCATGGGCTGACCTCACTTGCAGTTTAAAGCATATTAGATAAAGATGAAGAGAAAATTAATAATCTGAAAGAAATGTCTCAAAATATGATCCAAAAATACATCATAAAGAGGCAAGGAAACGGAAAATATAAAAGAGAGGTTAAGAGACAAGAAGGTCAAAATGAGAAGGTCTAGCATACACCTAACCAGAGTTTTCTATAAAGAACAGAGGGGATAAGAGAGGTAATACTTGAAGAGATAATGGGTGATAATTTTTCAGAAATGATGCAAGATATCAATCCACAGATTCAAGAACCTTGAGCAGGAAAAATAAAAAAACTGAAGAGACTCAAAGAAAAGAGAAGATTTTAAAAGCAGTCAGGGAGAAAAGACAGATTACCTTCAAAAGAAGAATATTCAGAATTATAGCTGACTCCTCAAAAACAGCAAAGTCAGTGATGTTATCTTCAGTTTGCTAAGTGAAAATACCCTATGTGAATGAGGGCAAAATAAAAGACTAAGTTCACTTAGTAAAAGTAAAATTAAAAATAAATTTTTAAGTAATCTAAGTAAAAACTGTTTGCTACCAAAAACTAAAAGAAGGGTATACTAGGCAAAAGGAAAGTAACCCCAGCTAGAAGGACTGAGATATAACAAGGACTTAAAAGAAGAAAGAGGAAAAATTAGGAGTAAATCTAAATTAATATTAACCACATACAACAATGTTAATATCTTGTGGAAATTTTTTAAAGATAAGAATAAAATAGATGACAATAATAGTGTATAAGTTACAAATCAGACAACTGATGTTAAAGCATTCTAATGTTCTCAATTATTTAAGATAAGAGTAAGTATATTGGTTAACTTTAGATTTTGATCATCTACATATGCAAGCTAAAATGTTCAAAGTAATAACAAAAAAAATGGAAATAGAGGATATAATTTCCAATCTAGCAAATGGTAAAAATACAAGAAAAAAATTAACCTAAAAGAATATAAGAATGGTGAAAAATGAAACAGAGAAAAAAGCAGATAATAATCCAAATATATATGTCATTACAATAGATAGAAAAGACTAAATCCCTTGGTTTAGAAATGAAGATTGTCTGACCATTTTTAAAAATTAACTATATGCTGATTACTGGAGAGTCCCCCTAAAACAGAAGAGTATACAAATATAAAACGTAAAAGGATAGAAAGAAGATATATAAGGCAAATAACAACAACAACAAAAGCTGATATATTTCTATTTGTATTGGATAACTGAAGATTTTACTAGAGCTAGAGAGAGTCTACATAATGATAAAAGTTTCAATTCATCAGGGTGATATAATATTTCTGAACATGTGTGTGTCTAGAACTAAATTTCAAAATATATAAAGCAAAATATGACAGACTAGAAGAAGAAATAAATTCCATATCCATTCCATATTGGATGACTTAAATGCATCTTTCTAATTAATTGATAGAACAACAGCATCAATTGATCACTTGCACCTAACAACTGCAAATCAAAAACTTCATGGAAATTTTCACACACATTGACCACATACTGGGACTTAAAATAAGGCTCAACAACGATGTCTTATACTAAGCAGTACAACCTCATTAAGTTGGCCACTGGGAAGGACTGGCCACATGTAGGTAAGCTTATTCCAGAGAGGATTTTCAACTCTGGAATGTTTCCACTGGCCTGGCTTACCAGTCCCTTCATGTTTTATGGCCCACCTAAAACAAGATAAAAGACAAAAAGGAATTTAGCAAGGTTAAATATCACTTTAAAATATTCATTGAGTACTTCTTATTAGGTAGGCAAAAACTCAGTTTGAATTAAAAACCCAAATCTGATAATTTACTGTGTACAAGAGACATAAATAAAAGTAATTTTTAATGAAAGAATACATTTTTAAAAATTGGGATAATAGACAGTGGAATTTGAGGCAGAAGGCAAAGTAGAATAACAGTCAATTTATAATAACGATGACATAAATAACAATACTAACAGAAAAAAAATCAAGCAAAACTTTTTAGACATTTAAAGAGAAACCAACATATATATAATCCCTGTGGGAGACGTCATTACATCACCAACAGATTATGAACTACTAGGTAAATTTTTAAAAATTTTTATTGGAGTATAGTTGATTTACAATGTTGTGTTAGTTTCAGGTGTACAGCAAAGTGAATCAGTTATACATATACATATACCCACTCTTTTTTAGATTCTTTTCCCATACAGACCATTTCAGAGTATTGAATAGAGTTCCCTGTGCTATACTGTAGGTCCTTATTAGTTATTTTTTTTACATATAGTAGTGTGTATATGTCAATGTCCCAGTCTCCCAATTAATCCCCCCTTCCCCGCTTACCCCCTTGTACCGCTTATATGAGGAATCTAAAAAGCTGGTACAAATGAACTTATTTACAAAACAGAAATAGAGTCACAGATGTAGGTAACTTTTTTTAAGTAAAAAGTAAGGACATAAAATACTTGACTGCTAAAACTAGTAAATGGAAGTATGACCATTTACTTATAGACATTTTAGTCTGTTAACAGAAAAATGTGTCTTTCTCAATAATTCTTGAAACATTGTAATGTTTCCACACACTAACAAATTAAACTTCAATACAGTTTTTTTTTTTTTTTTTTTTTTTTTTTTTTGCGGTATATGGGCCTCTCTCACTGTTGTGGCCTCTCCCGTTGCGGAGCACAGGCTCTGGACGCGCAGGCTCAGTGGCCATGGCTCACGGGCCCAGCCGCTCCGCGGCATGTGGGATCTTCCCGGATCGGGATACGAACCCGTGTCCCCTGCATCGGCAGGCGGACTCCCAACCACTGCGCCACCAGGGAAGCCCTTCAATACAGTTTTAAAATAAAAATTGAACAAGTTACACTTTGAGACAAATGACACAAAATTAGATATAAATGAAAGTTTAAATTTCACAATTTCAACCACAAGACAATTTTAAAAATACATTCTCTCTCCCAAAATACTATTATACCAGACAAGGGGAAAAAAATGACATGATCAGTACCTATTTAGCAAGCAATGAAAATAATAATCATGAAAACTTAAAGAATACATTTAGAATTATATTGAAAGATAAATTTATAATGTTAAATGCTTACTTATTAAGAGCTAAACAGAGAAGGGAAATTAATAAAGCATTCAACTCAATAATTTATTTTAAATATATCTCATGGAACACAGATGAAAGTAGTAAAGATTCAAATATAAATAAAGAATTAGAAAATATTTAGACTATTAGTAGAACGTTTAAAGAAATGTTTTTGAAATGAAAAGTAAAATAGCAAATCTCATGCAAATAAATTTAGACTAAAAAATACACAAGCCAAATAGAAAAATCAAACAAAATATTTTGCATAGAGAAGATTAAAGAGTATATTATGCATGTATATGTAATAAATGCACAACTTTTGAAGAAATAATTTTTGAAAACCCTTAAAGATTTGAAATAGAAAGTATGCTCTTGCTCATATAAGTTCACAGGACATGGAACAGATCATTTTCGTGCTATATAAAACATTCTAAACCATAAAGATATAGAAACTAGCTAATTCATTCCATGAATGGGAGATAAGCTTCATAATAAAGTCAGTCACTGGTAATTTAAGAAGTAAATCAACAATCTTACTTAAAATCAAAGATGTGAAATTCCTAAATCAATATTAGCCAGTAAAATTTAACATTATGGAAAGAGAATAATCACTATAGCTAAGTAATAGTCATCCTAGAAATGAAATGATGGACATTTATTAATATAATAAATCACTGATTAATGAATAAGAATAGAGAAGCAGCCCATCACCCATAATTTTCTAGCACACGTGATGGTCATCTGAGCCTAAAAGTTTTCTGAGCTTGCCCAGCCTCATCAGAACCATTTGCAATATCCAACCCTCTGTACAAGGGCACAGGTGTCCCAAAAGCTTGCTGGAAGTTCTTGGGGCCTGGATATTGTAGGGTGGTGGCAGGAGAGACTTGCTCTTTACCAACCTAGAACCTGAACTCCTGCTACCGTAGAGCTGTTCGTGCTCCGATCTAAGGCCAACACTTCTGCTTGTTGGCTAGATCCTTATCCTCTCTCATCTAGGACTTTGTTCCCACCCTGAACTATTAATTTTCCTGCCTTTCTGGTCATTCCATCTGCATAATATCTGAAAGCTTGATATCTTAAAAAAAAAAAAGAACTTTCTCTATACCCCACTGTCCACCTCCAGCTGTTGCTTTATTTCTTTGTGTTCCCTTACAGCAAATTCCGTAAAAGACTCATCTCCTCTTCTTCTCCTCCCTTTTTTCTCTTAAACCAATTCCAACTAGATTTTTTAGAGATCTCAGAAACTCCAGTGAAAATGCCCCATCAGGGTTTTAACATCACTAAAGCCAAAGGTCATTTCTCAAGACATAACTGAACTAACATCAGGGTCTAACATGATCATTCCCTCCTTTTAAAAACACTTTCTTGACTTGACCTGACTTCATTTGACTTCCATGAGACTACTTTCTCCTGCTTTCCTCCCATTAGTAGCCAAAATTGTTAGTCTCCTCTTGTGTGCCATAGGGTGGGAACTATAGCCTATGAAAAATCCAGGGCCTGCCACATCAATAGAGTTTTTAGATGTCCACTGGTCTGATGCGTGTAGGGCGATTACCATAAGGTAAAGGACAGGCTATTGATGAAAAGATTCATCCTTCTGAATGAGATGCCTATGTAATTTCACCCCATCAGGGTGTCTTTAAAAGGAGCTGGTCAAGTTCAACATAACACTGTTAATAAACATTCACATACAGCAAAGGCCATTGGACTGCAGAGTTCCAGCACAGTGTGAGCTTTTATGTAAAAGCAATAAACCTCTTAATATGATGTTTTATAAATGAAAAACTGACAGACTCTTAACTATAATGGCACTAGCAGGCCCAGCTATAATGACTGTACACGTGCATAACATAAATTAGAACTTTACAGCATCATTAAGGACTTTGGAATCTTAATTCCTGAAAGTCAGCACTAGGTGGAGACAATGATTCGTGCAATGCTTTCAGGCAGCCTTTTTCTTGCCCCTCTGAGAACTTATTTTTATTTAATATTTCCCATTCGTTTCTTCAGTATGAAAGAAGGTGTTCTTAGATAATCGTCATTTATAATAGAAACACTATATAAAACAAAACATCTCATGTTTTGAAAAGACTTACTTGAACACACACATATATACACACATGCTACAAGGTAGCGAGATAAGTTTCAAAGGCAAGTTTGCTTATTTAAAACAGTATCTTTATTAACCCTGCCTTTCCATTAAAGGTAAAATTCTACTTATGATATTTCATGAGTATCTACCTTCATGGACAGAAGTATGACCAAAGTTAAAATATCTTCCTGGATTTACATAAACCTAAAAGATAAAAATCTTAGAGGATCATTCCTCAGCATTTCAGTTGACAGATATCTCTTCCCTCAAAAACTAAGTCCAGAATTGATATCAATTTAGTCTGATTAATGGAGTCATTAATCAGAATGCTCTATTCAATTAATCTTATAAAGGAATGGGAAACAAAAACACTTTAGATAATGTTTTCAGAGTCTAGTGCCTTTGATAGAACTTCAGCATTGTGACAGGCTCTGAGACGTCATTCAGGACTGTATGCACTGTGACAGAAAAGTATTATGTTGCACTCTTGGAAATCAATAGTAATATAAAAAGAAACCTAAATGTGTCCCAGTTGAAGAGAAATAGTCTTTTTTCATATTCCATCAGGACACAATTACATTGTTTCCAACAATGTAATGAACATAGCAATAAAATATGATGCAATATATAATTTGGATCTGATACAGTAAATTATAAATACTACGGTAAATTCCAACTTAAATCAGCAGTCTCTAATAAACATGCATGTAAAAATGACCAGATGCGCATCCTACAACTGTCAAAGAAACTCTAACTCTTTGCTTTACACCAGGACCTGTTTATTTATTTAACGGGTCATTTTTCAGTTTTTAAGTTTATCTAAGCTGCAAGATTAGACCACTTAGAATTCATCTATAATTAATTCAAAATTGCATGGCTCCTCAGAAGTAATGAAAACCCATTATTCATACAAAACAGTTATATGTTGCATACATGGATCTTGATAGAAATCAGTTTATAAGACTAACATTGGGTACCCCATCTCTGAAAAGAGAAAAGGATAGGAGAAAGAAACGGGCAGATTGCAAAAATGGTAAGAATAGTAGAATAACTACCTATTTTGATGGGATTTAATAATAGCCCAATAAATTTCCATAGATTTGAACTATTTTGAAGTTTCTAAGAGTCTAGTCCTCTAGAGAGAGAAGAAATTATTTGAAATCAGGAACTACATATACAAGCTCATCTTAAACATTGTATAAGGGTTAAAAGATTAGATACATAACTAGAAATCTGAATCCATCCGTTATCAGTCTCTAGGCTTTTACTAGGATCATTGTATCAATATTTTAGGCTACATTAATCTTTCAATTTAGACTGAATATTAAAGCTAAATTTAATAGTTTAAGAAAATAATTATTTTAAGATTTAAATTTTAAATAACTTTAATAGAAACAAGGCACTGAAGACTGCAGTGTTTTTAATTTACAAGCCAAAATTTACAAAGATCAAGTAATTTCTGCATATTAAACATTATTCTACTTTTTTCCTAGAATATCTTGTAGAAGCTAATAAATACACAGGGAATTTGTTCTTCTGTTTTATATATTCCCATTTGCTCCATCTCTTCACATTATTTTGATAACTAGGAAAGTACTTAAAACAGAGAATGAATTTTAATGGCAGCTAAAGGCTAAGAGGGGAACTCAGTGATCATGTTTCCATCTTGCATAACTGGGAATTTTTAAGAATGAGAAATAGTTCCAACAATTATGCTGAAAAGAATACTTATTTCATAACAATTTCCATAATTGTATATTATATTCTATCAATTGAAAATCATCAATTAAGACTTAACACAATTTAATTTTTTAAAACATCAATTATGAAATACAGCGGAAACCTATAGTACATTAATGGTAATTGCCAGGAGTATGTATGTATTTAGTCTAGAAAAATAAAGGGATATACAGATGGATCTAAAGTCACACCTGACATCTCTTGCCAGTTTCTTTTTTTTCAGAAAATGTCTTTGAGGGCTTCCCTGATGGCGCAGTGGTTGAAAGTCCGCCTGCCGATGCAGGGGATGCGGGTTCGTGCCCCGGTCCGGGAAGGTCCCGCATGCCATGGAGCGGCTGGGCCCGTGAGCCATGGCCGCTGAGCCTGCGCATCCAGAGACTGAAAAAGTCTTTGACCTGCTCTATTTTGTTTAGTTTTTCTAGTTGGTTGAGCTTTCTGGTTATTTAGATTCTGGATACATAGACGTAATCTATATTCAGCACTAAAAACCTATCATTATCTCCCATAGTCAGGGAGTTTTATACTTGTGTAAAAGCAAAGCTCTCTTTGCAAGTACAGTAAAATCTCGGTTTGTAAACAAAAAAACCAGTTTCCCTTCAAATACTTGCTTATGGTGGGATTCGATGTGGTCTCTGAGTTCTTGAATCTGTTTAATTAATCACCTATCTGGGCCTGATAGCTTAGCTTTGGTATCTGAGGTCTTTGGGGTATCTACTACCTGAAATTTCTGTATCAATTTTTATGCAAATAAAACAAATTAATAGCTGTCTATTGAGTGCCTGCTCTCTCTCCCCTGCACTATGCTAGGCACTACAGACAATGCAAAAGAAGTTAGAGAGGGCTTTTGCCTTCAAGAAAATTATAGCATTTTAGGAAGAAGCAAAAATTACATACCTGGTAAGTTTTTGACAACAATACAAGACAGTATGTAATGGGGAAAAAAATGGCACTTTCAATAAGACTTATAATAGGTAGACCTAATGGAAAGAAAATAATATGAGCTTCATATTACAGAAAGAAACTGTTGGGGTGGGAGAAGAATCCTTGAAAAGGATGCGTGAATTCTGTATACATGGAGAATAAAGAGTTTGGGATAATGAGAGGGAAGAAGAAATATGCCATTTCAAGATATGGAAAAAGGATACAATCTTTTGGTGTTACATAATAGCTCCAATGTATATGATTTTTAAAGATGCAGAGTTCTAGCTAGAAGAGAGTTGATTTATGTCTATAGCTTTTCACTTCCCAGTCTGTTATATCTAGCCAACTCCTTTGCTTAAAGCAAAGTGCTTCACCATTTAAGGCTCTTGATTGCCTCTATTTATTCATATCAGGAGGGAGCAGTTATCCTCCAGATCAATTCTCCCTTCTTTCAGTAATAATAGTTTTTATATGGGCACATGGATACCCAGCTAAAGACAAGATTTCCTTGCATTTAGGTTTAGCCATGCATCAAAGTTCCAGCCAAATGAGCTGTGAGTGGATATGGTATGCTTCACTCATAGACTTCACCTTTCAAACAATTGGACATGTGCGCCCCTGGTCGCTTTTCTCCATCCCACTGGCTGAGATGGCAAGAGCTGAAACATCCACTTTAGACCCTTAGGTAGAAACCCCATGATAAGAATAAGAGCCGCCTACCAGCTCCTAGCACCTCCTATCTATAAACCATCATGCAGAGAGAAATGAGCTTCTGTATAAGCCTAAAAGTTTTGGAGCATCTGTCAGTATCTGTCAGAGCAGCTTAGCCTACATGCTTTCTAGTATAATCTTGGTCATTTCCATGGCTCCAGTCTTTTACTTTTTCCTGTGCTTCCTCTGAACCTTTTACTGATATTTACCTCTGAGGAACATTTCATGGGTTGCTGCCACCATTGATGGCTCATCTCTTTCCTAATTCTCATTGCTGCTTTCATCAATTTCTGTCCTGTCTTTTCCTTTCTTTGATGTTCACCCACTGGTCTGTCCAATGGTCACTTTCTCTGACTCCTTTAAGAAATGCTCTTAGAGACAGTGACTGATAGCTCTTCAGAAATATTGGCATTAAAAAGATAGACCCCACTTGCCTGATCTAAGGTGGTGCTGTGTGGGTTCCCAGGGAATCATGGGATGTACTTTAGTTATCACTGTATCACTATTCAGGAATGGTCCAAAGACACTGGCACTCATGAGAAAGTGAGTGGTAACCTTTTATAAGTATTTCCTCTTCAGGAATATTTTCCCAAACAGATTTTAAGGTCTTTGGAGTGCCAACTGTGAGTCACATTTTAGTTCTGCATCAAACAAAGATCCCAGAAAACAGATGAGAAAAAAGACGGACAAGCAACTGAGAGGGAAAGAACAAAGTAGAGGCTCCAAAAGAAAAGGACAAGAGCAGTCATCTAAAGAAAAGAAGTGATGAGGTATAAGAGCACTGGAAAAATAATAAATATTAATAGGAAGTCCACAAAGTTCATCAAGTAACAGTAAGGATCTTTTGCCTAAAGTTAGTCCTTGGAAGGTCCATCCAACACATTTTCAACATTTATGCTGCTGGGTGCCAGGGATCCAAGGAACTGAGACAGTTTCTACCCATGAGGAGTCCCAGTTTGGTGAGAAAATGGACCAGTGAAACAAATACCAGTGACACAGGTGATGGGAGATCATGGGGATTATACAAGGTACTGCAGAGAACTGAACAGAGAGTCACTGATTCTTCTTGGGGGGGCAAGGGGGGTCAACATGGAAGAGATGGGAAGTTGATTTTCCAAAACTCAGGCAAGAGTCTGGTCCTTAGGACATGCTCTGTCCACTTAATAAAGGAATGAATGAATGAGCTAATCTGGACTATATTTAAAATCTACTTAGTGAATCTGGGTTCTCAATTCCCCATCAATTGATACCAAAATTCTTGAATTCTTAACTCTGAAGTGAGAGAAGATAAGTAACACGCAAGACTCCTCTTACATGTAAGTAAAGTAAGAGATCGTTTGCATAATATGATTTGGTAGATAATAGAATGGCCCTCTACTCAAAATTATGTCTCAAACTAGGTCCTGAAATTCCATCATTACCAATTAATTTCTTTATGACCAAATAAATATTTCGTTGTTTGGCCAAGACCATTGCAAGATTTGCAAAACAAAGTGTCAGTACATTATGATCTGTGGTAGGCTGTAAAATGGCCCTTCAAAAGATACCCATGTTGGGCTTCCCTGGTGGCGCAGTGGTTGAGAGTCCGCCTGCCGACGCAGGGGACACGGGGTCGTGCCCCGGTCCGGGAAGATCCCACATGCCGCGGAGCGGCTTGGCCCGTGAGCCATGGCCGCTGAGCCTGCGCGTCCGGAGCCTGTGCTCTGCAATGGGAGAGGCCACAATAGTGTGAGGCCCGCGTACCACAAAAAAAAAAAAAAAAAAGATATCCATGTCTTCATCCCTGGAACATATGAATGTTACTCTATAAGGCAAAAACAGTCTTTGCAGATGTGATTAAGTTAAGGATCTTGACACAAGGAGATTACCCCTAATTACCTGAGTAGGTGTAAGCATGTGTCATTATAAAAGAGAGGCAGGGGGAAATCTGACCCTACAGAAGAGAAGACGACGTGACCAGGGAAGCAGAGACTGGAGTGATGAGGCTACAAACCAAGTAATGACAGCAGCCACCAGATGATTCTTTTCTTGGATCTGAAAAGAATTTGTGGGCTACTTTATTTAACCTATCATTTCTCAGTGAGGGAAATGAGGTCCAGTAAGACTTACTCGGCTGGTTATAGGAAGGGCTTGTAGTAAACTTAGATCCCTACGTCTCAGTGAATCACACAGTCCCTATAGGAAAGCATACCTTTAGACATAAAGAGCCTTGACTGTTCAGAAAGTAACCTAGTATATGCAGTAATTCTCACAATTCAGTTCAAGTATTACTGTCATAAAGGAGGTACACAGTAAGTGTTTGTTGAGTGAACTGTTAAAATCAGGATGTAAGATGGCCCTCCTTCTGTTCTTTCACAGAAAAAGTGAGTTTTCTCTGAGAGACAAGAAGCAACAGTGACTTCTCATAGTCTCTGAACCTTTCGAAAAATGGTTTTCTATATTTTTCTTCTAATGCAGTGCATTATATAGAAGAAACTTCTAATAAAACACGTGTGAACAATTCTACGTTTGTCACAGTATGATACTGCGAGCAGCATAAAATTCAGTGTATGAGAAATGGTGTCTACTTCTACTAGACTGTAAATTTCATGGGGATTTTGTCTGTTTTGTTAACGGTGCATCCCCAGTGCCTAGGTCAGCATCTGGCAGAGTTTGCACTGAATAAATAGTTGTAGAATGTAGTAGCAACCGTAGACCTGGGCAACAAGTGGTCCTACCCTGGACCACAGTTTTGTCCCTCCCCTGTTTCACTCAGTGGGCGAGGAGTGCATGGCACCAAGGGGAGGTGTCCAGCTGGAGTTCACGTGCCTCTTCTCCACTTCCAGACAATTTTCTGAGACCTCAGGATACCCTGGCCAAACAGCCCCAAACTTGCTTCCAGGGACTGGAGCAGCCTCCATCCAAGCTCTATCCTGATTGTAAACCTCCTGCTGGCATGCAGTTCCTAGTATTGAAAGGTGGCCAAGGGACTGCACTGCTTGGGGTGGAACAGGTATTGGACGTGGGAGCTGGTGTGGCTACCTATACATTTTGGATGCCATTAAGTGTTAGATATAGCTGGGGCTGTGAAGAGACGATGAGTAGGCTGTGGGCAGGGAGTCTCTATTTTATCATGGGATAAAAGGATTGCTTTTATCCCAAACCTGAAAATTTAAGAGGAGGATTGATTGAATAAATGGATGGATGGATGGATGGATGGATGGATGGATGGATGGATGGGTAGATGGATGGATGGGTAGATGCATCAATAATTGCATGGATGGGTAAACGAATGAAAATAATGCCTCAACATGAACAAATGAACTATACCAGGGACAGAGAAATGAATGGGGGCACGTGAACTTTCCCAGAGACTCAAGTCTGTCAAATTGGACAAGGATCTCTTTTAGTGCCTTTAAGGATTCATCTCAACAGTAACAATATTGTTCAGAAAAACAGTGACTGTTCATGTCTCATGATCTTAAAGTGACCAAAAAGGTTCTCCAATTTTAGTCGAATGATGACATAAATTGTAACTTTTTAAGATAAAGTTTTCAACCAGATAAAAATTTTAAATGTGTTACTTGACACATTTTGATATCAAAATAGATTCAAGCTTCAATTATAAAAAGAAAGTTCTAAAGTCACAAAAATAAAGCACTTTCTCTTGCCAAGACTCCACCTGGCAGCAGATCTGGCACCTAGATGTGCTCACCAGGCATTTGTCAGCAGAGCAATGTCATTGAGAGCAAGCAGTCTGATGCCAGACCCCTGGGATTAAATCTTGGCTTCACCTCTGACTAGCTGGGTGACCTCGGACCTGTCACTCTTGGGATAACAAGATACCTACTTCAGAGAGCTGTTATAAAGATTAAACACATCATTATCTATAAAGGAACAGAACAGTGTCCGGCCCATAGTCAGCACTCTGGAAAGGCTGGCTTCCAGAGTTAAACGCTATGTTACTGTTAAATGACATAAATGGTATGTGACCCATAGTGTTAGCTATGCTCACTATATGACAAATTATATTTAATCTCTAAAACAGGCATGGTCTCTAAGTGTTGGTCAACTTAAATTTTAAAGGCTATTCTCTAAGCTAACTACAAAGCAACTCTGGTAATAACAGTAGATTTCAACCATCTCAAAATATCTTTTGTGTGTTGCCACAATCGACTTTGGTTAATGTAACATTAATTCAATGGGAGTTTTTAAATCAGCAGGTGGAAAGGCTATGTTTTAACTTTGTCTTCCCTGGCTAATGAAGATGTGTTCAACGTTTCAATCACTTAAATCTATGCTAAAGTTATAGAATAATAAGAAAGAACCTAATATCCACCTGTGCTAGAAAGCTGTAGGTAAACTGTACACTGAGAACACCAAAGCAGCACCAAGGAGAGCTACCCAGAAACAAAGATAAATGGATTGTATAACCTGTAAAAATATTAATAATAATAATGATGATGCCTTCTACCCATCTTTTGGAGTGAAAAATGACACCACTTACATCTCTTTTTATTTAAGAAAATTTTAAGGTTTTATTATTTTCCTTAGAATAGCTAAATATAAATTCTTAACCTCAAATATGCACATAAATTACATGCGTGAAAAGTCATGCATGTTAATGGTGCACTAAAGGCAGTCCAAAGAATTTCTGTTTGGGGGAATCTCACTAATAGTTTCTATTTCCCCCATTATTAGTATTGCTGTTGTTTTTCTTAAAGCATCTTTTTTTAAGAGTACACTTCATGACTTCTTCAATGTTGCCACTGAACAAAAACCTTCAAATTTTAACATTACAACTTTAACAGGATCTGGGAAGATATTATCAGAAGTGTCAGCAGCATGATGAAATTAACACACAATACCCACCAAACTTCATAATATTACCTCCTTTTTCACACAAATCAGACTGATTTGATAGATAAGCATTTGTTTGAAAATTAATAGCAACATTCTTTTGTTTCATTTTATGTAGCTTTAAAGACCTAAGGAGACTTAGGAATTAATTGCAGGTTTCTAATAAACACAATGATGTAATGACGTATTTAACATTACCGGTTTTTGTTTGATTCCAAATAAATTGCAGATTTTTTTCTGGGTGCGATACTAAAACAATTACCATTTTGCAAAAAGGATAATTAATCTGCAATTTTTTCACATTAGATCATATATCTCTAAAGAGTGCCCACGGATTTGATAGTCTTCAGCTGCTGTGTATTTATTTTTCATTTTTTCTACTGATTTTTTCTACTGCCCCATCAGTGCTGACATTTAAATGAGTGAGTATTCAACACAAATGTGATCATTTGTACAGCATCCAACGCGGCCCCATACTGAGATGATTGCTTCTGGGAGCCATCCACGGGTTCTCAAATAGGGGGGAAAAGCCAGGCAAAATTTTATCAATTTACATTTTTCTGTGATTAATTTTTATGCAAATAAGGGCCCGACCGTGCTCCCATCTCACCTGAATCATCCGGATCATCAAAGACAAATTGAGCATCACTTATTTAAAAAATAGGCTTTAAACTACTCTACAGCTGTGTTGAAAGATGCTAAGAGCAGGGCATGAACTTCTCTAATATAATAGGAATAGATAAGAAAATGTCTTTTATGTGCATTTTGTACACAATGCCATAAACATGAACTTAACAAAATAAAAAATTGCCTTTGCTTTGAATATTCTCTGGTCTTTGTAATATTCAGCAATGGGAATGACAGCATATGAAACAATATTTTCCCAATTTCTGAATGCATAATCAGAAGTATTTCCCATTAAGCAAAATATACTGACCATTACATGTCTTTGCCAACTTTCTATTGCTTCTGGATTGAAAGTGTCTAATAAATAGATTAAATATGAAGGGGAAACAAAATGTCACAGAATTAAAAGACAAATCTTAGTTTGTGATGGGGGTTCATATCATCAGTGTTATGTTGCATAAAATTGACATAGCACTTTCAGGTCTATACGATCTATTTCTAAATTCACCAAACTTCCACTAAAATAATAGAATTATTTAGTTTGCATTTGGGTCCCATTAAAAATTATAAAAATCATATTGGATTTTTTCAAATAATAATATTCTCTAGATTTATGAACTACAATAAAGATGTTTTCCATGCTACCTGGAATCAAGTTAACAGTGTGATTCATAAATACAGTCACAGCTTCCAGATGCCACCTCAGCAGTAACTAAGTTCAATTTGCTATTTTGTAGCAAAAGCTATACTTTCTCACATGGTATCTTTTAAAAGTGTGCTTAGGGCTTCCCTGGTGGCGCAGTGGTTGAGAGTCCGCCTGCCGGTGCAGGGGACACGGGTTCGTGCCCCGGTCTGGGGGGATCCCACATGCCGCGGAGCGGCTGGGCCCGTGAGCCATGGCCGCTGAGCCTGCGCGTCCGGAGCCTGTCCTCCGCAACGGGAGAGGCCACAACAGTGAGAGGCCCGCGTAACGCATAAAAAAAAAAAAAAAGTGTGCTTAGAGCTTTTTATATATGACTCAGTAATCAAAATCTTCCCAGATGTCTCTTTTTCTCTCACTCACAAAAATAATCTCCAGAGCAGAAATAAATTGTTGACAATTCTCCGAGAATGGAAACAGACCACAGGGGGTCAAAATCTGGTTATCTGAATGGGCGAGATAATCGAAGGTTCAGCTAAGCTAAGGGAATTTCAACATAAACAATGCTCTTATTTCCAAGAACGAATTCTCCTTTATATACAATAGTGGAGGAATGCCAGTCCTTTCCTTACTGCTGTGAGAAAAGTGCCACAAAGGAACAAGATTAGAATCTTAAAAGCTGTCCTGGGGAGCTAAATTACTGTGCAGCGCACAGGTGAGGAGGTAAAAGGAGCAAAAATAAATGGAGTTTATTCCATGTTTTTTAGGGTTTATTTCACGAAGACAGAAATAAAGATATCTAAATCCATAGTTACAGTCACTCTGTGTATGTGTGTGGCCACGTGTGTATGGAACTGTGTCATTGGCCTCTTCTCTCCCTCACCAACAAAAATATGCCACTCAACACCAAATTCCACACACACAAAAAAAAAGGATTCCTGTTTATCTCTCACTGTCCTAGTTCAAAAATAACCTGAAAAAGACAGGTGTTTCTCTCACAAAAAATCACTAATTTTAGCCTGGTGAGCAATTGATGAGAAATAGGAGAATAACCAGATTCGTACAACTCCTCATACACACACACACACATTCGTCTGGTCTGACCTTTGGTTTAAACTAGCCAGCACAGAACATCCTCTGCTGTGGTTCCATCAGAAGTGGAAGAAATTCACATAGTTCGTAACCTGGACATTTCGTATTCTCAAACAAAGGTGGGTGAAAAGCAGCTCTCAATCCCCAAGGATTTACAAACTCTACCCCTGACTTTAAGCAGCAGCTGCTTGGTTGAAAGCAGGTCAGCTGGCAACCACACAGCTGTTTTTTTAAAGTCCAGGATAGCTGCCAGTGTAATGCAAAAACCAGCCTGTCTCTCACAGAAGTAAATTGGCACCTCCCAAATGACAGGGGAAGCCGCTTCCACATGGGTCGATTGAGTACATTTGGGGACAATGGGACAAGGGACTAGAGAAGGAGAAAATCTTTAGGGATGACAACTCACAAACGTAGGGAAGAAATAAAGGTGGTCCTAAAAGGAGCGGAGCGGGAATCCACAGCTCCTGGTGAAGGTCGCAGGGTCTCACAGCCCACACATTTAACCTTGGCTACAGTATTTTTTATAGAAATCAGATGACCCCTCCTTCCAACTGAACAATCATTCCTTGGTAATCATTCCGAGGAAGGGGATGCTGACCCCCTAATTTAAATGAAAACACAATTTTTTCTGGATTCTGCTTCCCAAACCTCAAAACTTCAGCACAGGAAACAAAATCACAATATATCTTGGCAATAATTGTGGATCTTATAGATATTAGGGTAAAGAACTCTAAAAGGAGAGTCAGAAATTAGTAGTGAAAATTTCAGCATGATGTATTATATGTGAACACTTCCAGCAGAATGCATTCACCTCAGTTTCTGAATGTTAAAATTAAAATACCTGTAAATTCTCCCCAGAATGATTATCTTCTTTATTATAGAAATAAAATAATCATATTAAAATGTTAGAGTATTTGAGTTTCTTTTTTTTCCACTTATGGCATGCCTGTTTCTGCCAGTTTTTTAATTAAAATATAATCTACATAATGGGTAAATCTTAAATGTATAGCCCAATGACTTTTTACACATGTAGACACCTGTGCAGAAGCACAACCCCAAACAAGAGATAGAATATTTCCCTCACTTCATTTTACTCTCATTAAAATTATATTAGGTATTAATAAGCTGAGGTGGGGAAGGTGAAGCTCAGATATTAAGAAACTTGCCAGAGGTCAGGTAAGTGATAAGGCTAAGTTTCAAACCCATGATCATCTGACTCCAAAGACACATCCTCCTCATTATGCCATAGTGCCTCTATCAAATGAGAACATGGAAAACAACATGTATAGAAATAAATTCCCAAATTAAATAATTTATGTAAAATTAATAAATAGATCATTTAATGAAATAATTTACTAAAATTGATATTCCAATATACTCAACATTCAAAGAGATGCCATATTTTTCTTTAGGGAGATAAATTATTATTAGGGTCAGCCACATATGGCAGAAAACTCAAATAATAGTGGACAAATATATATATATGTATATATATATGTATATATATATACACGTATATATAAAGTTTTATTTTAGATAGAAATTAATTTTTCTCTTATGCATAAATCCAGAAATTAGCAGTCCAACTGGTATGACAGTTATTCAGTCATTAGAAACCCAGACTTTGTCTTCTTTTCTCTCCACTATTCTTATGTTTTTTCCTTGTAGTTGCCTCATGATCACAAAATGGTTGCTGCAGCTCCAGCCATCATGGCCATTTTCCAAGCAGCAAGAAGGGAAAGGTAGGAGTAAAAGGGTACCTGTCTAATACTTTAGCCAAAACCTTTTAAATAGTTTTTCCAAGGATTTTACCTAATGACTTCCACTTTTCATATCAGGGGCCACCTATATCTGCAGTGGAGATTAATGAATTTAGTATTTGGTCTAGACCCATTCCCACCCTTGATAATTAAAGAAGAGGGAAGAAGAAACTTCGGCAGACAATCAGTAGTTTCTTTTCCAGGAAGAGAAAAAAACGGACCCATTTAAGCATTTAGAGTAACGCAAATCTAAGAAACTCCAAACATCTGTAAGAATATAAACAGCTCTGCTCATAACCAGAACTCATTGTACTGAAAAAGACTACCAAAAAGAATGGTATTCTTTATGAGGTGACTACTGAAAATAACTCCTACTGTATTAAAAAAAAATGCATATAATATATACATACATATTTCTCTAAACAATATATATAATTGTGAAGAGAAAATTATAAATGAAAATGGGTCACTCAAATAAATATTTCTTGAGTGTCTACAATGCCAGGAACTCTTCTGGGCACTTGGGATATAGCCATGAACTGGACAGACAAGTTTACTGCTATCATGGAGCTTATAACCAACAAACGAATAAAGAAGGTGTGAAAATGGTAAGTGTTATGCAGAGAATTAAAATATGTTAACATGGTGGAGTGACTCTGTAACTAATTTATGTGGGGTTATCAGGGAAGGTAGGAGGCTACATTAAAGCTAAGATTTGAATGACAAGAAAGAAAGAGCCATATGAAACTCATGGGAAGAGTAATTGGGGCCAGAGGAACAACTGGTGCAATTGCACTAGATGGAACAAAGCCTAGTATGTTCCATAAACAGAAGGAGAGCTAGAAGGCTGGAGCAGAATGGGGTGGAGACAGCAGTCATAGAGGTGGGCAGGAGCCAGAACTTGTAGGGTTTGGGGAACCAAGGTAAAAAGTTGAGATTTTATTCTAAACATGATAGAGACTGTTAAGGATGAGAGTAACATTATCTAATATTCAGTTAAAAATAAAAGGCTGGATGCTGATGGAGAATGGATGGTAGGGGAGCAAAAATGGAAACAGAAACAGCAGGCAGGAGTCAATTGCTATAGAACAGATGATGGTGACCAGGACTAGAGTTTAGTGGAAATCAAAATAAATGGACAGATTCTAGATCTAGGCATGGAAATCAAGGAACAGATTCATCAGTTGAACTTGAGGATGGATTAGGTACTGGGATGGGGCTGGTGATGGAAAAAGAAGTGAGGCAATGCCCAGGTATTCAGCCTGAGGACATGGATAAATGGAGAGGACTAAAACAGGAGCAGGTCTGAGAAAGGAAAATAACCTTTCTAATTGGGATATGTTCAGTTTGAGATTCCACTGCCAAATGGAAATGTCTGGTATGAAATTGGATCTATGAGCCTGCAGAGGTTGTTGGGACTAGAGCTATGGATTTGGGAATCACTGGAGTCCTGATGGCACTTCAAGCCTCGGGAGCAGATGAAATCATCCATGGGGTATAGAGGTAAAAGAGAAGAGGTCAGAGGACAAAGCCCTGGGGTACTTGATAGATATCGAGAGTTAGGACAAAAAACCAAAAAAGCAGGCAGCAAAAGAGACTGAAAAAGAGTGTCCAGTGTGGTAGGAGAGAGACCAAGACAAGAAAATGTTTCACAGGTAGGAAGTATGAGGTTAAACGTGTCAAATGCTTTGAAAGATCATAAAAGAACAAAGAAATGACCATGGCAAGACCTATGTCACGTGTTGCAGAAAAAGCAGTTATTTTTCAATATTTACTTTAATGTGAGTGAAACACTGTTCCAGAATCAAGAGCACTCATATTCCAAAAAACCGCAAGACAACCCAAATTAACACAGACCTCTCTCTCTCTACTCCCAAGTTCAGTCTGAGAACCCTATCACTGACCTTGGCAATTTTGAAAACTAAAAATGAACCTGAGCGGGGGGTGGAAATGAACCTGAGAATCTTATGTCCTCTTTATCCTCACTCGCTAATACACAGAAATGCACCAACCTCACATCACATCAAAATTGTCAAAATAAGTATATTTAAAGCTCGTTTAAGTGGGTTTGTGCTCTCTTCTGTGCTTTACACATCAGAAACAAGGATGTTTGTGCTTTTGCGGTCTAAGACAGCACTACCAGGCAAAATATATTATTTCTCCTCAAATCTATTCCAGAATGTATTCATAGAGTATTGGATAAAACATCCTATTTAAACAATATTACACATGCAAGATATTTCTCATGCTCTTATCTAGGAAGCCATTTTTTAAGCAAGTGTTGTGAGACGCCAAAAATAAAACCAATTCATGATTGCTCTTATGCAGCGATGGGCTGGAAACCTCTCAGGCTACTAAAAGTTGATTTGAATGGGGGGAAGAAGAGGTCAGAGGAAGACTTGGGTCTTTGTTTGGCGAGCTGGGGAGTGAACAGTTGTGTTTGTGCATGTGTGCATGCATGCCTGAGCCCAAGAAATTTGAAATGCAAAACTGAAGAATGATGTTTCTCTACTCCAGCCAGCCCCAAAGTCTGCTAAGAAAAAAACTGCTGACGTGGAGGAGATGTTTTCTCAAGATATGTTGTAAAAATACAAGGCACCATAAAGGTTGCTTCAGAATCTTAGGGACAAAGGGCATGCTAGAGCTGGGGTGTCAACTACAGCAGAACCTATGTATGCAGTCGAATATGTATATGCAGTGTAAGATGCCTTAGGTACTTTAATAGAGAAAAAAATAAAATCAGTCTTATTCCTGTGAGATCTCATTTAAATGTATGCTCTCCAAGGAGCATAACCTAGTGTTATCACTGTGCAGACTAAAGGGGGCACAGCACTTTTTGGCATCTTGAGGTATTTGTAGTGTTGAGATGCACTGGAAGCCATGTGGTCACGGATGCACCTGTAGTACAGGTACCATCCTTCTCTGCAAGGTGTATGTCCTTAACAAGGAAGCTATAACCAAAGAATATGAGAGACAACAGGACTATCCATAACTATATGTGAAACACTGTGGAGATGCTCAGGAATAACCAGAGAGGTAAGGAAGAAGAGCCAGAAGGGCTAAGATGCTCCAGTTAGCAGGTGGGGCTGTTAGCCAGGAAACGTAGCCATTTACAGTGTGACCTTATTTGTACCTCAGGCTAATGAGGTCTGAGGACATTTGGACTCCACCAATAATAAAGCACATGTGTTTTTATAATACAATTCTATGTTTATTTTCTTCTTATTCACTGTATCAAGCTATTTACACAGTGGAATTGTACTTAAAGAGTTATTTAGTAAAGACATGCCACAAATACTTTCACTAATGCTAATCACGCAAGTGCAGTGAAGCAAACTTATGTTCGAGAAAGTAACATGGGTGAGAACTTCCCATTCTTGTGATACTTTCCAGGCCAGTAGACTTGAAATTATGCTATTCCAAAATAATTCTGGGGTGGGAAGCTTCCTAGGATAATACAGCCCCATTTAAGTGAGAGTTATGAAGAGAAGCTGATGTGAGAAAGCTGTAATATTGCTGGCATAAAAATAGGTGCTGCCAGGGCGTGTGGCAGTTGACAGATGGGCTTGCGGAGGGAGGGCAAAGGGACATCCCTGGAAACCATGAGGAGGCCAGCCTGAAGCAGCAGGTGCTCGGCTATAATGGGCGCCCAGGACCTCCAGGGCAGACAGGAGGGAGCAGCTTTAAGGAGGAGGGTGGCATGACACCTGGGAGTAAGTGTGGCTGCAGAAAGGAACCAACCCAGAGACAAAGTGAGCCCATGCAAGGCCACTGGGCTTGGTGGACACTCTCAATAAGCAAAATGTCAAATTCTAGACGTCTAATTCTAAAGATTGAACAGTATCACTGGTGAAAACCAGCAAGGCTTTTAAGTAATGTGAAGGAAAATTCAGTGGCTGCTGGGTCAGATGCCTGGACTAGGAAGCTTTAGATGAGATACTCATTCAGGGCCTGCCACGTCACTAGGATCTGCTGTCACTCAAACCCAACTAAACCAGTTGTACAAACCTGCACACCCGATCTCTTCTTTCTTTCTCCTCGTTTCCCTTGTCTTCTCTGGCTTGAAATATATATATACTCTGGAGGTATCTAGTATGCATGACACCAAAAGAGGTTTCTTTAGGAAAGATTTTACCAATAAATATACAAGTAAATTTTTTTCTAAATAAAGTGGGTGGTAAATTATACTACATAGCATTAGATAAAGAGAACAACAGGTTCTTAAAACCTTTTTGGGAAAAGCTAAACTTACTGAAAATGGAAATTAAGGATAAAACAAGATGGAAAACCATATACTTCATCTACATACTTGTTATTCATTCAACCAGCATTACCTGGCACCTACTACTGTTTCTTTGTTGGGAAAACAAAGATGAAAGGGATCTGCTCCCTGCCTCAAGTTTTCTAAGAAAGAAATATTATGCAAATAAAGATTTAAATGCTCTCTCTTAAGGTTGCCGTGTTAAAGACAAATCAAATTATGCTTATTTCTATAGGATGTCATTTGAATATATGTTAACTATAAAATAAGGAACACCAAGTCATTTAAAAAGAAATGCTCTATTTTTTTTTTACTCAAAATTTATCCATATGTTAAACTTATAATCCTAAATGTTACTTTCAGGAGAACAAGGCCCTGAAATGGTACCAGTCTGGCTAAAGGTTAAGCCCTTATGATGAACAAATAATGACTGAAGACAAACCAAGACAGGCTCCTCACAGTGTAATCTCTCTGCAGCTGAGTGCAAGACCTGACCTCCAAAGAATCCTTTAAACCCAGATTCATTGAGGCAGCCCTACCAAAGATGGATACCAACCTGACTTTTCAGACTCAAGCTATTCAAGACAGGACTGCAAAGCAGGCTGCAGCATGCTCTGAGAAAGAAACTGCTCCTAAATATTACCCAGTAATAACTGATGCCCCTACAGCCTGGCTCTTGCTCCCATCACCATGGTGATTTGCAGAGTCACACCTTCAGCAGGCCTTATAGGGTACACTGTTAGATGCATGCGGAGGCCATGATAGTACTGAGAGACATAAAGCTGAAGAAAAGACTGAAAACTTTAACCACAAAGAAGCCTGCAAAACCAAAAAGCCCAAAAGTTAGACATCTGGCTCGAGGTATTTTGTAAGACAGTGTGTAATGATATATCAGGGAAAGTTACTAGTTCCTGATTGTCAATATTAAATATTAGTCTTGATATAAAGAATCTAAAATAAAATTAGATAAAATTTGTTTTTATGTATTATATTCTAAGAAAATAAGTACTGAATTCCACCCACAGTATAATGCAAAAATCATGGTGAACTCAAACCAGTTTGCGTATTTGGTAACAAATTCTAACTCAACTAAGTTAATTTTGATTTTCAGTCACAGAGTAGGTTTAACTTTTCTGAATACTAACCAAGCTTTATTTATTTAAAAATTGAAATGGAATTCCATGTAAAGAAATTATATAAAATTACTTTCCCCAAATATACTATATTCTACCAAATATTTAAAGAAGAAATAAAACCATGAATGCAATAAAATCTTTTCCAGGAAATAGAAAAGAGTATTTCCCAGCTCATTTTATGAGGCCAGCATTATCCCAATACCAAACTCAGACAAAGATCTATCCAAAATAGAAACTACAGACCATTGTTTCCCATGGACAGAGATGCAGAGAATCCTCAACAGATTATGATCAAATCAGATCCAGCAAATTAAAAAAAAAAAAAAAGGATGAAACAGCACATAAGCAAGTGAGATTCATTCTAGGAATTCAAGACCTGTTCATTATTTGAAAATGTCAATGTAATTTGCCATATTAACTAAATAAGGAAAATCATATTTCTTTTTTTTTTTTTTTTTTTTATTAAACATCTTTATTGGGGTATAATTGCTTTACAATGGTGTGTTAGTTTCTGCTTTAAAACAAAGTGAATCAGCTATACATATACATATGTTCCCATATGTCTTCCCTCTTGCGTCTCCCTCCCTCCCACTCTCCCCATCCCACCCTTCCAGGCTGTCACAAAGCACCGAGCTAATATCCCTGTGCCTTGCGGCTGCTTCCCCCCAGCTATCTACCTTACTACGTTTGTTAGTGTGTATATGTCCATGACTCTCTCTCGCCCTGTCAAAACTCACCCCTCCCCCTCCCCATACCCTCAAGTCCGTTCTCCAGTAGGTCTGCGTCTTTATTCCTATCTTACCCCTAGGTTCCTCATGACATTTTTTTCCCTTAAATTCCATATATATGTGTTAGCATACGGTATTTGTCTTTTTCTTTCTGACTTACTTCACTCTGTATGACAGACTCTAGGTCTATCCATCTCATTACAAATAGCTCAATTTCATTTCTTTTTAAGGCTGAGTAATATTCCATTGTGTATATGTGCCACATCTTCTTTATCCATTCATCCGATGATGGGCGCTTAGGTTGTTTCCATGTCCTGGTTATTGTAAATAGAGCTGCAATGAACATTTTGGTACATGACTCTTTTTGAATTTTGGTTTTCTCAGGGTATATGCCAAGTAGTGGGATTGCTGGGTCATATGGTAATTCTATTTGTAGTTTTTTAAGGAACCTCCATACTGTTCTCCACAGTGGCTGAACCAATTCACATTCCCACCAGCAGTGCAAGAGTGTCCCCTTTTCTCCACACCCTCTCCAGCATTTATTGTTTCTAGATTTTTTGATGATGGCCATTCTGACTGGTGTGAGATGATATCTCATTGTAGTTTTGATTTGCATTTCTCTAATGATTAATGATGTTGAGCATTCTTTCATGTGCTTGTTGGCATTCTGTATATCTTCTTTGGAGAAATGTCTATTTAGGTCTTCTGCCCATTTTTGGATGGGGTTGTTTGTTTTTTTGTTATTGAGCTGCATGAGCTGCTTGTAAATTTTGGAGATTAATCCTTTGTCAGTTGCTTCATTTGCAAATGTTTTCTCCCATTCTGAGGGTTGTCTTTTGGTCTTGGTTATGGTTTCCTTTGCTGTGCAAAAGCTTTGAAGTTTCATTAGGTCCCATTTGTTTATTTTTGTTTTTATTTCCATTACTCTAGGAGGTGGGTCAGAAAGGATCTTGCTGTGATTTATGTCATAGAGTGTTCTTCCTATGTTTTCTTCTAAGAGTTTGATAGTTTCTGGCCTTACATTTAGGTCTTTAATCCATTTTGAGCTTATTTTTGTGTATGGTGTTAGGGAGTGATCTAATCTCATACTTTTACATGTACCTGTCCAGTTTTCCCAGCACCATTTATTGAAGAGGCTGTCCTTTCTCCACTGTACATTCCTGCCTCCTTTATCAAAGATAAGGTGTCCATATGTGCGTGGGTTTATCTCTGGGCTTTCTATCCTGTTCCACTGATCTATCTTTCTGTTTTTGTGCCAGTACCATACTGTCTTGATTACTGTTGCTTTGTAATATAGTCTGAAGTCAGGGAGCCTTATTCCTCCAGCTCCTTTTTTCGTTCTCAAGATTGCTTTGGCTATTCGGGGTCTTTTGTGTTTCCATACAAATTGCGAAATTTTTTGTTCTAATTCTGTGAAAAATGCCAGTGGTAGTTTGATAGGGATTGCATTGAATCTGTAGATTGCTTTGGGTAGTAGAGTCATTTTCACAATGTTGATTCTTCCCATCCAAGAACATGGTATATCTCTCCATCTATTTGTATCATCTTTAATTTCTTTCATCAGTGTCTTATAATTTTCTGCATACAGGTCTTTCGTATCCTTAGGTAGGTTTATTCCTAGATATTTTATTCTTTTTGTTGCAATGGTAAATGGGAGTGTTTTCTTGATTTCACTTTCAGATTGGAAAATCATATTTCTTAATGGTACTGGGGTGGTGAGAACAGGATTCTATGCATTTGTAAAAACCCATAAAACTGTACACCAGAAAGAGTGACTTTTACTGTTTGCAAATTAAAAAACAAAATCTACAAAACAAAACCAACCGGGGTTTGGGGGGAATCAGGGTGGAATACAGACTGTAGTAAATCAACCTAACTGTATTACAGATGTATAACACAAACTCACTGAAGGGGTGGAGAAGAAAGAAATTGACCTAAAAGACTGTGAAAAACAAGTGTTTGTCTATATCTTGGAAGGCTAATGACAAAAAGAAATGCACACAAACATTGCACTCCATTTATTAAATTTGTTTCACATAGTAGTAAATTTTAGCAATTCTGACATTCTTACATATATGTTAAAGTTGAAAGAATGATAAAATTATATTATACATGATAGGAACCAGGTCTCTCACTGTCAAAGAAAGAAGTTTCAAATAACCTTACAAATAACCAAGATGGGAATGTTAGAATGAACCCTGTAGTGCTGGATCAGAGTCAAGCAGACCCATGTGAACTCATGTTTATTTTACCATATATAGATAGATAGAAGACGTAGGAATAATATAAATTCACATGTTTACAAAGATAGTATATATACCTATATGTCCTGGATCTGTCTGCTAAGAGGGCTTAGGAGAAAAACAACCCAATAGTGATACGCACACTTAGCACCCAGACCTTGGTTTCTAAATAGCTTTCTCCAATGAAAATGGCTGATACTATGGCTGAGGCAGGGGACACACAAGATGATTCTGGAGCATCTCGTACTGTCAGAAAGTAAGAAAAAGTAAAAAAGAAGGGGAAAAAAGTATAGTATATGTCAAAAGGATACAGGAGGCAAACCGAAAGAGCTTACAATGCCTAAAATGAACAATTTGAGCAAAAATAAATAAATAAAAGTGTTGGACTGCATTATACAAAGAATATAATAAATATCCATGGGCCCATATGAATATAATTAAGAGGCTGAATAAATAAGTAAATGGGGGAGAATGGGTTAACCTTCTTACAAAAGAATTCCAGTTAATAATTGTAGAAAAAATGAGGGTAATAAAAAATCCCCATTAGGACAACGATAGTAATAATTGCAACAGGCAAGATCCACTGATAAATACTAAATTAGTGAGCAAAACTTAGGAGAAACTTGATATTTGCATAGCCTGTAGATACTGCCCCTCAACTAGTTGTTAATTATTGTGGTGTCTTAACTGTGTCTACCAATTTTTTAATACTCTTCCCTCCCAGAGGTAGAGCTTAATTCTCTTTCCCTTGAGTGGGGGCTGAACAATTTGCTTCTGAGAAATAGAGTAGGAGAAGGGAAAAAGAGTAACTTTGCAGTGGAGAAATATGGCAGACACCATCTTAACTAAGTTATCAAGGTTAATATCACCAGTAATACGTAATAGTGATATCATGCACACCCTGATATAAAGCAATGAAAAGGGCAAATCATTTCTGTGATATTTTTCCCCAAAATGTGTAACTTCAGTCTAATCAAAAGAAAATCTCAGACAAGCCCTAATTGAGAAACATGCTACAAGATACTTGACCACTATTCAGAAAGGTCAAGGTTATGAAAGACAAGGAAACATTGAGAAATTTAAGAGACGAAGGAGATACGACTGCTACAGGCAATATGGTATCCTGTATTGGATTCAATAATAGAAGAAAGAATATTAATGGAAAAACTAGGGAAACCTGAATAAAGTCTAGTTTAGTTAATACTATTGTACCAGTGCTGACTTCTTAGTTTTGATAAATGTACCATGGTGAGCACCAGGGGAAGCTGAGTGAAAGGGATATACAAACTCTGTACTATCTTTATAATTCTTTTGTAAATCTAAAATTATTTCAAAAAAAAGTTTTAAAAGCATTACGTATTAATTTAATTTCATCAGACGTGCTGCTTAAAAATCAGCATGCTTTTGTTTTCTGAGAATTTCCAAGAAGTTGAACAGGTTCTTGGCTGTTATGAGAGTGGCAACATGTGAGTGTAACACTAGCCTGAGAACCTGAAGCCTTTGGTCCAAATTCCAGCCCCACCAACAAGCATGATCCCCAGGCAACTGGGGACCTCCAGCACCCAATCCTTAATCCTTAAGGTAAAGAGTTTCCTAATCCTTAAAGTAAGGATTTTTAGACAATATGACTCCTTACAGACCTCTTCTATCATAAAAAAAAAAAAAAAAAGAAAAGAGAAAGGTGGAGGGGAGAGAACTTATAGTTCTAAGAAAATATAAAAGTTAAAGTATATTTTTTCAATGTAAAATATATACCAAAAATACAAATGTCAACAAATTAAATAATTATTGGAGATGTTAGGAGCATAGCAAAGACCATCTGACAGTGTTGGTGAGCTAGATGAAATTGCAAAGAGCACTGATATGGGAGGGAAATGAACCTACCTCTATTCGTCACCAACCAGAAAGAAAAGATACATCAAAGCCAGTAGCTCCAAATAAGAGGTACCGTCAGTCCCAGCTGTGAAGGAGTGGTCAGGCCCATCATCAACTGCAAGTGCAACACCAAGGACACTGTTGCATGAAGAAGCATGTTAGGGCACCTAATCAGCTGGTTGAGAGTAATGACTACTCCTTCAGACACACAGTGAATTGCTTAATTCTAACTTTTAAGTTAAATCAGAAGTCCATTCACTCAAGCATCACAGCGCTCTATATGAAATGAATACCAAAAATATCCAGGAAAGAGTTTAGTATAATTGTCTTCAATATTGTTTGCAGCCTTTATTATAATATTTAGTCTCTTTTTCTCATTTAAGCAATTATCAGGGCTGCTACGGCTCCACAATAAGGTCTTAGAAGAGGAAGATTCTTTGCCTTCTGGTTCCTGAAAGCAAGCTTATTAAGAATGACATAGGAAGAATAGCAAGCACTCATTTTCTAAATTTCAGGGCTCTTTTCTGTAAAGGTCAAAGGGTACTATAAAATGTGTCAGGGAGCCACACATGCAGATATTCACATTTCATGTAGAAATCCTTTTGGATTGCAAGTCTCTAAGTGGGTCTCTGTGAGAGGCAAGTATTCAGAATGTTACTCTTTTCCCAAGAGAGAGCAGCTTTTGATTGTGGAACATGTTACATTAATGAAGCTTTGTTGGCAGCTGGTGAGTGAAGCTTCTGGGTAGCATAATGCATTTTCCCTAATACTGTGTTAAAAAGAGCCAAGCCTGAGCCATGTTCCAATTACTTGGGAAAGAAACCAAAAGAGTACAAGCGAATACTAGTTTTTTGGTACTTGTTTATTTTGATACAGTTTCAAACTTACAGAAAAGTTACAAAAGGAGAACAAAAAGCTGCCATATATCCTTTACGTAGTATATGTAATTTGTGAGGAGATAATTTGAGACTACATATATCCTGATCTTCATCAAACTTTCATCCGTTAGTATTAAATCCATTGATGATTCTTGCTCAAATCAATTATCATATGACTGTTGTAAAATGGTAATTTTTCTAAGTAACTCACTCCTTCAACATTTATTAGTTGGCATTCTACTCTGAGGAAGAGCCTATCTTCATCTTTCATTTATTTATTCATTTATTTATGTCAGTGGTGACTCATGAGTTATTTCATTCAATGGTTTGTAATTCGTTGTCATTATTTACTTTGATGGTAAAATTGTCAAGTGAAGGTCCTTGAAAGAGCATTTAAGGCACATTAGGTAAGTTTTCCAAAGTTTGCTTTAGAAGCAAATGGTCACTTTGCCTTCGAAACATTTTGAGGCAAAAAAATTGTGTCCTCTTGTTTGAACAGAAACACTAACAAATCTTTTCCTTGCTTAGGAACTCCTGTCTAGACACATTACTCTTTCACAGCACAAAATCTCTGTTTTGCTCCCTATCCAGGGCTGCAGTTAATTACATGAAGGGACAGATGCTGAGCAGCCTAAGGCTTTCTCTGCCACCGCGGCGAGGCTGAGCTCCACTCAACAAGCAGGTAGTGAGTGAAGACAAATGCTGTTTGACAAGGCAGCATATCCCAGCACCCAGGGATAGAAAACAGACAGGCCACTCTGTGTTCCCAAGCAAAGACAGAGAAATATCAAGCAGATTGTTTCTGACAGAATTCATATCACAGCCGCACTTCTAGACAAAGTCCGTGTGAATGAAATGATACACTTTCTGTTTCCCATCCTCCCCTTTAACAAAAAGCAAGTATGTCAAAAGTACATTGGAGCTGACAGCTCAATGCAAGGTGGTTAGCAAGATTTTAGAAGCTTGGTTTCCCTTTGGAGATATTAAAGGATCAGCAACAGTTCATCGATTTGGATACTGTAGGTATCCCTCTTGATTCTAATGAATTTCCAGGTTCCTAAATACTACAGCTTAAGTACTCTATGTTCACTGAATGTTGTGTCAAAATAGAAAATTAAAGTCATGAGCAGCCTTTATTTCACAAGGAGAAATAGAATAAATTAGACTTCCCCAAAATTTATTAAGCAAAGATTAGCAGGAAAAATACTTTCCCAAATGTAAGTTCATGCTAGAATATAGGCAGAAGTTACTTTTAGAAGCCACCTAATGACTTATTCTTAGTCATTAATGGATACAGAAATGGCATACAAATAAAAATTTCTCTTCAAATAGTATCATTTGGAAGGGAATGATATTTTATTCAATACAGAAATATTCAATAGTTATGCCAATGCTTTACTTGTTAGTTGTTAATGAATGTGAATTTGAATGATTCTTGTCAAAGCATAACTAAATTATTTTAATATACTTGTTTTTAACATTTTTATTTTTCATTTGGTTCATTGAGGGTACTTAAATGTTATGTCACAGAGACAATAAATCAAACAAATATGTGAGTTTTAACCAACTGCTGTTTCCAGAAGTCAAAAAAGAACCCAAATACAACCTGCTGTGAGCCCAACTGTTGGATGGAAGACCAACAACAATGATTATTCCCAAAGGAGAAGAGGGAGGGGCACCAAACAGATATTCAGGGGACCAGAAAGAACCAGAATAAGCTTTATGCAGAGAAGATCAACAGTTCACTTTAGGGGAAGTAGAAGAAACTGGCTCTCAAATTATGTCACAATTTCTATTGCTTTAAATAATCTTTCAATTATTCCTTTAATTTTCTTATGCACTGTGTCCACTTTGTGTGTGTGTGTGTGTGTGTGTGTGTGTGAGAGAGAGAGAGAGAGAGAGAGAGACGCATGTAGAGGAGACCTCTAATGTGAAATGGGGTTGGCAGGACAGCCTTGCAGGAGGAAAGGATACCATGGCTGACATCTAAGCCAAGACCTTAAGGATAAGTAAGAGTTAGTGGGGCAAAGAGAAAAAATTCTAGTGTAAGGAAATGTCATAGGCAAAGCCTGGATGAACAAGCATAATGTGTCAGACAATGAGAGAAGTGAGGTGTAGAGTGAAAAAAGGTATATCTGGAAAGACAAGGAGGACAGATCATGGGACTTTTACAGCCTAGGCTAAGCAGTGTGATACCAGTCAAGGATGTTAAACAGAGGAAGGACAGGATAAGATTTGTATTTTAGAAAGAATAACAGTGTGTAAAATGTGTTAAAACTGAAAGGAAGGTAACCAATTTGAAGGCAAGAGAAATTTTCAAGAAGTTGAGAGGTTTACAGTGTCTTAGAAATTAACTCTGTTGGGAATGAGGAGATAGTATGGATGATGGGTAGGTTTCTGCTTGGACAACTGGTGGCTGGTGATGCTATTCATTGAGAGAAGGAGTTTCTGGGGGAATGATGATAAGTTTTGGAATTGCTGAGATGGAGTTCCTGGTAAAATTCAAAAATAGGTATCCAACTACCTATCATAGAAGAAATTTTTGTCCTAAATTATTTATGAAGAGATATATGAGAACCACTCTTGTAAATGTTGAGGGAAACAACGCAGTTTGTGTGTGTGTGTGTGTCTGTGTGCCCAAATGGAACCAAAGTTTGCTTCAATGATTATATTGTCAAATAGTATACAAATCCCTCTCAATTGTCGGACCATTTATGTTCAATATACAGAATGTTAAATTTCTTTCCAATATGAGAAGCTAATCTAGAATGCTTAAACCAAAGGACTAACTTGTTGTCCTTCACATTTCACTGGAATGCAGTATTTAAGGCCTGGCCAGGGGATGATATGCTATAATAGTTAAGAATACAGTTAAGGTCGGTCTTCCCAGGTCCAAATCTCATGTTATGTCTAAATAGCAAAGTAATCATGGGCAAATTTTTCTCTGTGCCTCAGTGCAGTTTCCTATCTATAAAATGGAAGACAATACCAACCTCATTGAGATTTAAAACAGCTAACATGTCTAAGCATTAGAAGAACACTTTAGTAGGAATTGAACATATGTTTGCCACTATTTTATAACAACTGTCAGCATATCTAGATGGATGGATGGATGGATATTCGGTTCCCCCTGAACCCATCATGCAGAAATTAAGAATATTAAAATATATATAGTGAACTTACATATCTCCTGGTGCTATATAGCATATTTTATATTCTCTTCAAAATAATTAAAAATTCAAAATGTTGACTTGCTATATCTATTACATATACACTTATATGTGTATATATATACAGTAAGTCCCCTACATATGAACCTTCATGTTGCGAACTTTCAAAGATGCGAACATGCATTCGCATGTCCAGTCACATAATTCAGTTCACTTGTCTGGCGTACATCGTCACGTGCGTGCATTCTCTACAAGTGGTTGTGCTTTTGTGTACTTTACTGTACAGTACTGATAGAATACAGTAGTACAGTATCTTTATTTCAAGCCCAGGATGTCTAGAAGCAAGTGTAAAAGCAACAGTGATGTAGCTGGTATGGTACTACCCAGACATCACTGGATTGTTTTTTTCAAGAGGGTAGATAGAATTGAATCCAGCAAGGAACCAGAACCTGTGCCATCAACATCAGGCATGAGTGAAATTCCAGTTTGCCCTCCGTCTCCTATTGCTGACGATCCCTCAGCTCTACCATCTCCCACCTCCTCTCCCTCCTCCAGTCAGTAACTCTTCTTGCCTGTTCACTCGATGCCAGCCCCTGGATGCCAGCTGTTGTACTGGACTACTGTACTTTTCAAGGTACTGGACTGTAAGATTAAAAATGTTTTCTTTATTTTTTGTGCTTTTTGTTTATATATTACTTGTGTGAAAAGTACTATAAACCTATTACAGTACAGTACTCTATGGCTGATTGTGTTAGTTGGGTACCTAGGCTAACTTTGTTGGACTTATGAACAAAACTGGACTTAGAAACACGCTTTGAAAATGGAACTCATTCATATGTAGGGAACTTACTGTATAAAAATCTTTATTTAGTCAATCAAACAACAAACTAAAAACACGGTGTTGATCCTCTACAATGACAAATTCTTTGTTAGAGATAGTCTCCTTTCTTATCTCCATCAAGTGGTCCATCAGACCTGCACCCATCCTTGCTTCTTGTTGTTAGTCCACCCCCAGCAATGGTGACTCACCACCTGGATTGCATGGTCAGCCACAACACAACCCCGTTAGAGCCCAGACCTTCTGTGTTGCTTGCTAGCCCACTCCGCTTTCCCAGTTCTTTTCTTGGGTCCTGGGGCACAGCTGCAATAAAACACAGAGCTCTACCAGCCTGTCACACCACATATTCACACAGTCCAACTTCAAGGGAGCTCTTGCTGCTCTAAGCAATCTTTTTAGTCACTCAGTTCATTTCAGTTCAGCCCAATTTAACAAAAATATACTATACTATACTACACTATACTGTACTATGGTATAAGGATATACTATATGCCGAACACTTCGTTAGGCAATAAAGGATAAAAGAACAAGACTAACCCCATTCTCAGAGAACTTATAATCTATCAGGGGAGCAAAATGCATGTGGCAAATGCCTCAAAGGCAGGATGGGGAAAATGGTATAGGATTTCAGACTTTTTCTTCTCTCCTTCAGATCATCCCCTCAGTCTTTACCCTCAGCCAATGACCACAACTTATAGTTCACTGAGATCATGGCTACTTGATATAAACCCCTACAGAAACATGTTTCACCGTCTCCATGCATTTCCATCTTCTCATACTCATTAACTCTTCCCTCCATTCTCTGCATTTTTTACTTTGATCTATCTCCTGTTACTGATAAGGGACCTTCCTCCCATATTTGTGTCCTCCTTGGCCAATATCTTTAACTTTTTCTTCTCTGCCGTCCAATATGCACATAGCTCCTCCTCCTAAAAGAAAGACTGCTCAGCCTTTATTTTCACTTGACCCGTGCCACTGCCAAACCTTTCCGTGTTCCAGTTCAACCCTACATCTACAAACCTTTTTCCACCCACACTCTCAAAACTCTCTCAGGCATCGCCAATGTCTTCGTTCTGGATCAGGTCAACAGCTTTTCCCCTAGTCTCCTTCTCTTTGATGTTTCTACAGCCATAGATACAGAGTATCATTCAATTCTTCTCAAAACTCTCTATGCAGCTTGCTTGATGCTATTACACAAGGGCGGGATCTCTTTTTAATTCTCCAACCAGTACCTGCTGGTTTATTTGCTTGCTTACTTGTTTGATACTTCCCTTTCCTCCTAATTGTGAATTGCCTCCAAGGGTTAGTTCTAAGCCCCCAGTCTTCCCTTTCTATAGATTCCTATATAGGACACATATATTCTCGTGGCTCATCTCTGGGCTGATAACTCCCAAATTCCTACGCCCAGGCCTTTTCTCTCACAAGCACCAGCCCTTGTGCCCACACAATCTACTGAACAGAGCAGAGGCTCTGGGATCAAACTACCTCAATTCAGCTTCCTGCTCTGTCACTTTCTAGCAGTGTGTGTAACTGGAAATGTTTAATCTCTCCATTCCTCAGTTTCTTCATCTTTAAACTGAAAGGAATTATGATGCCACCTCATAAGGTCGTAATAAGAATTTAATGAGATTATTCATAAAACACAGTACTTTGGCTGGGTCATAGTATGGGCTCCATAAGTATTAGCTCTAACAATACTATCAATAATAAAGTAATAAAACTCCAAGTTAAAAATTTCATGATTAAAAACTAAATAATAAAATTTAAAAAAATAAACCCTTCATGATAGAGCAAACAACAACCCTTCTAAGATTGCTGTCTCCTAAAATTCTTCTAATAATTTAAATTCAAAAACTTAGCTTTGGGCTTCCCTGGTGGCGCAGTGGTTGAGAGTCCGCCTGCCGATGCAGGGGACACGGGTTCGTGCCCCGGTCCAGGAGGATCCCACGTGCTGCTGAGCCTGTGCGTCCGGAGCCTGTGCTCCGCCACGGGAGAGGCCACAACAGTGAGAGGCCACAACAGTGAGAGGCCCAAGTAACGCAAAAACAAAACAAAACAAAAACTTAGCTTTAACTTTGATCAACACTGTTCTCCCCCATTTACATGTAGAAACCACACTCAATTTTCTTATAAGTGATTCTCCTCTCTGCTCTGTAGTGCTCATTGTTACTCCTACCATCCCACCAAGACCTTCACCTCCCCATCCATCTTGAAGATCACAACACAGACAGGCTCCATAGGAGGGTAGAATGGTGCTGGGATAGACACCTTGCTTTATAACCAACTTGTTAGGTAAGTCTCTTAACTTTTCTAGGCCTTAGCTTCCTCATGAGTAACTCAAGGAGGCTGGATTCTATTTTCCTTAAACGAGTTCTAAAATTCAATAATCCTTGAAATTATGAAGACTGTTGTCACTCTGTTTTAAAATATACGTACCATGTAGACAGGAAGAATAAAACAGAAGTCTACATTATTAAAGAGCTCAGATGTGAGACAAGAAAAAGAGTTTCTAAGAAACTGAAGAAAAGGTAATGTTTCATCTCAGTGACACTGAGGGATTAAGCAGGACCTCTGATAGTGACATTTATAACCCATTTACAAGGAACTTGATTCTAAAGCAAAGCAGGCTTGAAAACAATATTGTCTTGAAATGGGACCATTAAAGATTGCTGAGTAAGGATTCCTAATATTCACCTGAAAGCAAAATAACCTCAGTCTCAACAGGCTGAAGGGTGGTAAAACAATCTCTCTCTCTCCCTCTCCCTCTCTCTCTCTCTCTCTCTCTCTCTCTCTCTCTCTCTCTCTCTCTCTCTCTCGTCACTCACCCTGGGGGAAGCCAGCTGAAATATAATAAGAAGCCCCATGGAGAGGCCCAGGTGGCCAGAAAATGAGGTCTACTGCCAACAGCCACACGAGTAAACTTGGAAGCAGATCCTCCAGTTCCACTCAGACTTTAGATGACTGAACCCCTAGCTGACAGCTTGGCTACAAGCTCATGAAAGACCCTGAGACAGAACCAAACAGCTAAGCTGCTCCTGGATTCCTAATCCGCAGAAACTATGTTAGATCATAAATGTTGTTTGAAGCCACTGACACGGTTTGAGCGTTTGAGTCCTCCCCAAAGCTGCTATGTTGAAATTCCGATCCCCAGTGATCACATCAGGTATTAGCAGGTGGGGCCTTTGGGAAGTGATTAGGTCATGAAGGCAGAACCCTCATGAATGGGATTAGTGCTCTTATAAAAGAGACCCCACAGCGCTCCCTAGCCTCTTCCACCATGTGAGGATACAATGAGAAGTACGCGACCCAGAAGAGGGCCCTCACTCCATCCTACTGGCACCCTGATCTTAGCTTCCAGCCTCCAGAATTGTGAGAAATAAATTTCTGTTGTTTATAAGCCACCCAGTCTGCGGTATTTTGTTGCAGCACCACGAGAACGGACTAAGACAGTCAGTAAGTTTAGGGTAATTTTTTTCCTCAGCAGTAATGTACCACTTTATTCAAAACCAGCTTAAAAGCCTGCTGCTAAATTTATTGATTTGATATGATGTTAGTCATTCTTATTCCATAACGTTTAAAAATCACTGCCTTCACTATAATCCTTCAGACCACGTCATCAGATGCAGGCACAACAATAAGGAATTGAATCGGTGGTATTTGGTTTTATACAAGCACTGCTTTTAAGAATGCTTGACATACTAATATTTATCTTCTACTCACCAATATTCCAATATTCTACATTCAAACTATGCTCTAGGTGACCCTTAACTGAGATTTAAATTTCACTCATTATCCCAAAGTTTAAAAAGCATCTTACATCTTCCCTTTCTTGATTCTGTATTAGCTATATTTAAGATTCCAAAATTTACTCTTTTTTTCCATAATGTAGTTAAATTCCCTTCTTACTGTTAAATAGACTTCAGCCATATTAAAAATTGTTTCTCAGTAATGATGGGTTATCACTGAAATGCTTCATTTTTCCTCTTCTACTCATCAGCTGCTCTTCTCTTTCCTCCACCTGCTTATGTTGTTACTTGCTTAATTTTCCTTTTCTCTTGTTGATCTTCTCTCCCTCTGATGTTTTCCTGATAGCAAAAACCCATCTGATTGCATGTAAGAGCCATATTTTTCTTGCCATATGTATGGGTTTTGCCTCTCAAATGACTTATGTACACTTGAACCCTAATTATGAGATAATTGCAGAACCTTTGGGGAAAGGATTGTTATTCTAAGGATATGAGTGAAGCAGTTTGGATAGAAGGATGCAGACATCCTTAGTCATATGCTTTGTGATGTCAGCATTCTGGAGAAATGGTTATCTGTAATAAGTTTTAAACAATGCTGCAGTCAAAGTTAGAGTACAAATGGGTTTCCAGGTGAGTGAAGCCAACTGGATGTCAGCCAGTCTGTAAAGGGCGCTTGGAGACTTTAGTGGTAGAAATTAAGAAGCAAGCCCAAACAGTTCTGAGAACATTAACTGATCAAGACCGTCTAAGTTATTAAATGTCTACTACGCAAGCAAAAGTCAAAATGATATACTCATTTAAAAAGCCCCCTCTGTTATTAAGCATCTTTCACCGTGGCAAATTACATCTAGATATTGATATTTTTCAAGGAAAAACAAATTGAAGTACAGTGGAAAGAGGTGCTGGATTTTAATCCCATCTCTTCACTTTTTTAGCTGAAAGACCTTGTGTTGATCACCTAGTTTCTACGGGCCTCAGTTTCTTTGGTCGTAAAATGGGAATAATAATGCCTCCCTTAAAGAGTGCTAATAATGATTAAAGGAGACAATGCATGTGTGGCACATGCAAAGTGCTCAATAAATGGTGGCTCCTTTAAATTCCTCGGATCAGTGGTGAAAAGGAGAGTAGCAGGAGTCAGAAAAAAGTGTTAAATTTTCTTCAGATGACATGAGAGGAATGTATTTTTCTTCCAATAATTCTCAGATTTTAAGGTTGCCATTAAGTGTTTGGGCTGAGTCACTGTGTTTACCATCTTTTTCATTATATAGTGTTTAATGCAGTAACAGCTATAAAATCATATATGCAGAGGAGACTGCATATAAATAAATAACTATAGTACAGAAGGTGAATCATATATAAAATGTTACATGGAAACTGAAAATGGATTAATTGACTATGTGACTTGGTTGGGTTGGGGTGCGTGGCATCAAAGAAGGTTGAAAGAAGGGCGTTTGAATTGGGTCATTAACGAAGAGTAGAGGAATTCTTTCAGTGGACAGGGACAGTGGGAGGGACAGCATGTGTAAAGGCCCCTAGGCTCCAAACACCAAGGCTTATGTCAGTGGTGCCCAGACTTGCCAGCAATTGAAATCATTGGGGAATTTCAAATAAAGCGATGCCTGTGTCCCACCCCCAGATATTCAGATTTCACCGTCTGAGGGAGCCTGTGTTTTGAGAAGTTTAAAGGACTCCCAAATGATTCTAATATGCATACAATTTAGGAGCTACTAGCAAGTTGGTTTTCTGTGAGTTGTTCTATCTATCTGAGTATAGGAGAAATAGTGGGAGATGAACACGAATTGCCATACCATAGAATTAGGACTTCATACCCTAGTCCAGAAATTGTTTGATTGTATAGTCCTAAAATTTTAAATTTTTATATACACCCCAAAATATGTATGTGCATTTATTCATTAACATATACATGTACTACTGTAATAACACGGTATGTACCATATATACACAAAAAGTACAAAAAATGATTAGCAAAAAATAGGAGAGTATTTTAAGTAGTTATTTTATTTATCAATGGTTAACAAAACCTTTCTTCTCTTATGAAATTGTTATTAAAATATTATTTTGTATAAGCAATAAATAGTATATGCTTCATTTTTTGTGATTTTAAAAGCAAAATGTTAGAAATAATCTAGATGAAAGCAACTTAAACTGTGATACACTCACATAACGAAAAAGTACGCATGAAAAACTGAAGGAGCACATTTTTTGTACTGATGCAGAAAAATCTCAAACATGAAAAAATAAAGCAAGGTACAAACAGTAGTTGGAATATTATCACTTGTGCAAAGTGAATGAGGTATATATTTATATTTCTTTGTGTTTATGCATTTAAAAAAAAAAGAACACCTCTGGAAAGATCCACGAGTAATGAATAAGAGTAATTTCTTGGTGGGTATGGGAGTGGCCTGATAGGTAAGGTAGGGGGCAGTGGTAGACAGAAAACTTGTTACTATACACCTGTTCGAAACTTTTATTTTTGAACCATGTGAATGTATTATCTATCGAAAATAACTAATTTTTTAAAATTCAGTGGTGAGGATATATACATAAAAGCATAAAAAGTGTTTTCCAATAGTCTCCTTTCCTATTAAATAACTGTTTGGGAGCCAAAATAGTTTCCTGCTACTAATTTGATGTGCAGTAAGTAATTAGTAAATATTGAATGTATGAGTGAGGGAATAAAATGGATCAATTCTTCACGATATTATTAAAGGCCTTGCACCAGTTGGATCTACTGTATCTACTCAATTTATCTCGCACTAGTCTCAGAGACAATCACTTGCATCTTCCTACAGTCCCTATATACTTATCCTTACCCTCGCTAATGAGGTTTCCCCCACCACGGAACCCCCTTTAGTTGTCAATCCAAATTCCACCTTTCATTTAGAGCACAGTCTCATATCCACCTTCTGAGGGGCTTAAAACAACAGAAATGTATTGTTTCACAGTTCGAGAGGCTAGAAGTCTGAAATCAAAGTGTCAGCTGGATGATGTTCCTTCTGAAACATATAGGGAAGAATCCTTTCTTGTCACTTCCTAGCTTCTGGTGGTTTGCTGACAGTATCTGGCGTTCCTTGACATGCAGCTACAGCACTTGAGTCTCTGCCTCCATCCCTGTGTGTCTGTGTCTCTGCCTTGTCTCTTATAAGGACACCAGTCACACTGGGCCCTAAGGGCCTACCCTAATTAAGTATGACCTCATCTAAACTTGATTACATTTGCAATTACATTTGAACTCACACTCACAATCTTAGAGAATAAAGCTATGTAAAACTAAATATTGTAAAACGCACTATAACAATATTCAAAAATAAAAATAATTATATGGTGGGAATTGAAATTATATGCCATATTTAAAATTTTTGTGTTATGTGTCCTTTTTTCCATTTATTCTTTTTTCCCTGCATTATTAGAAAAATGACATGTTCATTATAAAATAGTAGGAAAACATGTAAAAAATCACCAAGAATCTGCACAGCCCTAGCATCCCCAGACAACCACTTTTAACAGCAAGTTCTCATTCTGTCTTTTTTAGATGATAACTTCTAGATTATTTTTACACATTTAGATGATGTGTATACCCATTTTATTATTATCAATTAAAATTATAACATAAGCAAGTCCCCATGCTATTAAAAACACTTCGGAAAAAAATGTTGTCAAATAATTCATAAATGAAATGTAATCTACTTAGCAATGCCCCCATAGTTAGATACCTTGTTTCCAAAACTTTATTAGCATTAATAATGCTACATAATGAATAATCTCCATTTCCATTAACTTCCATTTGTCATAAACTCCTAGTATAACACTTAATTTTTAAAGCTATAACTTAGTATGTAACTCAGAGGCATTTTACCATATGTAAAGTCTTCATAATTCTGAGTATAAACTACGTTATCTATAGTAACTAGAGCACTTGAGAATTAACATGATCAGCATCTTAAAGAGAAAAGTAACATTTAAGACTATCTAGAACACGTATAGGGCATTGCTTCCATGGGCACTCCTGTTATAATCTCTCCCCAAAGAGAGACATGTTAAAGCTCCCATTTCATCTATTGAGAGAAAGCCAGTAGATTAAGTGCTAACTCAAAATTTAAAAAGCCATGATCATTGTAAAATAAGTAACATTTTTCCATAAGTAAAACAAACCTATAGTTTATGTATTTCAAGAATAAAATTTTACACATTTGAAATTCCTAAAACATATATTACTATTAATATAAAAATACTATTATGAAATAAAAGCTATACACACACACACACACACACACACACACACACACACACACTGAAGACCACAAAGCACTTGAGCATGGATAACTAAAATTCAATGAGTTAAGCAACTCCTTCTCTTTAGAGGCAAAAGTATAAAGTTGAATATAGTACTTTTTTTAGTGGAAAAAGAATAAAGCATTAAAATATTTAATGAGACTTTTTCTAAGACATTTATGACTGCTGTCATTTTGCCAGGTAATATATTTTATATCGCTTGATTGAGTTGTTTGAGACCACTGAAACAACTAGTGAAAATGTTATCCTTTCAATTTTAAGGTCATAAAAACTAAAACTTACTTTAATGAACTTCTCATCCCAACCTCCAATATCTATGAAGTAAATACAGCAGGTAAACATACAAGTCATACATGAGAATACCGAGGCCTAGTGTGTATTAATTATGCACCAAATTTGATACACAGTGCAACATGGCATGTTAGAAAGAACTTGGGCTATAAAATGAGACAGTAAAAGTAAATAACTTTAGAAGAAAAAAAAAAAAACCAGAAAAAAATAAAATAAAATAAATTCTTTTTAAATGACTTTAGGAAGAGGCCTTTAGAATTGAAACTGCTTGTTGAATATGAACAGCAGAGAGATGTATAATGCACAAAGTGTTAGGTGTTCTTTTCATAATTTTAGGACAAAGAAAGGAAGGAGAACATTTGAAACCTGCAATAAACATTCTTAATTCAAATATCATTTAAGCTCATTAATCGTTGAAAATTCATATCTGTATTTATCTTTAAAGAGAAGCATAAAAAGCTCTGTTATCCTTTAGACATAAAAGAGATAAAAGAATGAAACTTGAAGAAAGGCCATAAATGTAGGAATTACAACATTACTGCCTTAGTAACAATTCTTCACTAATAGAATACATGACACAGTACCTTTATTTAATGAAGACTAAACATAGCAGAAACTACATAATGGCTGTACCACTGTAGATCAATTTGAGTCTAACGTAACAGAAATGATCACTGATCCCAAGACGTTATGGAATAGTAAACTTAAGATATTTGCTGCTTTTCAAGTTTATCTATGATTATTTAATTTTCTTTTGTGTGTGCTCAAGTATAGCTGTTATGTGACTACACATGAGAGAACCTGAAATTAATTTGCCTGTATGAGATCAGTGACTGTACAAATTCTTATGAGAACTAACATGCCATGACAATAGTAATTTTGATAAAATTACATCAAGTACTACAATTCTCTGCCATCTGGCTGTCTCATCATAACTACTTTGATGTGCTTTTTATTACTTAGTTATTTACTTCAACCACTTATCAGTATAGTTTTAAAGCATGTAAATTAACGTGATGGAAGATTTTAAATGTTAAAGGAAGACTATCTTCATATATAAATGTTGAATTTTTCACCAAATTATGAGTCTTTTTGATGGGAAAAATATCACTTAAGAAAAAGTCATTTTGAGGAACTTTCTTAATTCACTTGATATTCATTTATTATTATACTTCACCTTGGAAGCACAGCAATGCTATCTATGAAGCTGCCCTTGAATTTTTTCTACTGCATTGTAGTACTATATATTTCACTATTGCTTTGATTCTTATATTTTGAATTCAGTACCTTAATTTGATGGCATACTTTGTATATTTTCCATCACTGTGTAGTTACTTTTATGTGAATAATAACTAAACCAACATCATTTGTACCCTTTATGAAATGTGGAGGGCAAATCAAATCTTTATCCACCATGAATCCTTTTATTTTAAAGACTAAAAGAAATGAACTGAAAATTCAAATATTCAAATTAGTCCATGAAAACTACACCTCATTTAAGATTAATTTTATTTAAGGCCTGGAAACTTTTTTTCCTTATGGTCAAATGATATCTTTTCATAGTCACGTTGCCTAAATAATCTGCCTCCAACTCATAAAAATTCTAGTCTCCACCACGTGTTAAGGGCACAAAGGTTGAATTATGGTACACACTCCTTCCAATAGAACACTTTTTTCTAATTTGGAAGATAGAAGGCATATTTAATGGTAACTCATTGTTATCATGAAGGAAATGAGTTGCTGGTTTTAGTCCAGTTTCCAATGGGTCAATATCTGTTTCATGGGCTCCCACAGAAATAACACTTGTTTATGACTTGGAAAGAAAGCAGAGAACTGCGTAGTGTTTCTTCTGACCACTAAGAATATAATTGGGGTTGAACAATACTAGCAAAAAAAGCAGTGACATCACAGTCAGAACACTTGATTGTCTACACTGATGAGCCCTATACCATAATACATACTAAAGGAAATTTCAAAACCTCTCTTGACTCAGTTGGCATAAAAAATTTCTTATAGATGGTAGAAAATAGCTTAGCTGTAATTCACTCGGAACTAATTTCAGTCATTGCTAAAGCATGCTGGGTTGAAAATTAGTGTCAAATGACAGAATGGCATGACTTCTTAAAAGCATTTGAACTCAAATTTTATGTGCCCACAATGCACCTGATTTAAAGTTTCCAGGATTCAGGACTGAACCATAGTTACACACTGCCAACAGTATTCTCATTTCAATCTCAAAGAAAATTGCACCCATGATTACACCCGAGATTTGGAATGGCATATCTGGGAAATACCATTGTTTACTCCCTTACAATCCAAAGCAGGGAATTAGTATAAAAGCCAATAAAAAATGATATACATTCTTTAAAACAGAATATTCATTATCTCAGATTTTGGACACTGTAAAATGACATATAATAAAGCTCTCTTTTCCAACACAGACAAAAATTGTTAAAATAACTTTTAGTTCCTAAAAGCTTCTCAAAATGAAACTAAAACAAGCTTTTTAAAAATATAAATGCATAAAACTATTAGATTGTTTTAATAATAGAGATACTTTCATATCATCCAAATGCTTTTCTTATTGGTCCAATTTTACATTTGTCCTATAGCTCTAAAAAGTTTCAAGGTCATTAGAAACAGAATAAGTGTTTTCTTCTCACTACACACTCCCTATCAAATATACTAAATAGAGTGGCTGATGCCCTGCCCACCATCTTTACTGTGGTTCTATCTCTGAGCGTACTAATCATTTAGTAGCCTTTAAACAATTCCTGTTTCCATTATTTACTCACAGCATGATAAATCAGAGATAGCTAAATTCAGGAAGAACATAGTAAAGACCTGGGTTTGTAAATGAAATAGCAAATTTGGAATGCAGAAACTGCAAAGTCACACTGTGATAAAACTATTTGATGTGTTCTTCTTAATGAAATGAACATACAAGGTTTTGTTTTCCCCATAAAGTTGAATTTCTTATTTTGAGCTTGGGTTTTCTACTAAATGGAATTTTTGCACATGGTTCTGGAAGTGATTAATGAAATCCCTGTATCACTAGGGAGTCCTGACCGTCTGAATCTAAAACTGTAACAAACTAAAGGGCTTGGATGGGGACTAATTAATATTAAAGAGTATATCTTGTTCATGGCACTGTGTAATAAGTCAACATGCTTTCAGTTTACCCCCTGTTTGAACTGATTGCTAAGTCAGGCCTGCCTCTAGTCATACACGTTATGAAGAATCAAACGGATGTTAAAGCTTTTGCATCTAATGATGCTGAAAGTGAAAAGAAAGAATTGCTTCTCTAAACTTCCCTCAGTGGGAAGGAATTTGAATTCTTTTCTTGTTCCATTTCCTGTTCTCCAGCAGAAATAAAATTTATCAAATCTCTCTATCTGCCAACTCAAAGGTCAACACAAATGATATCTTTCGTTTTAATCCAAGTGACCTTCTAAGGCAAGAATTCAAAAACATTCTCACTACACATTTTACAATCCTGAAATATAAGTCCTTCTCAAATCATAAGCAAGATAGGGTAGGGGAGTGGAAAAAATGTATAGTCTATTTCCTAATTACCATTACAAAAACTTTAAGTTGAAAAAGGAGACTTTTGTGATTAAAATGATTTTTCACTTATCAGAAAATGTATCTTTCAGAGTCAGAAGACAGTAGCGGTGATGCAAGTAATACTGGTTACAATAGCAATGTGCAGATGTCTGTATTTCACTTGTGGAGGAAACAAAAATAATTTTATGAGCACTTTACTGTACATTAAAAATATGGCTTTGTTTTAGCACACAGATTCATTGCCTCAGATATTCTCTTTTGTTTCAATTCTTCTTTACAATAATAAAACATATTTTGAGCTCTGCTTTTTTCTTGAACTTGGGGCTGACATTTATGCTAACCTTCAATGAGATTTTGGCATATATATATCTTAAAGAATACATTATTGATACTGATGCTATACATTTTTTACTCTAGAAAGTCCAAAGAAAAATTGTTCATCTTTACACACCCATAAGAGGAATTTTATTCACATGGTTCCTATTACAAATACACAGTGACAAAAGGAAGCTTCCTTCCATATAAGATGATAATTTTCATAATACACACAGTCAAACTGATAAAAGCAAGATCAAAATTCTTCAATTTTTACTTCAATTTGAAATAAAATAATGTGAAATACAGTTATTGTGGTATCAACTTGAAAAAAGAAACATTTTATATACTTGGACCAATAAGTCATGTATACAAATCACTTTTTTTTCTGGCAATTTTGAACTGCTTATCTTTCATAGGATTTCTTATGGCTATTTACATTTTCACTCAGTGAAAATCAATTACCTTCTTTCAATAAGCCTCATTTGCTACCTTTGAGTATAATAGAAACACCATTAGGATGATGACACTACCCAAAAGAAGGGCACCACACAGTTGGTAGACATAAATTAAGGGCCCTTTCACATATGTATTAGAAATACTGCTGTGACTGAAATATGCATAAAGTCTGTATCTATTAGAGCTATTAGTGTGTTGGGGTGATGATTTTGAAGGGGGAGGGAAGGATTGGTAGATTATGATCTACTACTTTGACAAAATTATGTATTTCCTTTTTTGCCTGGTATGTGCCATTGATGCAATAAGCCTGGGCCCCCAGCTGAGCTGCATTTGGAAATGCCACTGAGCATGGTATACGCGCTTCACTTCCCCTTGCCGAAGCAAGACACTGTCAGGAATAGAGTGCATATGTGCCGCCAAGCCCACTCCTCCTCCATCACGCTGACCTCCACGGCTCTGCGGATGTCTGCCTGGGTGAAGCTACCACTCATGCGGAAAACAGCTCCTGCAGACCAATTCATAGGATTTAGGGACATTTAACTTCCATCAAGCCCACATCATCTTATTGGTATTTGAGGACTAACTCATTACTGAATATTAATGGCCATAACATAGAGAGTTGTATATTTCCCAGGGGAAGGGGAAAAAAAAAAAATCTAGAAATTCCTGCCCCCCTCCCCCAGACTAGAAAACAGAGGAAACCACAAATAAAGCCAGTTATTTTTATCTGAGTTCTTATAAGCTTAAGTAAAACAAAATTATAACATATTGACCCTTGGGGTGTGAGTGAAGGTTGTGTACCTTTTAAAAAGGTGTTAGGATTACAAATTACAACTTTTGATGAATTATTTTCAGAATCATTTATGTTTAATGCAATCTTAAAAATACAGGAGACACATGGGTAGTTCTTTTGAATTTTGAATCATGAACACATAAGGATTATGTGAAAGGTTTAGAAGTATAGCAGAATGGTAGGAACTAACAGGTTGTCATTTTTGAACCTCAGAAGAATTGACAAATACTGGAAATATTTTCTTTTAATAGGATAAATAATTAAAACTTTACTCTCATTAATGATTTCTCAAATCCACATTATTATGCTTTAAAAAAAATCTCCTAACTTGATAATGTTAAAATAACTAAAATCAAAGAGCGTGTATATAATTTACCAAGCTTTAGTTCAGACTAATTCTAGATATTAATATACTTTTATTAAAATGTTTATTGAATCTAGAAAGACAATGAAATTCACACTGTAGAGCCTATAACTCTAAAACAGCTGTTATATTTTTCTTTTATGTCATCATGGACAAAGTAAACTATGGGATCTTAGGCTACAACTGTACTGAGACTTTCAATGCTTTTGAAATTCTGTAAATGATATTTTGCTAAGTAAGGCACATTTAGTTAAATCAACTGACACAATGATACCACTGCACATAAGCTCAGTTCTGCAGAGAATCTACTTATAATGGAGTAGACTTCCCTTACTCAACTTCCTTTGTGCCAGAAATCTGGCATGTGGGATTGAATCCATATGAAATTTGACTTGCTGAGTCCATCACCTATATTTTATATGTCCATCAAATAAACAAGAGGCCCACAAAGTTCATATAGAGCAGGAACCAGAATGAACTCCCAAGAAATATTGCTTCAGATTAACGTCTCAGAAACTACACATTTCAAAAGGATATAGGTCATAACAAGTGAACAATTGGTTTCTATTAACATTTATACATGTGATATGGTATATTTTGATTTTAATTTACCAGCTCATGTCTCGTATACCATATTCCCTAATGTTTTTCTAATGAATTCCCTTTTAAAAGTCAGAGTGCTATGGGAGAAATATATTTTATAATAAAGAAACAAGTTAGCACTTCAGACTGCTATAATACAATTATGCCTGAAAGAGGAGTAAAAAATTCTGTAGGGAAATATATAATGAGACAGTATACACAAAAATAAAAACTGAAGGTGTATTTGGGGCAAACCATACAAACAACAGGAACACAAACAACAAATGAATTGGACAGATTTGTTTATAATTCCTTTACTGTAATTAGAGGTGACTTTTTTTGTTTGCATGGAAGGAAGAGTTGGTTTGAAGTTGCCAGGACAGTATTCTTTTTCTTATTTTAGTTAGTTTAGCAAAGCTGAGTTTAAAGAGCTTATGGGAGGATAAAATTAACCCCAAACGGCTTGCAAGTAACTTAGGACAATTATCTTCCTCTTTTTAGATCCAATGTAATCAATTCTCACAATTTAGTGGGTCTTCTATTTTAAAAGGTAGCAGTCCCTGCCCCTCCCCTAATCCTCGTGAAAGAAGACACACCTGGCAGAGGTGGGAGGCCATGACTGTTTATCAAAAGGGACAGACAACCCTTCCAGCAATTCCATCCCAGCTGTTTAGGGAGGGGCTGCTTCCTCTGTCTCCAGGGCAGAAGTGGTAAATGAGCTAATTGCAGCGGCAGTGATTTATGTACAAGATTGTATGTTGTCTGATAATTGCAGGCACAAAAATTGCCCAGCTACAAAGCTGGCCCAAAGAGGTCCCTTTCAAATGTAGAGAGGTAAAACTTAAACCTTTGTGAAAAGGAAATTCTAGATAATTTCTTAGAAAAAAAATTTGTTTCCATGTTCATTCCTTATTCAAGTTCTGAGGAATTCTATCTCCCAGTTGGGAATGGCCTTTTATCATTTGAAGGTTTCAAAGATCTGTAGCCTAACTGATACGTTAAATGAAGGTAGAAAGTTACCTTGTCATTGTGAAATATATTCTGAAAGGAGTTTTTGTTAATGACTACTTAATTCTGTACTACAAAAAAAGTCTCCTTGTTCAGCTTTCATATACACATTTTATATACAGTTGACCCTTGAACAACAATGGGTTTGAACTGTGCAGTCCACTTACACATGGATTTTTTTCGATAAATAGACACCAAGTACTACACAATCTACAGTTGGTTGAATTTGAGGATGTGGAACCCCGGATAGGGATGGCCAACTGAAAAGTTACCTGAGGATTTTCAACTGTGCTGGGGTTGGCACTCCAGACCCCCCCATTGTTCAAGAGTCAACTGTACACATTAACTGACTCAAAACAACATGAATTGTTAAGTGAAGAGAGTGATATAAAAAAGTACATTTCTGAAGGATGTTTTAAGAGTCTGAAAAAGTATCCAAAAAACTACAAAATCGCAAGGTTAGAACTTTTTTGTAGCTCTCTAGTTTCTCCCTTTGCTTTGTTTCAGAACTCTAAGAAATCTCAGAATTTTTAACCAATCAGCTTTATTTTTTAACTCTTTATTTTAAGCTAATTTTAGATTTATAGAGCAGCTGTGAAAATAGTACAGAGAGTTCCTGCATATCCTTATCCTTCACCCAGTTACCCTTTATGTTAACATCTTACATAACCATTGTATGATGATCAAAACTAAGAAATTAACATTGGTGCAATACTGTTAGCTAAACTGCAGGCTCCATTTGGATTTCATCAGGCTTTCCACTAGTGTCCCTTTTCTGTTCTAGGAACCAATCCAGAGCACAACATTGCATTTAGTTATCATATCTCCTAGCCTCCTCTAATCTACGATAGTTGATTAGTCTTTCTTTTAAGACCTTGAAACATTTGAAAAATACTAATCAGTGAAATATCCCTCAATTTGGGTTTGCCTGATGTTTGTTTTCATGATTTGACTGAGGTAAAGGATTTAGGGGGAGAATACCGTGGAGGTTTGTCTGTCTCCTCCGATCATTTCAGAAGGTACATGACATTCATATGTCTTATTACTGGTGATGTTAATTTTGATCATTTGGTTAAGATGCTGTCTGCCAAGTTTCTCCACTGTAAATTACCATATTATCCCTTGTAAGTAATAACTGTTTAAATATTTATGCTCCTAAAACTTATTTGGAAATATATTATTTTACCTTAAACTTTCACCCACTAACTTTAGCCTCTGTTGATGGACCTTGCCTGCCGCAGTTATTGCTATGCAGTTCTAAAGTCAATTTTCCATTTCCTTCATTCCTTTCACATTTATTACTGGAATTCTCTTGTAAGGAAGATTTGTTCCCCTCCCCCATTCAATTATTTATTGGGGTATGTATTTGTGGAAGTATAAACTCATGAATATTTATTTTATTCTTTGGCTTATATTTATTTATTTTTTGCTCAAACTTTTCCAGCTTTGACCACTGAGAGCTTTTTCAGATCGGCTCCTGTGCCCTTTCAGCATGGCTCCATTTTATTTTTAAGGCAATTCCTTACTTTCTGACTCGATTTTAAGTAATCATTTTGAAGTTGCTCTACTCTACAAAAACTGAATATTTCATTTGGCAGACTGCATACTCCTTTGAGACTGATCTTTTATCTCCTTGCGCCTAGCAGAGTAGCTGGCAAGTGACAGACGTTTGTTGAACGTGCTTCAACTGAATGCTTGTTTACTCCTGTATTTATTCTGAACTTAAGAAAGGTAAAAGCTATTTACCATATTCTGTGTATGTCCTTATACGTTCACTATTCAATCACTGCTCTCTTTTCTCATTCCATATAATCCTAGTTCCTCTGACCATTACTTACAGAGATTATTATCAATAGTATCATCATTGTCATCCTGAAAAAGCCATCACCAAACCTTGACCCACCTATGTCTCAGTAAGAGATTCTATAAAAAGCAAATCATGGGAGTGTCTTCCCTACCTGTCCCCTGACCTAAACCATTCAAAAATATTAATACACAAATACAATGTACATGCTTTATGAATTGTTAGTAAAACAAGGACTGTAAAATAAAATCGATATATATGATTTTAAAGAGCATGGTGTAGAATAGTTTAGTAAAGAAATAACGGTAATAGGACTGGGGCCCTTGTACTCCTTAACCCTTAGTTTTTATAACTACCTTAAAATAATGGCTCCAAGGGTTTACTTTTTCTTTTGTTTGTTTCATTTTAGCAGAGCTTGCTGTTCAGATAGCAATTTACCGAGTGTCTATTATGTTCAGGGCAGTAATCTAACCGTAAGTGTGAGGTACTACTATTATGATCATTATACAGATTTGAAAAACTGAGAGACAGAGGTAAGTTACTCGTCCAAGGTCATGCAAGGAGTAATTGTTGAGCAAGTATTTAGACTGAAGCACCTGCCCATAGCATCTACCTTCTCAAGCATTACACTGCACACTCCCTTTATAGGAGCTCAATATAGAAAATGGAGCTACTCGTGATAAAGTAGAGGGGTAGGAATGATTGCTTAGCCTCCCCTCCGGGCTCACATCCAGTGTCCCTGAATCCAGAGGCTCCAAAGGAACAAAGTTTGATAACCTAAGTTCTAAGCCAGTTCCTATTAGTCCTCAGGTTTTAACACCCTGAGTTCAGAGCTGGATTCTACTCAGAGTGGAACCAGTGTTAAGGCAAATGCGTAGACTACCTGATAGGTGTATAACTGCCCACATGTGTGAATATGCTGAAAGGGAATAGAAGCCAGTTTGGTTTCTAAAATTTGGCGTTTCCAAGAGCCTCAAGTCTCTTATCCCTATGTTGACCCAGAACTTACCTTGCCAGATGTGCTCATTATCAACTTAACATTTATCTGTTTGTTTTCCCTCAGTGAACTACCACATCTTCATAATGAATGGAATTGGCTTGCATCTGAATATTTCTTCCCCTTGTCTTTAATTCTAACTTCCTAGATGCTAATCCTTTCCCACCATTCATCATGGTTTCAAAGATGATTCAAGCAAGCATTAGTCTTTTATTTAGTGTTTTTTAGAACAACAGAGAGCAGAAGTAGAAATTTGATCTAGTTAATGAATGTAAATGCACACAGAATTAAGCATTTGGATATCTGGTGTGTATTTGTTAATTTTTTCCATTTATTTTTAGCACCATACTTATTTTCTTGATTAATTACTATATGTTTAAAATCAACTGAAAAATATGTATATATATATATATATATATATATATATATATATATATATATATATATGATTCCTTAGTGTAATTTCAACTTTTTGTGCATGCTTCCATGTTTGGTAGTGCCTGCCAGATCCTTCAAAAATAGAACAAGGCTCAAGGAGAGTTTGGGATTATAATTTGCTTGGGATGTGAATGTTATGAAGATGAAGCCCTGATTCTCTGGGTCAAGTGACAAGTAAAATACACTGCAGGTCAATTCTGAATTTCATAACAGATTTTTGGAAGAGGAAAGTACCCCCAAATTTTTTTGTTTGACCTGTTTCACTTCCTGGCCTCTCGGGCAGGCTCATCACCTTTTGTGTCAATGTGTCTCTGTGGTTAATAGTGCTCTAGGCGTGGAGCACGGTTGAAGACCCAAACAGTAAATTTGACTCAAACCCTATGCCCTAACCTCAGGGCAGCTCTCCTGGGGAATAATTCTATTGTTGGAAGTGCTTTCCTTTGGATATATCTAAAAAAAGGTCTCTCTTTTGACAGAAAAAATGAAAGAATGAAAATAAGGAAAGAAAGAAGGTAGGAAGGAAAAGCAAGGTTAGAAGCTAAAAGTGAAAAAAAGTAAGACTTACAAAAGAAATATTTTTCATATGCCATAATGTCAATTTTTTCTTAACTTCAAATTTCATAATTTGAAAATATTACTGTCAAATGTTGACATCCTCAACATTACAGTAAGTGCTTACTGTGGATATTTAGTTATGTGGTCATTAATACAAATATAAAATGCTAAATAAAAGGTTGTGTCCAGAATTGTTATTTTAATTTATTCATCACTCATTAAACCCCTGCTCTATGACAAGCAATGTGCACTATAAGGTTACAGGCTACAGTGCTTAGTCTATAGAACTTTACACATCAGAAGATTTTTTTTTTAATTTTTTTTTTTTTTTTTTTGCGGTACGCGGGCCTCTCACTGTTGTGGCCTCTCCCGTTGCGGAGCACAGGCTCCGGATGCGCAGGCTCAGTGGCCATGGCCCACGGGCCCAGCCACTCCACGGCACGTGGGATCTTCCCGGACCGGGGCACGAACCTGAGTCCCCTGCATCGGCAGGCGGACTCCCAACCACTGCGCCACCAGGGAAGCCCTTTTTTTTTAATTTTTGATTTGAAATGAAAATCAAAGGAAAAGGTATCAAAATTTTGTCTTAATGGGATCTGAAAAAGAATGATTTAAACAGGGCTTTACAACATAACAGGAGGTATGATGTTTTAAAAGGTGATATGCTGTTAGTCTGTTTCAGATCCTGACTCTCCCTCTTACTAGTTCTTTGATCTTGTTCCAACCTCTGTCTCTCAGTCACCTGATCTTTAAAGTGGGGATAATCTTGATACCTAAATTCATATGGTACTAAATGTGAAATAGAGTCCTGGCCTGAGACATGGTAAGCACTTAATAAATCTTAGTATTGCTTTTAAAGAGACAGGGGGAAATGAGTCAGGAATTCTAGAAGAATAGCCTTTGAAAATTAAATAAGGTCCCTGTAAAACTACACAAAATACGGAAATTATAAGAAATGATACAACAGTCACAAAGATAATGGGTATTATGCCATAGATTATTTATAGACACTGACTATTTGCTCTTTTAAAAGAAATAACCAACAAAGTAGTATTAATAATAAGCACTTAAAACAGTGACTGGTTCATGGTATTTGTTTTATAAATATTTGCTAAATTAATGAAACAAGATGATTTAGTCCCATGATTCCTGGGGGAAAAAGAACAAAGTGAGGTACTTACTTGTGTTTACTGAGGTGGCAAAAAGGAATACAATTAGTTGCATTTCAAACAAGGTTATGATCATGAAAACCCAACCCCAAAGCATGAAGACTAATAACAAACTAATAAAGAGAAAAATGTAACATTATCAGGTATCAAATAAAGATAAACCAAGCCATACCAATAATAAATTTCAGAAATACATTGAAAATAATGTTGGCTACTTGAAGAACGAGATACGGTTATGCAAAAAAATAGTCAAAACTAAATTTGATTTTAAAATAAAGGACTGTAAAAATAGACACAATAGAGCCTTATGTTTTGAGAAAAAACTGCAACTGAAAATTTGATAAATATTACATATTTCCCTAAAATGAAAGTCATTTACCTCACCCGGTCATCCACCTGGCTAGGTCAAATTGTGTACATTTCTGTGTTTGTGCAATGGTTCTCAGACTTTGGCTTGTATTATCTGGAGGATACACACAGATTACTGCCCTACTCCCACCCCAGATCTGGGGTGGGACCTGAGAACTCATTTCTAGCAGGTTCCCAAGAGACGATGATGCTGCTGGTCTGGGAATCACTACTATAGTGGAAAGAATAGATTTAGCTTCTGAAGCCTAAGGTTCAGATCACAGCTCTACCAGTTACTGTGTGATCCTAGAACATCAAGAAAATTCTCTGGGCATCATTTTTCTCATAGGAAAAAACGTGGTAGAAATAATTGTGACCTCAAAGAATTTTTATGAGATTAATTAGGAAAACATGGCAAGTGCCTAGCACTGAACTGGCACACAGAAGGAACTCATAAATTTGCTGAATTTATATGTGCTGCTAATTTCAAACCTGATTTTAACTGATAACAATAAAAAGGTCCATATATTTTCTACTGAAAGACAAAAAGGAGATTGTACCAATAAATTGCAATTATCTGTGAAATCATCAGTCATTAAGGGGTTAGCCCTTTAAGGCCTAGAACTGAAAGGTCTCGGTCCTAAAATACAAGGTAATCTCATAGTTGGCTTTATCAGTTAGTCATACTTCAGGAGAAAAATGAATAAACAAAACATGGGACAAATGAGAAAGCATACTAATCCCTGTTTTATCCCAGAGGTCAGACACTATACCAGGAAACAGCTGTGAGCTAAAAAAGATAGCTCAATAGCATCAAGAAATTGCAGCTCCTCTGGGGTTAATAGGGTGAAACACCAAGGCATTGTATGTATTCATGTGAATAGCAGAAAAGATCTCAATTATGTTTTGCTCAAGGTATTTATAGTATGTTAAAGATCCTAAATGAAGCTATGCATTCTGATGCATGTCATAAATGCCAAATAAGCATAGCTAATCAAGAAAATTTGTAAGTATTTCATTTCAAAATACAGTTAGGGGCTGAGAAATAACTAAGACTTCTCATTCAGAAACATTATCATATAGCAATATTGCATTTAAAGTGCTTGGGAAACTTATGCTTATATTGTTAGTTTTAGTCATTAATTCATTCAACAGTATTTCTTGAGTTTCTCCTTTCTGTGTAGAGCAATGTTCCAGGCTCTGAGTATACAGGGGTGAAAAGATGGGACAGTCCTTGTCCTCAAGCAGCTTATATGTTTAAGTACTGAGTATGAAACCAAGCAGAACCCTGGGGGCCCTCCCAAGTACAATACAAAGGTCCCTCCATGTCTCCTTTCTCTTGTTTGTAGAAAAGCTGAAGTCTCTCAGCCCTCATTTGAGTCACAAAAGAATAGGTTCAAGCAGTTAATGATTAGGTCACTAGAGCCACAGAGTCTTTCAGTATTTGATGCACATTCCTGAGTTGTTTTACAGATACTGTAACTGCCACCAGAGGGAAAAAGCTAACTGCATGATGACCAGACAGTAGCCATGACATAAGCTGCTCCATCTTGAGTAGTAGTAAATCTATGGCTAGCACAATTCCAAGAACTGGCCTCAAGAGAATAGCATTAACGCTATTGCTTATAATAATCGATGTCTTTTTGGGCATGAAAATAATTGTGCCTTGTTCTGTCCGTATATATAAGTGGGCAAATAAAATCGTCAACAAAGAGATGCTACAGACCCATGTTGACATCTTCCACTCTAAGAATACAGTGCCCTATGTCAGCATAAAGAAGTTATAGAAGACAGACCTTCACCCATGATCCCATAAAAATGGAATGATGTCTGACAGTGGGGATTTGTCAGCAGCTGTTTGCAGGAAGCAGTTCTCTGTAGGAGGCCTTTTATTTTGTCACTTTAGCAAAGCTATATTTTAACTAACCTCTGGCCCAGGCACACCTTTCAAATCTTTTGACCACACAATGCCTCACCTAACATGTTGATTCTTTTCTTAGATTAAAGAAGTAGAAATTAAGACTAAGTAATTAATGGCCAAAAGGCACATGAAAAGACATGCTCAACATTGTTAATTACTAGAGAAATGCAAACCAAAACTACAATGAAGTATCACCTCACACCATTCAGAATGGTCATTATTAAAAAGTCTACAAATAATAAATGCTGGAGAGGGTGTGGAGAAAAAGGAACCCTCCTATACTGTTGGTGGGAATGTAAATTGGTAGAGTCACTATGGAGAACAGTATGGAGGTTTCTTAAAAAATTAAAAATAGAGTTACCATATGATACAGCAACCCCACTCTCAGGCATATATCCGGACAAAACTATAATTCGAAAAGATACATGTACCCCAGTGCAGCACTATTTACAATAGCCATGACATGAAAGCAACCTAAATGTCCACTGACAGATGAATGGATAAAGAAGACATAAATGGAATATTACGCAGCCACAAAAAACGGAATAATGCCATTTGCGGCAACATACCTAGACCTAGAGATTATCATATTAAGTGAAGTAAGTCAGAAAAAGACAAATATCATATGATACCACGATGTGGAATCTAAAAAAAAAAGATACAAATTAACTTATTTACAAAACAGAAATAGACTCACAGACATAGAAAACAAATTTATGGTTACCAAAGGGGATGGGGGGGAGGGGAAGGAGAAATTAGGAGTTTTGGATTAACATATACACATTACTATATATAAAACAGGTAAACAACAAGGACCTACTTTATAGCACAGGGAACAATATTCAATATCTTGTAATAACCTATAATGGAAAAGAATCTGAAAGAGAATATATACATATATATGTATAACTAAATCACTTTGCTGTACACTTAAAACTAACTCGATATTGTAAATTAACTATACTTTGATTTTAAAAAAAAGAACATAAAAAAGAATAAGTAATTAACAGATAACTACATCTTTTCCCCAGCTTCCCCTTCAGTAATCTTGAGAGCAGACTGTGTGAACAAGACAGCATCTAAAGAAAGATCACAAGGAGTCAACAAGCTTGGGTGTAATAGGAGATGGCAAAGAATCTGACCCCCTACCTCAAGGATCAATTGAGACTACTTCCCCCTTTTCCCTTTAAAAACTTTCATGGCCCAGCAGAATCTTCAGAGTTGGTTCTGGGACATGAGTCTGTCTTCTTCCCAGGTTGCCAGCCTCCTGAATAAAGCAACCTTTCCTTTTCCAACTAACACTTGTCTCTCCAGTATTGGCTTTCAAGCAGCGAGCAGCTGAACCTGAGTTCAGTAACACATAGATCTATAAAACTATTTTTTGAATGGGAAAGACACTGCTGTGGACATTCCTGCTTGTGCCATGCAGCATCCTTCACCGCCCTCTGGCAACCCAGCTCTGCTTTCCTTCTTGGAACCAGCTCTCCCTTAGTCTCAGGTGGATGTGGTTCCAGTGAAGCTGACTCCACCACCAATGCCAGGGTTGGAACATGTGACCTGGGTCTAAGCCAATCAGCACATCTTAGTGATCCAGTCTGGAACAGAACCTGACATTACAGAGGTTTTGTTTATAATTTGAAAACTTTTGCTGGTACTTTGGGGAAGTTCTGTGGCCCTGAAACCTGAGATCACTGAAGGGCAGAAGCTGCTGACAGAAGTTTCTTCCTCATAAATCTGGAAGGCAGAACTGAGAAAAATGGAGTCTAATCGTGTCAGTTGAGCACCTAAGCTAACATTTCCCCTGGGCTTTCTTCGGATTTCATGCTTAAATCAGTTTTCACTGGGAATTTTATCATCTGTAACTGAGAGTCCAAATCAATGTAAACAGGCATTAGTTATATTGTTGAGTTCTCAAACTCTTGATGGTCAGTAAAATGGAAAGCCCCATTACATTTATTATCATTACATGACATGCAAATTTTGCATTTTTTCCTCCCTTCCATCATAACCCAAACCCTACTCTAAGTACTGCGTGCGATATTAAGAATTGTGGCTGTTCGAACTAAACTGTTAAGACTGTTAGGTATGTACTTTTTAAAAAATTTTGAACACTCCATAAATGCTCTCTTCTGTTTTTTCCTTTCTATGCTAGTGTTGACCATGATAGGAATCCTACAGTTAGAAGATAAATGAAAGAATTATCTAAACTAGTTCTTTACCTGGAAGCAGCCGTGTAGTTGGCAGAATTCTAAAAATAGTCCCCAAAGATGTCCTTCCCTAATCCCTGGAACCTGTGAAAATGAGATATCACTCCCTTGATTATGCTACATAATGCAGCACAGCTGACTTAGAGGGGAGATTAGCCGGGTGAGCATCATCTACTCACAGGAGCCTCTTTAAAAGCAGACTTTTCTCCAGCTGGTGACAAAAGGAAAAGTCAGGTTCAAAGCACGAAGAGAATTTCACACACCATTGCTAACTTTGCATATGGAATGGATGCACAAGGAATTTGGCACTATCTAGGAGCTGAGAGTGGCCCCTTGGATGATAGCCAGCAAGGAGAGTGGAACCCAGTCTTGCAACCACAAATAATTGAATTTGACCAACAACCTGGGATGGTTTGAGAGCAGATTCTTCCCCAGTGCCTTCAGATAAGAGTCACTGGCCTTATGAAGCCCTAAGCAGAGAACCCAGAAAGTCCACCTGGACTTCTGACATAGAGAACTGCAAGATGATAAATGGATGATGTCTTAAGATGTTTAGTTTGTGGTATTTTGTTCCCCAGCAATAGATAACTAACACAGGCAGTTATTACTACAGTAGCATGTGATGCTCATGTTTTAAGACAATGATTACCCGATAATTTGGACTTTTATTACATAGTGAGAGAGATGTTAGATAGATATATAAAACAGGTAAAAGAATCGCAAATTTAGGAATTTAGTTTTCACTCTTCCTAGTCAGAGAAGTCTCTGCTTGTCTGACCCACTTCTTACGAATGATATAAGGCAAGGTCTTCCCATCTCCCACAACTTTATTGAATGACCCTATTTTATTACTCTTACGGAGAAATGGACTTCCAATGTAAGTCTCTAAATAGCTTAGCTCAGAATTCTCTATTAGAAATATGCTAAACACCTCCATCTGCTGTTAGAACCAAGAACTCATTTTGTAACGACTTTGTAGCTTGCTTTTTTTTTTTTTTTTCCATAGCTTGCTTTTGAAAAATGTTAATATGAACCACCATAAAATTAGAGAAACACTTGGTGGTTAGTTCATAATGGTACATTTCTTTCAGAGGCTTCAGATAACTACTCTTATTTAAGAAGCAAACAAACAAAAAAAATCTTTCTTCTTACAAGTATTGAGCTAGCCTAGATCAGGAGCACAGTGAAGTAATTTTCTTTCTGAAGAGCTCTCTAGCTACATGTAGTCTCTGTTCTTCCTAGCCCTGGATATTTCCACTTGGGAAAGGTTTGTTTTCTTTTTTAAACATTTCATTTTGAAGTAATTATAGATTCACAGGAAGTTGCAAAGAAATGTACAGAGAAGTACTGTAAACTCTTCCTCTAGTTTCTCTCAATAATAATATCTTTTACAACTATGTTACAGCAACAAACCAAGCAACTGACATTGCTACAATCCACAGCTACTATTCAGATGTCACCAGTTATGCATATGTGTGTGCACGTGTGTGTATGTGTGTAGCTATAGGTAATTTTATCACATTTGTAGCCTTGTGTAACCAACATCACAATCAAGATGGTCAACTGTACAATTACTACAAGACTCCCTTTATATCCACACCTATGCCCTCCCTCATCCTTAACTGCTGGCAACTGCAAATGTGTTCCGTATCTCTATAATTATGTTATTTCATGAATGTTACATAAATGGAATCACAAATTGTGTATCCTTTTGAGATTGGCTCTTTTCACTCTACATAATTTCCTTGAGGTTCATCCAAATTGCTGTTTGCATCAATAATTCATTTCCTTTTATTGTTGAATAGCATTCCATGTTTAACCATTCACAAGAAAAGATCTTTTTTATGTTTCAGTATGAAGCACTCACTACCTGATGGTCTCAGTCATATTCAGGGAATAAGTGCAACTTGGAAGCCACATATGATGTGCTTCAAATAAACACTTCTCCCAAATTATCTCTGAGCACTGGAAATTTTTTCAACTGTCAAGTTTTCACAGTGGCAAGGGCATGAGTTCAATTATGCAGAGCCAGATTCATTTAAAAGGAAAAAACTAAAAACTTTCCAAATTAAGATTCCTATTAACCTTAAAGAATTCACCGGCCTCACTAAGAAAGAAAAATGTTGATATCTGTGGAAATAAGGGTACAAGAAGAAAAAAATAATTTCTGGTTACTCCAGGAGAACTTATACCCGCTGGAAAATTATGAACTACCTCATGATGAAAGCTTTCTGATAGACATTTGAGCTCACTTAAATAGGAATTAGAACCATCCTAGGTTTCTAATAAAATGGGCCACATATAAAAAGACCCACTCTCAAGTCAAAGAGCTGGATGGAAATTTTCTCAAGAAAAAGCCTTGCATGGTCACGCATCGTTGTTAGGGGAGCCATCATTTCATAAATAAAAAGGAATCGTACTGTTTCCCCTCATGAAGTCCCTTGCCTTTACTTTCAACGAAACAAACACCAACTATCCTCCTAGGAAGGACTCCTTTCCATAATTTTTCCAAACACTAGGCCCTACGCTTTCTTCAACTCATGACATCTGCGAGGTGACACTTCTCATGTACTGCTGTGGGAAAATTCTATTTGAGGTTCTTTTTTTATTTTATTTATTTTATTATTATTTTTTAACATCTTTATTGGAGCATAATTGCTTTACATTGTTGTGTTAGTGTCTGCTGTATAACAAGGTGAATCAGCTATATGTACACTCATCCGCTCCCTCTTGCATTTCCCTCCCACTCTCCCTATCCCACCCCTCTAGGTGGTCACAAAGCACTGAGCTGATCTCCCTGTGCTATGCGGCTGCTTCCCACTAGCTATCTATTTTACATTTGGTAGTGTATATATGTCCATGCTACTCTCTCAATTCGTCCCAGCTTACCCTTCCCTCTCACCGTGTCCTCAGGTCCATTCTCTATGTCTGCGTCTTTATTCCTATCCTGCTCCTAGGTTCTTCAGAACCATTTTCTTTTTTTTTTTAGATTCCATATATATGTGTTAGCATACGGCATTTGTTTTTCTCTTTCTGACTTACTTCACTCTGTATGACAGATTCTAGGTCCATCCACCTCACCACAAATAACTCAATTTTGTTTCTTTTTATGGCTGAGTAATATTCCATTGTATATATGTGCCACATCTTCTTTATCCATTCATCTGTCGATGAACACTTAGGTTGCTTCCATGTCCTGGGTATTGTAAATAGTGCTGCAATGAACAATGTGGTACATGACTCTTTTTGAAATATGGTTTTCTCAGGGTATATGCCCAGTAGTGGGATTGCTGGCTCATATGGTAGTTCTATTTTTAGTTTTTTAAGGAACCTCCATACTGTTCTCCATAGTGGCTGTATCAATTTACATTCCCACCAACAGTACAAGAGGGTTCCCTTTTCACCACACCCTCTACAGCATTTATTGTTTATAGATTTTTTGATGATGGCCATTCTGACCGGTGTGAGGTGCTATTTGAGATTCTTATTATGAACAACTACATTACGTTCCAAGTTTCTATCTGTTGTTTACTGCCGTTTTGTTTATAAGAGCAAAAAACCTAGAAACAACTTAAAGTCCTATAATGTGGCACTGGTTACACAAATTTAGATCTCACTAAAGAATGATAATATAGGCATATATTTAATTGTGGAAAGCTGTTTACAGAACCTATTAAAGTCTGTTATTGTATTGTCATTGTCAAACACAAAAAATTAGCATATCCTCATTTTTGTAAATGTAAGTATGACAATAACAACAAAATAAAACAAAAGAGACATTAAAAAATGTATTTTTCAGTTTCCTAATTATGTGTTTTTCAGTTTCCTTTTATTTTCTATTTGTTTTTTTTCCAAAAGTTTAATGATAAACATGAGTAATAAAATACAGTAACAGTCATAAAGTTTTAATCTTTTCACCTTGTCTCTCCAACCACAGTTCAATTTTCTTGAGAGCAGGCTATCATACTTACTTATTTCCTCTTACTTGGTGATATAGGAAATTTGATATACCCAATTCCTTTTGTCCACAAAGGTTAAAAACACATTTTTATAGCATGACTATAGTTTATCACCACTAATTTATTCCATTGTGAATATACATATTTAAAATATGCATATTCCTTCAGGTTTGAGGGATATTTTTTAAAAGACTTATTCAAATACTATATAGCATAATTCTCTACATCCAATGAGAATTCAAAAACTACTTTTTGAACAACATTAAAAATATAGCAGTGCACAGCTTCTCCCCAGTAAGATTTCAGAATTTTTAAAGGCAGGAATTGGTTTGCATCCTTGTGATATTTTACACTCAATACTAATATCAATACTAATAATAGCACATTATTATCAACATAAAAGCTACCATTTACTGAGTATTTACTGTGAGCCAGGAATTGGGTTAAACGTTTTTTTTTTTGGCCGCTCTACACGGCTAGTGGGATTTTAGTTTCCAGACCAGGGAATGAACCTAGGCCATGGCAGTGAAAGCGCCAAGTCCTAACCACTGGATCGCCAGGGAATTCCCTGGGCTACACTTTAACATTTATGATATGGTTTAAATTTCACAATAATTATTATCCGCCTTTCATATATGAGGAAACTGAGTATCAGTGATACTAAATAGCTTACCCCAAACCACACAGTGAGTACTTTGAAGAGCTAGGACTGGAAGCCAGGCAATCTGAGTCCAGATTCTGAGATGTCAATTAGGAAGCTATCTCATCTCTCTTAATAAGCACTCAAAAGCATTTATCAAATGAATCAATGAATATAAAAATGAGAAAGTAACTTATTTATCTATATAATTGACTCTCAAGTATTCTCAAGTAATATAACAGGAGAGAATACAATGAACAAAGTTTAGCAACAGAAGTTACAGATTTAAATCTTGACAGTAAAATCACAAAATCAAAAATCTGTGTTCTGAGAATATGAATATTACAGTATTACTCTGTCTGCTCAGTTGATCCTCTCACCTCTAATTCACAGAATGGCCCAATTAGAGACATTGTCAAAAAAGAATGGACCATGACAAACAGATGATAACAAATCAATCAAAAGACCCGTCAGTTAGTTGCATTCAGATGGATAAAATTATGGGCAATTCGAATGATTATATGTACTACAACGTAATGATTCTTAAATAACAATTTAATATAAAATTACTTATTTTTCATAAATATTTGCAGAGATTATTCATTATCAAAGGATGATACTTGGTATTTATGTTTTAAAAAACAAAAAGAGTTGTAAGATAGCATATGTCATAGTTTAGCTAACTCTGTAGTCCAATTTTGAAACATGAAAACTAAGGATGGCTTGTGTTTGCAGAAAGAAAATAAAATGCTGTTAGAAAGTAGAAATTCAGGCCCCTTATTTGATTAGCTAAGTTGTAAACTTTATAAAATAGAAAATAAAAATAGTAACAACAAACCTCATGATCAATAAAATTTCCACAACCATAGTCAGATTTTCACTAGTGACTTGGCAGGGAAATGCTTCATGATATGTCATGAAAATCATGGACTGTTTGTATATATTTTTATATTCTTAGTGTCCAACAAATTTGGGGGCAGAAAAAAAGGTGCTTAAATGAATGTTCAAAGGTTGAATAAATACATTCTGGACAAGAATCAAAGGTGTTTGTTACAGTGCAACTGATAAACTTGAAATATTGGAAACTGCCTAATTGTTCAATAACAGTGGGATGATTGAATAAATTATGGTAATATTTTAGCCATAAAAACCAAATGGAAAATTTATAACTGAAAAAAGTACAATAACAGACATTAAGAACTCAATGTATGGATTTAGCAACAGATTAGAAAAAGTTGACGAGAGAATTAATAAACCAAGAGACAGGTCAAAAGAAAATATCTACACTAAAGCACAAGGAGACAAAAAGGAAAAAATACAAAATGAAGCATAAGAGACAGGATTTACAGTTTTTTAAAAGTTCTAATATACATGTCATTAGTATTCCTTCAGAGAAGAGAGATAAAAAATGCAGCTGAAACAATATTTGAAGAAATAACACAGTAAGCCACTGATTCGAGTCCTAAAATTCCCAAGTATTATAAACACAAAATAATAACACCAAAAAACTACTAAGGAAAATCATAGCAAAAACCAAATATACAAAGAGAAAACCTTAAAGTCAGCCAGAGGAAAACAACGTATTGCCTTCAAAGGAGCAATGAGATTGATATATGACTTCTCAATTGGAAAAAAAAATAGAAGCCAAAGACAATAGAACAATATCTTCAATGTGTTGTGAAAAAAAAGCTGACAACCTAGAATTTCACACCCAGTAAAAATATGAATATGAAAATATGGAAGTGACAGATAGATATTTTAAGACAAATAAAAATGGAAAGAATTTATGACCAGCAGACCCACACCTCAGGAGATATTAAAGGATGTTCTTTAAAGAAAAGGAAAATGATTCCTGATGGAATTCCAGAGATACAGAAAGAAATAAAGATGAAAAGGAAGGGTAAAATGTGGCTAAGTCTAAATAAATATTGATTAAGAAAATAATAATTATGATTTTTTATAGAGTTTGAAACACATATAGAATTAAAACATATACCAGTATCCAGTCAGAAAGTATATAAATGGAGTTTAGAAAGAGTTCTAAGGTGTTTGTATTGTCTGAGAAGTGGTAAAAACACTAATTTATATTAGATGTTGATAAGTCAAGAAAACATGTATAATCTCTAGAACAACCAGTAAAAGAATAGTAAAGAAAGTATAACTACCAAGATAATTGGGAGGAAGGGAATGAAATAAAGAAAGTACTCAATAAATCCAAGAAAACGCAAAAATAAAAGAGAAAACAGAATATAGAATAGATGGAACACATAGAAATCAAATAGTAATATGTTAGATTTAAATCCCAATATATCAGTAGTTATGTTATAGGTAAATGGACTAAATACTTCAATTAAAAGACATAGATTGTTATACTGCAATAAAAAACCTATATGCTTTCAATATAAAGATAAAATTTGAAAATTAAAGGATAAAATAATATATCAAGCAAACACTGACCAAAAAACTGTGGTCATTATATTTAATTTGAGACAAAACCAAAATAAACTTAATTTAAGAAAAAGGAGGAATTACTAGGGATAAAGAGGAACATTCCATAATAACATAAGGTTTAATTCATCAAAAAGATGTAACAATTCTAAAATTGCATGCACCTAATAAATAGCCTCAAATTATAGAAAATGAAAATTCATAAAACTAATAGAAAGAGAAATAGACAAATCCACAATTATAGGAGGAGACTTTAACCATATTTCTCTAAAATATCAGTAAGTACATCCAAGAATTGAAAACGCATTTATCAAACTTGACCTAATAGATAGAACACTGTGCCCCCAAATTGAAGAATACATATTCTTTGTAAATACATATGGATCACTTATAAAAACTGTCCAAATATTGGGTAGGCCATAAAGCAAATCTCAACAAATGTCAGAGCTAAAATCATACCAAAAATGTTCTTCAACCACAGTGAAATTAATCTAGACGTCAATAATACACATACCAACCAGAAATGTTTCATATATTTGGACATTAAGAAATATACTTCCAAAATTCATGGATCAAAAATTATAACAAAATGGAAAAGATAACAAAAATATAACATTAAGATTGGTGGAATGAAGCTAAAGCCATGCTTAGAGGTAAATTTATATCCTTAAAAGTGTATATCAGAAAAGAAGAAAGGCTGAAAACCATCAGTGAAAATAGGCCTTGCAGAGGGTAGGATTTTAGGTAAGAAAAAAGAGATAAGGGCATTTTGGTCAAGCAAACCAGCATGAGCCAAGTACAGTCACCCTGGGCCTGGATAAGTACAAGGGAGGTTCTGAGACAAGAAAACAGTGCGGTGCATCTGACAATTGATGCTCTGTAGGAGACTTAACTTAGTAGGGAACTGGTAAAGGCTGAAGAATTGTGAGTCTGTGAGTGAGATGTTCAGTCATACTTCAAAAGTATATCACCAGGGAGGAGTGTTCAGGCTGAACTACTTTCTCCCTATAATATACTCATCACCCTCCCTTTATTGTAGTGATTTGTTTAATCTCTCTTCTCTGTTAGACTCCGTAGGGGAAGTTCTGTGAGGTGAGAAAGTGTGCCTGTATTTTCAGTATTGTATGCCCTGTGCCTAGGATAGTGCTTAAAATATAGAAAATGCTCAATGAGTATCTGTACATTAATAAAGGATGAAAGTAAAGAGTGATGTAGAAATCAGTTAGAAAAACCATTGTAATAGGTTCAGTTTTGGACTGACACATGTGTAGGTCCTAGGGCTATGGTCATCCAGCAGACAGTGAGGGTCTTAAAATGTAAATATGAATGCTCAGACTAGCTCCCTCTCTATTTTCTTATTTCCATTAATCACACTACTTCATTCATGCATCCATTCAGTCATCCATTCAACAACCTTTTATTGATTATCTACTATGTACAAGATATGTTCTGGCTCTGGAGGTACAGATGTGAATAAAAAACAGTTCCTGCTGAAATGGAGTTTACATTCTAATGGGACAACACAGACAGTAAATAAATATGTATAGGGCAGGCAGTAAAAATGCCTTGAAGAAAAATAAAGCAGCGAAAGAGAGTGACAGAGTGTAACCATGCTTGGCAAGTCTGAAAGAAGCCAGGCTGGCTGGAGCAGAGGAAGGGAGGGGAGAATGGTGTTCAGGGAGATGCCATGGTAAAGTAGGACCATGTAGCATATAGTAAAGACTTTGCTCTCACTCTAAAGGAAATAAAAAGCCATTGGCGTATTTGGAGCTGAGGACTCCCACGATATGACTTATTAATATGAAGGTGTCCCTCTGCCATTACGTGGAGAATGGATTGTAGGGGGACAAGGGTAGAAGGAAACAGACAAGTTAGGAAGCTAACCTATGGGTTACTTTGACTGCTTGAACTCTGTTCTCATCCAATTCCATATACTATAAGCTAATAATACCTCCACCACCCGTCTCCTCCTTGACCATCCACATTACTCAAATTTAGAACTTTGTTACCTACTAGTTTCACTATGATAATACTAGACAGACATTCTAGCTTGAGGGCTATGAGTTTGAAGAATGTAGGAGCAGAGTTTCCTATTCATATCTTGAATAGCTTTATAGACAATATTGAATAAAACAGGAAGATAAGTAGAACATTTTTTTAAATGGAAATTAAGCAGCATAATTGAAGGTTTGGGTACCTCATGGCAGTGAGAACAAAAATTCATCATAAAATGCTTATTTGAAAGCCTTTGATAATTTCTGAATTAATACACATGTATGGATATAAATCTAATCCTTTGGAATGCTTGATTTTGACTTTGCTTCAAAAAGAGCAGGTGCAATTAGATTATTTGTTCATTTTAATTCACAGAGAACATGTGGGAATTAATTTTTAAATATACCAAAATGCAAACAGGTAACAATATCAGCCAAAATCAGGCTATTAACTTTTCTAATTAAAAAAAAAGTATTATAAGCATACCTCTGCATCTCTGGAACACACAATAATTTCATGTTCTTAAATGCAACACCATACTCTTGTATATAGTATAAAAGAGCTAAAGGCTAATGCTTAAAGCTGAGCATTTCAACAGTGAGGAACAGTAATATAACCTAATATGAGATTTTATTCCTGGGAAGCTTAATTGGATTTAGTGACTATCAAAGGCAATTACTATATTTACATTTGCCTTTATTGGTAAGAGTTCTAGAAATAAGAATTTGAGTGTGGCAATTTAAACAGTCCCCTTTGCTTAAAAAGACAAGAGTTTGCTATTATCAAAACCGATTCGTGCATTCACTGTCTCTACAAAAATTGTGTTGATATGTGATAAACAACATTAGAAGAATGTTCTAATCAAATAAGATGGTTACAGATTACCATCAACTATATGCAAAACTACACAAATGATTTAATAGAGTAATAAATCATATGCTATTGACTACTCAAGAAAATCAGAATATGACTTTCAATTTTTAATATTTTTACAAATTATAATTATATAGACATGACCACTATTTGTCTGCTTAAAGAATTTCTCATTACTATTAATTTACCTTTCTCTGAAAAGCAGAAGACTAGTTCTGTTAGCTAGCGCATCTCAAACCTGTCACTAAGAGGGAAAAACCCTGAATGTGGTAAAAATCATGTCACTTCTTTCAAGCTTTATTTCTTCTATTCTATCAAGGGGGAAAAAAGCCTTAAAAAAATTGACCAATGCAGTATAGTTTGGATTTATATTCTATTGGAAGGGTAAATATAATAAAGTGAGTACCAAATGCTCAGGGTTTATTCCATGCCGATTGCAGCCAGACTTAATTATAGTAGAAGGATGGATTTTATAGCAGTTGTAAAAACGTAAATAGGCTTTAAAACAGATTCACGAATTACATTTTATAGATGAAACTTTGATTTTAATTTAAACAATTCTCTTAGGGTATAATAAACATTATTCAGAATGTTCTGCTTTCGTTATGATTGAGATAGTAGTGATACTTTAGGAAACCCTGGGACAGAAACACCTGTTTCTTACCAAATTACTTTTCCTAATGATTATAATAATTTTATGCACTAGATTAACTTTAAAATGTAAATATTACAATATTTTAAAGTTTAAATTATTAGAAACATCTTAAAAGTAGCAGTGGAATATGTGCACCAAATAGGGCATATTCTTACCTATTTTAGTCTAAGTATTCCTATAAAGCATCTATATTAAAAATGCTTTTCATAACATATGTTGATTTTTGTCCTATTGCAAACATAATATTCAATTATTAAATTTTTTTAAATAAACAATAAATAAAAATTTTAAACTCAATAACAACTGTTAATGTTTTGATATGTTTCCTTCAGGTGACCTGCCCATCTGGTTAGTTATCTATCTTTCTTTATCTTTTTCTATGTAAAGCTACAAAAACACTAAACATATTTTATTACTTGCTTTTTTATTAGTATCAAAACTCATGAGACATTAAAGTACATTTTTAATGAAAAAAATCAAAGAACTTTTAAATATATGTTCTCTTTGGAAAGAGTAAAGTACATGCCAAGTTGAGTCATGAAGAGAAATGTCAATATGATCCGTGGCAGCTGCTTACTTCCCTGGGAAGGAAGGGGCTGGTTAGGAGTACAGTAGCCAGCAAACCCCTCAGCGCTGGGCAAAGTCACTAGTGGGAAAAGAACAAAGGCCTTTCCAATGCAACTAACACAGATGTGCCCAAAGGCAAACTGTCAGAAACAGTTAAGATGACAGCTACTCACAGTTCATTATTTCCTTCTCACAGGTCACTGGGTGACAAGCTGGGTCATTGTGCTTTGTTGGCTGTCCCAGTCCTTCCCCACCCCCTATTCAATTTAAATAAGGGTAAAGCGCTCCATCGGATAAACTAATGTAAACAAACACATTCCAGACACTTAAAGATGCCAGAATATGGCATTTATTTTATTTCAGACCAAACTTAGATTTAAATGTACACACAACTCACTTTATCCAAGTAAGAAGAGAACCACATTTCTTCATCTCACTGATAGAGGAAGCAAAAACATTTTACGCAAACAAAAAATATAACCTATCATGTACTAAGGATCCTACATGAAAGACCTAACACAGTAAAAGGTTTTCCTTTCTCTTCAATGGAAAAAAGAATTTCTCCACATTAAAAAAAAATTTTTAAAAAAGATAAACAATTAGATGCTTTCTACAAGTGTTTTAAATATATTAAATGAAATGATTCTGTAGATGACCTTTGTGATGATTGCTGTAGGTTTTAAGGATATAATTCAAAGTAATACACCAATCAAAATGGCAATAGTTTAGTCAAATCTTTTATGATGTAATACACATAAAATTTTAGTAATGACTTAATTTGGCTACTCAATATGATGACATTCTGTTATGAAATTAATACAATAAAAACTACTAGGAATGAGGACTAAAACAGTGGTTAAAAGCATTGTCTATAGATGCAAGTGGATATGGGTTCAAATCCCATCTCCCCTACTAACTAGCTATATGACTGGACACATCTTGAAACCACTCTGAGCCTCAGTGGCTACACCTTTATGGATTATAAGACCATCTCCACCATCAGGTTATCATGACAATAAGTAAATCGATCTATCACATCATTACAAGAATAAGTAAGTACTTAGAATAGCAGTTGGCATATGGTAAGTATTCAACAAACGACAGCTATTACCTGTCACCAAATTTAGTATATACAAAGCTGAACTGAACCACCATTCAAGGTGTGAAATACCTTGGTTAATCATGACAACTTATATTCATATTATTAGAAAGAGGATTTTAAAAACCTCAAATCCAGTCAAGTGCAAGCCTCTAAATCAGTAAATCTAGACTGCTGAATTCACTAAGAAATCAGGGGTTCACAGTCTCCCTTAATATTTGCAACCTCTTATTTAGTCATCACTGAAAGCTGCATATATTGATTTATATTTTATCATTCCCTTTCTAAACTGTTCCACCTTATTTAAAGGTTCCTTTCTAAGATATCCAGTCAAAATAATAGGCCCAATTTGAAAGGCTAAAGATCTGGAATAGTCATTAAGAAAAGAACATGAATGGTCAAGGCAGAACAATATAGAGGCGAAGAATAACACTTAAGCTGCAGATAGGCCTGCCTTAAATTACTAGCTGGAAGGCCTTAGCCAAGTAACTTAATCTCTCTGTGCCTAAATTTGCTTATCAGTAATGCAGAGATTAATACCTCTGTTTTACATACTGTAACGGGAGCAGGACACTACGGGGCCTTCCTGTGACAGACCCCTCCCCCCACATCCTCTTGCTTCAGTTCTTCTCTGAAGTACCTAGATAATAGTATCTGATGCACATTTCCTGAGTTGTCTTTTGTTTTGCAGATGCTAAAACCCCCACCAAATGGAAGAAATTAACTTCCTGATGACCATGAGCATGTAGCTCCCAGACCTACTGAAGCCTGAGGACTGATAATATGACACAGTCCTGTTACCTCACCATCAACCAATCAGGGAATTGTGCACAAGCGGATCACATACCCTGCAACTCCCCTCCCTCACCTGGCCTTTAAAAATGTTTTCCTGAAACCTATTGGGTGTTTTGAGCACTAGCTGCCCTGGACTCCTTGCTTGGTGCCCTGCAATAAATACTGCATTTTCCTTCACCACAACCCAGTGTCAGTAGATTGGCTTTACTGCATGCAGGCAAGTGGACCCAGTTTCTCACAGGTTACTGGAAAATAATGCACATAAAGCACTTAAGCAAAGTCAGTATATGTTATTAATAATCAAATGTTATCTTTCCTTTTCACTTGTTACCTGCCAGTAGCTACCTATCTCTGTGTCTTTCCACAAATTTGTCTACTTCTGATTCTCTACTTCCTTGGCTACTTCTAAAGAAGTACATACATTTATATCTTCATATCTTTTTATTCAATTATATATTCTTTTTTTCAGACTATGTGCTCATTAATGTTTTCCCTGGTATTCTAAAATTCTATTTCTTTTTCCAATTTCCACAACTCATATCATTTCACATTATTTCTTTATTTCTTGCAGTGATTTTATTCTTCATTTCATAAAATTATCATTAATAAAAGCAAGACAATGTGAAGCCTTCTTTTAAAGCTGTGATAATATTATGCACTGATTCTCTTATATTTGGAAAGCATGCAAACCTAACAAGACGACCTAAGGTTCAAAGTAGTCAATATGTCAAGTTCAGTACCATGTTCTAATTTTGTCCAACAACTCCTTCCAAAATGGGAGGAAAGTAATTGCTCTAAGTACTAACTCTTTACTCAAAATAACTTTGTTAAGGAACAGAAAGAGAAGGAGAGAAACTGAAATTACACCTGTTGTGGTAAATTGTGTGGGTGGAGAGAATGCAGATAAATCCCTGTGGCTTTAAGACAAAAAAAGGTGGCTGGAAAAGTTGCTGTAGCCTGAGACACAAACCCTGAGGAAACAGCACTAAGAAAAGGGCCCTGGGAAATTTCTTATTAAATAAAATCCAAACTATATTTACCAATCAATTTCCATTGACTAAAAATCACAAATCAACACAACGCCCATTAAAAACTCTTTTCTACCCCTACTAGTTTTCAGAACATTTTCACAACTCTACCTATTGAGTGTTTACCACGTTCCTGAAATTTAAAGACATTTAATTCTAACAACTCAAACAGAATTGTGGTATGTTAACTGATTAACAGCTTGTTTGGGATTTTTTTTGCCTCACATTTCCTAATACTATATTCTTTTCTCCAAAGTTCCATCACCAGATTACATTGCTTCAGGGAAGATAACAGAATACATTAGAAATATCTCTAAACTACCCAAAGCCCTCAACCCTCAAAAAAAAGATAAACAAATAAAAATGAAAAAAATTCCAGTCTGGAGAAGTCATAGGGAACTAGATGGATTATCACTGGGGTTCCGGCACAGTGACCCACCAGCGCCAGCATGCGACAAACACAAAAGCCCCATATAGATTTCAGAAATTTGAGAGCAGGAGGAAACTGTGCCTCCTAGAACAGAACCCTGGAGAATGACAAGCCCCCAGCACTCTCTCAAGAAGGATAGAGTACAAATGGCTGCTGAGTGAGCCTAGAGAGATAGGTCAACAACGACCTCATGAAACCGTATTTGAGCTCCTCAGCTACCCCAGCGTTTTACATGAAAACTTCAAAGACTGCTCCCAAGTGACTTGTATTCTAGTGACCTGGCCTGGCTGCATAGCTGTGGCCTTGTGATTGTGTTGTGGCGCATCAGAGAGTTGAGAACCTTACGTACGACTGAAAAACAAGTATCAGGGGTGGAAGACCTGGAACTCTGGTTTTCATACAGTTCCAGGACACCCCCATACTATAATACAGTAAGATACTAAATTTGTTGTTTTGTTTCTGCCCTATCTTACTCAAAACAACAAAATCGAAGGATTTAAGGGATAAATAATATAGAGAGAAAATAAATTGAAGAGTCACTTTTGTTATTAGGAAAAATATATTCCCCTCCTATCAAGATCTGAAGGAGGAATATGTAACCTGAGAAGATAAGATAGCTTTTAGTTGAAATAAAAAGTTATATTGCATGCTTTAAACTTACACAATGTTATGTGTCAACTATATCTCAATAAAGAAAAAAAACTTAACAAAAAAGAAATTTGGAGCCTTTTTTCTCTTTTTTCATGCAATTGACATTTTTATGTACCATTAGAATATTTAAACTTAGGAATTACCTTGAACTTTACTGAGTATGATAAGAATTGTATTACTCCTTTAAGAGTATTTCAATCAATAGTTAATTTCAAACAATTGTATATTAAAATTACAGTTTATAAAGTCACTTTGTGATTTACAACACCAAGCCCAACAAAATAATAAGAAGAATAAACTTTAGTTTTCCAGTTAAATAAAGAGGATCAGAGAAATAATTTTCATTTTCCAACCAAGGATGATCTTCCGTTGGTTAGCAAAATCATTGATGTTAGTTTTATTCCAGTAATGTAACTATGTCAATTTGTTAAATTATCACTACTTAAGACCATCTACTGTGCATGTATCCCCAGGTCTAAACATAATATTCTCCTCGTGGAACATAGAAAGGATTGTCTATGAGTGTGCCCTTCTTTAAGACCTTTTGGTATTCTCCAATTAGATATATGCTCAGTACTACCTTACCCTAATTATGTTATTCCAGAATATTTTAGTGAGATCCCAAGATAGCAACCCTTCCTAAGTATACTTATAAACAATACTGTACATCAATCTTCAATGAAATACACATAAATGTCACCTCTCTTCATCAAATGTGACCCGAAAACTACTGTGCTTGAAAGCCAAAGGGCTTTTGAGGTATTTCAATAATCTTCAAGAAATCAATCTTATGTGAAACTGAAGGAAAACATCGAATGTCATTGAGCAATAAAGCTCCATTCTGTCAGTGCCCTACCTTTGAGCAGAAGCCTTAGGATGTTTCTCTTCCAGTTTCTTCACCAGAGCCACTGTCAGCTTCCCTGTCTCCCCAAGAGAACCTTCTGGCATTAAGTGGGTCTCTGAAGGCTCTGGCAGCTGCTTCAGACCAGGGATACTGGCACTTTTTTGCAGAACCTAATAAATGAAATATAGGAATAATGTAGCTAATTTTCACTGAGTGGAAATATCTAAACTATATATGTCAAAAATTTAACATTGCACTTTTCATGGTTCCTTCTGCCTTCTTCATCCAGCACATAAACCATTGGTATGTGGTCAGAACAAAAGAAGGCAGTCCTAAGAAAAGCTAGTGTGTCACCATCTATTTAATAAAATAATGTTTATATAAATATACATATAAATGTTTATATAAATGTGAAAATAGATGTTTATATAACATGTATTAAATATCAATAACCCTAATTTGTGAATTCGTTTTTGCCTCCTGAAAGCAACCCCAAAATATTTTCTCTTTTCAAAATATATCATAGAGATCTATTTCTGTTTTGCCTCTGGCTCACTACACTGACCTCTTCTGCCAAGCTGCTGCCATGTTCCTGATGAGCTGTGGTCCAGGCACCATGGTGAAGGTGATACTCTGTCTGGGTCACGTCATGTGCGTTTAGCTCCCCTAGGTAGGTCAGGACAAACTGAGGATAAGCCTGTAGGAAAGGGAAAAAAAAAACTGAAAGTAGTACCAGCCTTATAAGCAACAGCAAAAAATCTATACAACTGGAATGATGGGAAGATAAATTAGATTAATAGGAGAAAGGTCTGGCTAATGAGCTTTATACTTTATTGTAAATTTCAGATCAAAATCAAGCCAAATCACTTTCATATGAAGATTTCTAATTTGTTGTTTGATCTGCTCAAGTTTAACTAGGTTGCTAAATATTCAAGCCATCTTATATACTGATAACAATGTCTAACATTTATTGAGTTATTTCCACATAAAAGGTATTATTGTAAACACAATATGTACGTGTAACGTGCAGTTGCTCTATTTTTTGGGAATATTCAATTCTGTCACAGAAGACAAGAAAACAAATAGGATGAATGAGATTCATTAGCTGCATTAAGCATAGATAAGCAAGTTAGTAACCTGAGAAGTGTCAGACAGAAAGTGATTAGAGCATATGTCTATGAACATAGATAGAAAGGGGTAGAAAGACTAAATAGTCATGACTTACCAAATAACAAGCAAAACAACAAATATTTATGATACACTACATATAAATTAAGCACATGAGACACAATAATCATGAGATCTTTAACTGGCCACCCATTGCTGACTCTCATTTTGGATCCTCTGCTGGATAAAATCCACAGCTGCCCATAGGCTACCTGGGGAGCACAGCTTTGGCCAAGTGTACTTGCAACCAGCTCTGTCCTGGAGCAAGTGTGCATCATTGCTTCACACACATTTCATCTGTTAGACCCTCTTGCTCAAATTTCAACTCTGGTCCTTGTAATGACATCAGCAGCAGGAAAGGGTGATGCAACACAGAAAGAGGACAAGTCGATACTGCAGAGATTCAGGTAATGTGGCCATTCAACCCATTGTACTTTAAGCTTGTTAATCTAACCCATTTCTCTTCCCATACATTTTATTTTGTGTTTTAAATTGATTTAATAAATTGTGATCTGAATATTTTAATTTGGTCTGTGCACCTTTCTGTTCCATGAACTCAAGGATAGCCTATCTAGGAGCATACTTGGAGTTTACTATTGCATCAAAGTAATTTCCCACATAACAACATATTTACATTTTAATCCTTACAACAGCCCTTTGAAACAGGTATGACTACTGTTCCCATTTTAAAGTTGAGGAAACAAACACAGGGAGATTAAAGCAACTTGCCCCTCCAGCTTGTTTACTAGTTAATCCTAGATATGCTGCCTCAAGTATTATATAAACTTCTTTTTTAAAGTGTGGAACTAAAGTTTTAACAAAAAATATGGGGAGGTGTCTAGTGGATAATTAAAGAATACTAAGGTCCTTATATTATTCTAGAAAAAGAGATATTAAGTAACTTTAAACTTTGTTAGAAAATGTATAACTAAAGATGAATGTTCTAAAATTAGGTTGTGGTAATGGATACAAAACCCTGTGAATATACTGAAAAATACTGAATGGCACACTTCAAATAGGTGAATTGTATGGTATGTTAATTACATTTCAATAAAGCAATTTTTTAATGTAAGAGATTCAATAAAAAAATAGAAATACACAGTATACCTTATGAAGAAGTAGAGGAAAAAAAGAGGGAGGGGATTCAGAAAAAGTCAGGAAGAAAGGTAAAAAATACAAATTAAAAGCACAGTAAATAGAAATTTTTGTTGAATTAATCAATAAATGACTAACAGAATTTTAATATGCATTCCCTTTGACTTAACAAACATACACATACATACATTGTTCATTGCAGCATGGTTCTTACTCGTCTAAGTGTGTATCATCAGGGAAACTTTAAGAGATAAAGTAGATGTGGATGTCAATATGGAGAGATGGCCACAATATGTTATTGAATGGAAAAGATAGGTCACAAAGTTTTACATATATATAATTATACACATATACATCTACATACATAATTAGATTTAATATATATGATTACATATAATATATATAATTAATCAGAAACAATTAATGATAATTTTTGAGGAATAGGTTAAAGAGGTACTTTTGCTTATTCAGTTCTGAATTATTGGAGGGTTTTTTCATAACTAACATACACTACTTTTATTATTTAAGCAGAAACCCTACTATACATAGAAATATATGCATAATTTCTGAGAATATACTCAAAAACCTGCTATTAGTGAATAACTCTGAGAAATAGGATTAAAGTTTGAGAGAAAGAGACTTTACTTCTAATTAGTATATTTTTTCAAATATTAGTTTCTATATGTGCATTTATTCTTTTATTAAAAAAATACTTTTTAAAAAGGCCCAATTTAAAATAGTGTCTTCACTGTATATACTAGTCAGATAATCTTGGAAAAAGATTTTTGAATCACTAAGCTAACCCAAAAACATTACAAAAAGAAGTTTTATCTAAAAAAATTAGGATTCTTATTTTACCTTGAAGCCTGTGTCACATCTATTTCATTATATTATTTTCTCTTGTGTCAGTTCTTATTGTCTTAGAAATATCCAAGACAATTCAGCGGAAGTGAATATGATGGGCAAAGGGAAATAGATTATTTTACATTGGTCCTACAGTAAAGTATCAAAGCCAAAATTCAGCAACAAAGATCACAGTATTTTCAATATGAGAGGGAACATGAGTAGTAGGATATAATATTGAATATATTCCAACCCCTTATATAGTGACGGTATTTTCATGTTTCACATCCTCTAATAGAGGTAAAGACATTTTACATAAGTTTACTTTTGAGGTGTATTGCCCTCTTACTGGAAAGAATGTGTACCTAGAACATGGGGAAATTTAATATATATCCAATGAGATGGATAAAGAAGGGCTCAAAAGGTAGAGCCATGTGTCTAACATTCTGACAGACATAGCAAAAGTAGAGGCCAAAAAAGAAAAAAAAAACCACTCATGGGCTTTGCTTCCTAGAGTTGACAGTCTAGCAAAGGTGGCAGACATACACAAGTAACACGATGCATTTGGAGACATTTTTGAGTTGTTCTAGCATTTTCCCTTTGGAATCATTCTAAACCCTAGGTGATGGCTATTCAAACATTTTGATACCATGGTTCTTTATTATTCTCTACTCCAAGACCAAGTTATCTTGCTCTCTAACTAGGCACCTACTAGCTCAATCATCAGACCACCAGTATAAACAACTCCCTCCTCCAAAATCTGGAATTCTAATCTTGTCTTCTAGGAAGTCAACAGCCTAATCTTTTGACTTTTCCTCCCTTCTAGTGCATCTGCACATCACCCTAACTTGACCTTTAATGTATTAACCCTCGTTATTTTCCAAGTGCATCAGCCCTTTGGGCTTCACTGCATTCTTCTCATTCTAATCCACTTTTTACCACCTCAAGATAATTTGTAATAAAATACACCTTTGATTACATCATTCCCACTTCAAAAACTTTAAATAGTACCCCCAGTACATATTGATTAACATCCTACAGTCCTACGCTTGTTTCAAATTCTAGCTGTGCTATTTATCAGCTTTAGGAATGTAAGTTCCACTTCCTTGAGGGAGAAGTGTCCTATTGAAGACTGCATAAGAACTGGCTCAGAATTTCACACTGACCAAAATTCAGCCTCAGGATACAATGGCAAGTCTCTAGCTGCTAAAAAGGATCCCATTCATTTATAAGATTTTTTTCAAGCTAATAGGGTTGGGGAATCATCTTTATCACTCCCAAGATATTCCCTCCATGTACATAAGAAAGGCCACAAATTTGACCTAACTTGGGGCTCCACAGGAATATTTATGTCCTCACTGGAAATATAGCGGTAGGTCAGCAGACTGTCACCTGGAATGCTTTATTTATTTATTTTTAAATTTTTATTGGAGTATAGTTGATTTATAATGTTGTGTTAGTTTCTGCTGTACAGCAAAGTGAATCAGTTATACATATACATATACATATATCCACTCTTAGTTAGATTCTTTTTCCTTATGGGTCATTACAGAGTATTGAGTAGAGTTCCCTGTGCTATACAGTAGGCCCTTATTAGTTATCTCTTTTATATAGAGTAATGTGTATATGTCAATCCCAATCTCCCAATTTATCCATCCCCTCCCTCCCCTGGTAACCATAAGTTTGTTTTCTACATCTGTGACTCTACTTCTGTTTTGTAAATAAGTTCATTTGTACCATTTTTAGATTCCACATATAAGCAGCATCATATGATATTTGCCTTTCTCTGTCTGACTTACTTCACTTAGTATGGTACTCTCTAGGTCCATCCATGTTGCTGCATTATTTTCATTCTTTTATATGGCTGAGTAATATTCCATTGTATATATGTACCACATCTTCTTTACACCTGGAATGTTTTAAACGCTATCTCCTCTTGGTCAGCACGTGATCAGGCATAGCTTTTTAAAGTGTTTCCTTTTTTTTCCTCATTATAAATGCTTTTTATGGAAAACAGAAAATATAGAAAAACTCAAAGAAAATAATTATCCATTCTCCTACCACCTGTCCTATGTATAAACTTCCAGTTTTGTTTTACACACACACACACTCATATTTGATACAATATAAATAAATAAATAATATTGTTTTCTTACCTGATTTTTCTCAAATCACAACATTACCATTTTCCTCTATCATAAATTATTCTCCATTATTTGTAATGCCAATATATTATCCATAATAAAGACATACCATAATATATTTATACAGTCTCATTGTTGGTTACTTAACCTGTTTTCAATTTTCACTATTATAAACAATGCTCTAATGAACATCCTGAAAGATACACTACAGTATACACCACTGATTGATTCCTTGGGTTAAGTTGCTGTAAGTGGAATTTCTGAGTCAAAAGAAATAAGTATTTTTTTACAGATTTTGATAAATATTGCCAAACTGACCCTTAGAAATATTGTACCAGTCTCCTAGATTGCCCTCACTGTTCCTTGCCTCCTTGCCCCCTTCCCACATTATACGAGGATAGGCCTATGTGACCAAAGAAGATGGCAGAAGTGGTATCAGGTTACTTCTGACATTAGGTTATGAGAAAAAGTACAGCTTCCATTTCATTCTCTTCCTCTCTTGTTCTCTTGGGTCACTAGCTGATGTTGTAAACAGCACTATAGAGAAGCCATGTGCCAAGGAACTGAAGCCTCTGGACAACATAAGTGTGCTGAGAAGCAGATTTTCCAGCCTAGTCAAACCTCAGATAACTGTAGCCTCCACTGACACCTTGACTGCAGCCTCATGAGAGACTCTGAGTTAGAACTACCCAACTAAACCACTCCCAGATTCACCACAGAAACTGTGAGATAATAAATGTTTGTTGTTTTAAGTTACTATGTGTGGAGGTAATTTGTTACACAGCAGTAGATAACTAATACCAATAAAATACAAAAAAAACCCCAAAAAACAAATACAAAGAAAGGAATGAGTATGTTTGTTTTCTCACATCTTCATCAACATTGGATATTCCTAGTTTTGTATTTCCCCATAATTAATAGAGAGAAAATACTATCCATTGCTTACATTTATTTAATTCCTAGTGAAGCTGAACTTTTTAATTTGGTTTGGCTCTTTTAATTTTTTTTCTGTCATGTATTTCCTTTTCATGTCTTTTGCTCATTTTTCTATTGACGTGCTTATCCTTTTCTATTGCTATATCAGGCTTATTATATATTAAAAGTATTATCCCATTCTCTGACGTTTATATTGCAAAGATTTTTCCCTGTTTGTCATATTTTTCTATTCACTTTTGCTAATGCTATTTTAGATTTAGAAGGTTTTAAATTTTTTATATACTCAAAGCCATTAGTCTTTTCCTTTATGGATTCTATCCTTGTTTGCATGCACATAAAGATGTCTACTCACCACTACTCTGGGTTAGATGCTTTAATTCATGGTTTCTTCTAGATATTTTTATGGTTCCATGTTTAAATTTAAATCTTTAATTTAGCTGAAACTGGTGAATTGTATAAAAAAAAGTAATCTGTGTTTTGCAAATGAATTGAGAAATGGTTAACTTTAAAAATAAAACAAAAGAAAAATAGTATCTAAGTAAATACAATATAACAAAATGCAATATTGTATTTAAATTTGTTCATTATTATTATCATTAATAGTTACAAATGGTCGCTTAGCCAGAATTGATATGCCAGTGTCTATCGATAGGCCAGAATCTGTGCCTAATACTTAAAATACTAGTATTATAGCTATATTTTGCAGACAAATAATGTGAAGCTTGGAAAGGTTAAATGACTTGCCTAAGGCCACACAGCAAATAAGTGGTGGAGCCAAGATTAGTTATTAATATCTTAACACAGTAATTCTGTCTTTTTTAATGAATGGAATGAGCTCCATGTATGATCCAGCAGCAAATAATTATCAAATTATACTCCATTTTAGCCTTAACTAGATGGATATAGTTTTGGATGACTAAATTTAGATCTAATCAAAATTTCTAAACCTCTAAAAGAGTGAAATGCCTCATTAATAAATAGTTTTGCTCTTTGAATCTAGAAGAACTGTAACTTTAAAAAATCAGCAATCGTGTTTGTGAACAGAACATTAAAAATTTTAGAATCAAAAGTCTCTTAAAAATAATTTGTGTTTGAAACACAAAAGTATACATTATTTGCTAGCTCACAATAGAAGTGTTGTGAAAAATTAGAAAATTATAAGTTGCAAGAAAAGGAGAGGTAAAAAGGACAGCAGAGTAGAAATGGATGTTTAGGTACCTGAATTTTGAGAGAGAAAGAATACACTTAACCTTGGTCCTGCTCTTCTATGTCTGTTGGTGGGAAGGGCAATACTTATATAAGACATAATTATGTTCTTGGGCAATAGGAGTCAGCTCTATTTAGGTATGTCTCAGAACGACGTCCTCATGTGCAGGTACAGGCCAAGGAGCTGCAGAGATATTTTGATACAGTCTCAAAATTACTTTTTTTTTTTTTTTTTTTTAACCAAGATGTACAAGCTCCCTCTCCAACAACCTAGAACCTCACTCTGAGTGGGTAATGTAGTGGGGTCAGAAATGAGATAAGGAGAAAGCTGGGATGAATCTCAGAATGAAGTTAAAGGTAATTATTAAAATGCTTTGACATTTGATGATTATGTCAAAATGTCTGCTTAGGAACAGAGCTGAAAGTCCTGATCGAGTTAGTGAATGGGGTTGGGATTTTAAGTACTCAGGGAAATGCTGTTATGATAATTTTTAAACTTAAATTGTATAAAATGCTCGAAACTGTTAAAATGATGAGGGTTGCCATGGAATAACAGCTCAACTTCTAGAACACTACAGAAATAAAGGTACCATGTTTATTAGTCAGGGTCTAATAAGGAGATAGAAACCATGTAGTATTTTGAACAGGAAAGTTTAATATAAACGATTAGTAACAGAGGATTATAGTGACAGGAAACTGGTTAGTAAGAATTAAACAAAACACTAAAGAATACACGAATAGCAGATATAGGGAGCCCACTACTCCTAGGCCTGAGACAGAATGCCCAACGAAGAGGCCTGACCCAACGTTGACATCCAGAGCACATTGAGGGCACAGCTGTGGCTCACTGGATGTTGAAGAAGTCCCCGAGGGAGTGCACCAGTAGGAGTCACTGTTAATGTGCCTTTGGAGCACCCGGGGAAGCCATCCACAGCGAGGTGCCTAGTTGACAACACTTCACTAAAAAGTCACTCACAAGGAATATGCTCACGGAAACCATTCACAAGAAGGTGCCCACTGGCAGTACTCTGCTGTGAAGCTGCCCAAGGCAGGAGCCAGGCAATGAACGGTGGATCTGGCACTGTGAGGGAATAAATTGATAACTACCGTGCTATGTGTTACAGGTTGAATGATGTCCCCTTGCAAAAAGTACCTTGAGGTCCTAACCCTTGGTACTGTAAATGTGACCTTATTTGGAAATAAGGTCTCTGTAGATGTAATCAAATTAATATTAGGTCATTAGGATGAGCTCTAATCCAATATGATTGGTGTCCTTATTAGAACGGAGAAATTTGAACCCAGACACACACAGAGGACAATGCCATGTGAAGACTCAGACACGGAGGGAGGTGGCCACGTGAAGATGGAGGCAGAGACTGGAGTTATGCTGCCACGAATCAAGGAGTGTCTGGGTACCAGAAGATGGAAGAGGCAAGGAAGGATCTTCCCATAGAGGATCAGGATGGAACACAGCACTGGGGAACACCTTGATTTCAGACTTCTGGCCTCCAGAACTGAGAGAGAAAAAATTCCTGCTGTTTTAAGCCAGCCGGTTTACGGTGCTTTTTATAGCAGCCCTGCAAAATTAATACACCATGTATTTTCAGTTTCATTCATCTGAGTAACTTAGCATTTCTGAAATCATCATGGTGGGATTCTGAGGCAAACACTAACAGATACCATGTGATTAGTCTAATTTTTGCCTCTCTTAAATTTTTTTTTATATCAGTTACTTTTAATTCAATGCAATTTAGGCACAAAGGTATACATATTAAAACACCCTTACAGAGAGTGCCTCCATCTTGGTCAAACACAATCAATGTTGAAATAACTCGTGCACTCAGGTATCATACAAGTACTTAAATGAAACATTACTATTGCACATTATTAACTTTTCCTTTTAAAGATAATTTATTTTTTAACATCTTTATTGGAGTATAATTGCTTTACAATGTTGTGTTAGTTTCTGCTTTATAACAAAGTGAATCAGCTATACATATACATATATCTCCATATCTCTTCCCTCTGGCATCTCCCTCCCTCCCACACTCCCTATCCCACCCCTCTAGGTGGTCACAAAGCAACGAGCTGATCTCCCGGTGCTATGCAGCTGCTTCCCACTAGCTATCTATTTTACGTTGGGTAGTGTATATATGTCCATGCCACTCTCACTTTGGCACAGCTTACCCTTCCCCCTCCCCATATCCGCAAGTCCATGCTCTAGTAGGTCTGTGACTTTATTCCCGACCTGCCCTTAGGTACTTCATGACCTTTTTTTTTTTTTTAGATTCCATATATATGTGTTAGCATACAGAATTTGTTTTTCTCGTTCTGACTTACTTCACCCTGTATGACAGACTCTAGGTCCATCCACCTCACTACAAATAACTCAATTTCATTTCTTTTTATGGCTGAGTAATATTCCATTGTATATATGTGCCACATCTTCTTTATCCATTCATCTGTCAATGGACACCTAGGTTGCTTCCATGTCCTGGTTATTGTAGAAAGAGCTGCAATGAACAATGTGGTACATGACTCTTTTTGAATTATGGTTTTCTCAGGGTATATGCCCAGTAATGGGATTGCTGGGTAATATGGCACTTTTATTTTTAGTTTTTTAAGGAACCTCCATACTGTTCTCCATAGTGGCTGTATCAATTTACATTCCCAGCAAAAGTACAAGAGGGTTCCCTTTTCTCCACACCCTCTCCAGCATTTATTGGTTGTAGATTTTTTTGATGATGGCCATTCTAACTGGTGTGAGATGGTATCTCATGGTAGTTTTGATTTGCATTTCTCTAATGATTAATGATGTTGAGGATTCTTTCATGTGTTTGTTAGCAATATATCGTCTTTGGAGAAATGGCTATTTAGGTCTTCTGCCCATTTTTGGATTGGGTTGTTTGGTTTTTTTTAATATTGAGCTGTATGAGCTGCTTGTAAATCTTGGAGATTAATCCTTTGTCAGTTGCTTTATTTGCAAGTATTTTCTCCCATTCTGAGGGTTGTCTTTTCATCTTGTTTATGGTTCCCTTTGCTGTGCAAAAGCTTTGAAGTTTCATTAGGTCCCATTTGTTTATTTTTGTTTTTATTTCCATTTCTCTAGGAGGTGGGTCAAAAAGGATCTTGCTGTGATTTATGTCATAGAGTGTTCTGCCTATGTTTTCCTCTAAGAGTTTGATAGTGTCTGGCCCTACATTTAGGCCTTTAATCAATTTTGAGTTTATATTTGTGTATGGTGTTAGGGAGTGTTCTAATTTCATTCTTTTACATGTAGCTGTCCAGTTTTCCCAGCACAACTTATTGAGAGGCTGTCTTTTCTCCATCGTATATTCTTGCCTCCTTTATCAAAAACAAAGTGACCATATGTGCGTGGGTTTATCTCTGGGCTTTCTATCCTGTTCCATTGATCTATATTTCTGTTTTTGTGCCACTACCATACTGTCTTGATTACTGTAGCTTTGTAGTATAGCCTGAAGTCAGGGAGCCTGATTCCTCAAGCTCCGTTTTTCTTTCTCAAGATTTCTTTGGCTATTCAGAGTCTTCTGTGTTTCCATACAAACTGTGAACTTTTTTGTTCTAATTCTGTGAAAAATGCCAGGGGTAGTTTGATAGGGATTGCATTGAATCTGTATATTGCTTTGGGTAGTATAGTCATTTTTACAAGGTTGATTTTTCCAATCCAAGAACATGGTATATCTCTCAATCTATTTGTAACATCTTTAATTTCTTTCATCAGTGTCTTATAGTTTTCTGCATACAGGTCTTCTGTCTCCTTAGGTAGGTTTATTCTTAGGAATTTTATTCTTTTTCTTGCAATGGTAAATGGGAGTGTTTCCTCAATTTCACTTTCAGATTTTTCATCATTAGTGTAGAGGAATGCAAGAGATTTCTGTGCATTAATTTTGTATCCTGCTACTTTACCAAATTCATTGATTAGCTCTAGTAGCTTTCTGGTAGCATCTTTAGGATTCTCTATGTATAGTATCATATCATCTGCAAACAGTGACAGCTTTATTTCTTCTTTTCTGATGTGGATTCTTTTTATTTCCTTTTCTTCTCTAATTGCTGTGGCTAAAACATCCAAAACTATGTTGAATAATAGTGGTGAGAGTGGGCAACCTTGTCTTGTTCCTGATTTTAGTGGAAATGGTTTCAGTTTTTCCACTATTGAGGACAATGTTGGCTGTGGGTTTGTCATATATGGCCCTTATTATGTTGAGGTAAGTTCCCTCTATGCCTACTTTCTGGAGGCTTTCTATCGCAAATGGGTGTTGAATTTTGTTGAAAGCCTTTTCTGCATCTATTGAGATTATCATATGGTTTTTATTATTCAATATGTTAATATGACATATCACATTGATTGATTTGCATATATTGAAGAATTCTTGCATTCCTGGAGTAAACCCCACTTGATCATGGTGTATGATCCTTTTAATGTGCTGTTGGATTCTGTTTGCTAGTATTTTGTTGAGGAGTTTTGCATCTAAGTTCATCAGTGATATTGGCCTGTATTTTTCTTTCCTTGTGACATCTTTGTCTGGTTTTGGTATCAGGGTGACGGTGGCCTCGTAGAATGAGTTTGCGAGTGTTCCTCTCTCTGCTATATTTTGGAAGAGTTTGAGAAGGATAGGTGTTAGGTCTTCTCTAAATGTTTGATAGAATTCATCTGTGAAACCATCTGGTCCTGGGCTTTTGTTTGTTGGAAGATTTCTAATCACAGTTTCAATTTCAGTGCTTGTGATTGCTCTTTTATATTTTCTCTTTCTTCCTGGTTCAGTCTCAGAAGGTTGTGCTCTTCTAAGAATTTGTCTGTTTATTCCAGGTTGTTCATATTATTGGCATATAGTTGCTTGTAGTAATCTCTCTTGATCTTTTGTATTTCTGTGGTGTCAGTTGTTACTTCTCTTCTTTCACTTCTAATTCTATTGATTTGAGTCTTCTCCCTTTTTTTCTTGATGAGTCTGGCTAATGGTTTATCAATTTTGTTTATCTTCTCAAAGAACTAGCGTTTAGTTTTAAGGATCTTTGCTATTGTTTCCTTCATTTCTTTTTCACTTATTTCTGATCTGATCTTTATGATTTATTTCCCTCTGTTAACTTCAGGGTTTTTTTGTTCTTTCTGTAATTGCTTCAGGTGTAAGGTTAGGTTGTTTATTTGAGATGTTTCTTGTTTCTTAAGGTAGGATGGTATTGCTATAATCTTCCCTCTTAGAACTGTTTTTGCTGCATCCAATAGGTTTTGGGTCATCTTGTTTTCATTGTCATTTGTTTCTAGGTATTTTTTAACTTCCTCTTTGATTTCTTCAGTGATCTCTTGGTTATTTAGTAGTGTATTGTTTAGGCTCCATGTGTTTGGGGTTTTTTTGTTGTTGTTTTTTTTTGCAATACACAGGCCTCTCACTGTTGTGCCCTCTCCCATTGAGGAGCACAGGCTCCAGACACACAGGCTCAGCAGCCATGGCTCACGGGACTAGCCGCTCCGCGGCATGTGGGATCTTCCTGGACCAGGGCACAAACCCGTGTCCCCTGCATTGGCAGGCAGACTCTCAACCACTGTGCCACCAGGGAAGCCCATGTAATTTTTACAGTTTTTTTTCCTGTGATTGATATCTAGTCTCATAGCATTATGGTCAGAAAAGATACTTGATATGATTTCAATTTTCTTAAATTTACCAAGGCTTCATTTGTGACTCAAGATATGATCTATCCTGGAGAATGTTCCATGAGCACTTGAGAAGAATGTGTATTCTGTTGTTTTTGGATGGAATGTCCTATAAATATCAATTAAGTTCATCTTCTTTAATGTATCATTTAAATGTTGTGTTTCCTTATTTATTTTCAATTTGGATAATCTGTCCATTGGTGAAAATGGGGTGTTAAAGTCCCCCAATATGATTGTGTTACTGTCAATTTCCCCTTTTATGGCTATGCATTTGCCTTATATATTGAGGTGCTCCTATGTTGGGTGCATAAATATTTACAATTGTTATATCTTCTTCTTGGATTGATCCCTTGATCATTATGTAGTATCCTTCTTCGTCTCTCGTAACAGTCTTTGTTTTAAAGTCTATTTTCTCTGATATGAGTATTGCTACTCCAGCTTTCTTTTGGTTTCCATTTGCATGGAATATCTTTTTCCATCCCCTCACTTTCAGTCTGTATGTGTCCCTAGGTCTGAAGTGGGTCTCTTGTAGACAGCATATATATGGGTCTTGTTTTTGTATCCATTCAGCCAGTCTGTGTCTTTTGGTTGGAGCATTTAATCCATTTACTTGTAAGGTAATTATCAATACGTATGTTTCTATTACCATTTTCTTAATTGTTTTGGGTTTGTTATTGTAGGTCTTTTCCTTCTCTCATGTTTCCTGCCTAGAGCAGTTCCTTTAGCATTTGTTGTAAAGCTGGTTTGGTGGTGCTGAATTCTCTTAGCTTTTGCTTGTCTGTAAAGGTTTTAATTTCTCCATCGAATCTGAATGAGATCCTTGCTGGGTAATCTTGGTTGTAGGTTTTTCCCTTTCATCACTTTAAATATGTCCTGTCACTCCCTTCCGGCTTGCAGAGTTTCTACTGAAAGATCAGCTGTTATACAAGGATTCCCTTGTATGTTATTCATTGTTTTTCCCTTGCTGCTTTTAATATTTTTTCTTTGTATTTAATTTTTGATAGTTTGATTAATATGTGTCTTGGCATGTTTCTCCTTGGATTTAGCCTGTATGGGACTCTCTGCCGTTCCTGGACTTAACTATTTTCTTTCCCATATTAGGAAAAATTTCAACGATAATCTCTTCAAATATTTTCTCAGTCCCTTTCTTTTACTCTTCTTCTTCTGGGACCCCGTTAATTCGAATGTTGGTTCGTTTAATGTTGTCCCAGAGGTCTCTGAGACTGCCCTCAATTCTTTTCATTCTTTTTTCTTTATTCTTCTCTGCAGTAGTTATTTCCACTATTTTATCTTCCAGGTCACTTATCTGTTCTTGTGCCTCAGTTACTCTGCTATTGATTCCTTCTAGAGAATATTTAATTTCATTCATTGTGTTGTCCATCATTGTTTGTTTGCTCTTTAGTTCTTCTAGGTCCTTGTTAAACGTTTCTTGTATTTTCTCCATTCTATTTCTGAGATTTTGGATCACCTTTACTATCATTATTCTGAATCTTTTTCAGGTAGACTGCCTATTTCCTCTTCATTTGTTTGGTCTGGTGGGTTTTTACCTTGCTCCTTCATCTGCTGTGTGTTTCTCTGTCTTTTTATTTTGCTTACCTTACTGTGTTTGGGGTCTCCTTTTTGCTGGCTGCAGGTTTGTAGTTCCTATTGTTTTTGGCGTCTGCCCGCAGTGGCTTAGGTTGGTTCAGTGGGTTGTGTAGGCTTCCTGGTGGAGGGGACCAGCGCCTGTGTTCTGGTGGATGAGGCTGGATCTTGTCTTTCTGGTGGGCAGGTCCGCATCTGGTGGTGTGTTCTGGGGTGTCTGTGACCTTATTATGATTTTAGGCAGCCTCTCTGCTAATGGGTGGGGTTGTTTTCCTGTCTTGCTAGTTGTTTGGTATAGGGTGTCCAGCACTGTAGCTTGCTGGTCGTTGAGTGGAGCTGGGTCTTGGCATTGAGATGGAGATCTCTTGGAGATTTTCGCTTTTGATGTTACATGGAGCTGGGAGGTCTCTGGTGGAGTAATGTCCTGAACTCGGCTCTCCCACCTCAGAAGCACAGGCCTGATGCCTGGCTGGAGCACTGTCATCCAAACGGCTCAGAGTAAAAGGGAGAAAAAAAGGAAGAAAGGAAAAAATAAAATAAAGGTATTAAAATAAATAATAGAAAATAATTATTAAAAATTTTTTAAATTTAAAAAGTAATAAAAAAACGAAAGAAAGAAGAGAGCAACCATACCAAAAAACAAATCCACCAATGATAGCAAGCGCTAAAAACTATATTAAAAAAAACAACGGGGCCTCCCTGGTGGCGCAGTGGTTGAGAGTTGTCCTGCCAATGCAGGGGGTGCGGGCTCGTGCCCCGGTCCAGGAGGATCCCACATGCCGCAGAGCAGCTGGGCCCGTGAGTCATGGCTGCTGGGCCTGTGCGTCCAGAGCCTCTGCTCGGCGGCGGGAGAGGCCACGGCAGTGAGAGGCCCGTGTACCGCACAAAAAAAGCAAAACAAAACAAAAAAAACCCCCGACACACAGAACCCTAGGACAAATGGTAAAAGCAAAGCTATACAGACAAAATCACACACAGAAGCATACACATACACACTCACAAAAAGAGAAAAAGGGAAAAAATATATATATATCATTGCTCCCAAAGTCCACCGCCTCAATTTTGGGATGATTCGTTGTCTATTCAGGTATTCCACAGATGCACATACATCAAGCTGATTGTGGAGATTTAATCCGGTGCTCCTGAGGGTGCTGGGAGAGATTTCCCTTTCTCTTGTTTGATCGCACAGCTCCTGGGGTTCAGCTTTGGATTTGGACCCACCTCTGCGTGTAGGTAGCCTGAGGGCATTTGTTCCCCGCTCAGACAGGAGGGGTTAAAGGAGCAGCTGATTGGGGTCTGTGGCTCACTCAGGCCAGAGGGAGGTAGGGGTACAGATGCGGCGTGAGCCTACGGCGGCAGAGGCCGGCGTGACGTTGCACCAGCCTGAGGCCCACCGGGCGTTCTCCCGGGAAAGTTGTGCCTGGTACCCGGGACCCTGGCAGTGGCGGGCTACACAGGCTCCTGGGAGGGGAGGTGTGGATAGTGACCTGTACTTGCACACAGGCTTCGTGGTGGCGGCAGCAGCAGCCTTAGCATGCCATGCCCGTCTCTGGGAGTCCGCGCTGATAGCCGCGGCTCACGCCTGTCTCTGGAGCTCCTTTAAGCGGCGCTCTTAATCCCCTCTCCGCACGCACCAGGAAACAAAGAGGGAAGAAAAGGTCTCTTGCCTCTTGGCAGCTCCAGATTTTTTCCCGGACTCCCTCCCGGCTAGCCGTGGCGCACTAGCCCCCTTCAGGCTGTGTTCACGCTGCCAGTCTTCTCCCTGAGCTCTGATCAAAGCCCGAGCCTCAGCTCGCAGCCCCGCCCGCCCCGGCGGGTGAGCAGACAAGCCTCTCGGGCTGGTGAGTGCCGGTTGGCACCGATCCTCTGTGCAGGAATCTCTGCACTTTGCCCTCCGCACCCCTGTTGCTGCGCTCTCCTCCGCGGCTCCGAAGCTTCCCCCTCTCTGCCACCCGCAGTCTCTGCCCGCGAAGGGGCTTCTAGCGTGTGGAAACCTTTCCTCCTTCACAGCTCCCTCCCACTGGTGCAGGTCCCGTCCCTATTCTTTTGTGTCTGTTTTTTCTTTTGCCCTACCCAGATACGTGGGGAGTTTCTTGCCTTTTGGGAAGTCTGAGGTCTTCTGCCAGTGTTCAGTAGGTGTTCTGTAGGGGTTGTTCCACATGTAGATGTATTTCTGATGTATCTGGGGGGAGGAAGGTGATCTCCACATCTTACTCTTCCGCCATCTTGAAGCTCCTCCCCTGCCTCTCTTAAATCTTGATGATTAATATTCCATTTAGACTTGGAATCACAGTACAGTAAGGAAATCTTGAGAACTCAAGGACAATCTCATTTTATTAAAGCAAACTTTTTAAATTGAAGTATAGTATAGTTGACTTACAATATTACATTAGCTTCAGGTGTATGACACAGTAATTACAAATACAATACACATAACAGAAGAATACAAAAATCGTAAGTGTACATTCAACCCATTTTCACATAGTGAATACCTGTTTAACTAACCACCTAGGTCGAGAAAGGGAACAACACACCTAAGTGCTCCTCACGGCCCCTTTTACTCCCTAACCTCCTTCAGCTATATCCACTCTCCTAACTTCTAACATGATATTTTTGTTGCTTGCCTGGTATTAAAATTTAAACAACTGCAGTCACGCATTGTGTATTCTCCTGGTTTCTTTTGTTCAGCATTATATTTGCGAGACTCATATATATCGTTATATGTAATTGTAATTTGTCCATAGGCATTGCTATCCTCCAGGGTCAGAAAACTGTGGCCTGTGAGCCAAATATGACCAACAATTTGTTTCTGTAAATAAAGGTTTATTGAAACACAGCCACACCTTTTCTACAGCTGCTTTCATGCTACAAAGGCAGAGTTAAGAAGTTGGGACAGAGATCATATCACTCACCAAGCTCCAAATATTTAATATCTGGCCCTTTACCGAAGTTTTCCATCTCTGTTATATAGTATTTCATTGAATATATATACCACATTTTATTTATCCATTCTGCTGATAAGCATTTCAGTAATTTCCACACTGAGGCACTACAATTAGTGCTGTTAACACTTTGGTAGATATATTTTTCCTTAAGATATGTTAGCTATTTCTGTCTAGCATTAAACTAATAGGGGAATTGCTGGGCTGCATAAACATGCTCAACTTTAGTAGATATTGCCAGTTTTCCAAAGTGCCATCTCTTCATTTTAATAAATTAGAAAGCTGATGTGGATATCGAAAAGATATCTGCACGCCCATGTTTATTGCAGCATCACTCACAACAGCCAAGATATGAAAGCAACCTAGGTGTCCATCAATGGATGAAGGAATAAAGAAAAAAACACAGGCAGTACATTATTTGCCATCAGTCTTAGCGATATTTTTTGGATATGTCTCCTCAGGCAAGGGAGACTAAGAGGTACAAATGTCCAGTTACAAAATAAATGAGTCACAGGTATGAAATGTACAGTGTGAAGAATACAGTCAATAATAATATAATATTTTTGTATGGTGACAGATGGTAAGTAGACTTATGGTGATCATTTTGTAATGTATAGAAACATCAAATCACTATGTTGTGCATCAGGAACTAACATAGGGTTGTAGTTAATTATACTTCTAGACAAACAAACAAACAAATTCATAGAAAACCAGATGAGATTTGCAGAAGTGGGGAGTAGGGAGAGGGGGAAGTGGTCAAAAGGTACAAACTTTCAGTTATAAGATAAATAAGTACTAGGGATTTAATGCACAATATGATAAATATAATTAACACTACTGTTTGTTATATATGAAACTTGCTAAGAGTGGGGATCCCAAAATTTCTCATCAGAAGGAAAATTTTCTTTTATCTTGTGTCTACATGAGATGATGGATGTTCACTAAACTCACTGTGGTCATCATTTCATGATGTATGTAAGTCAAATCAGTACGCTGTACACCTTAAACTTATACAGTGCTGTATGTCAACGATATCTCAATAAAACTGGAAAGAAAATAAATAAAATAAGATACTATTTATGGCCTACCAGAAAAAAATGTGATACACACACACACATACACACTCAACGGAATATTATTAAGCCATGAGAAAGAGGGAAATTTTGCCATTTATGACAATATGGATGAACCTTGAGGGCATTATGCTGAGTGAGATTAAGTCAGACAGAGAAAGACAAATACTGTATGATATCATATGTGGAATCTGAAAAAGCTGAACGTGAAGAAACAGAGAGAAGAATAGTGGTTACCAGGGGCTGGGGGGGTGGAGGAATTCGGGAGATGTTGTTTAAGGGCACAAACTTGCAACTAGTAGATAAATAAGTTCTGGAGATCTAATACACAACAGAGTGATTATGTGACATGATAGAGGTGTTAGCTAATGCTATGGGGTAATCGTATTACAATATATATGTAACAAAGCAGCATGTTGTACACCTTAAAGTTATACAATGTTACGTGTCAATTATAGCTCAATTTTTTAGAATAATAAATCTATTTTAAAAATAGAAGAAAGGAAACTGATGCCCGAAAATGCTAGGTTGTATCATAGTGATGAATTAGAGAAAACTACATTTGGCTTTGGAAAACTTGTTTTAAAGTCAAGCAAAACCTCAGAGGAAAGTGTTAAGTTAAACTGAGTTAAATTCTACATTTCTGGGAACAGAGTGAAATCATTTGTTCAGAAAAAAGCATTTCTGGATCTCAACAATAGACAGTGCATTTTATAAGAATCTGAAAAAAGAAAAAATTAGGAATAAAGCTGTGCTCATGGTCCTTACCTTAGAATAAATGCAACCATCAGTTCCAAACACCCACTTCTGAGAATCATCTCCTTTATGTCTGTAATGAAAATGTAATTTAGAGATTGACAACTCTTCCCTACACTGAAATGTTTTGTAGGTTTCAAGTAGAAGTATCGTTTTCCACACAGCCTGGCAGGAGGACTGCACACACTCTGAGGATTCTGCCATTCTACTACCATCACTGCTACCTCAGCAGCTAAAGCCTCTCCTAAGACAACTAATTTCTTTGGTACCCAAAGTGCTGTGGGGTCTGTGAGTGTGCACACATGTGCACGTGTGTATGTGTATAACCAATGACAACAGTGATTAAGAGTTTTAGAGAATAAATAGGATCAATAAGAATATTCTAGAAATTTCCATCCCCAAAAATGATCCTCTGTGAGACAGGAAGAAGGGGACTTAATTAAATATAAGGTTTGAGAGGATGGGATGGGAAAAGATACCATGGAAAATTAGGAACCTCAGGGACCTGTTTCTGAAACAGCCAGGAAGTTTTGTTAAGGGATATCAAATTTTCTGAGCTAAGTCTGAGTAAGAAAGAAAAACTAAAATGTGATGAAGCTAATCATGCCTAAATTAACTAATCATGTATTCATTAATATTTAGAAACCTTACAAAGAGAGGACAAATGAATTAAGTGTAATGGGATGTTAAACAAGACTTTTCCTACTGCCTCTGAGACTTGACAGAAGCATAAGTGGTTGAGAATAAGAGGTGTCAGTTAATGCTCTATTCTAAAGCAAGGGGCTGTATGATCTGGGCAGAACACGCAAAGGCAGCAGTCCAAAAGTGGTTCAGCGCACATTAGCCTTTCACCTACACCCAGGTTATATAAGAAAATGTGAAAAACTCTTGGGCATGTTGGGATGGGTGCTTAATAAAAATGGTCTCCAGGCCCCTCTCCTGTGGGATTTTGATTCTGAAGGTCTGGATCCCCAGAAATCTACATTAGCAGGTATTGCAGGTGATTCCAATCATAAGAATTCTGGGGGATTTGGATGTTTGTGGTCTATGTAAGACATCTGCAATTCATAATATAGTGATGCTAATGGTCAAAATCTGTAAAATTCTGAATTTTGTCTTTTAATTTTTATTTATTTACTTTTTTTGCGGTACACGGGCCTCTCACTGTTGTGGCCTCTCCCATTGCAGAGCACAGGCTCCGGACGCGCAGGCTCAGCGGCCATGGCTCACGGGCCCAGCCACTTCACGGCATGTGGGATCCTCCCGGACCAGGGCACGAACCCGTGTCCCCTGCATCGGCAGGCGGACTCTCAACCACTGCACCACCAGGGAAGCCCTGAATTTTGTCTTTTAATTGGATTCTAGTGTTAGCTTGAGGATAAAATGATTAGACAAACATAAATTATGTCGGTTTCAGTTTTGATTTTCTGAACTTGCAGCACCTTTTCTCAAAGATTAATACAACAGGAGAGATGTCTACCAGATTGGCAACAGTGTGAGGGCCGAGATCACATGTATCCTTAGAGCTGAGCACAGTGCCAAGTATATGATAGGAGATAAAGATATCTTTGAATAATAGAAATGTGATCTGCAAAAAGAAACGAATCGATATGCTATTCACCTGAAACTAACACAATATTGTAAATCAGCCATACTTCAATTAAGAGAAATGTGAATAAGATGTCAAAATGTTATCACGCTAAAAATAATAAGGCCATCATGAAAAATGTTTTGAATTTAATATATGACAATTTAGGGGATTTAAACGATCTTCTTAGAGATAGCTAAAGAACATAAATTATACCTTGGTTAAGAAAATCAATAATACTGAAAGAAATACATATATCCTAGCATTTCTTAAATTTTAGCACAGCTTAAATTCTGTTCAAGCATGTATTTTCCTAAGAAATTTTACTAACAACATGTAGTTTTATATTATCTATAAGCCCTTTGAGCTTACTAGTAATTTTCCCAATCAGAAGTCTATATATATATCCATAAATGTCACCTTTTAATTTTACTGAAGCTATAAAAACAAATCTCAATTGTGGTGCAGGATGAGAAATATATCATTCTAGTGTATAATAACTTCTTCAAAAAATAAAATTCCTACAAACAAAAGTGCATCTGTTTATTTTTCAAGACATTTTATATATAAAGAAATCAAATTTAGATTTAATATGCAACATTGCTCATACGGGACTGAATTAGAGAATGATGTCATAGAATTTCCTCTTCCTGGTCAGCAAGTGCCAAACTGAAAAGATTTTGTATAAAGAAACAAAAAGTTTTTTTAAAAATCCATAACAATATCAATAATGAGAGGAGGGAAAAAGAAGCAGTATTCTATCCAAGAATCAGAGTCATAAAGATCACGGCATGTGCTGAACTAAGGATGAGAGGCCTAAGTTCTGGTCCTGGATCTCACATTAACTAGATATGTGACCTTTCATAGGCCACTTAGTCTGTAGTGGCTGTGGAATTTCTTATAATAATAATGATATTGTCATTATCATATCATCATCATAATCACAACCACCACCACCAATACCAAAACTACTACTATAGTATTAAAGAGGGGTTTGGAGTAGATGCTCTTTGGAGTCCTTCCTTCTCTGAAAGCATATGACTTCCAAAACTATTTGGTCACTCTCACTTTACAGGTGAGGAAACTGCCTGGGAAATTTGCTCACATAACCCCACTGAGCATGTACATTATAGTATTCCTATCAGAAATCTATAAAACATGTGTGTGTGTACACATATTTTTTTCCTTTGAAATATTCCATTTATCAGATGGTATGAGCAAGAAGGCAGCTCATCCCCACAGTTCAGTTTGGGGGAAATTTCATAGGCTAATGCTTATCGTTTCCCAGTTAACTGTAAGGAAGACCATCGTCATGCTTCACAATTACAAATCTGTTTTCCCAGGCAGCTTCGTATGGCTCTGGTGTCTTCCAGTGCTATCTGGACCAAAAGTAGGATCTATAGAGAAAGTTGAAAGGGATTTCCCCTCCATGATTATTAACAGGGTAAGAGTAGAGAAAAGAAATTTGATTAATCAATCCACACATTGTGAAGTTACACATAGACAATTTTCTATTTGATGTTGACATTTCTAATTGTGTTAGCTATATGTCTGAATATTACTTAAAAGTCCAATGCATGGTAAACAGTTCTTTCTGCATTATGTACTTGCTAGAGTCTGTCACTCTAATCCAACTCTTAGCCTCCTAAACTTTAAAAATTGAAAAAGGAGATGATTTTCAATCTCTGATTACCTAGTGATGTGCTATCAGTTTACTTGTCTGTCTTTCCATCTTGGCATCTAGCATTACACAGCTACTCTTGTTGGCTGTATTTAATGGTGTCCTTAAAGCAGTGTTTGTTTAGCCTAGTCTAGATTAATGTTGGCCAGTTATCATTTAATTTCCAGTAAGACCTAAATGGGAAGAAAAGTAAATTCAAAAACCCATAACTGAAAGATTAACATTGAAATAAGGAAGACAACAAAGATTACCAGACAGGTAATAGAGATAAATGAAGCAGGCTAGAGCTAACGTGAGGGCTGCTACTAGGAATGGTGGAGAATAGAGCAAACTGGAGGGTATGTGTTCCATCCAAAGGAGGAATCTGTTCCTGTATTTTTGGTGTCATAAGAGAATGAAAGTTCAGTGTTGCACATTCTGATTTTTTCAAGAAAGGCCAGTAGTATGTAATTTTCGTGTGTGAAATCTCCCTATTTCTATATGCTCATAACTAATTAAAAATATTATAATAATGTGCAGATCAAACAAAGTCTACGGGTCCCTAGTTTTTACTCTCTATAATCAAAACTCTGTGTGGAGATGGATGTGTGTGTGTGTGTGTGTGTGTGTGTATTGCTTCAATTACCAATAGTTTATGAATTTAACACTAAAGGCTAGATCCTACAATCCACATTCTTTAAAAATGAAGCAAAATCAAGATTAAATGATGGCCTAAAAAAATGTTTGATTCAATTGGTTTATCTAATTGATGTCCCAAATATCTTTTAGAAAGAAGCATCTTTGATTTTGAGGTTTATGATTTTTATAATTTTTACGATTTTGAGATCAACTGATAATGACATTGATTTGTCTTTCATTCACTCATGGTCAGATACACATCACAGAAAAAATATTAAAAAGACAAATACGTGCAAGCACTTGCTATATTGAATAAGGATAAGATGAGTGACACCAAGTGAGACATAACTGAACTAATGAGGCATGATATATTTACAATATTCTTTGTGAGTTGTCAGGTTGCTACTTTAAGTGCTAGTTCTATTATTTTTAGCATATAAAAGGCAATGTCTTAATTCATAGCTTTTGTTAAAATCACAGTATACTACTTGGGAGAACAGGAAAAAAATTTTGTCTCTAAAAGTTGCTGTCACACGAGGATATTTATTGTTATATAATGAAATATGGTTGTATTAAAAAAAAATAAACCACACAGGCACTTCAGATGTTCTGGAAAAGATAAAACATATTCAAAAGTATATACCCAGAGGTGAGTGAGCTCTAAAAATCCTGGCCCTTAGATTTTGTTTCTCAGAAAAAGGCAAGTTGCATCAATTTTCCTGCCCATCTTAGCTTCCTCCTTCTCTTCCTTGCTCTCTTCTTTCTTTCATTTCTAAATTAAACCAAATCTTTTCTTGTAAATAGAGATTTTTCAAGTTAAACTTACTACAGTTTTTTGTTTGTTTGTTTTTTTAATCATCTTTTTCCTTTCCCAAGCTCTTTTCTCTACAGGCAACAAGGACATTGAGTTTGTGGCTTCAGTCCCACCCAATTCCATGACAATCCTGGCCAGAGTAGGAAGTAACCTCAGGGACCTATCACCAGAACAGCACTAGCTTCAGTATCCAGTGAGCCCAGGGAGAACCCTGGGCATGAAGAACATGTTCATCAAGCTACTTATAACCTTTCCAAACACCTGCCATTTTTACCTAGACTACTGATCACACTGAGTAGTCTTCCCTCACCATTTCCCTCTAAAATAACCACTTAGTTATTCCTCACCCATCATTTTGATTTTTGTTTGTTTTTTCCTCAGGATTTTTTATTTTTTTGTACTTTCTAAAAACAACTTTATTGAGAAGTAACTGACAATATTATAAAATATTATACAATTGACAGGCACATATTTAAAGTGTAAAATTTGCTAAGTTTTGAAACATGTCTACACATGTTAAGGCACCACAACAATCAAGATAATGAACGTACATCCATATCCATCACCCCCCCAAAAATCGCCTCCAAAGTTTCCATGTGACCCTTTGTAATCACGTCCTCCTGTCCCTCTCCACCTTCCTATCTCTAGGCAAACACGGATCTTCTTCCTAGATTAGTTTGCACTTTCTAAAGTTTTATATAAATGGAATCAAACAATATATATGCTTTACAGGTTTTGTTCCTTTCCCTTAATTATTTTGAGATTCACCCACATTGTTGTGTGAACCAAGAGTTAGCTCCTTTTTATTGCTAAGTAATATTTTCTATATGATACACCATACTTTATCTATTCACCTATGGATGGACATTTTGGTTGTTTCCAGTTTTTACTTTTGGCTTTAGAAATAAAGTTGCTATAAACACCCATGTACAAGTCTTCATAAGGACACATGCTTTCATATCCCTTGCATAAATTTCTCAGAGTGGTTGGGCAATAAGGTACAGACATGTATATATACCTGTATATGTGTGCGTGTGTGTGTATGTGTGTGTGTGTATGTATATATATACATACACACACCTGTATATATATATGTATATTATATATATATATACACACCTATACATGTATATTTTAGTATCATTTTCCAAAGTTACTGAACCATTTATATTTCTACCAACAATGTTGAAACCATGTACCAATTATGAGAGTTACAGTTATTCCACATCTTCACCAGCACTCAGTATGGTCAGCATTTTAAACACTGGACCTTCTATTACATATGTAGTGGTACTGCATTTTAGGTGTATTTTGCATTCCCCTAATGATTAGCATCTTTTCATATGCCAACCATATATTTTCCTTGTTACAGTATTTGCCCAAATCATTTATCTGCCCATGTTTTCTTGAGTTGTGTGTATTTTTCAAATATATATTATTTGAAAATATTTCTCCTTGTGGAAAGTTTGTCTTGTCATTCTCTTAACAATGTCTTTCAAAGAGCAGAGTCTTAATTTTAGTGAAGTCCAATTTATCAATTTATATTTTTGTGGATCATGCTTTTGATGTTATATCTAAGAAAGTTTGACTAATACAAGATCAAAAATATTTTCTCTTATGTTTTTGTCTAAAATATTCAGTTTTAGTTTTTACATTTTAAACCTATAATCCATTTTGAGTTAATTACTGCTTATTGTATGACATATGGATCAAAGGGTTTTTTTGCATATGTATATCCAATTATTCCATCACTGTCAAAAAATAAATCCTTTCTCCACTGAATTTCTCTTACAATTTCATAAAAAATCAATTGACCATATATGTGTGGATATATTTCTGGATGATCGATTCTGTTCTATTGATCTAATTGTCTACTTTGGTGCCAATAGCACACCATTTTTCACAGCTATCATTTTATAATAAGTCGAGGTCAGGTCATTTTTTTCTTCTTTTTGAAAATTGTTTTGCCTATTTTAGGTCCTTTGCATTTCTATATGGATTTTAAAATCAGCTTGATAGCTTTTATAAATGAGCATGCTGGGCTTTTTATTGAGATTGCATTAAATCTATAGATCAATTTGAGGAGAATGGACGTCATAACTATGTAGTCTTTCAATCTATGAACACAGTATATCCCTGCATCTATTTAGGTCTTTTTTAATTTTACTCAGCAATGTTTTGAAGTTTTCAATAACCAAGTCTTGTACATATTTTATCTGATTCATATTTAAGTATTTCATACTTTTGATGTTATTGTAATTGGTATTTTAAATTTTCAATTTCTAAAATTGTTGCTAGTACATAGGAATACAAGTAATATATGTATTGATTTCAAGCTCTCAAACTCGCTAAACTCATTTATTAATTCTAGAAATTTTTTGTTGGTTACATAGGATATTCTACATAGATAATCACACCATTTGAAAATAAAGATAGTTTTACTTCTTCAATTCGTATCAGACGTCCTTTTTTTCTTTTCCTTTTCTTGTTATACTGGCTAAAGGCTTCCACGCAATGCTGAATAGGTGAGAATGGACAAATTTGTCTTGTTCCTGACTTTAGGAGGAACCATTTGCTCTTTCATCATTAAGTATGATGCTAGATGTAGGTTTTTCATAGATGAGGTTTGTCATACTCATAAAGTTCCCTTCTATTCAGCTTTCCAAAAGTTTTCATTAGGAGGGGATGCTGACTCTTGTTAAAAGATTTTTCTATATCAATTTGATGTTCATGATTTTTTCCTTTTCAGTCTGCCAATATGGTGATTTACATTGATTTTTCAAACGCTAAATCAACCTTACTTTCCTGGGGTAAGCCCAACTTGATCATGATGTATTATCTTTTTTATATATTATTGTATTCAATTTGTTAAAATGTTAAGTTTTTTGTAGTTATGTTCACGAGGGATATTGGTCTATGATTTTCTTTTCCTGTAATGTCTTTTTGCCTGTTTTTTGTTATCAGAGTAATGCTGCCTCACAGGATGAGCTGGGAAGTAGTCCATCTTCTTCCATTTTCTGTGTGAGAATATGGAGAACTGGCATTATTTTTTCCTAAAATGTTTGGTAGAATTCCCCAGTGAAGCTAGCGAAACCATCTGGACCTGAGGTTTTCTTTGTGGGAAGGTTTTCAACTAAAATTTTAATTTCTTTAAGAGATATACGACTATTAATTACCTATTTCTTCTTGAGTAGACATTGGTAGTTTGTGCCCTTTAAGGAATTGGTCCTTATCACCTCAGTTGGCAAATTTATTGGCACATCTTTGTTCAGAATATTCCCTATTATTCCTTTAATAACTGTGTGATATCAACTCTCTCATTCCTGATACTGGTAATTTGTGTCCTTTCACTTTATTCCCTGAACAGTCTGGCTAGAGGTTTATCAGTTTCTTTGATCTTTAAAACAAAAACAAACACCCAGCTTTTGGTTTTCTTGATTTTTCTCTTTTTTCCTGTCTTCTATTTCATTGCTATCCACTCGAACTTTTACTATTTTCTGTCTTCTGGTTACTTTGAGTTTGATTTGCTCTTCGTACTCTCGTTTCCTAAAATGGAAGCTGAGGTCACTGATTTGATATCATTCTTCTTTTCTTACATATGCATTTATATAAATTTCCTTCTAAGAACTTCAGTAGCATCCCACAGTTTTTAATATGTGTGTTTTCATTTTCATTCAGTTCAAAATACTTGCTAATTTCCATTTTGATATCTTCTTTGCTCCATGGGTTATTTAGAAATGTGTTACTTTTGTCCAAATATTTGGGGGTTTTCCAGAAAGCTATCTGCTATTTTTTTATTTAAGTATAGTTGATTTACACTGTTATGTTAACTTCTGCTGTACAGCAAAGTGATTCAGTTATACATATATACATTCTTTTTTATGTTCTTTTCCATTATGGTTTATCACAAGGATATTAAATACAGTTCCCTGTGCTATACAGTAGGACCTTGTTGTGAAAGCTATCTGCTATGGATTTCTAATATAACTCCATTATGGCCAGAGAATGTTTATAATACTTAAATTCTGTTAAGGTATTGAGACTTGTTTTATAGCTAGAATATAGTCCATTCTGTTTAATATACTGTTACTTTAAATGAATACGTCTTTTTGTTATTGAGTGCATTCTTCTATAAGTATTAACTCGGTCAAGTTGATTGATAGTGTTGTTCTAGTCTTCTGTATGCTTACAGATTTCTCCTCACTTGTTCTATTAATTATTGAAATAGGATATTGTTATTGCTGACTACAGTTGTAGATTTTTCTCTTTTTCACAGCAGTTCTATCGGCTTTCACTTCATGTATTTTGAAGCTGTGCTATGAGGTGAACAAACATATAGGATTGCTAAGTCTTTTTGATGAACTAATCCCTTAATCATTATGAAGTGACCCTCTTTATCCCTGGAATATTCTTTGCACTGAAGTCTACTTTGTCTGATATTAATTTAGTCATTCTGGCTTTCTTTGGATTAGTTTTATCATTGCATACATTTTTCATGCATTTACTTTTAACCTATTGTGTCTTTATATTTAAAGTGGGTTATTGGGACTTCCCTGGTAGCACAGTGGTTAAGAATTCACCTCCCAATGCAGGGGACACAGGTTCGACCCCTGGTCAGGGTACTAGATCCCACGTGCATGGCACAACTAAGAGTTCACATGCCACAACTAAGGAGCCCACCGGCCGCAACTAAGACTTGGCACAATGCAAAATAAATAAATTAAATAAATAAAATTTTAAAAAATGGATTTTAAAAAAGTGGGTTATTTGTAGGTCAGCATATAGATGGATCTTGCTTTTTTATCTAATCTGACAGTGCCTGACTTTTAAATGGGGTGTTTAGATTATTTACATCTAATGCAATTATTAACACATGGGTTTAAATCTACAATCTTGTTATTTATTCTCTCTTTGTCCTGTTTTTTGTTTCCCTTTCCATCTTTACCTGTCTTCTTTCACATTAACTGAGTATTTTTTAATTATTTCATTTTATCAACTTTTTTGGCTTGTTAGACATATAACTCTTTGTTATATTATTTTAGCTTCAGGATCCCTCATAAACATCTTTAATTTACCAGTCTACTTTCAATTGATATCATACCACTTGACAAATATAGTATAAGAACTTTTCTTCAGGCTTCCCTGGTGGTTCAGTGGTTGGAAACCCGCCTGCCAATGCAGGGGACATGGGTTCGAGCCCTGGTCCAGGAAGATTCCCACATGCCGTGGAGCAACTAAGCCCATGCACCACAACTACTGAGCCTGCACTCTAGAGCCCATGTGCCACAACTACTGAGCCTGCATGCCACAACTACTGAAGCCCACACGCCTAGAGCCTGTGCTCCACAACAAGAGAAGCCACTGCAATGAGAAGCCCATGCACCGCAACAAAGAGTAGACCCTGCTCGCTGCAACTAGAGAAAGCCTACACACAGCAACAAAGACCCAACGCAGTCAAAAATAAATAAATAATTAACTAAAAAAAAAGACCCTTTCTTCCATTTCTCTTATTGGCATTTGTATGGCTGCCTTCATATATTTTATATCTACATGTTTTTATCTCCATAATAAAATTATTATTTTTTTGCTTTAAACAATAAATTATATTTTAAAGAAACTTAATAAGAAATGAGGTCTTTATATTGCCTATGTAGTTATTATTCCCAGTGCTCTTCATTTTCATCTGATACCATTTTTCTTCTGCTTGAAGGACTTCCTTAAACATTTTTTGTTCTGTAGGTCTGCTGGTGACAAATTCTTTCAGTTTGTGAATAATATCTGAAGTCTTTATTTTGCCTTAATATTTGAAAGATATTTTCATTGGGAGATGATTTCTATACTGACAGGTTGGGTCTTTTTTTCTTTTAGTTTTTAAAGATGTTCTTCCACTTTCTTCTCACTCTTATTGTTGCCAACAAGAAATCTGCTGTCAATCTATCTTTATTCCTCTTGTAAATAATAAATGTCTTCCTCTCTGTGTACCTATAAGATTTTTCTCCTTATCACTAACTTTAAGCAGTTTTATTATGATTTTCCTTGGTTTCTTTTCTCTGTGTTTCTTGTGCTTAGAAGTTGTTGAACTTCTTGGATGTGTGGGTTATAGTTTTCACACAATTTGGAAATTTTTCAGACATCATTTCTTCCAATATTTTTCTGTTCTCTGCTTCTTCCCTTCAGAGACTCTAATTATTCAGAGATTAGGCCATATGAAGCTTTTCACATCGCACTGATGCTGTGTTCATTTTTTTTTTCAATATATTATTTTTACTTCTCTGGCTTTCAATTGTGAATAGTTTCTATTGCTATCTCTTCAAGTTCACTAATATTTTCTCCCACAGAGTCTAATCTGCTATTAGTCACATTCAGTATATTTTTCATGTCATACATTGCAGTTTTCGTATCTAGAAATTTGATTTGAGTCTTTTTCTATCTTCTATGTCTCTATTTAACATGTTCATTCTTTCCTCTAGCTTCTTGAATATATGGAATACAATGATAACAACTGTTTAATGACATGAGTATTAATTCTATAATCTGCATCATTTCTGTGTCAGCTACAATTGATAGATTTTTCTCTTTATTGTAACTCTGGACTAAGTGAGCTGAAGTATCTCTGTCTCCGTGTCCCATGGTTTGCCCTTGTCATTATTGCAAGTTGACGCTTTGTGTGTTTCCAGTTTACAGCATTGACTCTGCCCCAGAAATCTTTCTTATTACCTACTCCAAATATAGCACCACATCAACTGGGACTTGCTTTGAGTTTGTTTGCCCCTTCTTGGGAACTGTGTGTTTAGGACTCTACTAGCACTGGCCAGCTTGTGAGATAGCAAGCTACTGTCTCCCTCATCCTTCTGCCTGGGTTTCTCAATTAATGTACCCTACTCATTCACTGAGGTATCTACTACCACACTTGGCACTCACTGGCAGTTGTTTGACTGGATTTTGGCCTACAGACTGTGTAGTTTTGTGGCCAAGAGTGACTTATAGATTATGGTTACTTAATTTTTGCATTCCGCCCCAATTGCTCACAGCTATGACCTCGAGTAAGTGATTAACACCTCTATATTTCAATTTCCTCACCCATAATGATAGTAACGACACCTACCTTATCAGGTGGTTGTTAAGAGTACACGTAACAATGTGGTATAGAGAAATTAAAATAGTGTCTGGCTTGATTTGCTGTTGTCACTGTTAGAGTAAGAATTCTAGACTCTAGAGATCTGACTCTGTAGATCACATTCCCAGCCATTATGTAATGTTCTAATGCCTTTTGGACAGTCTGCTTTGCATGTTAGAGAAAATTTCCCTTCTGCATTTGTGGCTGAGCCAGTTTCTCTGGTGCCTAAATGCCCTTGTTCTGCTTTCAGCCCTAAGCACATCGTAAATGTCTATCCAGCCAGAAGTAGTTGGCTAATAGCTTTCTAAGTCTTGAAGTACAACAGGACTTGTTTTTGTCAACATTAGGTAAAATCAATAGACAAATGAAAAAGAAAAAAGAAAGCATTTAGGAAAGGTAAATCACCTTTCTTCCTTATTGCTAATTATTTCTTCTAAAGCTATTTTTAATTTTATCTTACCAAGTCAGAGAAAAACAAACAGGAATGGCACTTTTGGTAACTTACAAGCCAGCAATTTTTTGTCTCCTTGATTTTTCTTTCACTGTTCAATATTTCACATTCAGAAGATGGAGAAAAGGTTAGGAATACATACAGAACATTAAATTTTTAAATTAATAACCAAAATGGATATAAAGAAAGGAGTTTCAATAATTATAGAGTAAAGCAGCAGCCTGTCTAAAACACAGATACATACTGAACACCAACTTTTCACTTCTAAAAATATAAGAAACACTATCAAACTAAGTGGCATATACTTTCAAGCTTATTTTAGAAAAATTAATATTGATATTTTGAAAACAAATTTAAAACCTAATGAAATTTCCATCTAAGCCAGGAAGCATCATGATCTGACTGCTTGGAAATCCTGAAATTAACATTTCTTGTTTTGAGGTAAATGGCTCATAAACATTACCTTTTCTGTAGGATTAATTTGTATCCTTCTAGTGATGTTCCCTCAGTGGCCTTGACTCTGACTGGATGACCAATAGCTAGGCAGCCCTGAGTTATCGCTCGGCTCAGGATCATTCCAGTCTTCCAATGAATAGAGAAGGGGGAGAAAGGTCTAAATAAGTTAAAAGAACCAGAAAATTCAACAATGTGTCACAAATAGTGAGGTCATTATGCCTGGATAAACCCGGATATTAACAGTTGCCAAAAGTGAAACACTACCCACAACTTAGCAGTCAGTGAGCCCTGCTCAGAATCGGTGATGTTCTGTCGGACGAGGGTGGCATTTTACAGTTCAGTGCAAAATAAAACAGACCTTGATATCTTCATTTGTCCTTTTCTTCTGTGCGTATTTCACAGTGCAGCAATTTGGGATCCATCACGTGTCACTTGTTATACTTATAACTACAGAGCTTACTTGAAATATGTATGCACAGAAAAAAAAGAGTGCAGTGAACTGAAAAGATTGAAACAAATCCTTAACCTTTGTACCAATTAAAAGTTTTACTCTGGGTCTAAATACCATGGGTTAAACATTTTAAGGTGGTTTATGAACTGCTTTTGTTTTAAATGTTAGGATTCTCAGATAAGGAAATTGATTGAGAACATTGTTTGAAAGGCCATTTAACAATTTTCTTACTTAGTGAATCAACACAGCATTTTAAATAAGTGACAACCACTTAGGAATTTATTTACACATATTGAGGATTTATGTCATGGAAACTTCTCTGTTAAGAACAGGTAAAATGATTTATTTTGAAAAAAAGGATAGAACTTTAAACCTTAAAAGATTTTCAAAATTGTTTTAGCATGTGACTTTTATTTCTCACGTTTTTGTTGTGTGGAAAAGAACTACATAATGACTTAGGAAAAATATTTTTCTAAATTTTTGTTCTAATAAGCCCTGAATGGAATCCTCTTTTGAACATGCCTGTCTATACAGAAAGGGAACTCCTTGGGGTAAGAAAAAAGAATCACCACTTACTAAGCACTTTCTGTATACCAGATTGTACACTTGAACTTCACACGTATTTGCTCATTTAATCACCACAGCAACTGTGCAAGACAGGTGTGACTGACTTCATTTTATATATAAGAAAACTGTGGTTCAGTGCAGCTAAGTAACTTTCCCAAGGTCACACAAAGGATTCTAATTCTGATCTATCTAACTCCAAAATTCATACTCTTTGCATCAAGCATTTCAATTAGTTTAGGAAAATTTTTAGACAAGTACAGGTTTTCTGATATCATGAAATTCTATGAACAGATACCATAGAATTACAGAATATGAGATCTGGGAAAATAACCTTCCATATCTACTGGTCCAACTCTTTTACCAGAAGACTAAGGCCCAGATATGGTATGTGACTTACTTGAGGTCACATAAATGTTCAGTGGCAGTCCTAAAACTAAAACACTCCCATCAGTGCTCATAAATTGGTCAGATATAGAGCAGTGTTTTATATTACAGTGAAATGTCATAAGTTTTGAAGTCAGACAGACCAAGAATCTTTCCTCTACCAGCTACTAGCTTCAGTTTTTTCAGCTGTATAATGAAAACCTGCATAGTTTTTATAAGATTAAATGAGATAATAAATGTGTATAAGATGCTTAGCATATGTTTAACAAAATGGCAGATATTATTACTAAATCAGAAATAAAATGCAGCTTAGGGCTAGTAGTTAATAGAGTCTCCAGGTTGGAAGCAGATTTAAGAAATATCTAATCTCATTCTGCCTTTGTCTATGAAGTGAATAATATTTCTTAGTACCTTTGTGTCTTAGTTACTCTATATTTTTGTTTTTAACTCCCAGAAAAGCAAAAATAAAAGTTAAGGGGAATCCAAAATTTCACATGAGAAAATAGTTTCAATCTCTCCTATCCCCTAAACTAAGTAGCAGCAAACTTGCCTGGGTGACTCTGCACCCATGGAAGTGCTAAAAAGAAGCAAAAATAGTCTCCAGGGAGGGGGCAAAGGGAGGCACAAGAAGGGTAGATATAAGCTGTACCATCTCTTTCCAGACATAAATATTTGGTGGCAATTACAAAACATCTTTCAATAGAAAGAGGGAAGAGGAGAACAATTATATGTTCTCAGTTTAAATCTGATTCAAGAGTATAAGAATAAAGTTAAAACAAATAGTGCCAATACACAGGAATAAAATATGTTAGGCATTGTTCACATTTTATACTCAGGGATTTCTTTTAAAACTATCCTTACTAAGACCATATACCATCACTATACGGTGCTAATCCACCAAGCTCTGCGAACCTCAACAATGAAGACTAAGGAGCGGAAGCAAATGAGATTCAGACAAATCTCATGAAAATGGTGAGTCTGTAGGGTATACCTAAGCTCTGCGCTAGGTTTAAATACATTCTGCAGTATTAACTAATCAGCACATCTAAAACTGAGTTGAATGCTCACGTCGGGGTCCTCCGCATTAGACAAACCAGAGCACAGATTCATGACAGTCAGCAACCGATATGCTTTCACTTGCATGCTTGTGTGCATGAGGGCATCAGGAACTGGAGCAGCACAGCGAGCCAGTGAGCCCAGGAAGTTACTTAGGGAGAGCAGACATTCTTGGATACCTTTGTGATCAGCCACACACTGGCTGCAGGCCACAGGGTGGATGCTGCTATCTGAGTCCCACTGCTCTCTTCACCACTTGAGAAATTCCTCTTTCTGATGGTAACAGAGGCATGAAGGACAATATCGGGGTTCACCTACACCATGAGAAGAAGCATGTTTTTAACTTACAGTCTGAAAGTTAACCTTCCTCAACATACTTACCCAAAATAATCTAGAACATTATGTTTCTGATTGAGAAGGTCTCTTTTGAAACAGTAGTGTTCAATCCTATTAAACTCAATTCAATTAATATTTGTCAAGCACCAGCTCTGATATGGACTGTGTGGTATGGGATGTTATAAAACATTTTTCCTGCCCTAAATAAACTTACAACTGTAGAGGCGATAACACACACAATTTCATGTTAAGCTCCATATGTTTGATTAAATAGTGCTATAGTATGCAAAGAATGGTAGGCTCATTTCTGCAGGAGCAACAAAAAGTGAAGCATCTTGAAAGAGGTAACATCCGGACCAGGCCTTGAAGGATGAAAACAGTTTGACAGGAATAATGAAGAATAAAAAGGTATTCCAAGCAAAGGAAAATAGTATAATCAATGCACCTTAGGATTTATTGGTAGTCTCAAAAGGTAAATTTGGCCAAACTTAGAAGGAGTCAAGTGTAAGGCTATGGAGTTAGGTGTCAGGAGGGCTTTCAAGCTTTCAAGCAGGAGGGACTGGATTACAGAAGATTTAGAAAGGTTGACCTGGCAAGTGTAAACATAATGGATTGCAGAATGGAGAGGTCAAATGCAGGGAGAACAGTTGAGAGTTTGTACAACCTCATAAGAATAAAGGGACAGGAGCTGAGACTTCAGTGACAGTTGTGGGAATGAATGGGAGGGGGCCGACTGGGGAGACACTGTATCTCTATCCCATGTGTTTAATCAGATGACAAACGCCAAACGTATTGTGCACCTTCTAGCGTTTCTCACTTAGACCTGATTGTCAAATTAACAGTCATTCATGTCATCTGTCAGAATTCTACTCCTTCATATTTAATAAACTTTATCTCCTAACTTATATGATCACTTTCCCTGAATAATCATGCTAACTTTTAAAGTGCTAATCCTTATTTGTATAGGATTATGGGAATATGCCAACTTATGCTTTAAACTTAGTAAATGATGTTGCTTCGATAACAGTTAAAATCCTTTTCTAATATTGAAAAGTCTATTCTAAATCTTTGCTAATCCTAGATATTTGTTGAGTAGCAAATGATTTTTTAAAAAAACAAAAGTTAAATAATAATTTAAAAGGTAATGTTTTACAAGTGTGAACAGGCAATAACAAAAGGGTATGACCAATATATTTGATAATTATTCCATAATTATCTATATTTATTCTACAATGGAAGATAGTTACTTCTCTAGAGAAGAAAATGTCATATGACTCCTATATGTGAAAATAAAATTTTAAAAATACAGCAACCCCGCCACATAAGCAGATTTGATTTACAGCTCTTTGATTGTGTATTCCCCAGTTAGCCAGTAGTGACTGATTCTGGAGGGGAATCCCCCGCAGTTTCTGAACAATGGTAAACTATATTCTACTAATCCATCCACCACAGGACACGGCATTTAAAGTAGCACTCTTAGTCAACCTCCTAACTCCAAGTTGCCATCACACTCAAAACTCTCCTCTGAAACTGGGAAGAAGATTGTTTTGACTGGAATGTCAGACAGAAGAATCGTACTGCCAACTGCTTCTTTGTACAGCACCTGCTGCCAGTGCCTAAATTCTTGTTATCTCCACAACATGGTTTAATCTTTTAACAGTTGGCTTATTGGTGAAGAGCGAAGGGGTCCTTTGTGTCTGTCTTGGGTTGGCACCCAGTATTAACACCATGCTGTTCTCTGAGAGATATTTTGCTGGACGGTTCCCAAGTGATTCCACATAGACCAGACAGAGCCAGGCCCACTAACTCAGCTTCATTTCACGTTACTAAAAAAGAAAAATCCTGCCAAGTCTGGGGTTCTAATACACTTAAAACTGACAATGGCCATTAAATTCTCTTCATGATGTCAGTTTCTTTTTTCTTTTTAATTTAATCTGATAGCTTTGTTTTAGATCAAATGTTTAGGAAGGTGGGGGAGAAAAAAATTGGAATTCAGAAAAGAAAAGTGCTCGGACAACCTGCAACATAATATGCCATGTGTGTCTCTGAGTGTGTGTGTGTGCACATGTGTGCATTCACGGGCATGTGTATAAAAGCATTTATGTTGAGACAGGTCTCCAAATATATACCATAATGTATGTCATTAGAAAACCTTTTTAAGTCCTGTTGAGAATCAAAACAAGAAGCTTTCTTTTATTCTTTTGAATACCTATATACATAGCTTCCTTTAAATGACCATTATGATTTTGCTTGTCTGAAAAAACTGTGCTGATACAGACGATGCCAGTGATAAAAATGATGCATACATGTACTGGGCCAGTTAAAGCTTCTTGTTTAATTTTCTTTCTCCAAATCACCAATGAAAGTGGAGTAGACTTCAATATTCCTGTGCAATTTCAAAGTAATAAGGTCTTTTCCTACAGATCTACTGAGGGGCAAAATACAAGACAATGAAATTTTTCTTGAAAGAAAGAGCTCATAGACCACAACCTTCATTCTAAACAAATTGTTTACTACACAGAAACTTTCTAAGGGTTCTCCTTTTGACAGTAATTTTAGGACCAAGTTAAATAATTTACTATACAAATGAAAATCATACCTACAAGAAATGTTCTAAAATCTCTTTCCTCATGTCCCTGATATTCACTTTTATTGTTTCCATTCTCTAAATCTATAGCTGATCAATCCACCCACCTCTAAGACCAAGAACTGGAAAAGTTGGGAAAGCAGAAAATATTAGCGAGTACCTAATTATGCAACCAAACAAGGGAAAATATCTAGGATCTAGGTGTGCAGTCCTCAAATAGATTCCAACTCTTGGTCTAAAAATAAGGAAGGGACTTGCAGTTTTATTTAAAGTTCTGTGTCTTATTCTTATGGCAATCAGTTCAAAATTTAAATTAAATTTTATTTTCTCCAGTACAAATTATCTGTAGGAAATATTATTTCTTGAGGACTTGCTCTCCAAAGAAATAGGACAGTAAAGAATTGTTTGCCTTTTCCTAGCCTCCTTTGTGACATACAGAATAATATATTCTGCTAGCATCCATGACTGCTTAATTTACAAGTAACCTTGTAACAAACGTGCCATAATTCTAAAATCATAACTTGGTGTTTTTCTTACTGTTTCCATACTAAAAGTTGTCACTAATGTGCTGCTTATGTCTGATCATACTAAAAGGATAGGATCGAAATCAGTTTCCTTTTCATTTTGACAGAATATATGACCTGCCAGACACCAGAGTATATTTTTCTGCTATATTTTCCCATAACCAGGCATTCCTCAAGCTATTCTTCTCATGAATCTTTTTTCTTCTATATTAACTGCCATGAAGTTTGTCTCTCATCCACTTCATGGAAACATATAATTTTATTTCCCGTAAACTAGAGCAATGTAAAAATGTTGCCAATTTAAGTAACAATAGAATGAAAGATGTATTCACCAAAATTCTCCACTTGTAGTAGATTCCAAATCTTCTTTTAGAAATGGATAAAAGAGCAACAGGTTGTAATTGTCAGGGTTATATCTGTCTTCCACATTACTAATAAGGATTATATGTTCAAATTTTTCTCTGTAGGAAAGGTTTTACTTGTCAATACGAGATTTAAAAGAACAGTCGGGGTTGGGCACTGATATCTCTATCTCAAGCCAATTTTAAAACGTATGCATCAAGAATATCAGCTTTTGCTCCCTCCTCTCTATCCCTGTTGTAATCCTCTTAGTGCCTTCTATACTGCCATGAGCATCAAGATTCTACAATAAAATGCCCTGTAGACATCCATCACCCCTGCCTGAATCTCTCTTTAAAAGTGCTCCTTTTCAGGTTATTAAATTGCTATTTGCAATGTACTGATCACCTCTCTGTATATAATCAGAGGCATTTTTCTGAAAGGATTTCAAAGGTTTCATAGCTAAGGGAGGGCCATTTTTCTTTGAAAGAGTCTCTTTATTATCCAGTTTATCAAATCTTTGCTTTCTTATACCACTATTCTGAGTAGACTGAAATTTTATTCAAAAAAGATTTCTTCTAAAAATACAATAGTGTATAAACTTTTAAGATGAGGTGTTTTCTCACTTTCACTGAATCATTAGAACAAATTAATAGTGATAAAATAACTGTGGATTGTTATTCTCTCATTTTTCAACATTAGAAAATATAGTTTTCTTTTAAAGTTCTACTTTGGCTTAAAATCAAAGAGAGAATCCTTTCTTGTTCTTTTCCTCTGACAACTCTCCACTATACATTTTCCACCCCCCAGGTTTGACCTGCTTTCTATTGAATGAGTTAATTAACTAGTGAATTCAATTCCATTTAGCTAACTCTTAATATCTAGATACTGCAGCAGAGACAAGAATGATCAGAATGCCCTTTGCCCTCTACGTATTTCTAATCTGCAGGGCAGGGGTGGGAGGATAAGATAAGGACCTCCTGAGACATTTTCCTAGCACAGGATCAAATAAGACCTTGTCTCTGCTTGAATATTTCCAGTGGCTCCTTGTTTTCTACAGAACATCCAGGTGAATTAAGACCCTTTATGATATTGAGCTGCATGAACTGCTTGTATATTTTGGAAATTAACCCTTTGTCCGTTGATTTGTTTGCAAATATTTTCTCCCATTCTGAGGGTTATCTGTTTGTCTTGTTTAAGGTTCCCTTTGCTGTGCAAAAGCTTTTAAGTTTCATTAGGCCCCATTTGTTTATTTTTGTTTTTATTTCCATTTCTCTAGGAGGTGGGTCAAAAAGGAGCTTGCTGTGATTTATGTCAGAGTGTTCTTCCTATGTTTTCCTCCAAGAATTTTATAGTGTCTGGCCTTACATTTAGATCTTTAATCCATTTTGAGTTTATTTTTGTGTATGGTGTTAGGAAGTGTTCTAATATCATTCTTTTACATGTAGCTGTCCAGCTTTCCCAGCACCACTTATTGAAGAGGCTGTATTTTCTCCATTGTATATTCTTACCTCCTTTATCAAAGATAAAGTGACCATATGTGTGTGGTTTTATCTCTGGGCTTTCTATCCTGTTCCATTGATCTATGTTTCTGTTTTTGTGCCACTATCATACTGTCTTGATTACTGTAGCTTTGTAGTATAGTCTAAAGTCAGGGAGCCTGATTCCTCCAGCTCCGTTTTTCTTTCTCAAGATTGCTTTGGCAATTCGGGGTCTTTTGTGTTTCCATACAAATTGTGAACTTTTTTGTTCTAGTTCTGTGAAAAATCCCATTGGTAGTTTGATAGGGATTGCACTGAATCTGTAGATTGCTTTGGGTAGTATAATCATTTTCACAATGTTGATTCTTCCAGTCCAGGAACATGGTATATCTCTCTATCTGTTTGTATCATCTTTAATTTCTTTCCTCAGTGCCTTATAGTTTTCCGCATACAGGTCTTTTGTCTCCTTAGGTAGATTTATGCCTAGGTATTTTATTCTTTTTGCTGCAATGGTAAATGGGAGTGTTTCCTTAATTTCTCTTTCAGATTTTTCATCATTAGTGTATAAGAATGCAAGAGATTTCTGTGCATTAATTTTGTATCCTGCTGCCTTACCAAATTCATTGATTAGCTCTAGTAGTTTTCTGATAGCATCTTTAGGATTCTCTATGTATAGTATTATGGCATCTGCGAACAGTGACACTTTTACTTCTCCTTTTCCGATGTGGATTCCTTTTATTTCTTTTCCTTCTCTGATTGCTGTTACTAAAACTTCCAAAACTATGTTGAATAATAGTGGTGAGAGTGGGCAACCTTGTCTTGTTCCTGATCTTAGAGGAAATGGTTTCAGTTTTTCACCATTGAGAACGATGTTGGCTGTGAGTTTGTCATATATGGCCCTTATTATGTTGAGTTAAGTTCCCTCTATGCCTACTTTCTGGAGGGTTTTTAATCATAAATCGGTGTTGAATTTTGTCTAAAGCTTTTTCTGCATCTATTGAGATGATCATATGGTTTTTATCTTTCAGTTTGTTAATATGGTGTATCACATTGATTGATTTGGGTATATTGAAGAATTCTTGAATTCCTGGGATAAACCTCACTTGATCATGGTGTATGATCCTTTTAATGTGCTGTTGGATTCTGTTTGCTAGTATTTTGTTGAGAAGTTTTGCATTTATGTTCATTAGTGATATTGGCCTGTAGCTTTCGTAATAGCAAAAAAACAAACAACCCAATCCAAACATGGGCAGAAGACCTAAACAGACATTTCTCCAGAGAAGATATACAAATTGCCAAAAAACACATGAAAGGATGCTCAGCATCACTAATCATTAGAGAAATGCAAAACAAAACTACAATGAGGTATCACCTCACACCGGTCAGAATGGGCATCATCAAAAAATGTACAAACAATAAATGCTGGAGAGGGTGTGGAGAAAAGGGAACCCTCTTGCACTGTTGGGGGGAATGTAAATTGATAGAGCCACTATGGAGAACAGTATGGGGGTTCCTTAAAAACTAAAAACAGAACTACCATATGACCCAGCAATCCCACTACTGGGCATATACCCTGAGAAAACCATAATTCAAAAAGAGTCATGTACCACAATGTTCACTGCAGTTCTATTTACAATAGCCAGGACATGGAAGCAACCTAAGTGTCCATCAACAGATGAACGGATAACGAAGATGTGGCACATATATACAATGGAATATTATTCAGCCATAAGAAGAAACGAAATTGAATTATTTGTAGTGAGGTGGATGGACCTAGAGTCTGTCATACAAAGTGAAGTAAGTCAGAAAGAGAAAAACAAATACCGTATGCTAACACATATATATGGAATCTAAAAAAAAAAAAAAAAAAAAAGGTTCTGAAGAACCTAGGGACAGGACAGGAATAAAGATGCAGACGTAGAGAATGGACTTGAGGACATGGGGAGAAGGAAGGGTAAGCTGGGGCATAGTGAGAAAGTGGCATTGACATATATGCACTACCAAATGTAAAAGAGATAGCTAGTGGGAAGCAGCAACATAGCACAGGGAGATCAGCTCCATGCTTTGTGACCTCCTAGAGGGGTGGGATAGGGAGGGTGGAAGGGAGATGCAAGAGGGAAGGGATATGGGGATATAGGCATACGTATAGCTGATTCACTGTTATACAGCAGAAACTAACACAACATTGTAAAGCAATTATACTCCAATAAAGATGTTAAAAAAAAAAGTACACACACACACACACACATAAAAGACCCTTTATGATATGATACCAACATTCTCAGTGAAATCTACCTTTCTCTCCATTCTACTCTAATGTGACCTAAAATATGCCCAAACTTGGAACACTGTTTGACTTCAAATCATGCAAAAAATGTTGCAAGAGGAACAGCACTAAATTCAAAGTCATTATAAATGGTACGGGATGGATGCAATGGGGGTATCAAAGCCAGAAACATCATATCTGGTTTGGGCATGGTGTTGGGGTAAAGACATGAAGCAGGCACAAATCAGGTAAAGCTAGAATGATGGGCAGGATTTCAATAAACATTTATTAAATGCCTACTATATGCCAGACACCATGCTAGGATATGGCACAAGGGTGACAGAGAAGGTGGGGGGTGGTGACAAAGAAAGAGAGGTTGAATTTCAGGCAGAGGGACCCACATGGGTATAATAACAGAAATCATGAAGTGCTCAGAAAACAACAAATGAACAATCTAGCTTGGCTAACACCCAAAGAACATATTAGAGAATAGTGAGCCTTGAAAGAGATTACAGCTAACTTTTAAAAATCATTCATCAACATGTATGTGCACTTGCCCTACATTCAAGACTTTGTTCCAGCACTCGTGAATACAAAGATGAGTAAGACATAAAATCTGTGTACAAAGAATTATCAATTTAGTGGAGCAGAAAGACACAAATGCAAATGCCGATACCAAAACACAAACTCTAAGAACAATTCTCAAAGGACAATAAGGAGTTCTGAGAACACAAAATAATTCGAGGCTAAATCTCTCTGGAGCATCTGAGAGGGCTTCGTGGAAGAAGAGGAAGTTGTAGAAAGCCTTAAAAAGCAAGGAATGGTAATGGCGGGGGCTGTATCCTAGCAAAGAACAACACATGCCATGGCACAAGTAAAGCAAAGTGTAAAGCATGTAGGGGACCCAATTTATTAGCTCCGACTGTAGCGTAGGCTACAACAAAGGTCAAGAAGCGGAGAGGATTGGAAAGACAAGTTGAGAGTGGGGGAAGATTGGAGAAGAATCATGGAGATCAATGAAGGCCAGATGAGGATATGGAACTTTAATAGGCAACAGCCAGGCATAGAAGTTTTTGAGCAGGAAGATAATGTTACAGCAAAAAACTAAAAAGGAATGCCAACAGGATTGGAACTATGGCAAATAAAACTTAATGTCAGATGAATATAAAAGGCATTATTCTTAGTGCACCATTCAACTTATATTTATTTTCTAAATTTGCTCAAAAACAGGATTAGAAATCATTGTTTGTTTTATTCTATTTTTATAATTATACTATTTAGATTCACATGCACCTTGAAACAACTAATATTTTCAGTGTAAATTTTTACATAAAAGACTGAATGGGCAACATGGAGAAATTTAAAAAGAGCATGTTGGGACAATGTGTCTTTTGCATTGTCCCTTACAAAGAAAGGGCCCAGACTAGTTAACAGAAAGCCCTCCTTTCTTTGGGCATCTCTACCTCTGTGGGTGCCTTTTGGCTTTTGGTTTCATGAATTCACAAACTAAAAGTTATGCAGCTGAAATGAACAACAACCCTACATAACTTACCAGCTGAGAAAAACAAAAGAATTATTCCTTTTTTTGGAGACAGGTTTAAAATGCTTTTCACAGCTCAGTGCAAGAAGAAAATTCCTTACTGGCAGGATAAGTTTCTAAATATAAATTAATAAAGAGACCTTCTAGATTGAGTTGTTATGAGTTGGCTTTCCTGAAGAACTCATGTTACTTAGAGACATTGACCCACAGAGCAAATAGGTCAGATCCTAAAGTATAAAGATATAACAGCCATCTTAAAGAATTTCTTAAACAAATGCAACTTATTAATATAGTTGATATAAAGAAAATATGCTAAATGATACTACTTAAATGACGTGATTCAGGTAGAATTTTTTCAAGTAGAAATACTATATATTGGTTCAGGTTATTTTTTTTCCCCTATTCTTTTTCAAACTCTTTTCCCATTTTGGTTATTACAGAATATTGAGCAGAGTTCCCTGTGCTATACAGTAGGTCCTTGTTGGTTATCTATTTTAAATATTGCAGTGTGTACATGTCAATCCCAAACTCCCAGTCTATCCCTCCCCCTAACCCTTCCCAATACTGGTCCAGTTTTAAAGTGCTTAATTAATTAACAGGAAGTAACGTATAATACTTGCCCCCAACATTTGTAAAATAATTTACAGTGTTCAAAAACTTTCACAAATATCTACTCAGTCACCATGTATTGACTGAGTGTCCAATATATAAAATACCCTTATTCAGAACAACAAATAATTCTGACCTTGTTCTGTAGGAAATGGTTCTCCAAGTCCACCTTTTCAAATTGATCAGGTATCTGTTGGCTGGTGTCATTGAAATTAATTGGAAATCCCTCACAAACTTCCCAACTAAGAAAATAAAGTATTTAATTGTTCTTGTTAGAATAAAATTAGTTTAATTTTAGTACTCTTTAGCATAATAATTTATGCATCTTATACTCTTCTAGTGAGAGAAAAACCAGTGTATAGTCCATAGTCTTTTTAAATGGAAATTTGTAAAGTATCTTTGTATTTATCATTGGGAAAGGGAAGGCTTTAAATTTTTTCCTTACAATTATTTTTAATACTGGGGGGGGGGGTGGATTCTATGCCTAATTGATTATTAATAGAACAAAGACACAAAAAATAATTTTTAATTTTACAGAATCACTCACGGTGGAGACCATTATCATTATTAAAATTATAGTTTAAATACACTGGTCTATAAATAATAAAGGATGCTTTTATAACGGTTGTGTTAAGAACATTAGTTTGGTATTTTTAAGAGTCTTTTAAGAGGCAGCACATTCTAGAGGGTACATGGACAAACCACAAACTGGAAGGGTTGGTCTCATTCTTAGCTCAGCCAAATCACTTATTTTAAAAGTGAGCCAATTCTTATCCTAAAGAAAATCACCTAGATCAACACTGATATGTTAAGATATACCATATAGCATGCTATTCAACAGAAAACAGTTCTGGGAATGGTGATAGTATTTTTTTTTCAGTAGTCTGAGAAATATAAGAGTATGATGACTAAGATTTCCAATGATCCACTTGAGAGTATACAAAGAAAATTCAAATGGAATCCAAAAATTAAGTAAATTATCTTCAAATTAGTTTGTGCTCAATAAGGGAAGTTTCACATTGTTATACTTAGGGAATTAGATCTAATTTAAATCCATTCATTAAAACAGTATTCATTGCAATTAAGGAAGTAAAATTAAGAAGCAGTACATAAATTAAAAATTAAACTCCTAACTAAAGACTGAAGCGAAAGGCAAATCTAACAGCTTAGAGAAAGATTATTGCATGTGAAATAAATCTTCTCATAAGTGAAAATGCTTATAAAAAAGAGTGCTGAGTTATTTTCTATCTATAAAGAGAAAAAGACAAAACATTATAATCTTGTCTGGAAAGTGCAGGCAATCATTGGGGGATGGAGAAGACCAAAGAGTCTGTCTTTCTAGACATATTTAGCAATAGGTTGACACTAGCTAGACTGAGTGACCTCGTCAGACTGCTTTTCATTCTCTGGATCTGCCCTCCATTTCAGCCTTTTTACCTGTATGTTAAGGAAAGTTGTAATTTGTTAAATTACAAAATATTAAAGCTAGATAGGACCTTATAGATACATCACCTAATCTAACATGGTATCAGTATCATGCTGCAATGTCCAATATGGTAGCCACGAGCCCCATATTCCAACTTAAATTAAAATTAATTTAATTAAACAAAATTTAAAATTCAATTCCTCAGTCATACTAGTCACATTTCAAGTGCTCAATGTCATAAAGTTTGTTTCCATCATCAGAGAAAGTTCTATTAGACAGTGCTGGATAGGGGTTAAGCCCCCAGTTCTTAAGAAAGACAATCTGGGTTAGAATCCTAGCTCTATCATGTACAAGCTGTGTGACTGGGCAAATGACTTGGCCCTTCCTTGGCAGAGTTTCTGTCTCCTTAAAATGGAGTAATAATAAGCTAATAAGCGATGATGGGATTAAAATAATTGTTTTGAGGATGAAATAGGTTCCTACCCAATTCATTTAGAGCTGTGCCTGGCCTATGGTCAACACTCAATAACTGCTGGGTTTTATTATTAACCCACAGGAAACTGACACCCACGTGCTCACAGACAATCATGAGCAGATATGGGGTTAGTGCCCAGATCTTCTTTTTTAAAAAATATATTTATTTATTTATTTTGGCTGCACAGGGTCTTAGTTGCAGTATGAGGGATCTTTAGTTGCGGCACGCAGGATCTAGTTCCCTGACCAGGGATCAAACCTGGCCCCCATGCATTGGGAGCACAGAGTCTTAACCACTGGACCACCAGGGAAGTCCCAGTGTCCAGATCTTCTAACTCCTGCTCTTCTTCTTACTATGCCACCAAGCCTCCAGCATATTGCTTTTGTTTTCAATTTATCATCATCAAATGAGATGCTTAAACATGAACACTCATATGAGAAAACATATTATTTAATATTTTAATTATTCCATTCAAAACTATTAATTTAGAAACATCCACTAAAAACAATTTTTACATTTCAAATAAAATCATTACCTTTGCAAAGCAGAAAGTATACTATGCTCATTGCCCCATATGTTTTTTAAAACTCAAGGAAAATTAATGATAAGTCTTTTAAGCACTAGCTCATTATATCATGAAATAAGTCAATAAACTAAATAATTGCTTATTTAAGATGATTTAAAGAACATCTTTTAGTGTTTAAATCTCATTCTGGGAAAACTGAGTTAGGTGATTCAGATTGCTTTAACCGAACACTTGTTAATTTACCTGTCACATCCCAGTAGCAGAACAGCATTAGGATCCAAGAAGGTTTTATATGCGACTGTAATGCCACCTCTGGCAAATGCAGTCACCTGGTCAAAGGTCAAACCCAAAACAGGGTTTAGTGGAGATCTGAAAAATGGAAAAAACATCAAATCTATCTGCAAAATTATACAAACACTGAAATTTGAGTACATATAAACAATAAAACATACCATATCCATGTCTAATAAAATCCAGAAATAAGTGAATTTCCTATTACACAGCACTATTGTTGGTATCCTATACTTATACCTGACATGCACATTTTAGTTTATTTGTTTGATTTATAATATGCGAAGGATAGTTGCAACACATGTAATTTTTAAAAATAATTTCAATAATAAAAGCTAAGTATTTAGTTGAGAAAAACAACCAACTGTCATTCCTATAATGTTCATTTTTCATGTATAACTACAATGCAATACACCCATGATGATCTTTGGAGCTTATAATCAAATTAATCCTTCATATTTGGCTACAAACAACTGTTTTTTTGTGAGCTCACTAAATACTATGCTGATTTGATTTGTCATATTACATACCGTTAGGTACATTGTTTTAAGTTAATTTAATTATATGAGAATTAAAATCAAATGGAAAACAGATCTTAAATAAAAAGAATGGCCACTATGTCAATTATGAGCCATTTTGTTTTTGAAATTGGTGACAAACACTTGCTCTTCAACTTTAGAATCATAGGACTCAATCACATCACCTGTGTAGTATTGCCAAAAATATTTAAACTGAATCTAATCATGAGAAAACACTCACACAAGTCTAGAATGTGGGACATTCTACAAGAAAAGTGCCTGAACTCTTCAAAAAGAAAACCAATGTCGTGAAGAATAAAACAAAAGATGGTGGAATAGTCTACATTACAGAGAACTAAAGAAAATAACTAAATGCAACAGATGAAGCTTATTTGGATACTGGATTACAAAAAAAGCTCTAAAGCAGATTTTGGGTAGTATGAACATAGATTACATATTAGACAATATTATATTATTGTTGACTGTGTTAGATATTATACTGTGGTGATAGAGAGAACATCCTGTTCTTCAGTTATGTGACCTGTAGCATTTAGGAGTAAAACTTTATGATTGTGTGGAATTAATTCCAAACAGTTCAAAAGAGAGAGAAAGGAGACATAAGAGAGGTAAAACAAATATGGCAAAATCCTTAAATTGCTGAACCTAGGTGAAGGATATATAAATATTCATTGTATCAAGTTTTCTGTAGATTGGATATTTTTCAAAATAAAAATTGGGAGAAAAACAAAGGACTCAAAATAGAAGCAGATATTGGCAAAATCATCTTTTGCAAACGAGTAACCTTACCCCCCATATCAACATATATTAGACACGTTAGAATTACTCCCTGAAAATGAATATCATTTACTTAGTACATATTGCACATTTTCTCAATATATTTTAACTAGATGGAAATAACTTTTTTGACATTAATTTAGAAGTTTCAATAGTGGCAAAATGCTATAATGGTTCCCTAATGCCTCATATTGGATTCAAAACCAGAAAAAAATAATACATTATGCTATTAAAATAGCTATGATATACAAACAAATATACACACTTATAAATTCCGCCAACTACAATCCTCAGTTGATTTTAGAATATTCCAGATACTTAGTAATTTTTGTTACTTCACAAATATGATCCAATTAACCAAGAACAAGTGTTTGATCATATTAAAATACTGTATTATAGCAAACATCATTAAAAACATCATAATTAGTCAGTCATTGCTTTCACTTTAACAATGATATTTAAGAAGAAATTATTAGATACATTTTATTAAAGCCTTTCCTTGTAACTGGAAAAGCTTGCTAAATTATACAAGAATTCTTGCCGCTTTAAAATTCATCGCTATTTTTATCATTGTAAAAATAATTCTCACAATGTAATTAAATTATATTTTGAAATCTGCCTACAGAAGAAGCACCATTCCTTACAGATATTTTTTTTAGTTTTATAAATTACACAGCATAAGATACTAGTAAGCATTTTAATTTTACTCTAATGGGACAGATGAAAGATTTTGTAATATGCCACCCACAACAAATCCTACCAATGTCTCCCAAAACCTTCATGGATTTCTGAGTAGATTAGTTCTCTTTGAAATTTTGACTATTAGAATATACAGTAAATCTAATCAGCTCCTAGTTCTGTCTATGCTATTTTTGTTAAAATTAGTGTATAATCAACTATATTCTACATGCAATATTTCCCCTATTCTGTTCTACAGATAAAGAGCTAAAAACGAAACAAAACAAAAAGATTAAAAGTAGACAGAAAAGTGTGTTTAAGTTTCCTGACAAGCAGCTTCAGAGTTCATCTGGATGTGTCCTGTCAAAATATGCATAAATTTCCAAGATATTCCACACAACAGCCAGGCTCATCAGTGCCTGTAGACTGAAGCCTTTTTCTTTTCTTGGGAACACAGATAATTTTATGCAGGAATTTACCAATCTACAAAAATTTACACAATGCTCAGTAATAACCAGCAATTATTGTGGGATAATGTAAGGTGCTTTTGAGGAACATAACTTTGATAGGATAGGGTTTACAAGCTTTACCAATTTATCTTTGGCTGTCCTGTCATTGGAGCTTAAAAGGTTAAGACTTTATTTGTGAAAACATAGAGAGATAGTGGGGAATCATGTTGTCTACAGCTTCATAAATCTTGCTTAAGATCCTTTTCAATTACCATCTATTTCTCCTTTAAAAAGGGACAAAAAAATAGAGGAGTGGAAGCAGGTCAGGGCAGTGTGCGACAATGACAGTGTGATGGGCTTGGGCCCCCGTGGCGTTTCCATCTGCTATCATTAAGGTGACTACTCAGACATGAACAAATCCCACTTGCTGTGCTGACAGGCAGACTTCAAGAACTATGACAAGGCATTAAGACAGAAAGTCAGGGGGGTGGGGGACAGAGAGAGAGAGATGTCATATCCCACAAACAATACTGCCTCACACAAAAAAAAAATGCCCCTGGAATTTTATTGGAATTCAAAATAATTTTTTTTTTATAAAGGGTGCTACTTGGCTTCTCAACTCTCCTTTTAAATTATCTTGTCCCAGAAAGATTGAGAATAAACACCTTGCTCCTACCTGTATGCCTTACCATAGGAGACCCAAATTTTTTGCTCATTCTTCAGCGAAAGTGGATTCTTAATTTCTTGACCGTGCTCGTCGAAAAGCCGGATTGAAGAAAAATTGAGGCCTGGTGGGTTGATGGAAGAACCTTGAAGTCTTCGATGAATCTTGAAAAGTAACTGGTGGTGGGGAGGGGTGTGGAAATGAAGAAGAAAAAGAAATAACGTAAAATGTGAACACCTGTGATAAACTGTCTCTACTCTGTAACAGATGAAGTCCAAACAAATGATAATTAAATTCATACAGAATGTTAAAAGAAGTGTGAAATGATGGCAATGTTTAGCTCGGTGTAAAGTAACAAAATGAGCATGGGCTTTTAACCAGCAGGGGGTGCCACAGGCTCGTGATTGAGCTCTGACCCCTTGGCACCGGGACGGAAAGCAGATGTGACAGTCTTACAGAAAGAGCATTTAGCTTCTACACACGGTACCGGTCCTCTTTGATAAGGGTTATGCTTTTCTTGTCTGAGCTACACATTCTGTTGGGTCCTTCCAGAGTATGTTCAAGTTTTACAATCAGCAATCTCCCATCACCGAGACTAACCTCAGGTAACCAACGGTGGAACAATCCACCACTGACAGGACTGCAAAAATAAACATGACTTTCCGGCTTACGCCAGCCAATTCACTTAGAAGAACTCTTCCTGGATGTATTAATTAAGAGCTCTGCAGAAGCTTGCGAGCGGCTTCAATAGTGGATGTTTTCAAGTTTTAAATAAGATGTAATCGAAGTGTGAAGTATGAAATGCTATCATTTAATATGTTAAATAATAGCATTGTCTGTGTTTGCTTCTATCTTATACTTAGAATCTCTAAATTATCAAGATATTTCTAACTGAAGGCATATTTCAAATAAAAGTAAATCCGGCTGAACCGTGTTGCACATGGACTTTTAAAAGATATTTTTCATCATTATCTGTCACCTTTGAGTGTTTAGGCCTCTGCTCTTTCCCGCTCTGTGCCCCAACTATCCATCACTCTGTTTTTCCCCCAGCCTTCTGTCACAGGCTTCCTTTTCTTCTCTGCCTTGTCAGTTCTTGTGTCTCTCAATTTCTTGTTACTCTGTAATCTCGGCAGGGATGCGGATATAGTTGTAGCCTTTTCTTGCCTAGCTGCTGTTCAGGGTGCCTTTTTTGCTCCTTCTATTAATTCCCATTGAAGGTATATTGAGACGTGCTAAATGCCGAGGCCCAGAGAAAAGGAAAGGCGTAAGCCTGTCATATATCTCCAGTTTCCTCACCTATTGGCTGTAAACTCTTCACAGAGTAAAATATTTTCTATGACCAGAAACTATATCTACAGAAGGCCTAAGGCTTAGGCTTTGCCCTAATTAGGTATAAATAATCTTATCTCCAACTTCATCAGCTTTATGTTGTTTCCATCAGCTCTGCACTGACCAGATATTTTAGCCTTGAGCATCAGAAGGGCTGAAAATGATGATACATCTTTCCTTTCATTAAAGTTAATACTTTTCATCCAGCATAGCCAAGTCCTTTGAGTTAAAAATAATGATTACTATTCTCTTTAGGAATATAATAGGCAATGTGTTAGAATAGTAAAAATCTGTGTTTTGTTTTCTCACTGGAACCACAAAAAGTTTTGAAATCCATGGACTGTATTTATAAAGCCCTACATTTATTTCTGTGTGGTCTCAGCCCTTGAGCTTATTTTTTGTGGCTTTGCTATTATTTCAGAAAACAAGTAATGTTGATCACTTTTTAAATCACAGTGATTTTGCTTTATAGGCATCTCCTTTTTGTAAAGGGAGAAGATATAAAAAATTTAAGGCCTGATCCAGGAGAGAAATAAGCACACAAAGAACAGGAGTGTGTGGTAGAAGGGATGTGAACACCTGACCACTTAACCAAATTCACTTTCACAGGAGTTGCATTGCAATCTCTATTTTCTCAACTTGGCAACACACTGCATTTTAGGTGTTCAAAGATGAGCATTCGACAGCCTACAGGAGGTAAGGCCTCAATGTCTTTCATCTCTAGGTCATTGGTGAGGGCTGGGCTATAGTGACCAAAAATAGTGATAATCTTCACCCATCTATCTTTAACGTTGTCATCACCAGGGCTTTATAGGATAAGAATTCGTTCAGGGACCTGAGAAGAGTGTGAAACATCTTAGGCTAGTGATTGAGACAAGTGTGCACCAAGGGAACAGTCGTCTTTGGGTGTCACAAGGGCTCTCCCAAAGAGCTTTATAATGCCCCTAGTTAAAGGTTTTCCCCCGATTTTCTTGCATATAGATGCAAACCACAGATCAATTTCAGTGTGCCATTAGCCAACAAAAGCTTTCTACAGAATAATATCTTCCTGTGTAATCTAACATAAATTCCACCTTCAATTTTTTATATGAACCAAAAAGGACAATATTCTAATGTGGAAAAGAGGAATTTACAGGTAGAGCATTCTAGGAAGCCTTTTGTATCATGGTGATTTGTATAGTCAGGGATGTGATGGTAAAAGAAAACCAGCCAAGGCTCTTTATCATTCTCTCTCTAATCAATCAAGGTAGCACTTCCCATCTCTTCTGAGCTCAGCTAGTGATCGGAATATCAGCTTTTGTGACTGACTGTGAAGTCCAGGTAATGGATACCACCAGGGAGAGGTAAGTCTGAGGGTACTGAACTGAAGGGGGGAAAAATGGAGCAAGTTTCTGAACAAAGGTCAAGCAACAGAGCCCAAAACACTGGTGTGCGCTCAGGCGAATAACCCCAATTTGTAAACAACAGGGTATTCAGTGTCCTTTCATGCAAGACAAAGACCCAAAATAAAGACCCTGAACATATTGGTTCTGCTTGAGAAACATCCCAATTGTCTGGAAAATAGGAAAAGGTAAGAATGCCTAAGATAAACCATCTGGACTTGCTCACAACGAGCAAAGGAGAAGACCAAGGCTGTGTGTTAGTTACTCAGGGTCTAGGGCTTGGAAATACCCTAGACGCAGAACACACCCTCCACTGGATATCATGTCACTTCTTTTCAATGTGTAAACAAGAGGGCAATTCCAGAGTCCAGTGTAGACAGATTTTCAAATAAAAGCATAATGAAGATTAAGATGCTATTAAGTAAGAGGTCAGGAGTTAATACTATACTAAAGCTGAGAACCTCCGGAATCCAGGAGTCAAGCTTGAAACTATAAATCTTTACAGATCAGCAAACGATTCATCTTTTCTGAACAACTTTAAAAATGTAATTGTCTAAATTAACTACAAGTAACTTGGAAGGTGCTCACAGTCATAAATGAATAGTCAGTAAACTCACCCTTTCCATCATATAGCCAGTTTGAATTGGGCTATTGGGCCCCAGATCTTTTTCACTGATACAAACAGAGATCTCTCCAGTGTCTTTACCATTTTCAAATATCTGAAAAATAAGCACATTCAAAATTAAAAATAAATACACGCACACATATACATACATATAAATACATATATAAACACAAGCAGTCCTGATTTTGCACAGTACAAGGCCGACTGAAACTCACGCATACGGTTAACTGTGTAAAGCAAAGACGGCCGGTATGAGCACATGCAAGTAATTGGCAATGAAAAGTAACAGGACTAGAATAGTATAAAGGAAGTCCCTTGATTCTCCTTTTGGTTTCAGTGTCCTTAACCTGACTGTCATTCCCTACAATCTTAAAATAGAAGGAAACACAGACACTAAAGGAGGAATCACTGACTACACCGAATGCTTACATGGGGCAAGCGTTAGGGAAAGGTCAGCTAGCAACCAATTAACCAGCTCATTTCATTCTTTTTGAAGAACATAAAGCCACCAATTATGTAAGGAATGTTTAATTTATATTTAAAATATATCAGTGTTCAGCTCATCTTTTGACTCACTGAAAGGAAATTCAACCTGACAAATGTATTGCATAAAGGTACAATGAAAGCCATCCGTTTTGAGTGCATATAAGCAACAAGTTGCTGAGAACAGAGATAAAATTCAGAACATTGCATTATGCAATGCTCATCTGGAAAAAGAAAATGCTAGCTAACGTTCTGGTCAAAGGTATCCAAATAAACCAGTCCCAAAGGAAGCCTCCACTAGAGTGAACACCATCCTCTGACCATGCTGAGGGCCCACATGGGGTATGTCATTCACCAGGCAAGAAAGAAGGCAGGCCGATAGAGGCTTGATGAGTAACGTAAATCCTTGCTTTTTACTGTATTTTTTTCTCAAAAGTTCTTTTCTTCCCTTTCTAATAGACCTATCACATCAGAGTAACCATTTTATTTATTTCTAGTACTATCTCCAGAGAAGATAATTTGGGAGAATATTTTATTTAAATATAAGAAAGAAAACCATCTGTTTTACTTTTGAGACAGTTTGAGAGTTATTTAATTAGTCCTAACCTGGTTTAGGAAATAATGTGCTTCAATAGCACTTCCTCAGGCTTTAGGCAAAAAAAAAAAAAAAAAAAGGTTTAAAAAAAGAGTAACAATGTTTAAGAATGGTGGGGTTTTCTCCACTCTGTGCTTTTCATGGTACTGACAGCCTAGTGGAGATGGTACAGCTGTCAGCCTTGGGGCATTGATGCTCCACACTCTACAGTAGCTTTTGCTAAAGGGGATTTTTTAAACCTCTTTTCTGAGAAAAGGTACAATTCTGAACAAGAAATCTCTCTACTTTAGCCAGGAACTTTGTAAACCCAACTGTTGCCTACAAACCTATGGGAAATAATGTGGGAGGAGAAGCTTACTGTCCCAATCCCAACAATCTCTTCAGGGCCCTCTTAAACAACAGAGCCATTTAGCAATTAGGTTCACAATTCTAGGCGGAACACATTCTGCAAGGTTAGCGTTGACAAAGGCTCAGTTTGGATAACTTATTGATGTTCCTTTGTCAAGACTTGCTAGATGTGGAACTGGAGTGCAGCAAATTATATTCTAGAAAATAGCTGTGTGAGTGCTGTCAAACTGAGAAAGCAAATAGGACCTGGACAACACCTAAGACCTTCATTAGCTTACTGCTTTCTTCACTACTGTTAATAAGCCTTCCCTTCTATGTCCAGAAAAGAGTGTTCTCAAGAAAAAAAAAAAAAAGGCTCTGGCCTCTAAAAGCCCTATGAGGGCATAAGGAAAAAAGAGGTGCTTTATTGTTTAAGTAAAAGTTTAGGTGTTTAAGTGAAAGAAATCTGCCCTCCACTAGTCATTCATATAATGTTTTTTTTTCTGTATTTCTACAAAAGTAAAAACTCCCCAAGCCGAAATTCTATGACATTCTGCTTTTCTTAAGGCTCAGCTCCTATTTTTAAGGTCTGTATCACTATGACCATTTTTTTTAATCTAAGTATTCTATTTCTTTCTTCCTTCGCATGAGAAGTATTTTTATTTCTATTGTCCAATGTCTAAACAAAGATAGCTCTCTAAACAGAGTTTATATAGGAAAATAAAAAATAGTCTACCTTTATTTTCCTGCTCTCTAATCCTTGGCTTAAGAAAAACCAACTGCTTCCTAGTGGCTATCTGCATGCCGTCACCTCCTTATAGTTCTAAAACTAAATTCTCACCGTTGAAGTAGGGTGATACAAAAAGCCAGCTAAAGGCTACTTGAGTCCCTAGCTGAGGAGTAATGCAATAGAATCTAAAAAAAAAAAGGGGGGGAGGGATCCAGATCCTTTCAAAAACATTGTAGCTAATGACTATTGAAAAAAATACCTATAAATAGGAATTTACTTCTATGCCCTTAGTTACACAAAGTACAGAGTTTCTAGGAGGAGTTTCCCATGAACTTCAGTCTTTTTACTTTCCTTCATGTCAACAATGACTTTTCTTCAGCAGAATTAAATTAGGTTAACACCAGTGTTTCACTGTAATGTCGTTAATCAATTCTTCATTCAGCAAATATTTATTGAGTGCCTACTATATGCCATCCACTGCTCAAGTGCTTAAGATATACCAGTGAACTAAGATTCCTGACAGAACAAGTAAGTAAATCATGTAGCAAGGTCAGGATACATTCAGGTCTGTGAGGTCTGAAGTTTATACAACTTGGTGGGCCTTCTTTAACAAAAAAAAAAATGCAAAATTACAAATGGAAAACTAGATACAAAATATTTATTTAAAATGAGAAATTACAACAATTTACACATATTAAAAAGCTCACACATAGTAAAAAAACATGACGAAATCCAGAAAAAGTCACAAAATATTTTCATTAATTTACTATCCAATGCACACTTTTTGGCTGAATTGTCTTCAATCACCTCTTCATTTGGTAATCTTGTAACATTTTCTATAAGGAGAACAGGAATATAATTCCATCTTCCCTCTTGCATGGTTAATCAAAAAATTTCTATTATTGATTAGAAAAATTTCTCTCAACTACACAACTTGGTTGGTCATTTCATAAAAATTTTTAGGACTGATGTCAACTTTGGGAAAAGCTTGATAGTTTACTTTAAAATATGAGCTGTAAAATGTGGAAGGATTTTCTACAAGTTACTTGACTTTCTTAATTTCACACTATGTTTTTCCTCCACCACCCATATACTTTTGGTGACAGGCACTCTAGTCCACAGTCAAAAAGCAATACACTCTATGGCCAGCAGGTAGTAGCCATCTTCCTAGAAGCTCTTCCCATACCAGGGTGGCTTAGCCCTAACTGAACCACGATACAGGGAAATGACTGCAAACCAGTAATTACATCCCACTATGCTCAAACTAAATGTATCCTCAACTCAACTTCCCCTTAGCCAGACCTCAAAAATGCCTGCAACCACTTCAGCTCCAGCTGGTGCAAGGGAAAACTTGACAGAGAGGAAGTTGGAGTGGAAACAGACAATGGTCTCAGTCAATTGTAGTTAAAATATATTATATTTGCAAATTTTACAGAAACATGTGAACACATTGCTAGGGCCTCTCCCAGGGTTTTGGAAGGGGCCTAAGCAGGAAAGGGGCCTTGAAACTTAGGTACATGGGTATCATGGTAAATGCACCTTGGAGGAAGTTAGAAGGTGGTAAGTGCCATGTAAAGAGGAAAAAATATAGCAGAGAAGGGATATAGGGCCTAGGATCAATGAGTGGGATGGGTGGTGGTCACCATATGAAGCAGGTGATCGATCAGAAAAGGCTTTCAAGAGAGGAAAGATTTGAGTGAAGACTTGGAGATGAGAGAGTTAGCCAAGCAGATAGCTGGCAGAAGAGCACTGGAGGCAGAGGGAGAGGCTAGAGCAAAGAAACTAAGGCAGGAACGTGCCCAGTATGTTCCAGGAACTACAAGCAGGCTGGTGTGATGGAAGCAAAGTGAGAGAGAAGAAGAGTAAGTAACGTGAAATCAGAGGGTTAAGGGGTGGGCAGCAAAATGGGGGATCCTTGGAGGGATTGGAACAGAGCAGTAACAGGATCTGACTTAAAAGGAGCATCGGGGCTGCTGGGTGGAGAGTAGACTCCAGGGAGCAAAAGTTATCCGAAGGGTGAATGACTGTGGCTCAGAACAGAGTATTAACAATGCACTTGGTTATAATTCGTCAATTTCTTTCGTTCATCCCAGAGTAATTTGTTCATTAGTGGGGTTGGGAAATAAAATTTGTAGCTAGGCTAATATTTCTGGACCGTGATGTCTGCATCTATGGATGTAAATAAATCAACCTAAGTATAACTTCATATGTAGTTTCTGTGAAGGCACAAAAATGTTTACAAACTATCAAAAGAACTGTATTTACTGTGAAGATTTTATAGAGGCAGTGACCAAAACATAAACCAAGCAGGGGGAAGATGACTTGAATAGGATGTGGTTCTTTGACCAGTTTGCCTGGCATCATTTATGACACCTATTTAAGGACTTGTATAAGGCCTAGTTCAGTGCCATTATCGGCCTTTAATGCTATAAGTCTGGTTAAGAGCTAGCTGTCGGGGACCAGCAGGTTCCCAAACTCTCTATAACGGCTGGACAGACCACCCAGGAAGCTCTTCTGTGCGTGAGTGGAAGGCCAAACACCTAAGCTTCAAAATGCCTCAGGAGGCAATGCTGTCAAGAGGCAATAATAGGAAAATGACACCGCAGTGTGTTCCCAAAAGTTGGGAGGTGTACAGTAACAGGATTTACTACTAGAGGTCTGGTGAAGGAAAGGAATATAAAATAGCCTCACAAAACTATTTGGCATACTTCAGGTGAAATAATTAAATAAGTTGGGAAAAGGTTAACTTACATGTTGTCTTGGATTAGGGTCCCCAGGAAACAGACTCTGAGACCAAAATTTACCTGCGGGAAGTTTCCTGCAGAGCGTTCTCAGGTACAACACAGGTGACGGGAATGAGGAAACAGGAGTGGGCAGAGGGAGAAGGTAAACTGTGATGTAGTTGCAACAGAGGCCTCTGGTGGGAGCTCTAGACCTGGGATGGCCCCTCAGAGTTGTCCAGAATTGAGGCCAGGGAGTATGGCTTTGCACTGCCCACCAATCAAATATTGGATGCAGATTGCCCTCAGGATGGGGGCCTAATCTTTGGAGAAGCAGCAACTTCACACCAAGGGCAACTGTCCGAGAAGAATGTAGCTGTGGCAGCTGGAGGTAGGGGGTGATTATCTCAGTCCTGAAGAGGGAATCCAGGTAGTGTGGCATGGCATCCACTACACATGTGCACAGTGATTCGTAGTGTAGAGTGCGCACACCTTTAAATCACTCAATACTCAAAGCAACTGGATTTTACAGGTGAGTCTCAGAGAGGTTAAGTGACTTGCCTAGTGCAAATCTACTCATAAGGGGCAGCGAGATCTTTAGAAATCAAGTCGTCTGATTTTTTTCCAGCTTTATTGAGATATAACTATCATATAACATGTAGGTTTGTGTACAACGTGTTGATTTGATACACTTACATATTTCTAAATGATTACCAGGGTTAGCTAACACCTCCATCACATCACATAATTACCATTTCTTTTTGTGGTAAGAACATTTAAGATCTACCCTCTTTAAAACTTTCAAGTAAATAATACATATTAGTAACTAAATCACAGTCTTCAGCATTGTATCCCCGGAACTTATTCATCCTCTGACTGAAAGTTCATACCTTTGGACCAATATCTCCCCATTCCCACCTCCAGCCCCACCTCAACCCCTAATACCTACCATCCTAGTCTCTGTTTCTACAAGGTCGGCTTTCTTAGACTCTACATATAAGTGATATCATACAGTATTTGTCCTTCTCTGTCTGACTTATTTCACTTAGCATAATGCCCTAAGATGTTTTAAATTACAAACATCAAAATTTACTCATATCTAAGATTAGAGATCCTACAATATGAAACTTAATATGAAAATTTTTAAAGGTATAGAAAAGTAATTTATAGAAGTTTTTTACCTAAGTCAAAGAACATGAAAATTAAAATGGAATATCTTCTTATGTGAGAAGCTAATTAGCCATGAAAAAAATCTATCCAATCAGAACTCAAAGTAACCTTTAGAGATAGAAAATTCACTCTAAGTGAACTAACATTGTATGTGCATTAAATCAAATAAATGTGCTATTACTTTTTTTATTGTTACAGACTTGTGAGATAGTTTATAGAATGTCCACATTTTATATATCTTCTCAAATGTATAATATACTATAAATCAAATTGTAAACATGTCTAATTTTAATATTCAGATAAGAAGATAATCACAAGGCAAATATTAAAATTATGAGATTCAGGCAATGAAAAGTTAACAATGAATTAGTATGTTTATACTGCATATAGGAAAATGTGTTTTAATGCCTAACAGAGATATCTTTAAACTGTGCTTAACAGGTAAGGAGACAGTACATTTGTCCCAAGAAATAAAAATGCACTTATGTGAAGACACGTTATTTCACTGTTAAACTTCACCAGCCTAAGTGGGACCTGAATCAAAAATCAAATAACATTGTTTTAAAGCCCAGAAAAGGTATATTTAAGAAAATAATTTATTTTAAAAGAGACATTTTAGATATCCTCTGTAAATTGCAGCACAGCCCACCATTTAGAAGATATAAAGTGGGTGACTGCCAATGGTGTAGGATTTTAGGAGTGGGCTAAAAGACTCTGACCCCAAAATACCACTCACATCAACTTGCCAATACTAGCTGAAATTCCAGTTGGAGGGATACTCTTTTGTCACAACTGAAATACCACAGCTCTATGAGAGAAAATAATATTTGACCTTATTGGTTATTGATCTTTGAGGCTAGGATTTTCAATCTTGGCTCTCTGGAATTCCTCAGAGGGCCTGGGGTAGGGCTGGTGGATAGGGGAGTGAGAGTGGGGAGCTGTGGTCCAAAGTGGGAGATCAAACCTGATGAGTGAGTCTGTGGGGAAAACCACCAACCTGGCTTCAAAAGGGGTACATCCTACTTTCATTTACTTTACATAGGGCATTCCAAGAAAAACTTTGATCCAAGAAAAAAAAAAGGTTTGATACTGTCTTAGCTTGAAAGAAAGTATGGTATGCCTTTTTCTTGAAGTAAGGATGGTACCTGACAGCCTGAACTGGGGGGTTGGAGTTGGGTATGGAGAAAAGGCCACGGGGAGCCAAGGATGAAGCGGTCTGCAAGATGCCCTCACCAGCTTCACAGTTACCCTGGGAGTGGGCCTGTGTTCTTTTCCTTTAAGCATTTAAAGTCACATTTCACTGCTTTGTCATAATTTTTTTAAAGGGCTTCTCCCCAACCCCATTTCTGACAAAGTAAAATTTCTAAAACAAGGTGCATGATGCTGCAAAAAATAATCTCTTTGTATCAAATTACAATCCTCACTAAATTCATGACATGAAAATGTTTAAAATTATATAGAAGATAGTGACAAGGTAAATGTGTTTGCCTGATGTTCTAAGCCAAGTAATTTCTTTTTCTTTTTTTAATTTTCAATTAATTTTTTTTTTTTTTTTTGTCTGTGTTGAGTCTTCGTTGCTGTGCGCGGGCTCGTCTCTAGTTGCGGCAAGCGGGGGCTACTCTTTGTTGCGGTGCGCAGGCTTCTCATTGCGGTGGCTTCTCTTGTTGCGGAGCACGGGCTCTAGGCACGTGGGCTTTAGTAGGTGTGGCACACAGGCTCAGTAGTTGTGGCTCGCGGGCCCTATGAGTGCAGGCTCAGTAGTTGTGGCACACGGCCTTAGTTGCTCTGTGTATGTGGGATCTTCCTGGACCAGGGCTCGAACTCCCGTCCCCTGCATTGGCAGGCGGATTCTTTTTTCTTTTTTTTTTTTTTTTGTAGTACACCGGCCTCTCACCGCTGCAGCCTCTCCCGTTGCGGAGCACACGCTCTGGACGCGCAGGCCCAGCGGCCACGGCCCATGCGCCCAGCCGTTCTGCAGCATGCAGGATCCTCCCGGACCGGGTCACGAACCCGTGTCCCCTGCATCGGCAGGCGGACTCTCAACCACTGCGCCACCAGGGAAGACCGGCAGGCAGATTCTTAACCACTGAGCCACCAGGGAAGTCCCCAAGTAATTTCAATAAGTCCCTTACAGGGCTTCCCTGGTGGCGCAGTGGTTGAGAGTCTGCCTGCCGATGCAGGGGACACGGGTTCGAGCCCCGGTCTGGGAATATCCCACATGCCGCGGAGCGGCTGGGCCCGTGAGCCATGGCCGCTGAGCCTGCGCATCTGGAGCCTGTGCTCTGCAACGGGAGAGGCCACAACAGTGAGAGGCCCGCGTACCGCGAAAAAGAAAAAAAAATAAGCCCTTTATAAATGAGAATATTTCAAGGAGAAGTGAAACAAAGATTTTTCACTTTGTCTAAATTAATTTTGTGCCTAAAATTATATTTAATTGGGATTAAAATATCAATATCAGGTATGTGGGTCCTGTCAGTAGCTGAACATTATATACCAGATTTTGGTAAATAAAGGTTTTTCAAAGTTCCTGGGCTCAATATATTTCTTCTCAAGGAAAGTAAGGGCTTTTTTGATGAGAAAAGCATAGCCACATCCCCCCAATTCTATTTTACTAGGGAAAAGAATACTATACGATTAAACATGAGCCAAATCATCAGACTTCCCCAATTCTCAGCCTCAGAGATCATATTCTCATCTTTCAATAGAGTATATGTTTTTAATGCTATTCGGTTTCTTTTTTATATATGCCTGGGAAGGTAATTTTTCCCCCTAATATGAATAGATACTCTGAGTAACTAAAACCTATGCAAAAGTTTATTGCCTAGAGCAATACATTTTCATTTTTTTAAAAATCCATTTTTTATCATAAAACATTATCAACGCTGTAGGTAGAATCTGAAGTAGGAATAGATGCATCACTTCATTTGCACCTACTAGAAAATCTGCATTCATTTCTATGTTCAAATGATGAGTTAATGCTTGATAATATTCATGGTGAGTCGAGCTAACATAGATGTCAGTGGGTAATCCAGGGGACAGGAGCATATGCAAGAAGAGAATCTCAGTGACTTGAGCATCTCAAACACTCTGTGAAAAAGCTAATTGAGAGGTAAAGACAAATTAACTGCTATGGAGAAGGACAGTCTCCCTGAGAGAGAGAGTGTGCCTGCAGCAGTAAGGTTCAGTGATTGCATTTAGTCTGCATAACTGCTAGGACAGTAATCCAGCTCTGGCCTGTGGACTTTCCCTGCTGACTGCCCACCTGGCAATTCCCTGGGCACCTTCAGGACTGTCAGGACTGCACAGGGAAAGCCTGTCTCATTACAACGGCTCTGCATGGGAGATCATGCCCCGCCCAACCAATTGCTCTTCCCTGATTTTGATACAGACACAGTTTTTCAGTTTTTCTCTTCATTGGGTCTAGGAGGGGAATATTGTATCTTCCTGCACATAGAGATTTACACCTGGCTGCAGATGCCTATCAGGAAATAGGGTGGGGTGAATACACTGGCATTCCCCCACCCCCCAACAGGCCACCAAAAAAATGAAAAAAGAAAGAAAAGAAAAGAAGGCAAGATGGAAAAGAGCACTGGAAAGAAGGGTAGGTGAGATATTTCAGTGCCTACTGCTAACAGCTATCCCATGAGATGTTAGCAGGCATTCATGGGATCTAAAGTTTACTTGCCTTTAAAATGGACAGTCCAACATTTGCCTTGGTGAAATCTACACATGAAAACTAATTATCTCCATCACATTTTGTCCAACATTTAATATATGTTCTTGAAGTCACAACAATAACATTGAATATTCCAGTTTTACTACTCTAGAAACAATTCCTTTGAAAATGAAGTTTTTAAGTTGGTATGTTTTACTACTTGTACTTAGAGCATATCCTAAATTTGTTGTCCCACTGTTTACTCAAATAATGTAGGTGAAACAACAGAGAAGCTCAGAGATTGTAAATACATATATGGGAAAAGTGGTTAAACAGAAAGACAAGGACCAAGGAATGTACAATGGAAATAAGAACATAATATGCATGCAGAACAGTGATGACACCATACCCCCCCCAAAAAAAGTCTTGCCACTTGACCTCAGTTGTCTCCTTTAATTCATTTAATTGTTCCATAGACTCCTAAATATTTAAATAAACTTCCTATTAAGTTTTATATATGGTTAGAAAACTTTACATATGGATATATATGGTTAGAAAACTTTAAAACTTTTTAAAAATGGTCACAAAATAGAATACAAATCTCAAATGGTTTCATGGTGTCGTTGTGCCTTTGGTAGAGCAAATTCAAGTCTCCAAAGCATAGGAAAGGCCAGGACGGTATTACAGATAAAAATTAGCATCTTTTCTGTTATCAACGAAATTAGCCCATTTTCTAAATACAAACAAGCCTGTAAACTAAAATGAAATTGTAGTAAAAAGCTGAAAAGACCTACACATTAGTTTTATTGTCTTCAAAAGGAGGTGTCATATTGTTCAAATTAAATAATCAGCCTTGGGCCAAGAAGGTGTTGCAGGCTTCTCTGCCTCTTCCCACTGTACCAAGCACAATGCCTTGTAGACATATGTGTTTGATAATGTATGGGCTTATTGGACTATTCACTTAAATTTTTCTTTTATTCTGTAATTGGAAGAATAAAAATTGTTAGATACATACTACCTAGAGGATGAACTAGATGCTGGACAAAGACCTTCTTTAAAAGTAAATCTCTGAATTATCCCTTTTTAAAAACTTAAATTTCTATATGCTTGGAGAGAACACTATAACCAAGCACTATAAAAACAGAAATGCTAAAAAAATCTCCAAATCACGGCCCTCTGAATCTTGTTTTTATCCAGATTACTAAATTCCACCATATTTCCCTTGCTCACAGCCAGAGTGGATTCATGTAAAGTTAGTGGAAATTAAGCCTCAGGACCCTTAACTTGCTCTAGCTCCTGAGAATGCTAAAAGTTGAGAGTGCTGGAAGCTGTAGAGCATCAATAGGTGGGGAGGGGAAGCCAGGTAGTAATCAGAGTATTTCTATGTAAGAATGTCTGATAAGTTGCCTTAAAACATCACAGAAGAAAGAATCTGAATCTCCAAGTCTCCATTAATTTGTTGTGATTTATTTTCTCATTCTAAATAAATAGTCACTTTCAGGCTTAATTTTAAAGAGGCTCCTCTCCCCCAAATTTTACAAGATCTAGGTCCCAGAGAAACTGGATCTGCCTCTACTGGCAGCAAATGGAAGATAACCCACAAAGCATCATTGACCAATTGTGCGTGAAAAGCACTACTAATTCCAGTAAAAGGACTTCCCTGTACCCATCTTCTGCTCATTCCCCCGTGCTTTCTCCCACCTACTCACACATCCCACACTCCTGCCCATCAATTGCCTGTCAGATCACCCACCTTCCTACTAGTTTTTCCACCCACCATCCCCTACAGATTTGCTAATACCCTTTCCTATCAATCCTTTCTTTTCTGCTCTCCCAGGGAAACGCTCACATTTCTGACAGCATCTCCATGGGGATGAAGAGGAAGAGGAGTTGCAGCGAATGGACAGGACTGGGAAGGCAGAAGTCACTGAGCCATGGCTGTAGCAGATGTTCGCATAAGGCTGAGGGTGATGGCAGTGACAGGGGATATGGGGTAAGAGAAGGTTTGGAATAGTAAGAAATTGCTCCAAAAGCTTGTTACCTGAAGGGCTTCGTAAATTATGCCGCACATTGAGTGTGACCACTAAGGGTAAAAACAATAAGAAATCTCATCAACTTAAAAGGTGCTATGATGTGATGGAAAGAGAATGTACCAGAATACAAAAAAGTGTACACTGGGGTTGTGACTACATATGAGTGCATATGGAAATGATATGCAAGGGTGAGAATGGTTATATAAGGAATAATGTGATTACGGGTGATATAACTTTTTCCTAAAATTCTTCTAATGTTGGTATGTTGTGTTTTCAATTTTTTTTTTTTTTAACAAGGAACTTTCCCATGGCAGGATGGACACTGAAACTATTCTCGGTCTTTTGTCTTATGTGTCTATTTAAACTGGGTACTGTATTATGCAAAAATGGAACTGAGGCAGTATGGAACACAGAGCATGTCCTTTTAAGAGGTGATCTTCGGGCTTCCCTGGTGGCGCAGTGGTTGAGAGTCCGCCTGCCGATGCAGGGGACACGGGTTCGTGCCCTGGTCCGGGAAGATCCCACATGCCGCAGAGCGGCTGGGCCCGTGAGCCATGGCCGCTGAGCCTGTGTGTCCGGAGCCTGTGCTCCGCAATGGGAGAGGCCACAACAGTGATTGGTCCGCGTACCGCAATAAAAAAAAAAAAAAAAAAAAAGAGGTGATCTTCTAATATTAAGACCTAACCAAAAGCTGCTATTTTAAAATTATCAATGAGAGACTTCCCTGGCGGTCCAGTGGTAAAGAATCCGCCTTCCAGTGCAAGGGACACGGGTACGATCCCTGGTTAGGGAACTAAGATCCCACATGCCTCAGGGCAACTAAGCCCGCGTGCCACAACTACTGAGTTCGCGTGCCTCAACAAGGCAGCCCGTGCGCCACAGCTACAGAGCCCGCGCACCCTGGAGCCCGTGGGCCACAACTAGAGAGAGAAAACCCACATGCCACAACTAGACAGAAGCCCACGCACCGTAACAAAGAACCCGCGCACCGCAAAGAAAGATCCTGCATACCTCAACGAAGATCCCGCGTGCAGCAACTAAGACCCGATGCAGCCAAATAAATAAATAAATAAAAGGGAAAAGAATTTTTAAAAAATAGATAAAATTATCAATGAAAGATGTGATGAGGATGATAAGCTCAGTGAAAAAGTGAAGGCAACCACACATAATATGAAAAAGCACCCCAGGGGATTTTTGGATCACACCCTGCCTACAGCCCCTAGTTGAACACCTAGAAGCTCTAGAAGATGATGATGACTATATTATGTTTCGTTCTTGAAGCTGAGTCCTGGGCTCACATATGTATTCAACAGGGATACAAATCATCAAATAGAGAGAAGTAGAAAGATAATCATTCCAATTCACTGTTTTATCAAAATGAATAGAAAAGGGGAAAACTAGGTTTTATTGGAGCCATGCCTTTCAGTTATAAATGGAAAATGGATTGATTGATTGATATATCATCTAACACTCTGCATAGCACATGCCACAAGGTGGGATAAAGTTGTTCATAACTACAAAAGTCACGGCCCTTGCCCACAGTGACTCAGAGGTAACTGGGCTAGAGACAGTGCTCCAAAAAAGGGCAGTTCATTCACACTCCATGGAAACAGAGTTTGGCCAGGCTACTGATATGAACTGATTCTGGAATTAACAGAGGATGGTATGCTGCTGTGACCTATGCTCAATGTCTCTCCAGTTGGAATTAGCAAGTTCTCCTCACCTAGAGAGTATGGAAAAACTCCTCAATTCTAAGAGATCTGCAATTCTGAATACTTAGGGTATACTTTGCTAATCCAGTTTTGTCTCTACTACCTAGCTATTTCAGATGTAAGAACTTGTTTAGAAAACTACAAATCTCTATTTCTTCTCCAGCAGTCCAAACATCTACTCCCAAAAATATGGGGGTTGGAGGGAAAGGAGAAAATGCATTACCATGAATAATACACAATAATTTATTTACAATGTTCCATTTAATTTTATATGAAAAACATGTCAGTCACTTTGGGCATCCAAGACCAACTTGCCTTTCTAGACTAATTACTGGAAAGTCCTATGTGCCCTGTGTTGTACACGACCCTGCCTTTGCCCACTCAGTGGCTATAGGTAGTTGAATTAATGTCAGGGACCTAGGTAAGGCTGGACTGACCCAAACAGATTCTCTCTTTAAATGATTTGAACTAGGAGACACAAAGACTCTCGTCAGATGATGATGGCCATTTAAACCTAACAGTTAGGGAGAGCTAGGGGCCATAATTTTCCTCCATGTACGTACAAAGGAGTAAAAAGAGAAAGCCAGCTTGCTGAAAGAAATGAGAAATGAAAAAGCTTAGAAACATGAAGAGCAGAGAGACTATGGGGCTTCAGGAGAAAGAGATATGGAAAAGAAGTGACTTTGTTGTGAGAATCGGCTGTACTTCCTGGTTTTCATTTCTGTGAGATTCCTTTATGTTTTCAACAAACCCTCTTTTTATTTGAAATGGTTTGAGAGGGTTTGTGTTGCAGGTCACCAGAGAGTTTTGATGTAAACATGGGATTTATATCATAGAGCAGATGGGGAAAGAGGAAGCTCAAAAGAGGGGAGAAATAAAATGAAAGTTCCCTTGACCCCAGGCCTGGCCAAGTGCAGACAGGGAAAGGCAAATGCGGGGCTCTGAAATGAAAAGTATGGTTTGCAGGAATCTTTGGTTTTGCTTTTGTTTTCCTTTTTTTCCTTTTTACTTTTTTATTGAATTATAGTTGACATACAACATTAGTTTCAGGTGTACAACATGGTGATTTGATCACCATGATAAGTCTAGTGACCATCTGTCATCATACAAAGTGACTACAAGGTAATTGACTATATTCCCTGTGCTATACATTACATCCCTGTAGCTTATTTATTTTATAACTGGAAGTTTGTATCTCTTAATCCCTTTCACCTATGCCGCCCAACCCCCACCAACTCCCTCCCCTTTGGTAACCACCAGTTTGTTCTCTGTATTTATGAGTCTGTTTCTGTTTTGTTTGTTTGTTTTGTTTTATAGATTCCACATATAAGTGGAATATAGTATTTGTCTTTTACTATTTGTCATATAGTATTTGTCTTTCTCTGTCTGACTTATTTCATTTAGCAAAATACCCTGTAGGTCCATCCACATTGTTGCAAATGGCAAGACTGCATTCTTTTTATGGCTAACATTCCATTGTGTATATATATATCCATTTGCCTATCAATGGATACCTAGGCTGCTTCCATATCTTGGCTAAATAATGCTGCAATGAACATAGGGGTGCATATATCTTTTCAAATAACTGTTTTCGTTTTCTTCAGATAAATGCCCAGAAGTGGAAGCGCTGAATTGTACGGTAGTTCTATTTTTAATTTTTTGAGGAACCTCCATACTGTTTTCCATAATGGCTGCACCAATTTACATTCCCAGCAACAGTGTTCGAGGGTTCTCTTTTCTCCACATCCTCACCAAAACTTGTTTTTTGTTATATTTTTGATAATAGCCATTTTGACAAGTGTGAGGTGATATCTCATTGTAGTTTTGATTTGCATTTCCCTGATGGCTAGCGATGCTAAGCATCTTTTCATGTATCTGTTGACTATCTTCCTTGGAAAAATACCTATTCAGGTCCTCTGCCCATTTTTTAATTGAATTGTTTGGGGTTTTTTTGATGTGCGATTTCTTTATATATTTTGGATATTAAGCCCTTCTTAGACATATCATTTGCAAGCATCTTCTCCCATTCAGTACGTTTTTTCATTTTGTTGATGGTTTCCTTCGATGTGCAAAAGCTTTTTTGTTTGGGATAGCCCCATTTGTTTATTTTTGCTTTTGTTGCCCTTGCCTGAAGATCTCCAAAAAAATATACTGCTAAGACTAATGCCAAGGCAGCATACAAGAAGCATACTTCTTCTAGGAGTTTTATGGGTTCAGGTCTTACATTTAGGTGCAAAATGGCAGACTGGATCTGTAACCAAGTCAGAAATCTGAAAAAGAACAATGCTACTGGACTACAGGAACACTTGACCTTGATGTCTTGAACATCACTTCCTAAGCCTTTAGCTGAATAGCATAGACTATGAGAAATATATTATCGTGTTTACCTTGGAATTACACTTCCCCAAAGGCCAATTTTTACATGGTAACATTCTCATTCAAAATGTAAACAAGGAATGCCATTGAAGAAATAAGTTATAGACAGAAAATATAATGTTTATAATGTTATTTGCAGAATAAGACTGAATATTAAGGGGAACTGTAGAGATAAAGGCTGATCAAAATACAATTACTTCGAATGTTATCACATTCAAATATGAACATAATCAAAAGGAAATGAAGAATTGTAGTTATGGTTCTTTAGATGGAAAAGAGCCATACTTTGAGTAATTCAATTTTACTAATTATAGTCTCTTGAAACATGAGATATGAGATTATAGAACAATCTTAATTTGACAGACTTAAACAAAAGTATTTAAACTCCCTAAGCTTTCAGTACCTAAACCACTTTAGCTGAGTATGAATTTTTTTTTTTCTCTTCCAATGATGAAATAGCAAAGGGTAGTTTAGGACATTTAGCCATCTTGTCCTAACAAATAACCAATTCACCTTTTTTTCCCAGTATATTCTTACGTATTGATTTTACCAAGTGAACCCAGACATCTGTCACACTTATCCAATACAGATTCTTTTCCTTGGAAATGTAGTTATAACATCAATCAGTCACCTGGCCTTTCACCCCTAATTCCTATTGCCACTGTCTGTCAATTATTAAAGCTTGTCCGTTTCTCCAAATAAGTTATTTTTAAAAACTGAAATACACAGTGACTCCTGTGAAAAATATATGTTTCTTAGAAAAGCATGTAAATTGTTCATGATTAATTTCTTCATTAAAATTACTTTTCTGGGTTGAAAACTAAAGTTTATAAACCCATATTTCAAAGACTTCTAGATATTTTCTTTTAGAACATATTCCCTGAATGGTAGTATTAGCACTTGTAATCCAAACTCCAGTTTAAGGAAGACAACATAAAAAGAATTCCAAGCTGAGTGGCGTTATTACAAGGGTCTTCAAATGGAGCAGAGTGGTTTGTCTCTGGCTGAACCCATTGAGAGTCACAGAATGACACCCACCTTGAGCTGCAGGCCTCCTGGGATAAGAGTGTTTGCTGGAAGGCTTTTAATGTGTTCGTAGACATAAGAAGAGAACTGCTCCTGCTCAGCCTGTAATTGGGGGCCAAGTTTAGAGAGATGAGCTCTGTTGCTTTTGATAGCTGTCTGCAATTCATCAATCAGCCTGTTCACCTGGAGGGGTTAAATTACAAGAGTTCTTAGCAAGAAGTAATTGTTGATGTCACACCTATTAGATTTTTGAGTACTTAGTTTGATGTGGGGAAGATGACTTCAATATAAGAACTTGAGTATAGATCTATGTTCAAGTAAAGCGAATAGGCGATATATACATTCCTTCATCAACAAATTTTATTTATGGGAAAATTTCTAACTTTGTACTTCAGTAATATGGAATAGGTACCCATTTACAATTGCTGAATAAAAATTGTCTCTAGGTACAAAAAGAACCATATACATTGACAAGTTTGCCAAGGACTTTTAAACTGCTTAACAGAATAAGACCTCTCTAAGACTTTAAGTAATCCAATATATGCGCCAATGACAATATTTATTTCTATTACATGTACCTTCCTTTTAAGAATATTTTATTTTACCATCTGTATGTTACCTTTAAAATTTGTAATATGTATATTAAATTCATTAACATTTTGTGGCCTTTTAAATGAATCAGTCTGTTCTCTTCCTTCCAAATACTTTAAAATATAATTTTCCAAATTTCATAAATACAATTTTTCAAAATATCCATACCTCAAAGACAATGCTCTATTCTAGACAATATTTTGAATGTATACAAATTTCTGAATAATGCATAGAATTTTTCCAGAAACAGCAAAGGCTTAGAAACATGTACCTTTTATATTTAAATTTATGGATTTCTAATCAGAATATTTAAGAGACATATGAACTTGACTTACAGGTTATTAGTAAGACATACTGAAGACTCAAAATTAGTACGTTAATATTTTAACCCTTATAGTTTACAAATTAAAAATCATTACAATTCTTTGACCCTTCATTGTGTTGTATAAACTTATATTCTCTCTAATAGATTGGATTCTTACATAAACACTGGTCGATACATGGTAGTGACTAAAAGAGATGAAAAGCAGGAATTCTCTTTATCCATGATCTTTAAAGTGATCAAATTAGACCCATCTAGAATTATGAATGACTGTGAACAGGGCATGGATTTTTGAAATCTTGGGTTAAAATGCTGGCTCTTTCATTTACTGACTGAGAGGCTTTGAACAGGTAATAAAAAACCTCATTCATAAATGAAGAATAATACTGACCTTACCATGTTAAGAATTAAATTAGATTAAAGAATGGACAGCACAACGGCTAACCTATAATGTCGCATGTACATGGTATATTATTACAGTGTTTTCATTTTTAAATAGAGTAGTTTTCGGCAAATCAAGTTTTAATTGCTTTTCTTGGCCTGTCTTTCCTATTCCTACCACTATTTCACATGAAGAAGATAAAAAATTTGAAACTAATTGCTACATAGATTCTCAACCTCACTTCACTGTCCACAGATAAAATGCAAACTCCTTCTCCAAGAGTCTCCCATGTAATGACAGCTCATTGTCTTTCTCTCTCTCTCAGCTGAAAATATGGTATTTGCCCCTACCAACTCTGATGTTAAATCTATGATTTCTATCCTTTTCACAGAGGATTTCAGGGAAGTCAATGAAAGTAAGTTTGTACTATTATACATATGACTTGAATATTTACTTTTCTACTTTACCTAGTTAATTTGAAATATATATATGATATTATGTATATATATCTATATTACTTCAACTATATTTAGCTTTTCCCAAGAACTTTAGAAGCATTATATGCATATAAAGCTAATTTAAATGATTCCTATTTTTCTTTGGTGTCGCATACCTTTCTTATTTGTCCCTATGTGATCAATCATATACTTTCTTTTAAACAATGCTTTTTTCTAAACAAAGAACTGGCAAACTTCTTCTCTATAAGAGTCAGATAATATTTTCAGTTTTGTGAGTTATAATGTCTCCATCAAAACCATTCGACCCTGCAGTTGTACTTTGTAAGCAGCTGCAGACAATATGTAAACAAATGGACAAGGCTGTGTTCCAATAAAACTTTATTTAGAAAAACAAGCAATGGGCTAGATTTGGCCCCAGGGCTTCAGTTTATCAACCGTTCTTCTAAACACATATATTTCCTCTCCTGCCTTTCTTTTCTTATAAGTAATACTCTGGCCAAGCCTTCATCTCCTCATCCCCTCCTGCTGCTGGTATTACCAATACACCTACTGAGTGGCCTCCCTGTCCCTAGTCTCTCCCCCTGTAATCCATCCTGTCATCTCCACCTAATTAATCTACCTCCAATAGTATAATGAACCTTCAAGTAGCTCCCCCACCCACTGCATTCCTCATCTTGCTATTCAAGATTCAAGACGTTTTCTTACTTTCTAGAACAAATTTCTATGCTTTCCACAGTACAGTTAACCCCATAAGAAAGTCATAAAGCTTAAAATATGGCAATGATGGATGATTCAATATTAGTCAATGTTTTTCATCCTTATCTTTATATACTACCTTTTAGCAGTATTATCCTCAAAGATGATGGATAATAGTATATTCTACATACCAAAGCTAGAGACCAAAGCAGACCAAGTAACTTGCTCTTATAGGTATGTGACAAAATTAAAATCTAATATCCAAAGGCCTTAAATAGAAAGAGTCTACTTCTGGAAAGCACTGATCCTCTCTGAACCTATACCCAGCATCATTTGATTCAAGAAGATATAATTTTATGTAGTCTTTAAAATATACTAAGTATCATGCAATGTATTTTGTTAGTCAATAACACTGCTGTCTTTAATTTTATGTACTGTACCTAGTGCTACAGCAAGCCACCAAAAAAAAAAAAAAAGGACGAATTTCAGGCTTTGATTTGAGAACATCTTTAAACGACTTGTTTTACTGTCACAATCCATAGCCTTTCACTGATAGGGAATTTCATGTGACATCAGAAATCAACCATACAATTGATGATGTCATTTGCATTCTAAAGGGCTATTGGTTAAAAGTTTCATTTCCCATAAATTCTTCGTTGCTTCAAAAAATTTCTCTATCATTTTTGCCATTTTCCTTGGCCCCATGATTATCTGTTAATGTATGTGAAGCATAATTATAGCAATCATGGCCTGTATTTTTAATAACTTAAAACTATCAAATAAGATGCCCTAGTAAAGATTAACTTATATCTTAAACATAGGAGAAAATATATCAAGAATCCTGCCACCGACATTTTGATAAAGTTTCCAACCAATTTTCCTCAAACTTTGTTACTTTAAAAATTCATAAGGAGATAACCAACAAGGTCCTACTGTATAGCACAGGGAACTCTACTCAATATCTTGTAATAACCTTTAGGGGAAAAGAATATGAGAAAGAATATATATATATGTATATGTATATGACTGAATCACTTTGTTGTACACCTGAAATTAACACAACATTGTAAATCAACTATACTTCAATTAGAAAAAGATGCTTTTTAAAATTGGAAAAAAAAATTCATAAGGTCTTTTATTCTCAAAGTGCTCCATTTTATGTGTTACCCTGAAAGATAATGTTATGCATGAAATAACTCATATACCAAAATCGGATAGGTAAAACAATACTCCTGAATTATATTACATGATATGATTTTTTTTTTCAAATCACAGATGTTGCTGAAAGGGGGGAAAATGTTCTTTAAAATTCTTCATCATGAATCTTTTTTTCCTGCAAATCCTTTTTTTTTCCCTCTCTACAAAGGCAATGTGAATGGGGGCAAAAGAAGACAAAACTTGACCTTTTGTGATCCCAGCATTAATGGGTCTGTTCATAATTCAATCTATGTGTGTGTGGGAGCATCCATGTGGAAACATAGAGGCCTGAGAGACATAAAGCCTTTCCCTTTAAACATTATCTGACCCTATCAGTCCCATTCACAAAAGAAGGCTTACGTATGCATATGTTGAAAAAAATGCACCATCTCATTGTGCAGCAGAAAGCCTACACATTCTACTCTTCATTCTCTGTAGAAATGCAGCACGGAAGTGACACTTGTACAGAATTTGGGAGAGTGACAAATGAGCAGAAGGTAGCAAAAAAAAAAAAAAAGAGTATTCTGGTGAGGAAAAAAACCAAACTTCTGAAAGAATGCAAATGCACACCTGTCTATATACACAGGCTTTTTTGCATAAGATGTAGGGCATTTTGGTCATTCATGCAACCCTTGAATTTAGTTGAATTCTCAAGATGATTTAGAGTAAACAAAATATTGTTCTGTTTATAATCATTCTAAAATGTATACCTATCAAAGTTGTACACTCTGAACCATACATTGTGAATACTGTACTTTATCTATTATGAATGACTCTTTGAGGAGCTCCTGGTTTTTCTAGTGATGAGTTCAGCTGTTGGCCTGAATGCTACGTGGCCTGGAGTCCATATATGTTAGTGAGGAGACTACAGAGCACTTTATACTGAATTGTCACTTGAAATCAGCACAAAGGGTGGCAGCCTCCATGCTAGGAACATCACCTTGGCATGCAGCATATGGGATAGTCTCGAAGCCAGGTCAGTGCTTAAACTTAAGACCAAGACACTTTCTAATTTACAGCATAGTTAAGAAGAACCAGAAAGGGGACAGGGAGATAAAAAACACAGGGAGTGTTTTAAACTCCCTAAAGTCTCTTACTTGGTTCAGGCCCAAGGGTACAATGTTTTTCAGGTTAAGAAGTGAACATAATCAGACTTGACAAACAAAGGCTAGAAAAGACATAGGAATCTGTGAGCAAAATTAAGTATCTTTTAATCTTAAAATTAAGGATGAGCTGCAGTGTAGCCACAGGAAAACTGAAGTACCATCTCGTATTCCAATCACTTCCACTACTCCCAACTTTCTAATAGATTTCCAGACCCCTTCTGAGATGGAAGTTATTTTGGAAGGAGATCTATATTGTTTCCAGCCAGGAGTCACTTATGTGCTGCCTTCAGGCCTATTTGAGTCCAACATCCCCATCAACTCATGGGGGAAGGGGTGATTGAAAATAGAGACATTTAAAAACATTTTTATGACTCATCTGGCAAGAGGGGTATGATGATGGCAATAAGGATGATGTCAAGTATACTTTTGGAGGAAGCAATAAGAATGCACTTCACAGACCTCTGGCTACAGGAGCATAATTGACCAAGGGTCCAAGCTATTATGCTCTTACACCCATCACCAGGTTGGCACCAATGTCCAGGATACTAAAGCAGGTCCAACCCAGGGAGTCACAAGACTCCTCTGATGGACAAATTTGACTCAAGGATACGTCAGCAGCTTTGCCAAACCCTCCTTAGACTGCACAACAGTCTAGGATACTTCCACCCAGTCTTCCCTTCCTCTCTCCTTCACTCATGTTCAAGCTTGCATTTCAGTCTGACAGGTCTCCCAGCCTTACCTAGAGCTCTCCCCATCTTCTCTCACGGCATTTCTTCTATGAAAATCCATACACATTAAAAAAAAATTCCATCCTGGTATCAACTTTTCAGAGAATCTGGAATAACACACTTTTAAACTGACAAAAAAATTACACACAGATTTCTAGTAGACCATTTCTAAAAAGCTTGATAGGGCTTCCCTGGTGGCGCAGTGGTTGAGAGTCCGCCTGCCAATGCAGGGAACATGGGTTCGTGCCCCAGTCCGGGAAGATCCCACATGCCGCAGAGCGGCTGGGCCCGTGAGCCATGGCCGCTGAACCTGCGCATCCGGAGCTTGTGCTCCGCGATGGGAGAGGCCACAACAGTGAGAGGTCCGCGTACCGCAAAAAATAATAATAATAAATAAATAAAAAGTTTGATACAGTTCAACATATACCATCACATGGAAGTAGTCTCGTGATGCATACGTTATTATTATTCCCAGTTTTCATGTGGAAAAATTACATGAAATAAAATAAGATTTTAAGATAAAAACACAGACTGCAGATACCTAAATCTAAATCTTAGATTTCATGATGTTTACTTAAGGTTTTGAAATACGTCTAGAAATATAGCATTTTGTAAAAAAAACTGTGGGCAAAATTAAATGCTGGAGTAATTTCCCCATCCCCACATTTTTCATTTCTTTTTACCATCATGATTTCACATCTCTGTATATGAATTAGGCACAAAACTTGATGTCACTGACTTACACATCAAAATTAATAAATCACTTTCAAATTAATGATATAAAAATTATTCTCATAGTGTATGGAATACATTTAGAGCTTCTTACACACACGCATTCACACCCACACACACAATCAATATTCCCTTCACTGTGTGATTTTTGAAGCAAACAAAAGGCATTTGGAGTCATAGCTGATCAAGCAAATATGTGACCAAATAAGGCCCTTTGCAGGAGAAAAAGTGATGTATATAGGTACTAAAGAAACATTAAGATGATAATAAAGAAGTATCAAATAAGCATTAATACTGCTGGATTCTCCAGAAAAAATAATTTTCATTTCCAGCTTTGGTAAGAAGGAGGAATTAAAAATGATATTTTTAGCATAATGATCATTTTCCTGGGCCACTTCAAGTTTCCAGTTCCATTGAAATTATAGTTTTGCATAAAATATCAACAAGCAAAATAATTACAATATTTAAAATGCAGAAAATAGTTCATCTATTCATTCTTTTAGATGATTTCTATTTGTTCTCTAATAATAATTTGTTATTATAGATACAATTTTAATTATACTAATTCAACTAGAGATTTTTATTTGCATTTCCTAAAGTTGACGATATCAAGATATATGATAGATTCATTTTAAACTTACTGTGAAAATGTAATAAACTATGAAAAACGACATTTTTCAATTGGATAGAAGACAATATTTTTAAAATCTAGAACCAACAACCTAGTTTTTAACTTGTTAATATTAAGTGGAATGAGTCAGAACTATAATTTAAAAGTATACAATTGTTATTTGTTATATCTTAGAAAAATTCAAGTTGAATTTTTCTTATGAAATATTTCCTGAGATTACCAATCAATGTTTATAATATAATCTTTAATACTGCACATATATAAGCCCCAAATATTAAGGTAGTCTCTAACTTAAAGAATTGAATTCACTCAGGAAAATTTGATGCATTATACTTGTTCATCTATTGTAAAATACATAGTTAGCAAAGGAGATGCAATTACCATGATAAGAAAATATTAAAACCCTAAAGCCTGGATAGATTTCCTTGCCAAAATGTCAAAAGAGAATTACATGAAAGTTTAATTTTTAAATATTCATGCTATCTTATTCTTTGAAGTTGCTTATAGATTTTATTTACTGACAGTAGTACATGGAAATTAGCAAATTCATGATCTTTCCTCAGAAAGATTAAATGCTTTTGCAGTCCAGGAAACTACATGAAAATCATTTTTCCCTTTTGTCTAACACCAATTTTGTATTATTATTTCATTTATGGAATATGCTGTCAACTTCACAGCATGAGCTTTGGAGAGAAGAAGCCTTGCGTTAATAGTTCTTCTTTACAATATTGCCTACAGAATCTTATGATTAGTTCACTTAGGCTTGACATTTATAAACAACAGTTTTTCCGTGATAAGAGATAACATTGCTAGCATTTTTAAAATTCAGAAAGATAATTCTATTCCTAGAAAGTCAGAAAATAAAAATAAGATTTTATTATTTGTTCAAAGTTCAATAAAATTTTAATGTTTTTCCTATGTTAGCATAGTCCATAATTTCTAGATTCCAGTTGCATGTAATAATTTCCTAATTTAGGAAATTTATGAGGAAGTATTCATAAGTAGTTTTCAGAAAATTATAATATGATTTATTCTTTCAAGCATATAACTATTTTTCAAGCTGCCTATATCAATACAATGATTTCCAGTTTTGATCAGTTTTTTTCATTATGTTTTATCAGATAACCAGAGTTGGTTCACTACCAAATCAAAGTAAAATCTGCCTTAATTTTAAAATTAGTATCTATTGTAGTTTTACAATACAATTTAAAAAGTAAGTTCCTTACTTCTTCTTGTGCCTTATGGTGTTCCTTTGCTGTCATTGAAAGAATGACTTTTTCGGTAATTTTCCCTTTCTGTTCATCCACAGCCAGGTTCAACTAGAGAAATAAATAAATAAGTAAATGACATGAAAATAGGCACCTATTGACATCTAATAGCAATGTTTATTCAAACAACTAATTTAGCATAATCATGGAAGGTGATTTCAAATTAATTTGGCCCATTCGTATGTGAAAATGAATTCCATTTAGATTAAATAAGTCGAAATGTTTTTATATTTAAAACATTTAACACTATTTTTCACTTCCACTTTTATTGTTTTTAAGCTTGTTAAAATATGATTTGGGAAGGGGTCCTAAATTGCAGACATTTGACACTGATGAGTACCTTTTAAAAGCATTTTGTCAAAATTAACATAGCAAAATTTTTTAAAATTAGGCTGATATTCCTATTCAAATCTTTCACTGCCAGTAGGGAATAAATTGGCTGCTGTTATGTCAGGATAAGAATTCGAGGAAATAAACCAAAAGCAAATGTCAATTCAATGTCGAATGGTTCAAAATGATTCACAATATTTCACAACAAAGAGTAAGTTTTACCTTAAATACCTGGACGGTTACTTCCAACCTGCTCCATGAACAGAGCCAGATAGAGGTCTTCTACTACTGCTGTAAACCCATGTTATAAAAAGGTGAATGTGGCTCATTCTACGTTTCTTTATAAACAAGCCCCACCAAAACAAAATGCTATTTCCAAAAAAAGGAAAAAGCTAAACTCACACAGTAATATTCACTCAGCAGATTGGTATTAGTAGGAAGAAAGAAAATAACAGCCTGATCCAGAACCTTCTGAATTGGAATATTTAACAATTCTTAAGCAATGGACGTGCCATGTAGTATCTCCTTATGGACGATTAAGAATGAATAAGGACCATGTTTTTTGTTTTGTTTCTTTGGTTAATGCTGTTGTTATTTTAAATAGGCTTTCTCAATTGTATGCCTGGCAAATCATGTTTGAGTTAACATGAATCTCTAATCTATACCCTGCCTGAAGACCCACTCCTATACTTGGGATAGAATGGGAGTGGGGGTCAACAATATAACCTCCTCAATCTACCTATTCTTATATACTGTAAGAATAGTATCAAACCTGTGAAGTCTTCATCTACTCATATGTGACACAGCTCAGTTTATCAGAGATCCTGTTTTGGGAGAGGAGAAAAGTCTAAGGAATCCTTAGGTGATCCTAATGATCAACTTAGATAAGGAGCTGACAAAGATTTCTGTAAGAACCAGATAGTAAATATTTAGGCTTGGGGAAAAGGGGGACACACAAGTCTCTTTTGCAATTACTCAACTCTGCCCCCGTAGCATGAAATAGAAAATACATAAACAAATGAGCGTGGCTATGTTCCAACAGAACTTCAAAAACAAAAAAGAGGCAGACTGAATTTGGACAGCAGGAAATGTTTGCAAATGTTTGCCTGTCCTAGACTGAGAACCACTGAAAACAAGTTTTAAAAAAAAAAAAAAAACAAAAACCAACATGTGATATACCTGATGACTACAGTTATAATGCTATATGGTATATTTGAAAGTTTGTTAAGACAGCAGATCCTAAGAGTTCACAAAAAAAAAACACACATTTTTTTAAACCATATGAAATGGTGGATGTTAACTAAGCTTACTGTGGTAATCATTTCACAATATATAAAAGTCAAGTCAAAAAAAAAAAGTCAATTCATTATGCTATTCATCTTAAACTTACACAGGGCCATATGTTAATTATATCTCAATAAAAACTGGGAAAAATCATCATGTGAAGCTATTCTTAGAATCAATCTCCCCAAGAAATATTTTTTCCTGTGCTAAAGTAATACAGAAAACGTAATATTATAAAAAGTCAAATATCAAACTCAACTTCCACACAAGGAAGCCTATGTGTAAACTGTGGCACAACGTACTTGTGTCAAGTCTCTATGATTATTTCTTTATCAGGGGAGTCTCATTTATCAGGGAGGATATGTGAAGGAGAGTGGCTGGGGAATATTCACCAAGGTCATCTTTTCTTCACAAAGTTAATTTCCAAATGCAAAAACATTCAGAGCAGATCTTTTTTGAAAGGAAGCAAAACAAAACAAAAACAGAACTATAAAACTCTTTGGTGCCACTGCAGTAGGTCCGATTCAATGTGGTCTCCCAGGACCATGACATGTAGAACTGCTTCCAAGTAACTCTTTAAAAGGTAGAAATTCTTTACCTATAAAACCACTACAGTTGGAAAAATCACCTCATTCTAACACTCAACTTCTAGCACTGTCCTAATCTACATAAGCTGAGGGAAAAACATATCAACACTGAAAAGCATCATATGCATAGTACCAAATAGAGAACTCAGTAAGATATTGAGAAATAAATTGTCAACAAAACATAAGGATACATACATGGGGCCTTTTCTGAAAACAGCCTAGACATTCAAAAAGAGAGCTATCTTAATACAATCATTTAGAGGAAATTATTGAAAGTAAAAAGTCAAATTAAGAGAACGCATTTTCACTTTGAGGTATTAATAATATGCAGTGCAAACAGCATCTCTCCCTCAAATTCCAGACACAACAACAACAGTAAGATTCTTCTCTCCTGTCACTTTGGAGGAGAACATCCTGTTTCTTCATTAAGACAAAACTAGATGCTTTTGATCTGCTGTTCTTACTTAAAATATATGAAATAATTTTTTGTCAATGGGCTTGAAATTTCTGAGGCTAATTTTCATGTATAAAGAGGCAGACACTTCAAATTAAAAATCAAAACAAACAGGAAGGATGAATCTTGAGGGCATTATCCTAAGTGAAAAAAGTCAGATGGAGAAAGATAAATAGCATATGATCTCACTTACATATGGAATCTTAAAAAAGAAAAAAAAGCTCATAGATACAGAGAACACTGGTGGTTGCCAGAGGTGGAATGGGGGTTGAAAGGTGGGCAAAATGGATGAAGGAAGTCAAAAGGTACAAACTTTCAGTTATAAAATAAGTAAGTCATGGGGATGTAATGTACAACATAGTGACTATAGTTAATAATAGTGTACTGCGTACATGAAACTTGCTAAGAGAGTGGATCTTAAAAGTTCTCATCACAAGGAAAAAAATCTGTAACCATGTATAGTGAGGAATGTTAACTAGACATTGCAGTGATATTTCTCAATATACCTCAATAAAAAAACAGAAAGATGGCTAAAATTTGTATATAACTATGAAAAGCCAAATCTCTACCAAACAGGGGAGTGGAAAATCAAGTTCCTTTTTTCTAACTACATCATGCCCTTTTAAAATGTGAAAAAACACCCCCAAATATTTGTGATACACATCAAAACTTACCAAGCTAAATAGGAAGGTTTAATTCACCATTTTCGCCAGAGCTTGCTGCTAAGATTTTTAAAATATGTAAGTAACAAACACTGGCTATCCTAAAGTAGGTTAAAGTTGGCTCATTCAATATTAATGGTAACCAGAAAAAAACAGACAAGAGACTACTCAAAGACAGTAGCAGATATGGAAGAAACAAGGAACACAATGGCTCTGTCAAAGAAAAATGAACAAAATGATTCAAGACAATGGTCTGGTTAGAGAAACAAGATTAAAAAGGAGTAAATTCACCTCAAACAATTTGTTTAGGAATTAAAAAAGAAATCCACAAAAGTATACCTGAAACAACAGATTCCAATGAAATGATTTCTAGTGGTTTTTACCTTTTAGATTATATTTTACATAAAACTATTAATGCTAATGTAGCAGACATTACACTTTCTCTAAAGCCCTAAAGGGTCATAGATTAGTAATGTATATATAGTTTTATACAAAACATATGGCCCATTGTGACTATAATAGAAAGTACTCTTAATTTTGAGGAATTCTTCAAACATTTGCTGGCTCAGGAAAGCTCTACTATGGACATCCTAGAGAGGAAAATAGGCTCAAAACCTCCTGCTGGAGAAATACAGACAGAACAGCAGTAATCTCATTTTATGGTATCATTAACATTATATGGCTTTTCTGTCCTGTTTTTTTAACTCCCCCCCAAAATAATTTAAGGCATATTTATGAAAATCATAAAGACTAATTGTGTAAAAATTTTAACATGATATTAAGATAAAATAAAATCTATTTTATAGGAGAAAATAACTCTAAAGTAAATGCTAGAGTCTAGTTATTAATATTTTTAGAAAAGCTACAGTAATCAAACACTGGTATGTTCTATCTAATTCATATTGACATTCCAGATAGGTACCAGCCAAAGAGGGAAGAGGCTATTAGTCTAGCCAAACTGTCAGTGCTCTGAACTGTAGCTCTGCAAGCAGTTTTCTCTGTATTCTCCAGAAAAGCAGCTAAAGATTTAAATGTGAAGCATATGATATGTGTTGTGTATAATGTTCTTAATAAAGCAACATAACCCAAGAAGAAAACTGAATCTATCTTTCTATCAAAAATCTTTTTGACCAGTAAATATTGATCTATTAATAAATTATTTGATCCATATTTTACATGCAGATCAATACAGGCAATACAGTTTAGCATAAACAACAGGACAATCAGCCTTCATATATATTGACAAGTTTCCCAATGGTCTGTTAATATACAAAAGACTGGGACAAATTACTTATTTATATATACAAAACATGGTTATAAAGACCAGCTGCAGGTATTTTTTTGGAAAGTGCATTTTAATAAGGTCCTATTCAGTTAGAGAACAAATGGGGAAGAAGTAGTTTGCACTACAGAGTTTAGCGCGAGAGCTTTTCTCTTTTTCTAACCACGAAATCAATCATTTGTCCAGACTGTGGGAGTCAGAGTTAGTTACTGAAAAGAGCTCCGTACATAAACAAGTCAATAACTCATTGTGTGTTATTGTCGAGCTGAAGAAGTCGGCTTTCAAAAAGCTGCCCCTGCTTCTCTCAGAATGAATGTCACTGTATTCAGAGACTGGGAGAGAGTCCTTTGTTTCCAGCCATTGCTGGCTGCCATTTATGTATGGGAACAGGAGGTGGCTGCTAGGAGTGCGGGGGAAGCCACTACTTGGTATCATGGATGTCCAGAAAAAAACTCTGAATTTTGTCAACCTAAATAATTTGTGCGTGGAAATGCATTAATGGAATTGTTAAAGAGTGGCCACACACACAAAAATTGGTAAAGGAATTAAACGATAATGAGTCTGTATCATGTTAAATTGGATCAGGCTGATATTTTTGGTTCCCTATCTGTCAACAAAGATGAAACCAAAATATAGGCAATGGTTTGAAAAGTTCAAATGTACAAAATCAAAATGATAAACAGGTCAACATGTCAAATCAATGCTATCTTTTCCTGCCATAAATATTAAAGGTGGGAGAGGGGGAAGATGGCGGAAGAGTAAGACGCGGAGCTCACCTTCCTCCACACAGATACATCAGAAATACATCTACACGTGGAACAGCTCCTACAGAACACCTACTGAACGCTGGCAGAAGACCTCAGACCTCCCAAAAGGCAAGAAACTCCTCACGTACCTGGGTAGGGCAAAAGAAAAAAGAATAAACAGAGACAAAAGAATAGGGACAGGACCTGCACCAGTGGGAGGGAGCCGTGGAAGACGAAAGGTTTCCACACACTAGAAGCCCCTTCGCGGGCAGAGACTGCGGCTGGCAGAGGGGGGAAGCTTCAGAGCCGCGGAGGAGAGCACAGCAACAGGGGTGCAGAGGGCAAAGCGCAGAGATTCCCGCACAGAGGATTGGTGCCAACCAGCACTCACCAGCCCGAGAGGCTTGTCTGCTCACCCGCCGGGGCGGGCGGGGCTGGGAGCTGAGGGTCGGGCTTCGGTCTCAGCGCAGGGAGAGGACTGGCAGCGTGAACACATCCTCAAGGGGTTAGTGCACCACGGCTAGCCGGGAGGGAGTCCGGGTAAAAGTCTGGACCTGCCAAAGAGCCAGGAGACTTTTTCTTCCCTCCGTTCCTGGTGCACGAGGAGAGGGGATTAAGAGCGCTGCTTAAAGGAGCTCCAGAGACGGGCGCGAGCCGCGGCTAAAAGTGCGGACGCCAGAGTCGGGCATGAGACGCTAAGGCTGCTGCTGCCACCACCAAGAAGCCTGTGTGCGAGCACAGGTCACTCTCCCCACCTCCCTCCGGGGAGCCTGTGCAGCCTGCCACTGCCAGGGTCCCAGGATCCAGGAACAACTTCCCCGGGAGAACGCATGGTGCGCCTCAGGCTGGAGCAACGTCATGCTGGCCTCTGTCGCCGCAGGCTCACCCCACACTCCGTGCCCCTCCCTCCCGACGGCCTGAGTGAACCAGAGCCCCCGAATCAGCGGCTCCTTTAACCCCGTCCTGTCTGAGCGAAGAACAGACGCCCTCCCTCGACCTACACGCAGAGGCGGGGCCAAATCCAAAGCTGAACCCCAGGAGCTGTGCGAACAAAGAAGAGAAAGGGAAATCTCTCCCAGCAGCCTCAGGAGCAGCGGATTAAATCTCCACAATCAACTTGATGTACCCTGCATCTGTGGAATACCTGAATAGACAACGAATCATCCCAAATTGAGGAGGTGGACTTTGAGAGCAAGATTTATTATTTTTTCCCCTTTTCCTCTTTTCGTGAGTGTGTATGTGTATGCTTCTGTGTGAGATTTTGTCTGTATAGCTTTGCTTTCACCATTTGTCCTAGGGTTCTATCTGTCTGTTTTTTGTGTTGTTTTTTTACTTAAAACAAATTATTTTTAATAATTATTTTTTTACTTTAATAACTTTATTTTATTTTAACTTTATTTTCTTTTCTTTTATCTTCTTTCTTTCTTTCTTTATTTCTACTTTTTCTCACTTTTATTCCGAGCCGTGTGGATGAAAGGCTCTTGGTGCTGCAGCTAGGATTCACTGCTGTGCCTCTGAGGTGGGAGAGCCAACTTCAGGACACTGGTCCACAAGAGACCTCCCAGCTCGATGTAATATGAAACGGTGAAAACCTCCCAGAGATCTCCATCTCAACACCAACACCCAGCTTCACTCAACGACGAGCAAGCTACAGTGCTGGACACCCTATGCCAAACAAATAGCAAGACAGGAACACAACCCCATCCATTAGCAGAGAGGCTGCCTAACATCATAATAGGTCCACAGATACCCCAAAACACACCACCAGACGTGGACCTGCCCACCAGAGAGACAAGATCCAGCCTCATCCACCAGAACACAGGCACTAGTCCCCTCCACCAGGAAGCCTACACAACCCACTGAACCAACTTTAGCCACTGGGGACAGACACCAAAAACAACGGGAACTATGAACTTGCAGTCTGCAAAAAGGAGACCCCAAACACAGTAAGGTAAGCAAAATGAGAAGACAGAAAAACATACAGCAGATGAAGGAGCAAGCTAAAAACCCACCAGACCAAACAAATGAAGAGGAAATAGGCAGTCTACCTGAAAAAGAATTCAGAATAATGATAGTAAAGATGATCCAAAATCTTGGGAAAAGAATAGAGAAAATTCAAGAAACATTTAACAAGGACCTAGAAGAACTAAAGACGAAACAAGCAACGATGAACAATACAATAAATGAAATTAAAAATGCTCTAGAAGGGATCAATAGCAGAATAACTGAGGCAGAAGAACGGACACGTGACCTGGAAGATAAAATAGTGGAAAGAACTACTGCAGAGCAGAATAAAGAAAAAAGAATGAAAAGAACTGAGGACAGTCTCAGAGACCTCTTGGACAACATTAAATGCACCAACATTCGAATTATACGGGTTCCAGAAGAAGAAGAGAAAAAGAAAGGGACTGAGAAAATATTTGAAGAGATTATAGTTGAAAACTTCCCTAATATGGGAAAGGAAATAGTTAATCAAGTCCAGGAAGCACAGAGAGTCCCATACAGGATAAATCCAAGGAGGAACATGCCAAAACCCATATTAATTAAACTGTCAAAAATTAAATACAAAGAAAACATACTAAAAGCAGCAAGGGAAAAACAACAAATAACACACAAGGGAATCCCCATAAGGTTAACAGCTGATCTTTCAGCAGAAACTCTGCAAGCCAGAAGGGACTGGCAGGACATATTTAAAGTGATGAAGGAGAAAAACCTACCACCAAGATTACTCTGCCCAGCAAGGATCTCATTCAGATTTGATGGAGAAATTAAAACCTTTACATGGGGGGAAGCAGCCGCAAGGCACAGGGATATTAGCTCGGTGCTTTGTGACAGCCTGGAGGGGTGGGATGGGGAGAGTGGGAGGGAGGGAGACGCAAGAGGGAAGACATATGGGAACATATGTATATGTATAGCTGATTCACTTTGTTATAAAGCAGAAACTAACACACCATTGTAAAGCAATTATACCCCAATAAAGATGTTTAAAAAAAAAAAAAAAAAACTTTTACAGACAAGCAAAAGCTGAGAGAGTTCGGCACCACCAAACCAGCTTTACAACAAATGCTAAAGGATATTCTCTAGGCAAGAAACACAAGAGAAGGAAAAGACCTATAATAACAAACCCAAAACAATTAAGAAAATGGGAATAGGACATACATATCAATAATTACCTTAGGGCTTCCCTGGTGGCGCAGTGGTTGAGAGTCCGCCTGCCGATGCAGGGGACACGGGTTCGTGCCCCGGTCTGGGAGGATCCCACATGCCGCGGAGCGGCTGGGCCCGTGAGCCATGGCCGCTGAGCCTGCGCGTCCGGAGCCTGTCCTCTGCAACGGGAGAGGCCACAACAGTGAGAGGCCCGCGTAACGCATAAAAAAAAAAAAAAAAAAAAAAAAAAAAAAAAAAATAATTACCTTAAATATAAATGGATTAAATGCTCCCAACAAAAGACACAGACTGGCTGAATGGATACAAAAACAAGACCCATATATATGCTGTCTACAAGAGACCCACTTCAGACCTAGAGACACATACAGACTGAAAGTGAGGGGATGGAAAAAGATATTCCATGCAAATGGAAACCAAAAGAAAAATGGAGTAGCAATTCTCATATCAGACAAAATAGAATTTAAAATAAGGACTATTAGAAGACACAAAGAAGGACACTACATAAGGATCAAGGGATCAATCCAAGAAGAAGATATAACAATGGTAAATATTTATGCAACCAACATAGGAGCACCTCAATACATAAGGCAAATACTAACAGCCATAAAAGGGGAAATCGACAGTAACACATTCATAGTAGGGGACTTTAACACCTCACTTTCACCAATGGACAGATCATCCAAAATGAAAATAAATAAGGAAACACAAGCTTTAAATGATACATTAAACAAGATGGACTTAATTGATATAGGACATTCCATCCAAAAACAACAGAATACACATTCTTCTCAAGTGCTCATGGAACATTCTCCAGGATAGATCATATCTGGGGTCACAAATCAAGCCTTGGTAAATTTAAGAAAATTGAAATCGTATCAAGTATCTTTTCTGGCCACAGCGCTATGATACTAGATATCAATTACATGAAAAGATCTGTAAAAAATACAAACACATGGAGGCTAAACAATACACTACTTAATAACAAAGTGATCACTGAAGAAATCAAAGAGGAAATCAAAAAATACCTAGAAACAAATGACAATGGAGACATGAGGACCCAAAACCTATGGGATGCAGCAAAAGCAGTTCTAAGAGGGAAGTTTATAGCAATACAGTCCTACCTTAAGAAACAGGAAACATTTCGAATAAACAACCTAATCCTGCACCTAAAGCAATTCGAAAAATAAGAACAAAAAAACCCCAAGTGAGCAGAAGGAAAGAAATCATAAAGATCAGATCAGAAATAAATGAAAAAGAAATGAAGGAAATGATAGCAAAGATCAGTAAAACTAAAAGCTGGTTCTTTGAGAAGATAAACAAAATTGATAAACCATTAGCCAGACTCATCAAGAAAAAAAGGGAGAAGACTCAAATCAATAGAATTAGAAATGAAAAAGAAATAACAACTGACACTGCAGAAATACAAAAGATCATGAGAGACTACAAGCAACTCTATGCCAATTAAATGGACAACCAGGAAGAAATGGACAAATTCTTAGAAATGCACAACCTGCAAAGACTGAATCTGGAAGAAATAGAAAATATGAACAGACCAATCACAAGAACTGAAATTGAAACTGTGATTAAAAATCTTCCAACAAACAAAAGCCCGGGACCAGATGGCTTCACAGGCAAATTCTATCAAACATTTAGAGAAGAGTTAACACCCATCCATCTCAAATTCTTCCAAAATATAGCAGAGGGAGGAACACTCCCAAACTTATTCTCCGAGGCTACCATCACCCTGATACCAAAACCAGACAGGGATGTCATAAAGAAAGAAAACTACAGGCCAATATCACTGATGAACATAGATGCAAAAATCCTCAACAAAATACTAGCACACAGAATCCAACAGCACATTAAAAGGATCATACACCATGATCAAGTGGGGTTTATTCCAGGAATGCAGGATTCTTCAATATATGCAAATCAATCAACATGATACACCATATTAACAAATTGAAGAAGAAAAACCGAATGGTCATCTCAATAGATGCAGAGAAAGCTTTAGACAAAATTCAACACCGATTTATGATAAAAAGCCTCCAGAAAGTAGCCATAGAGGGAACTTTCCTCAACATAATAAAGGCCATGTATGACAAACCCACAGCCAACATCATCCTCAGGTGAAAAACTGAAAGCATTTCCACAAAGATCAGGAAAAAGACAAGGTTGCCCTCTCTCACCACTCTTATTCAACATAGTTTTGGAAGTTTTAGCCACAGCAATCAGAGAAGAAAAGGAAATAAAAGGAATCCAAATCAGAAAAGAAGAAGTAAAGCTGTCACTGTTTGCAGATGACATGATACTATACATAGAGAATCCTAAAGATGCTACCAGAAAACTACTAGAGCTAATCAATGAATTTGGTAAAGTAGCAGGATACAAAATTAATGCACAGAAATCTCTGGCATTCCTATACACTAATGATGAAAAATATGAAAATGAAATCAAGAAAACACTCCCATTTATCACTGCAACAAAAAGAATAAAATATCTAGGAATAAACCTACCTAAGGAGACAAAAGACCTGTATGCAGAAAATTATAAGACACTGATGAAAGAAATTAAGGATGATACAAATAGATGGAGAGATATACCATGTTCTTGGATTGGAAGAATCAGCATTGTGAAAATGACTCTACTACCCAAAGCAATCTACAGATTCAATGCAATTCCTATGAAACTACCACTGGCACTTTTCACAGAACTAGAACAAAAAATTTCACAATTTGTATGGAAACACAAAAGACCCCGAATAGCCAAAGTAATCTTGAGAACGAAAAACAGAGCTGGAGGAATCAGACTCCCTGACTTCAGACTATACTATAAAGCTACAGTAATCAGGAGAGTATGGTACTGGCACAAAAACAGAAATATAGATCAATGTAACAGGATAGAAAGCCCAGAGATACACCCACGCACATATGGTCACCGTATCTTTTTTTTTTTTTTAAACAATGAAACATTATTTTTGCCATTAGATTAGCAAAGATATTTTTTTAATTTAATTTATTTATTTTTGCTGTGTTGGGTCTTCATTTCTGTGTGAGGGCTTTCTCTAGTTGTGACAAGCGGGGGCCACTCTTCATCACGGTGCACGGGCCTCTCACTATCGCAGCCTCTCTTGTTGCGGATCACAGGCTCCAGACGCACAGGCTCAGTAGTTTTGGCTCACGGGCCTAGCTGCTCCGCTGCATGTGGGATCCTCCCAGACCGGAGCTCGAACCCGTGTCCCCTGCGTTGGCAGGCAGATTCTCAACCACTGCGCCACCAGGGAAGCCCCTGGTCACCTTATCTTTGATAAAGGAGGCAGGAATATACAGTGGAGAAAGGACAGCCTCTTCAATAAGTGGTGCTGGGAAAACTGGACAGGTACATGTAAAAGTATGAGATTAGATCACTCCCTAACACCATACACAAAAATAAGCTCAAAATGGATTAAAGATCTAAATGTAAGGCCAGAAACTATCAAACTCTTAGAGGAAAACATAGGCAGAACACTATGACATAAATCACAGCAAGATCCTTTTTGACCCACCTCCTAGAGAAATGGAAATAAAAACAAAAATAGACAAATGGGACCTAATGAAACTTCAAAGCTTTTGCACAGCAAAGGAAACCATAACCAAGACCAAAAGACAACCCTCAGAGTGGGAGAAAATATTTGCAAATGAAGCAACTGACAAAGGATTAATCTCCAAAATTTACAAGCAGCTCATGCAGCTCAATAACAAAAAAACAAACAACCCAATCCCAAAATGGGCAGAAGACCTAAATAGACATTTCTACAAAGAAGATATACAGACTTCCAACAAACACATGAAAGAATGCTCAACATCATTAATCATGAGAGAAATGCAAATCAAAACTACAATGAGATATCATCTCACACCAGTCAGAATGGCCATCATCAAAAAATCTAGAAACAATAAATGCTGGAGAGGGTGTGGAGAATAGGGAACACTCTTGCACTGCTGGTGGGAATGTGAATTGGTAAAGCCACTATGGAGAACAGTATGGAGGTTCCTTAAAAAACTACAAATAGAACTACCATATGATCCAGCAATCCCACTACTGGGCATATACCCTGAGAAAACCATAATTCAAAAAGAGTCATGTACCAAAATGTTCATTGCAGCTCTATTTACAATAGCCAGGAGATGGAAACAACCTATGTGTCCATCATCAGATGAATGGATAAAGAAGGTGTGGCACATATATACAATGGAATATTACTCAGCCATAAAAAGATACGAAATTGAGCTATTCATAATGAGGTGGATGGACCTAGAGTCTGTCATACAGAGTGAAGTGAGTCAGAAAGAGAAAGACAAATACCGTATGCTAACACATATATGCATGGAATTTAAGAAAAAAAGTGTCAAGAAGAACCTAGTGGTAAGACAGGAATAAAGACACAGACGTACTAGAGAATGGACTTGAGGATATGGGGAGGGGGAAGGGTAAGCTGTGACAAAGTGAGAGAGTAGCATTGACATATATACACTACCAAACGTAAAACAGATAGCTAGTGGGAAGCAGCCACATAGCACAGGGAGATCTACACTACCAATATATAAAACAAATAAAGGCAACATGAGTTCCCAGATATAACAACTACTTATTACAGTGCCAGTCAATGTGTGTGCACAGAGGGGATTTTATGAAGACAGAAAATGGAATGTCATGTAAGAAATTGTTTTGGATTCTGGATTTTGCTTTTATTCCTGTCATTAATTTTATTCCAACCTTTGATTCCACCACAATGCTAATGGACATATATACACTACCAAATGTAAAACAGGTAACTAGTGGGAAGCAGCCGCATAGCACAGGGAGATCAGCTTGGTGCTTTGTGGCCACCTAGAGGGGTGGGATAGGGAGGGTGGGAGGGAGGGAGACGCAAGAGGGAAGAGATATGGGAACATATGTATATGTATAACTGATTCACTTTGTTATAAAGCAGAAACTAACCCACCATTGTAAAGCAATTATACTCCAATAAAGATTTTTAAAAAAAGACGGATCAACCAAAAAAAATATTAAAGGTGATTCATGGAACTCTGACATGGGGTGTTTGAAGTGTGTGTGTGTGTGTGTGTGTGTGTGTGTGTGTGTGCACGCACGCGTGTGTGAATCTCTTTAAGAAATTATTTCATGTGCTCAACACTTGTAATGTTAAAGAAATCTGAACTATTTTTGACTTAAAATTAATTTAAATATCCTTTAGAGTTGAACTAAACCTAACAATCATGATATAAATATTATACTCTTATTTCATCTTAATGTTTATTAAAAACCTACTATTTATTCAAAATCAAGCTAGGGATTGTGAAGAAGCACCAGACCAGGATTCAAGGTTTATAATTAGGCTGGGCAAATGAAAAATACACATGGTCTGTTTAATAAATGGTCCTCATGGTGGGGCGGGTAGGGGTGGTCTCTGAAGTCTTTAAACAAACGCTTAGCTCTTATTTAAATAAAGTTGGTGTTATAGGCAAGGAGAGAGTTGGAACCTAGAACTGAATCCAGCTGATTCCAAATCACCTCACCAATTTAGAAAATCACAGCATTAAATAATATAACATGCTTTCACATGCAACAACTGTACTAGACATTTTTCTTGGTAGAAATAGGTTAATAGCAAAGTGTGATATGGTTGAGGAGACAATAAATAAATAAAAAACAATAGAAAGTGAGAAAATATATGGCAGAAGGTAGATCATAATTCAAATGGAGGTATAAACAATACAATCTATAAAGGGCAAAAATATTATTGGGGGATGGAGTGGTTGGAGACAAAAAGTCAAAAAATGATGGGCAGTACCTAGCTAGGAAAAGAAGTGATAATATAGAGCAATATTATTCATTAGTATTACTAATTAGTAATTAATTACATGATAAAATTTGTTCTAAATACAATCAGTGATTGCTTTGACATGACTTTGGGGGCGGGGGGAAGGAGAGAAAACTGAGCCTTAAAGCATAAGCAGAGAGAAAGGACATAGCTGATCCAAGTGGGCAAGTCTTGGCAATGGTCTGAATGGAAGGAATGACAACAAGGACTAGATGGTTAGTGTAACCTAATCTATTTCTTTTCTTTCTTTCTCTTTTTTATACAGCAGGTTCTTATTAGTTATCCATTTTATACATATTAGTGCATATATGTCAATCCCAATAAGGTGCTAGTCCTATAGTAAGGGCATAATGGAGGACTCAGTACTTAGCTTTCCCTGGGCTCAGCCCCATCCTCTCAAGCTATATGTACTTAACTCAGTTCCAGTCTTAGACTTGGACCTTAAGAAAGTCCTGACCTAGCCCCCACTTCTAACAGGGTTATCTCACTTAGATCCCTTCTACAAAAAAATTCAAGAGTGCCACTTTTACACTTGGGGAAAAGAGCAATCCTTAATTCAAAACTAGCTGCGAATTCTGTCTCTGTCACAAATTAGTTCTGAGGCACTGGGCAATAGTGATGGTTCATACAACCCAGGCCTTCCAAAGCCAGGGATTCCTCTCCCATCCTTGCCAATCCTTTGAACAAAAGCTACCTTTACCAGAGCCTGTAGCTTTTTGAGGTCAGTTTGTTTAAAAAGAGAATTTAAAAAAGAAATCTTCATAATATGTAAAAACCAGCAAATACTTCATAACCATTTTAAAACAGTAATATTTAAAAATATTTATAGTTTGTCTAAAGGGATGTAAAAGAGAATTCTCCGTAAGAACTTACCTTCAATTTATTTAACACTTAAAGAAACAAACTACTTTTAAAATCTCCTTCCTTTCCTGTTTTTTAAAAAAAGTAATCATAAACAAATTTTAGCCTTTCCACATTTGTGGGGAAAGTGGTGCTGAGTTAGTCCTGACTTAGTAGCCAGATTATAAACTTTCTGCCTAAACATTCTATCACAATTAGGAATGCCACATGCCCTAAACTCAACTCAGCTTGCCCTGTCAGACTGACTCTCTACGCCATTTCTTCCACCATCATGTGCAGTTTTGGAGGGACTTGTGCTACTCTGGCCAAGAGGTAGACCCCTGGCCTCCCCAGACCAACCAGCCTCTCTTCAGAGATACAGAGTCATGAGGGGAACCATACAGAGACATAAAACAGCTGGAGAGAATCTGTCCCACAAATAGCACTCTGAGGAGATTGTCCCTTAAATCCAGATGTCTGGAGTTGTTCCAGTTCTTTCTACAGCCCCTTTGTTTGGTCTTTCCTCGAATTCCATGTGCTACCACCTGCCATCCCATTAAATTCTGTTTCTGCCTAAGTTAGCCTGAGACACACCCCACTGATTGCAACTAATAAACTCTAACAGATATGTCATATATGTCCTCACGGTAAATGCAGCATTACTTTAGAAGATCTGAATGAGTCTCTATTCCTAGTAACTAAAGGTATCCCACTCAAATGTCTTAATACTGTGTCCTTTGGGTATTATAATGGGTAATGTAACAAGAGTAATGGTTTAAAGATTATGCTTTTCTTTTTGGCCTTTCCACGTACAAGACTGCCCAAACTATTCCCGGTATCCCTAAGATTTGTCACAATGATATTGCTTCTGTCATGTACAGCAGAAATGTGCAACAAAACAATACCCCTGCATATAAGACTGTTGCCTTGAGAAAGGATCTGCCTTTCAAGAAAACCCTTTACCACCCTCCATTAGCATATAAACAGCTAAATTTAGATGACTCAGCCCATAAATTTCCCTTTGTAAATTAAGAGTAATGACTGACTGCTATAGACCTTTGGTGGAATCAGGAATAAGATACAATGTAGGAACAAAATTAAAGCCTACCTCCTTCTGTCCTAGAGGAAAAATTGGAAGAAGTCTCAGAGAGAGAAGCAAGAAAGTAAAATAGCCAGGAGAATCAGGTCTTAAGTTCCCCTCTTTTAGGGTGTGGCTTCGGAAGGGAGACAAGTGTCAGGTAAGCGGAAACAATCCTTGGGCAGAGGGGTCTTCTGTTCCCCTCCCCTCAATATGGACACAGGGAGGAAACTGTCCTGCAGCAACTTAGGAAACAACCAGGTTGACAAGATGACATGATACCCGCAGGCAGAGGGAGGCCTGAGGTTTAACTCTCCTGAACCACCCTTGGTTTCGGTGTCTTGTGACATGGAAGTGTCTCAGTGACGTCTATCACAGTCTATTCACGTAGTGAGGAGATGTTGCTCTGTAGTGAGAGAAGCACCACAAACCACTTGAGCCAGTGCCAAATGGGTGTCTCAGTCAGACTTTGGAGGGCTATCAGTCAAGTTTAGGTTGGATCATCCAGGAAGCACCACCTGAGAAAGTGCCTGGGCCAAGAGAATGAGCTGAAAGTTCACACACTACAGGCCAGAAGAGCATCCAGCAACTAGGTGAACAAGGGACATCCTTCCACTGGCGAGCAGCTGCTGTGCCAACATGTACATTCCAATGGGCCAGCATGAGGTCAGGGGCCCCTTACCCTGGTGCTTTAAGGATCTGAAAGCCACACAACCTCTTCTTCCATATACTACCTGAAGGAAACCAACAGGAGAGTCTGAGAGAAATAATGACCTAAAATAACTATTTAAATGATCAGATCAGACTAAGCTTTGAACTGAATTGGACATTCAGTTATTTTCCCCCCAGATCCAGTGTGCAAGAGCTCAGGAAGAAAGTAATATTTGTGTCAGAAAATAACTCGGAGTCATTTAGTAGTTATTTTGCACACAAATTGTGTCCACACACGTGAGAGAATCTGTTTATAGACAGCCAAGGAACAAAGGCAAAAACAGTATTTATAAAGCAAAGGAGAGAAATAAAACACAATCAGACTGTACATTTTGGGGGGAAATTGATAAGCTGGTAATTACTAAATTGAGTTCATCAAATAAGGGTATCAAGGAAACCATTTTATTGTTTATGGATTCTTGAAAAAAACTTCAGAGTTCATCTGAGAAGCATTTATGTGGCAGGCTGCTTCTGAATTATGTCTACTTACCCTACTATTTTTGTTAGACCAGTCCTGCGCCAGTTCCCACACTAGAACGTTTCATTATTTTACACAGAGTAATGAACTACATTTTTTCTCACCCACTAAAACAGCTATCTGAATCAGAGAGCTCCTTGAGAACCATAGTTAGGATTCTGGAGCCCAGAGAGGGTAAGTCAGATGGGCCTCTATCGTTCTAGAACAGTGTCTGAACATGTGTTAGCCTGGGTGTGATATACCTTACATCTCCAATAAGCCTATTTTCAATCATTATTTCCCACAGTAATGGGGGAAATGTCCCCATCAATCCTTTGTCACCCAACTTTGGTCCAGTCTCATTTGTGAAGCCCACTCTGGCTTTGTCTTCCCCTCGTGTGCATGTATGAGCCAAAATATACTGCCATATCCTATAGATGGTGTCCCTTCCTCTCTCCCTTCTTTCACTCTTTTATCTAGTATATTTACTGAATGGTAGTGCTGATACAAACAATGCACTGTACTGGTTCCAGTGATACAAATATTGATTAGGTGCCTCTGTACCTTCAGAGGGCTAACAGTCCATTGAGAATTACACTCCCACAGTCAGCATTTCCCTAATTGTTTTCATTATGTTTGTTCCTGGGGTAAGGTACCATGTATTATGATTCTTTTATATCCCCTAATAAATAAACCATAACAGGAAGATAGCAGACATTCGATAAACACCTGTGATGGATTAGTGATGGATGAAAATCCTAAAATTGTAAGTACTTTTATTTTTCATTGGACAACTGTTTCCTAAACTATGTGCTGGGTATTGTGATATAGGGATTTTGCAGTCAAATGATCTTCCTAAACACTAAGTTAAACCAAGACAAATGGGTTTCTTTATAGCATAGCTCCTAGGAGGTTTTAAGATAAATATGAGATTACATGAGAGCACCTCGGGATGTCCAGCAAAATATACTTTCAGGTATGTGTCAAGAGACTAGCGATTCTCAAGTTGGTCCTGAAAGTTGAGGAGTTATTCAAGAGTGAGTACAAAAGTGACTCAGTACCCAGACACAGGGAGTACAATTCTGTCCATCATCAGCATGGCTCGACCCTGTCTGCTGTGCTTCCCCCAAACTAATCTATAATTCTCCCATGTAATTTGCTTGAGCCTTGAGGAAAAAATCCCCTAATGCATCTAAAAACTATGACCAAGAAATTTTTGGAAAAAAGGAGAAACAGTAAAACTAGTATTAAATCATACCTTAAAACAAAAATCACTAAAGCAGTGTATCACACTGTGTACCCTGACAGATGATAGAACTAAATATCAGGCCAAAATAGACACAACTTATATACTTAGGGCTTTATTACATGTTACATGTGATACAAGTCTAAAATCTCTTAGTCACAATTACAAAATTCAAAAATTTCTGAAAACTGAGTTTTTTTAGAACTTATCAGGTAGCAAAACCTAGCAAGGACTGATTTATAGACATTACTTATATCACTTAGTGTGAATGTTTTACTGTGAAAATATTAAAGTACTTTAGTACAGGGAACTGTTTCAGACCCCACTACAGTTTTTATACACTATATGGTCTATGTGCTACATTATTTTCTAAAATCCCAAACATTATGAGTTCCAAAATACATCTAGCCCCAGAAAGTTCAGAGAAGGGGTTGTGGTCCAAATTTCAATTCAAAAAGGAAAGGGATGGATTTTGTAAGTAGTATTGTAATGAACAACCGACTAACATTTTAGGAAAATATGTTGGATCCATTTTTTTACTTTAAACACTTTTAGTGACTTAAATATAATTATAAAAGTGCTGGAAGATAATATAGTTGAATTTGTAGAGTCTGAAAAGAAAATGTCTCTCTAAGTCTTATACATGGATAGATTTAAGTAAATGAAAGTCTTAAACTTCTGTATCTCATAAAGGAGCTTTAATAAAATCGAAAAGCAACAATATACTGAGAAAAGATTTGCAACATGACAATAGGTTAATACCCTTAATATGTAAACAACACTTTTAAGTAGACTAAAAAATTAATTAAGAAAAAAAAACACCAAGGAAAATAGGAGCAAAGGAAATGAACACTCAATTCATTAAAAAAATACAAATTACCAAAGAAAACATACACATAAAGTTCAATATTACTACTAATAAAATAATTCAAACTAAAACAATGAGATGATGTGTTTAACTTACTGACTGGTCAAAAAATTTTTTCAACTGATAAGGATTATTGGATTCAAGGAACACTGAATACAGGGAAACTGGTGCTTTCACGTATTGCTAATGAAAGCATAAATGTTACAGCTCATTAGAGGAACCTTTGGCAATGTATATCAAACCTTTAAAATGTGCACAACCTTTTATCTGAACATTCCACTTCCAGGAATTTTTCAATAGGAAATAATTATGGATATGCACCAGAAAACTGACTAAAATGATGACAAAACATGCTTGGCAACAGTAAAAAAAATTGCATGCATAAATTTCAAAATTAAGAAGATTAGTAAAATAAAGCTTTTGACTAGAATATCATCATCCATTTAAAATAATGCTATGGAATATTTAATAATGGGAAACGGTAACAATATACTACCTGAAAAAATTGTCTCAGAAAGTAAATGAATAAGGGAACTTCCCTGATGGCACAGTGGTTAAGAATCCGCCTGCCAATGCTGGGGACACGGGTTCGAGCCCTGGTCCAGGAAGATCCCACATGCCACGGAGCAACTAAGTCCGTGTGCCACAACTACTGAGCCTGCGCTCTAAAGCCTGCAAGCCACAACTACTGAGCCCGTGTGCCACAACTACTGAAGCCCACGCACCTAGAGCCCGTGCTCCACAACAAGAGAAGCCACCACAATGAGAAGCCAACGCACCACAACGAAGAGTAGCCCCCGCTCGCCACAACTAGAGAAAGCCCGCGTGCAGCAACGAGGACCCAACACAGCCAAAAATAAATTAATAAAGTAAATAATATTTTAAATATATATCAGTATATGAGAAGGATATATACTAAAATATTGAGAATAACTACTGAGACTGGTGAGACTGTGGATGGTGTAGCTTTTTTCTTATTTACATCAGATTATCTCTATAAACTAAACTTGCTACAATATTAATACATATACATGCATGAATCTTGCAATTAAAAAACAGACTCTTTTTAATATTGCTTCTTTTCCTGTTACCCACCAATATATATATGTTACTACTCATTTTTAAAATATCTTCTGTCCACATTTGTCCCAACATAATTATCTTTTCCCTCATTTTATTTCAATCTTTGAAAGATAAAATATAATTCAGAAGAAAACAAGAAATTTACAAAAAAAGAGACAAAAAAGATAAAATACTATTAACACCTTTGCTTTCAAATTACCAACAGCCTGTTAAACTTTTTTGAGAGGCTGGGTAGTGTAAATTAATGCAGGGCAATGGAAGGTTTATGAATTCTTATTTAACAACTGCATTAAGCTATATTTACTGCTTCTTAAAAGTGAACTGAAATGAGAGCAAAGACTGGGTAGAGATAAGGGTGGGACTCTCATTGTCTACTCTGTCACACTTTTCTGCGCACTGGGGATGCACTATGGTACTTAATCCTCAAAAACGCTTCAGCAAGTCCTATAAATGATGCTTAAAGACGTAAAGTAACTTGCTTGTTAACACACAGTAAAGAAATTTAAAGAACTGAGATTCAAATCCAGGCATGTCTGACTCCAAGGCACATGGTTTTTAATTACATCTTGGATACATCAGGAAATATGATTTAAAAACAGCTAGATAGTAACAGACAAATTGGCAAATTCTTCCTTCATATTAGAGTATTTGATTATGAAAGCTCAGAGTTAAAAATCAGAATTCTATTTATATGAATAGACATTTGATGACATTAATAAGAAAATAAATTACATTTGGAGACTTTAGGAGAATTTTTTTTAGCTTTGTACAAAAAAACCCCCACAAACCCTAAATTAAGATCCACTGACTGGCAACAGCTATCATCAAACGTAGTAAAGTACTTGTGTATAATTCCTTGCCAAACATTCACTTCATCTCTAGGATTATCAAAATTAACACCCAATGTTATTTTTCCACTCTGAAAATTTCTATTAATGCATTCTAATACAATTGATTAGTACAATTAATGAGAACTCAGAGGTACTGTTAATAGTTTTGTATTTAATAGCTTGGACCTCTTCCTATGCACATATATAAAAATATAAGTACATATAAAATATATGGATTTTATGTTTACAGAAATGGTATCACCGCCATATTATTTGGCAAATTGCTTTTTATTGCATGGCAATGTCTTCAGCTGTCCCTTATAAAACATCTTAAGCAGATCTAGAACTACCTAGTACTTACAGGTATTAAAATTTCATCCAACCTTGTTCAAAATTTCAGTGTCATGCCTGATTTCAAGCTCTCCTCTAATCATAGTACAAGCTAGATTTGTGACATGAGAAGTTTGGGATAGGGAAAGAAGCACATTGGCTTTTTATTTTCATACTTCCTCAGTTCTTCAGCTGTTGGGAACACATCACTTTTGCTTCCATTTCACTAAAGAGAACTTAGTCACAGGGCCACCTCCAACTGCAAGTCAGGCTGGGAGATAGTGTCGCCAAAGTCAAAAAGAGAGAATGATTCTGCTGAAGGCTAGAAGTCTCCAACACACTGCTGCTCTATATAGGGTGACCATGTGATCTACTGTCCAACCAGGACACTCCTGAGAGCTGAATAATTCAGCTGAGATAACAACTGAACTCTAAGACTGTTTGGGGGAAATTTTCTTCTCTGCTTAATAAAGTCTTCTATAACCTCTCTTCAGGTTGCTTTTCCCAAGGCAATCTGTCATCCTTTTTGTGCTGCCAGAGCAGTCTATTCATAACTCTAGCACACCAGCTCATACATTTGTATGATTAGGTATTTACTATCTTTCCATCTACTAGGATGGGCCTATACTCTCCACTCTGCACCCTTGGCCATCTTTAAGGTTACTGATCCTTTTCCTGGTCCATTTGGTCCTGGTTAAGAGATAATAATCATGACAAACTCTGCCATTATAGGGCGGGGCAACTGGTTCAGTCCTGAATAATCACAAAACAGCATTCACACTGACCTGCTCAGGAGTGATCGAAATTGGAACAGAACCCTTCCATGAGCTTTAATGTGTGGTCCCTGAGAGAAAGACAATAGATCCTTCATCCAATGGGTCAAATGCTACTGATCTCCATCATATTGTTGCCATACGAGAATACAGTCCTAAAGTTTGGATATTTTCTCAGTACTTGATCAAAAACTTTAAAAAATCTTGAACAGGCAAAAACCACACATATCTGCATTTTTTATTTAGCCTGTTTTTAGGCTCTAAGGCAAAAATCTGACTATGTCACTGTCCACTCAAATCTCTTCAGTGACTCCCCACTGCTCACAGGATACAAACCCACGCTCCTTATCATGGCCTCATTATCTGGCTTCTTCCTCTTCCCTTGCCTCATTTCTCATCTTTGTCCACAACTCTGACTTGGCCTTATTCCATGCCACCAAAATCCCATTTCTACAGCTACTCACCAATGCCCCTACACCCTGATATTGTGAGAGAATCTCAAGATCCATTCTTTACATCCCCTATCCCATTCTGAGCCTTCTCCACCACCACTGAGAATTACCACCATATTCATTGTGTTATAACCTCGAGTCTTATTGTGGGTTAAGAAAGTTACAAGGATAAAAATAGATGGCCATAACTCTAGGTTATACTGCCACCACCTCCCTTACACACACACACACACACACACACACACACACACACACACACACACACACACTCTGACTCTGGTTTAACTTGACCAGGAAGACTGCTTTGATTGGTTCTAGGTCCTAGGCATGGGAGCCCATCTTTGATGCTTCTACAGTTACTGTGCAGAGTGCTATCACAGCACTTATGCAGTGAATTGGTGTGTCTTGCACACTGATCTCATCCACCAGACTCTGAGCTCCTCTAAAGTAGTTTCTGAATCTATATTCAACTCTATATCCTTAATGCCCAGCACACAGCAGATACTTGACAAATATTGGTTAAACTGAATAAAGCTGAAGACTTGGAAAACTATGGCTGGAATACATAGAATTCTCAAAAGAAATTCCAGAAATTTAAAATATAATGGGTGACCTCCATTACCAGGTTAGGTAAGGCTGTAAGAGAGAACCCTGAGGACGCATTTTGTTATCAGCTCCATCCTCTCTAGAGCCTTAGTGTCCATTCCTGTTGGCAAAGGCTAACGTGGACACTACTACGTGCTTTTTCTTCCCATCTGTTAAGCCTCGTGTTCTGAAGGGAAAGGAGCCACAACTGCCAGTTGTCATTCTGACCAGAAACATTATGACACATAGACATTTATCACATAAACTTGTAACTAATATATAAACTCAGGACAAAATTTAGTTTTGGTTTTCAGAAGTTGATCTGGATTCTAAGATTTTACTGTCCTATACTTCAAATCCTGTTCATTAAAAAAATAAAGTTGACTTTTGTTGATGAGAGTGGTTTGAATTTGGGTGCTGCAATGACTAATTTACTTTCTCGAAAATGGATTCCCTTCCATTCTCCAAAATTTTTGATCTCTCAATTTTATCAAGTACATAGATACTTTGCTTATTTTTATGTTCAGTATTCTGATTTATCATCATCATCCACCATTAGAGAAGAGAAAATTTGTTGAGGCCTTACTATGTGCCAGGCACTGTGTTTAGTGTTTTACTTGCATTTCCTCACTCATCTTTAAGAAAGATGAGTGAGAAAATCCAAGTATTGTAGAAGGGAATAATAAAGCATGTTTAAATTATATGTCCTAAAACATGGCCAAAATCTCTAGACACAAACTTTGAAATCTCTGTGGAAAAAAACAAACCTCTTCCCTCTGAATTCTTCTAGTTTTCTGTGTCATATGTACAGCATTTTGCATCAACATCACTCAAAAAAAATATTGAATACTTATTATGTGTTAGTCCTAGAAAACACTGGTTATCAAGACACTTCCCTCATAGACCTTAAAATCTTAGAAATCAGATAGATATGGGACAAACAGCAGTAAGTATGATAAGCATAAAAAAGGGACAGGATTTCCAGGGACAGCTAACCTAGGCTTGGGGCCAGAGCAAGAAATACTTCTCTTAGCTAGAAATGTTACTATGCTAAAGATAGGCAAGAAGTCACCAACTCAGGTATAACAAGGAACAGCATTCTAGGCAGAGGAAGCGCTAGTCACCTATTCCACAAAACATCTTGTACAGTATCTTACCTAATCTTCAGAACAATTCAGAAAGGAATCATTATTGCCATTTTACAGATAAGAAAACTAAGACTCAGAGAATAGATCAATTGATAAGATTGGAACCCTTGCCTATCAGAATCCAGAGCATTTCCACTATGCTTAACTTCCTCAGAAAGCTGCCTGCATCAGCTTCCTATTGGACCAATGGTTAGCAAACTTTTTCTGTAAAAAGACAGATAGTAAATATTTTAGGCTTTGCATACCAAGAAGGAACAACAAGGATGAAATATAGGAACTTGAATAACAAGAGAAAAAAAAACAAATTTTCATAAACTTTTGAGGAAAGTCAAAATATAATAATAATAATTGGGTACAATGTTTTGTACTACGAGTCTATTAATGAGAAAAATAAAATTCTTTGCGGGGGGGAATACCATTTCACTTAATTGGGGTTCAAAGCTAAATGTTCCCTATAATCAAAAAAATTGCAAATATTCACCCGTGAAAATCATTCTTAGCTTGTGGATCATACCAAAACAGGTAACCAGTCAGATTTGGCTCATGCGCTATTGTTTAGCAACCCCTGTACTAGGCCATGACCACCAAGAGCAGTACTGTCCAACGGAACTCTAACGTGAAGCACACATGTAATCTTAAATTGTCTAGTAGCCACATTTTAAAAAAGGTAAAAAGAAACAAGTTACATTTATTTTAGTAATTTATCTAACCAAAATATTACCATTTAAAAACACAATCAATACAAAAATTATTAATGAAATATTTTGCCATCCTATTTCAGGCCAAATCTTTGAAATCCAGCGTGAATTTCACAGTTACAGCATGTCTCACTTGGACTAGCCACGTGTCAAGTACAGCACAGCTCCAGAGAAGAGTTCTGTTGGCTAGGAACGTAAAAATGAGAAAAGCAG